>NC_047036.1:113275234-113884818 GCF_011762595.2 Tursiops truncatus
TTTAAAGTAATAACTAGAATTATGACTTATAACATTATACCAGAACATATAAGATTTTTAGAAATTTCATGTGATGTCTGAAACACTTATATTAACATATTTCCATACAAATAACCCAAAGAAAGTTTAGTATTAGTTGTGGTTTTTTTGTTTGTTTTTTTATACTGTAGGTTCTTATTAGTCATCAGTTTTATACACATCAGTATATACATGTCAATCCCAATTGCCCAATTCAGCACACCACCATCCCCACCCCACCGCGGTTTTCTACCCTTGGTGTCCATACGTTTGTTCTCTACAACTGTGTCTCAACTTCTGCCCTGCAAACCGGTTCATCTGTACCATTTTTCTAGGTTCCACATACATGCGTTAATATACGATATTTGTTTTTCTCTTTCTGACTTACTTCATTCTGTATGACAGTCTCTAGATGCATCCACATCTCTACAAATGAACCAATTTCATTCCTTTTTATGGCTGAGTAATATTCCATTGTATATATGTACCACATCTTCTTTATCCATTCATCTGTCGATGGGCGTTTAGATTGTTTCCATGGCCTGGCTATTGTAAATAGTGCTGCAGTGAACATTGGGGTACATGTGTCTTTTTGAATTACAGTTTTCTCTGGGTATATGCCCAATAATGGGATTGCTGGGTCATATGGTAGTTCTATTTTTAGATTTTTTAAGGAACCTCCATACTGTTCTCCATAGAGGCTGTATCAATTTACATTCCCACCAACAGTGCAACAGGGTTCCCTTTTCTCCACACCCTCTCCAGCATTTGTTGTTTGTAGATTTTCTGATGATGCACATTCTAACTGGTGAGAGGCGATACCTCATTGTAGTTTTGATTTGCATTTCTCTAATAATTAGTGATGTTGAGCATCGTTTCATGTGCTTCTTGGCCATTGGTATGTCTTCTTCGGAGAAATGTCCAGGTTTTTAGGTCCAGGTATTTAGGTCTTCTGCCCATATTTTGATTGGGTTGTTTGTTTTTTTTGTAATGAGCTGCATGAGCTGTTTATATATTTTGGAGATTAATCCTTTGTCTAATGATTCATTTGCAAATATTTTCTCCCATTCTGAGGGTTGTCTTTTCATCTTGTTTATAGTTTCCTTTGCTGTGCAAAAGCTTTTAAGTTTCATTAGGTCCCATTTGTTTATTTTTCTGTTTATTTCCATTACTCTCAGTGGTGGAACAAAAAATATCTCACTGTTATTTATGTCCAAGAGTGTTCTTCCTATATTTTCCTCTGAGAGTTTTATAGTGCCCAGTCTTACATTTAGGTCTCTAAGCCATTTTGAGTTTATTTTTGTGTATGGTGTTAGGGAGCGTTCTAATTTCATTCTTTTACATGTAGCTGTCCAGTTTTCCCAGCACCACTTATTGAAGAGACTGTCTTTCTCCATTGTATATCCTTGCCTCCTTTGTCATAGATTAGTGGACCATAGGTGCATGGGTTTATCTCTGGGCTTCCTGTCTTGTTCCATTGATCTATATTTCTGTTTCTGTGCCAGTACCATATTGCCTTGATTACTGTAGCTTTGTAGTATAGTCTGAAGTCAGGGAGTCTGATTCCTCCAGCTCTGTTTTTTTCACTCAAGACTGCTTTGGCTATTCGAGGTCTTTTGTGTCTCCATACAGATTTTAAGATTTTTTGTTCTAGTTCTGTAAAAAATGCCATTGGTAATAATGATAGGGATTGCATTGAATCTGTAGATTGCTTTGCGTAGTATAGTCATTTTCACAATATTGATTCTTCCAATCCAAGAACATGGTATGTCTCTCCATCTGTTGGTATCATCTTTAATTTCTTTCATCAGTGTCTTATAGTTTTCTGCATACATGTCTTTTGTCTCCCTAGGTAGGTTTATTCCTAGGTATTTTATTCTTTTTGTTGCAATGGTAAATGGGAGTGTTTCCTTAACTTCTCTTTCAGATTTTTCATCATTAGTGTATAGGAATGCAAGAGATTTCTGTACATTAATTTTGTATCCTGCAACTTTACCAAATTCACTGATTAGCTCTAGTAGTTTTCTGGTGGCATCTTTAGGATTCTTCCTGTATAGTATCATGTCATCTGCAAACAGTGACAGTTATACTTCTTCTTTTCCAATTTGTATTCCTTTTATTTCTTTTTCTTCTCTGATTGCCATGGTTAGGACTTCCAAAACTATGTTGAATAATAGTGGTGAGAGTGGATATCCTTGTCTTGTTCCTGATCTTAGAGGAAATGCTTTCAGTTTTTCACCATTGAGAATGATGTTTGCTGTGCGTTTGTCAGATATGGCTTTTATTATGTTGAAGTAGGTTCCCTCTATGCCCACTTTCTGGAGAGTTTTTATCATAAAAGGGTGTTGAACTTTGTCAAAAGCTTTTTCTGCATCTATTGAGATGATCATATGGTTTTTCTTCTTCAGTTTGTTAATATGGTGTATCACATTGATTGTTTTGCGTATGTTGAAGAATCCTTGCATCTCTGGGATAAATCCCACTTGATCATGGTGTATGATCCTTTTAATGTGTTGTTGGATTCTGTTTGCTAGTTATTTTGTTGAGGATTTTTGCATCTATATTCATCAGTGATATTGGTCTGTAATTTTCTTTTTTTGTAGTATCTTTGTCTGGTGTTGGTATCAGGGTGATGGTGGCCTCATAGAATGAGTTTGGGAGTGTTCCTTCCTCCGCATTTTTTTGGAAGTGTTTGAGAAGGATGGGTGTTAGCTCGTCTCTAAATGTTTGATAGAATTCACCTGTGAAGCCATCTGGTCCTGGATTTTTGTTTGTTGGAAGATTTTTAATCACAGTTTCAATTTCATTACTTGTGATTGGTCTGTTCATATTTTCTGTTTCTTCCTGGTTCAGTCTTGGAAGTTTATACCATTCTAAGAATTTGTCCATTTCTTCCAGGTTGTCGTAGAGTTGCTTGTAGTAGTCTCTTAGGATGCTTTGTATTTCTGCGGTGTCTGTTGTAACTCCTTTTTCTATTCTAATTTTATTGATTTGAGTCCTCTACCTCTTTTTCTTGATGAGTCTTGCTGATGGTTTATCAATTTTGTTTATCCTCTCAAAGAACCAGCTTTTAGTTTTATTGATCTTTGCTTCTGTTTTCTTTGTTTCTATTTCATTTATTTCTGCTCTGGTCTTTATGATTTCTTTCTGCTAACTTTGCGTTTTGTTTGTTCTTCTTCCTCTAGTTCCTTTAGGTGTAACGTTAGATTGTTTATTTGAGATATTTCTTGTTTCTTGAGGTAGGTGTGTATAGCTATAAACTTCCCTGTTAGAACTTCTTTTGCTGCATCCCATAGTTTTTGGATCATTGTGTTTTCATTGTCATTTGTCTCTAGGTGTTTTTTGATTTCCTCTTTGATTTCTTCAGTGACCTCTTGGTTATTCAGTAACGTATTGTTTAGCCTCCATGTGTTTGTGTTTTTTACGTTTTTTTCTTGTAATTGATTTCTAATCTCATAGCATTGTGGTCAGAAAAGATGCTTGATATGAGTTCAATTTTCTTAAAATTACTGAGGCTTGATTTGTGACCCAGGATGTGATCTATCCTGGAGAATGTTCCATGCGCACTTGAGAAGAAAGTGTAATCTGCTGTTTTTGGATGGAATGTCCTATAAATATCAATTAAATCTATCTGGTCTATTGTGCCATTTAAAGCTTGTGTTTCCTTATTAATTTTCTGTTTGGATGATCTGTCCATTGGTGTAAGTGAGGTGTTAAAGTCCCCCACTATTACTGAGTTACTGTTGATTTCCTCTTTTATAGCTGTTAGCAGTTGCCTTATGTATTGAAGTGCTCCTGTTGGGTATGTATATATTTACAGTTGTTATATCTTCTTCTTGGATTGATCCCTTGATCATTATGTAGTGTCCTTTCTGTCTCTTGTAACATTCTTTATTTTAAAGTCTATTTTATCTGATATGAGTATTGCTACTCCAGCTTTCTTTTGATTTCCATTTGCATGGAATATCTCTTTCCATCTCCTCACATTCAATCTGTATGTGTCCCTGGGTCTGACGTGGATCTCTTGTAGACAGCATATATATGGGTCTTGTTTTTGTATCCATTCAGCAAGCCTGTGTCTTTTGGTTGGAGCATTTAATCCATTCACGTTTAAGGTAATTATCTATATGTATGTTCCTATTATCTTTTTCTTAATTATTTGGGGTTTGTTTTTGTAGGTCCTTTTCTTCTCTTGTGTTTCCCACTTAGAGAAGTTCCTTTAGCATTTGTTGTAGAGCTGGTTTGGTGGTGTTGAATCCTCTTAGCTTGTGTTTGTCTGTAATGCTTTTGATTTCTCCATTGAATCTGAATGAGATCTTTGCCAGGTAGAGTAATCTTGATTGTAGGTTTTCCCCTTTCATCACTTTAAGTATATCATGCCACTCCCTTCTGGCTTGTAGAGTTTCTGCTGAGAAATCAGCTGTTAACCTTATGGGAGTTCCCTTGTATGTTATTTGTCATTTTTCCCTTGCTGCTTTCAATAATTTTTCTTTCTCTTTAATTTTTGCCAATTTGATTACTGTGTGTCTCGGTGTGTTTCTCCTTGGGTTTATCCTGTATGGGACTCTCTGCACTTTCTGGACTTGGGAGGCTATTTCCTTTCCAATGTTAGGGAAGTTTTCGACTATAATCTCTTCAAATATTTTCTCAGGTCCTTTCTCTCTGTCTTCTCCTTCTGGGACCCCTATGATGTGAATGTTGTTGTGTTTAATGTCCCATAGGTCTCTTAGGCTGTCTTCATTTCTTTTCATTCTTCTCTCTTTATTCTGTTGTGCAGCAGTGAAGTCCACCGTTCTGTCTTCCAATCACTTATCCGTTCTTCTGCCTCAGTTATTCTGCTATTGATTCCTTCTAGTGTAGTTTTCATTTCAGTTATTGTATTGTTCATCTCTGATGTTCTTTAATTGTTCTTTAATTGTTCTTTAATTCTTCTATATCTTTGTTAAACATTTCTTGCATCTTCTCGATCTTTGCCTCCATTCTTTTTCCAAGGTCCTGGATCATTTTCACTATCATTATTCTGAATTCTCTTTCTGGAAGATTGCCTATCTCCATTTCATTTAGTTGTTTTTCTTGGGTTTTATCTTGTTCCTTCATCTGGTACGTAGCCCTCTGCCTTTTCATCTTGTCTATCTTTCTGTAATGTGGTTTTTGTTCCACAGGCTGCAGGATTGTAGTTCTTCTTGTTTCTGTTGTCTGCCCTCTGGTGGATGAGGCTATACAAGAGGCTTGTGGAAGTTTCCTGATGGGAGGGACTGGTGGTGTGTAGAGCTGGCTGTTGCTCTCTTGGGCAGAGCTCAGTAAAACTTTAATCTGCTTGTCTAGTTATGGGTGGGGCTGGGTTCCCTCTGTGTTGGTTGTTTGGCCTGAGGTGACCCAAAACTGGAGCCTACCTGGGTGTTTGGTGGGGCTAATGGCAGACTCTGGGAGGGCTCACTCCAGGGAGTACTTCCCAGAACTTCTGCTTCCAGTGTCCTTGTCCTCATGGTGAGGCACAGCCACCCCCTCCTCTGCAGGAGACCCTGGAACACTAGCAGGTAGGTCTGGTTCAGTCTCATGTGGGGTCACTGCTCCATCCCCTGGGTCCCGATGCGCACACTACTTTGTGTGTGCCCTCCAGGAATGGAGTCTTTGTTTTTGTAAGGTCGGATCTTAACAAACCGCACCACGAAACAGAGGAAAGCTTCAAGTGAGCTTTTTTAGGGAGCGCTCCAGGGCGAGGTTCACTGGTCCGAGAGAAAGGGGCCAGAGAAGTCGCACCTGGGCGAGGGTCGGACAAGATTTTATAGGGAAAGAAGGGAAAGGGGTGTGGTGAATCTGGGAACGCGCAGGGTATTCCTTATTTGGTGGTCTTTTCGGGTATCCTGGGGGACTGTTAGTCCCGCCCCTCGAAAGGCGGGAAGGCTGGGCTGGGTTCAAAGTCCCCAGGGCAGTTTCTGGAACTGGGTGGTCTGGAGAATTTCGGTCTGATGCAACCTGTGAATCTGATTGTGTTCCCCTGCCTCGGGCCAGTTGGCCTTACAGTTTCCCGCAGTCCTGTCGAAGTCCTGCAATCAAATCCCGCTAGCCTTCGAAGTCTGATTCTCTAGGAATTCCTCCTTCCATTGCTGGACCCACAGGTTGGGAAGCCTGACGTGGGGCTCAGAACCTTCACTCCAGTGGGTGGACTTCTGTGGTATAAGTGTTCTCCAGTTTGTGAGTCACCGACCCAGGAGTTAGGGGGTTTGATTTTATTGTGATTGCATCCCTCCTACCGTCTCATTGCGGCTTCTCCGTCTTTGAATGTAGGGTATCTTTTTTGGTGAGTTCTAGTATCTTCCTTTCAATGATTGTTCAGCAGTTAGTTATGATTCTGGTGTTCTCGAAAGAGGGAGGGAAAGCATGTCCTTGTACTCCGCCATCTTGAACCAATCTCTATATGTGTGTTTTTGAGTGTTTGTGTTTACCTGCATGTGTCTGTGGGTGTAGGAGGTGGAGAAGCAAAGGCAACAGTAAGAAAGGGGCCACCACTGATAATTACTGTGCTTCTGCTCAGTGCCAGAGCACTGGGCTAGGGATTCAGCAGTGACAGACGGGGTGTCTGCCTGGTGGAACTGTTGGCTTGGTGGTCCTGGCCATTGCTTTATTCTGCACTCGTTTTCTCAGTCTGGGAAGTGGAGTTTCCAGAGCCTTGGAAATAACTTCATGCCCATATTATAAAGGTTAGTTATGTAGTCGGGAGCTGCAGGCACCAAGGGAGTCAGTGTTTTTCCTCTCCTGGGAGTCTACTATGGAAGCCTCATCAGCTGGTTGGACTGGAGGCTGCAGTGATTCATGTGGCATAGGCGTGTAGGGCAGGGAGCCCTGAGCTTGCTTGTTGCGGTTAACATTTTATGGCTCCTCCAACCCCTGCCCCTCACTCAGAAGGCAACACTTGGCTCCAAGCCAAACTTTCCAATTATGCCATCAATAAACTTAGTGACATTGGCAAGAAAAGCAAAGGAAAAGAGTGTTTGCTTTGCCTCAGGTCTGATTTCCACCCATATGCCCTATCTGTCCTGTTGGTAGCTTCCTCATGGAGCATTTGAGAAAAAATAAGAAATAATTATTTAATGGTCATGTTGGAGATTGTTGATTTATAGAGCCAACATATGTTCCCATATGTACTTTTTTTATTGAAAGATTATACCTCATCAACTCATTTCCTTGTCAACCAGGAGGTGCTGAAGGGCACCTCAATCCATAAATGAAAGGGACAAAGTTAAATTCACCAAAGAAATGGACGAAGCTGGGCCTGGAACCGGATGCCCAGGATGTGGCTACCTCTAGTGTGAAGGAGAACATTCTGGTTGCACTAGAGCCTGCTTCTCTTGAAGATGTCCTCCTGATGTTTATATATGTTTGTGTGGTTTTGTCTGTGGTGTATCTTATATTCTCATTTCCCTGAGGCTGGGATTGCCTATGATATGGTACCCGTGGGGCTTAAGAAATGCAAGAGATCTCTGAATGAATGGACATGTTCGAGTTTGGGCATATTAGGCTCAGGGCTTGTTATGAACTCCCAGTGATGAGTTCACTCTGTGTAGGTCTCACTTATCTCTTCCTGAAGCAGCCACCATGTAAGTGGTAGCCCACAGAGAATCAGCAGAAAAGAGGAAGGGAAGAATGACCTGTTCCCCACCCCCACCTCCCAGCCACAGGATCCTGAGGGAAGCAGTCCTAACTGTTGGCAGAAGGGGCATCCAGCAGTCAGCCTCCCCTCTTCCAACTGTTCTGGACTTCTCAAGGAACATTCCAGTCAGCCAGCTTATGTCATGTTCTGAGATAGACATGGTCGCTAACACCAAGAGTGGGTGGTCATTGAGCTTGAAACGTTTTGGGTGACTGCAAAGGACAAACACAGCAGCCCCACGCTCCGTGCTGGTGTGTCATATATGAGATGTGTCTGTGGAGCATGGGAGCTTAAGGTCCACTGGCCATCGGTCTCATGTCGGCATGGCTGCTAGATTGCTAGGTGAACTGGCTAAAACTCTCTCTTGCTGAGGGGCTGAGGAGACTCTTGGAGAAAACTCATCCTGAAGGCAGAAGGAACCAGGCAGGGCCAACTTGAGAAGTGCAAGGCTTTCTCCTTCATCATGACTAAGTTCTGTGGTGAGTGGGGAACCAGAGATGAGTCTGAAAAGGAGGTGACCAAGGAACACTGTTCCTGGACCCCTGTGAGAGCGTATGAAGCCCTGCTGACTTCATAACCCCTGTGCCATGTTGAGTACCGCAGGAAACACTCAGAGGGCAACATCCACTTAGAAATGGCAGCCGGGTCTGTGCAAGGCATTGGAGCCCTCGGAGGCCACAGCTATGTCTAGCTACGTGACACTGCCCAGGGGTCCTAGTGGTATACAGGGGAAATAGAAGTGGAGCTCACAGGGTGGTTCTTGACCCAAATCAGAGGGCTGTGTGGTCCTGATGATGAGATTTGACTCTCCTATGTTTTTAAATGAAGTGAGCATCTTCCTAACGTTTGTAACATTAGGAATAATCGTTGAATCCTGGTCTTTCTCTCTCTTTTTTCTTCTAGTTTTATTGAGATATACTTGACATACAGTGCTGTATAAATCTCAGGTGTACAGCATAATGTTTGACTCACATACGTCATGAAATGATTACCAAAATGGGCCATCAGATTTATTATACTGTTTTTCCTTAAAGACTTCAGTTTACCAAAACCTGTGCTTTAATACCTGTGCCTGCTGTGTCCCTGCCATTCTTGTGACCTCATTTTTTTTTTTTTAACACATAGCTGCATTTCCGGCAACCCCTTTGGACTAAAGAGCCTAGATACATCCATGTTGGGATCTCTATGTGACAGCATTGAGCTTGTCATCTGAAGGCAGCAGGAAGTCTGACAGACACTAAACTTTTTTTAGAAGCTAGAAATTCTACCATTTGCGGAGTTGAAGACAGTTTGAACATTTCTGGATGAATGCTGCCATTCGTTTTTGGAATTGAACCTCTTAACGTTCTTGGAGGACTGTCTCTTTGGTGAGAGCCTTTCAGTCATGCAGATGTAGGACAATAGTAATCCCTCATTTTCTTTGGGGAAGCCCCACATGCAGCAGAGAGCCAAGTGGAAGTGCCGCAGACTGAGATGGGAAGTGTTTTGTTCTGAGAAGGCAGCTGACAGTGTGTTTTGTCCCTGAAGAGGTAAGAGACCTATTTTAAATATTTCATTTTGCTTTGCTCTTACCTCCGGATTTGGCCTGCCCATGCATGTTCTTAGAAAACACAGTCTTCATATTCCAGCATCTGCTCACAGAAGAAGGGCAGCTCGAGCCAGACAAGGGGGCGGGGGTGCAGGTGTCAACTCATCTCCTGGTGAGGAAAGATGGTGAAGAGGCCTGGGATCAGGCTTGGACAGGGCAGATGGGACCCTTGGTACGTCTCATGCTGTTATTTCATCTAGTAAAAGGCCACGTGTTGCTATACCTATTATGACTATTATGGCCCTTTTTTCCAGGGTACGGTTGTGGGTTTCCTCCTGAGGAAATTGAGGTTTCCACTGTCAACCTGAGAAGTTAATTCTAGAGCAGGAAAGACACTGGCGTTAGATGGGAGTGTGGAAGGACTTCCTTAATTTGGAATCAGGAGGGAAGAGAGTGTTGGGGAGGCTATGGGTATGAAGATGCTTGGAGCTTCCTGCTGAAGGCAGTGAGTTGGGCCCTGCCATCTGGGTCAGTCTAGGAGATAGGCCAGGACTGGCTGCCGTAGGCATCCTGAGTGAGAGAGAGCGCCCGTGGGCCTTTAGAATGGCCAGCTCAAGGAGAGCATAGTTACCTTTCAGGAAGAAGTTATGCTTCTTTGAACCTGTGCTGTCTTGTTAACATCTCAGCTGTGCTTTGCGAAATTAGAAAGCACAGGGCTCTCCCGCTGAAGTTGGGATTCCCCCAAGGGGAAGAGGCAGCTGTGTCTGGCCAGACCAGCAGGTTTCAGAGGAAGAGCTTGGAGAAATTGCTGGGGATTTGCTAGAGGGACTTACATTAAGTGGGGCTTATGAATTGTAATGATTTGAGTTTTTTAAGAAAAGGTAACTTTGTTTTATAGTCAGGGGCCAGTGAGAATGTAAACTTGGTGGTTTCTATGGGGATTCCCACAAATATCAACAATACATTGTTTCTCTTCATAAAAATTAAAATCACATTAGTGTGAGGGATTCATGCCAGGGCCCCGGCATGGGAAACACAGGGAGTCCTCTGGACTGGAAAGACAAAGACTGAGAGGTGTTAGGCCGACATGTGCTGGGTCTAACCTAGGCAAGGCGGAAGAGGGGAGACGAATTTGTTCTGTAGATGTACACATTCTGGAGTGTCGTGGGGCTGCCTCTCTGCTTTACTGCAAACCATCGTTAGTGAGGTGGGACAGCGATAGTGCTGACCACCAGGTTTGTAAAAGTGAACCCAACAGTATGGCATTATTCAAGATGGGATTTTGTGGAAAAATGTAAGAGCTGGAAGGTGTGACTGTAAGAACAAGTTCAGAAACATTTTGCCTTCTCAGAGACAAAAATGTGAGGAACGAGCAAGAAAATAGAAATAATGCGTTTCTAAATTTAATCACTGAACTGAGAGCATTGATGTCTGATTCTTGTCTGAGATGAGAATCCAATTCTCTGTGACCTGGAGGAGAGCTCAGCCCTCTCTGGACTTCAGTTTCCACCCGGTGGAATAAGAGGTCAGGCTTAGCTTGCGTCTGATCCTCTCCAGCTGTGATGCTCTAGCCCTCCACGGTGGGACCACCACTTGATGGAAATATTGGTCTGTCACAAATTGAGATGCTTAGAGCGCTGCCCTTGGCTACACACACACTGATGGCTTGAGTAGAAGAGGACTGGCTTTCAGATGCCCGAGTGTGACAGAATGAAAAGGCCTTCATTACTCAGGCAGCCTGGATGGATGCCTGATGACCCTTTGTCTCCCTGCAGCGCCCCCTGGTGTTTCTGGGCTTTGCATTCCACGTAGGCATCCTCCCAGGTCACTTACAGGAAGCCAGGAACCTATTATACAATGCTGGGTGTCAGGATTGCTGGGTCATTTCCCTCTGCTCAACTTCACATACCAAATAACAGTATTCAAATGCTGCTTATTCCCAAAAGAAAACAGGAAAGGGGCATAAGGCAGCAGTGCTGTCATTTCTGCGTGATTCCAAATCCAAAGCAGGGACAGGACCAACAGGAAAGCACACAAAACATAGGACGAACAGAACTTCCTCTAGAAACAGAGCTGTTTTATCATCAGCTGTAAATTAAAAGCATGTTCTGGGAAGCTCTTGGCCCTCGGCTGCAGGTGTAATATCACATTCTAGTTTATAAGTAGCTGATGTGTGATTCTGGGTATAACAGTTATCTGTAATTGAAATCATTATAAAACAAATCCCCCCTGCCCTGACTGAGACAGTAATCAGCATCAGGAATGCTGTGTATACAGCATTCAAGACCCATAAATATGCAAGATTAATTTGCTGAACTTCATTCAGGCTTCCAGCAGTGCCGTCACCTGGGACCAGAGAAGCAGCAAATTAATTCTGAACCTCTGCTAGTTTTAAAACATCAAGAGCAGCCTCCTTTGTGTAGGTGTCTTCTGCAGTGCTTCTCTGCCTTTGCAGATACTTTCTGGAAAAATCAAACAGCTAGAATGCAAAATGCTGTTTGGCCACAGAAGGTACCCTGGTGCCCCACCTGGTTCCCATGACCTCTTCCTTCCTTCCCATCTCAGTGACCCTCATTTCCTCCTCAGGTCCCTAAAACTACAAACAGAAAAAGAAAATCCTGACTTTGGTCAGCACACTGGAAAAACCTCTTAGATATCAAATTGAGGAAGAATAAATGCCTAATGGCAAAGCGTTAGGATTTGGGTCAGAAAGTAGATCTAGTTCCGGGTCTGACTAACTGCCATGTCTCCTTGGACAAATTGCTGTCCTTCTTTAGGTCTTAGTTTGCATTTAAAAAAAAGAACTTCGAATTGCTAAAATTTCTTCTAGATACTTTTAGGTTTCACTTTCTTCTCTGTCCAATCCAGTTTGTTACTTTCCTTCAACAGTGTTCTGTGTAATAAAAATATTGTTGATGTCTCTCTCCCTTTTTACCTACTCTCTGTTCTCTTTAGCCTTGCACGTCATACTTCTTTTATTCCTTAGCTATTATTTTTAGTTTTGGGTGGAGGTAGCCATCGGTGTACTTGTTCAGTCCACTATGTTTATCTTGAAGTTTCCATGACACTTCATCTTCCAAATAAGGTGGTACTTTTATAATCTAATTATTACAGAGGAGGAAACAGAGGCCCAGAGAGGTTAAGAAAATTGCCCAGAGCTGCAGAGTTAGTGACAGCAGACAGATTTAAACTCAAGGCTGCCTTTTGACAAAACCCATGTTCTTAGCTACAAGGCTGTCCTGAAGTCACGGGTTCTTTTGCAGATGTGTTGGGCCTGTTCTTGGTGCACTGACAATGCCAGGATTCTGAGCTGTGAAACTGAGGAAAGACCATGGACCATGGGAAACAGTTCAAAGCAAAGGATACTCTGACAGGAGAGGGCCTGTCCCCCAGCTTTTCCCTTTGCACATCACCACATGTACAGAAAGAAATGTGCCTTTTGTCATCATTTTAATTTCTGTGTATAAAACACATGCTCGTTTGGCCCTCTCTGCAGTGGTGGCTGGAATCAGAGTGAGGAAGATAATGTAACATTAGATTTCAAGCATGTTCTTCTTTATTCTTTTTTTTAATTGAAATTTTTGGTATATATAGATTACATGCAGTTGTACATAATAATACAGGGAGATCCCATGTACCTTTGGCTTTTACACAAGGTTCTATTATGTTCTATTCTGTTTGGCTTTTACACAGGTTCTATTATGAGTCCCCAGAAAATGCAGATTGGTAGAAAGAACATTCTCTATTGAGAATGACAAAGAGTGACAATGATGATGATGGTGGCAAAAAGTTTCCCCTGATGGTAACATCTTACAGTTGAAAATTTTTTTAAGTTCCTAAATATTACATTAATACCTTTTGTTGTAATAGGTTCAAGTAATACTGAAGTATACAGAACAAAGTATGAAGTTCTGTTTCAAACCTTGTTCTCTTGGACTCTCTCCTCATCTGGGCCCTACTCTGGTTTGTGTACCTCCTTCTTCCCCTATACCTCTTCCTTATCTTGTTATAATGGTCAGGGGTCATCCTGGGGCAAAGTAGAATTCGGGGATTTCTGGCTGACTCATCATCTTTTTGATGGTGCGTATGGATGACGTCAGCAACTCTTGATCTCATCTGTCCTCTAATTGTCTGACATCCTCTGAATCCCTTATTTCCATGCTTCTTTACATACCCAGTCAAAAAGAAATAATACATATAATACAATATAGACATTTAATATCTCTTCTATATTTGGTATTAAGTATTATGCTTATGTACTAAGTATTCTATACTAAGTAGAATACCTTGATTTTATTTATCTTATTTAACACACCATCAGGCACTGTTCTAAGCATTTTATAAATATTGATTCATTTAATCCTTATAGTAACTCTGTGAGGAAGGCACCATTATTATTTTCATTTTATAGGTGAGGTACAGAGAGGTGCAAGATCACACAGCTAGTAAAAGATGGGGACAGGATTCACACCCATCAGTCTGGCTCCAGAGTCTGAGCTCTTAACCACTTACGCAACTAACTCATGGACAGTTGGGTACTTCACCTCTTTTTTTTCCTTTTCTAATATTTACATGTTCCCCCTACATTATCTCCTTTCTTGTAGGCTATAAATGTGTTCTAATATTAGACACCTTAAAAGACATCCCCCCGCCCCCATACACTAGCCTTTGTTTCTAAGGCCTTGTCTTAAGTTACCACCCCATCTCTCTTTCCTGTGTTTGTTTTTAGCAAACCTTGAAAGACTCTTCTATAACTGCTGTCTCCACTTCATCATCTAATTCATTCTTGGACCCACTGCAGTCAGATCTTCTCTCTTAATCACTCTATGGAAGCTGTTCCCGTATCATCAAAACAGTCATTTCCTCTTATATGTTGATGTGATTAGTTATATTAATACATTTCCTAATATGAAATCATTCTGGCACTGACATCAGTTTTCACTTTTTAAACTCAGTGCTGGATTTGGTTTGCTAATATTCTATTTATAACTTTGATTAGTATCGGATGGACTATTTCCTTAAAACTCAGGGAACATAGGAAGTTCTTTCTAGTCCATTTAATTTCCTTGTTAATTTATAGAGGTTGGTTTTCTTGTAGAAAATAGTTTTACTATCTATGTCATTCATGTCTCTCCCCATGGGATGTCTTTTATTTACCAATTAAAAGAGAAATAAATGTGCTTTCTAATTATCACTGAATAGTCACATAAGGCAAACCTTTACACTGGAGCATGATTTTGAAAAGCTAGAATAATCTGTTTGGCTTTTACACAAGGTTCTATTATGAGTCCCCAGAAAATGCAGATTGGTAGAAAGAACATTATCTATTGAGAAAAGCCAAAGAGTGACAATGATGATGATGGTGGCAAAAAGTTTTTCTTTTCTTTTCTTTTCTTTCTTTCTTTTTTTTTTTTTTTGGCGGTACGCGGGCCTCTCACTGCTGTGGCCTCTCCTGTTGAGGAGCACAGGCTCAGCGGCCATGGCTCACGGGCCCAGCCGCTCCGCGGCATGTGGGATCTTCCCGGACCGGGGCACGAACCTGGGTCCCCTGCATTGGCAGGCGGACTCCCAACCACTGCGCCACCAGGGAAGCCCATGTTTTTTATTTTTAAAAGAGAGAACAGTTATCATATTTTCAGGATTTAAACTATGCTAGTCACTTGACTGATGGAATGTGTCATTTACTAGGATGTAAAGTCTACGAGGGCAGGACTGTGAGTATTGTGGTGATTACTTTGCATTCACAACTCTATGAGGTGGCTGCTACTATTATCTCCAAATTGCAGATAAGGAAACTGAGGCTCTGAGAGGTGGAGTAACTTTCCCAGGTTCATCTAGAGAGACTAGAATGGATTGCTGGGTTTTCCTAATAAAGTTGAAGCATAGTGTTAATATGAACCGTCAGGCCCCTTTATGCCCTGCGCTCCTTAAGCCCCCACTAGCCCTGTCAGGCAGAGTGACCAGGAGTTTGTGTGAACCATTCCCATCCCACGTTTTTGCACACGGATGCTGCTTCCTGTCTCTATGCAATGCCTTGAACTCTGATCACCTGGCTCGCTTCCACTTGCCCTTTGAGGTTTATCCAAGTATTCTCTCTTCCTTCTACCATTCACTGCACCCTCCACCCGCCCCACCCTGAGCTCATTTCTCTTGTGGTCGTGGCACATTAGAGATCCTCCAGATCCTTATCTGTCTCCTGCATGAGACAGTAGACTGTGTTGTTCCCCACTGGGGCCAGTGGCCTCTGGGACCTCTCAGAATGTGTTTGCCAGATAAATGAAGGATGAGAGTCTCCAGATGGTTCCCTCTCCAATCTGAGCCTAGTCCTTCACAGGGCTGTGGTTGGTGACCTCTAACCACCCCCCACCCCCCAACCTGGCAAGGTTGGCTTCTGGGTTCTTAGACCCAAAGCCTCTCACCCTCTGACCATTTTCTGCTTCTCCAGGGAACCACCCCTTACTCCGGAGAGCATCACACGTTCCTCACAAGAAAATACGTTTAGTTCACTTAATTGAAGGTTAAGAAGTCATAAGACTCATTGAGCAGGAGGCTGAGAACAGCTATAACAAAATCAAGCTGAGGTCAGAACCACTCAGATATGGGGGACTACAGCCCTGGAAAATGACATGAATATCTGAAAATCCCTTCTCTGTATTTTCTTAAAGAGAGGCCACTTTCAAATAATCTTTTTTTTTTCTCTAACTGATAAACACTGTGGCATTCAACTTGATCAAAATAATCTAGCTCATCAGTATTTCCACGGGCTATGTAACTGATCAGGAGATTTTCTTCTTTTGGAAACATTTCTTTCTGTGGAGAAATAAATGGAAAGAAATCCAGAAAAATATATCCTACTGTTAGCTCCAGAGATATACAATTTCTAAAAAGGTTGTTATCTGTCTTATAGCAAGAGCAGAAAAGAAAAAACCTCATTTGTATATAAAAATAAGATAGAGATTGTGGTTCTCTCTGCTGTATGCAAATCCTATAGGGTCTTGCTATTAATCTGCTATTAAATCCCAGTTCTCTTCCTGAGATTGAACCAGCAGGTCAAAATGACAGATGCTGCAGTTGCCAATGCAGCAGATCATTGTTTTCTGAAAACAAGTGTGTTCATGTGAGAGGGACCAGGGCTTGTTCCCTAGCCTGCCTCTTTGTGTAGTTCAGGAGCATGTCAATAAGGCTCCTGATTGAATTCTCAACACTGAGCACTGAGCCTGGAATCTAGTCAGAGTTCAATAATATATGTTGAGTGAGTGAATAACTAAGTGACTGTATTCACTCCTCCCAAAATTCACACCGTGACTGGCCCTTATATATATTTCGTGTACAGAATTCTTCCAGGGTACTACCCATTCTTTAAGCTACAGTGCCACCATCTCCATGACATACAGGAATTGTGTGAGCACAGAGGATGGAGCATCTGAATCTGCTTTGGGTTATCAGAAATGCTTTATGGAGGAAGTGCTGTTTGAGTTGCATCTGGGTGGATTAAGAGGTAGAGAAGAGAGAGAAGGCTCTCTAGGAGGAAGGAGGGGAACTGTTGCAGGTGAAGAGAGTCAGGGGAGGGGAAGGGCATACTCTTGTTGGCTTCTTCCCAGAGTCCAGGAGATCAGAACCTCGCGGGTCAGTGATTCATCTCCCTTGCAGGCCTTTGAGAGTACAAGGGTCTCTCTGCTCCTACATGCCAGGATCCTAGGGCATCAGAGTCTCTGATCTGAGAATCTCCCCCACCCTGAGAGCCAGGAGCATCCATCAGGCCTCTGCCCTAATCTGCCTGGTGGTCCCAGCCAGACCTATATTCCGCAAGAGGCATGAGTGGTACTTGGTGTGCCCTCAGAGAGCTGTGATGCGAGTATGCGAACTGCCTTCTACTGTCCATCATTCCTTAGGACCCCTCCTCTAGAGGCGCCCACACAGTACACAGTAGAGGCCCTGGCACATTGCAGGGCTCAGTAATTATTTCTGAGATGAATGAATACTAGAATCTTGGAGGTGGAATCATTACCACATTCCCCATCTAAAATAATCCTGGATTATTTCTTCATTCATTGGACTCTTGGTGGAGGGGTGATTTGGAACATTTCCATCCCCACTAAATATTCAGACAGTGAGTGCCCAGTCTGTTCTTCTCACTTTCCTCTGAGTAGTTAAACATGTCCTACATGAGGGTTTAGCCTTTTGTCCAAGCTGCCACCAGACACTCAGTAAAGTGGTGTGCTCTGCAATTGGATCTCATTAAGATAAAGAGAGTTGGTCTGGTCCTGGGGATGTAGGAGACAGATGAATCACAAGGTTATTAGGTACACAGGAATTGTAATCAACTGAGAAGAAAGACCAAGCAGCATGGTCATAAACAAGAGTGTTCTATCCAACATTTTGTAGATAGGCAGTCACTCCCAAGAACACGAGGGCAAGCACCATTTTGAAACTCCTGCCAGGTGTGTTGTAGTAAAGGGAAATTTGAATGAGCTGATGTTCGGAGGCATATCCCTTCCTTTCCAATCACAAGGCTCTGGTGCTAATTAGAATTTTATCAATCTAACTGATACACTGAATTGGCTTTTAATAGCTCAAAGAGGTTGAGACGTTAGGAAAAATTTCATTTTGGAAGAGATCATGGAGTAGAATTTGTGACCTGCTTCAGGCATTTTAGCAGGTGCTGACCTCTGCCCCTCCTCCATTCACTACTTCCTTGTCAATCCATGCTCCAATTATTCCCCCTTGCCTCTGTTAGTGTCTCAGTCTTCTGTGGCCTCTAGTTTCTCTCCTTCCTTCTCTAATCCATGCTAGAGTGAGCTTTCCAAGATCAAAACTTGACCACGCTCTTCTCAGGTGAATGTCTCCTAATCAACTGCAGAGTAAAATTGAAATTTGTTGTTGCAGGGGACCTGGCCTCACACAGTCCTTGTCTATTTTTCCCTTCTGTCACTACCTCTTCCTTCATCTGTCTTCAACTTCCTTCTGTACCCCAAGCAAGTTATGTTATCTTCTGTTCCTTCACCTTTCCCAGTCATTTTCTTCTTTACCACACTTGCCCTTCCTTCCTCGAATATATCTGATTTTTAACTTTTCAAAACCTACCCCGTGAAGCCCTCCTGCTGGCACAGTCACTCCCTGCAGTGTCCCCATAATACCTATACAAGTCCTATCAGGGAGTTTTCTCATTGTATGTTTGTATGTATGTGTTTGTTTTTTATTGAATCATAGTTGATTTACTATAGTATATTAATTTCAGGTGTACAGTATGGAGATTCAGTATTTTTACAGATTATACTCCATTTAAAGTTATTATAAAATAATGGCTATATTTCCCTGTGCTGTACACTGTATCCTTTTTGCTTATTTATTTTGTATACAGTAGTTTGTATCTGTTAATCCAGCGGTCCCCAACCTTTTTGACACCAGGGACCGGTTTTGTAGAAGACAGGTTTTCCATGGACGGGGGTGGGGGTGGGAGGGAATGGTTCAGGTGGTAATGCTAGCGATGGGGGGTGGCAGATGAAGCTTTGCTCGCTTGACCACTGCTCACCTCCAGCTGTGTGGCCCGGTTCCTAACAGGCTGCAGACCGGGAGTTGGGGACCCTTGTGTTCATCGCATACTTCTCTCTCCCCCTCCCCTGCCCTTCTCCCCAATAGTAACCACTAGTTTGTTCTCTGTATCTGTGAGTCTGTTTCTTTTTTTTATATCCATTTGTTTGTTTTATTTTTTAGATTCTACATATAAATGCTAACAAGGAGTATTTATCTTTCTCTGTCTGACAAATCACTAAGCATTATACTCTCTAGGTCCATCCATGTTGCTGCAGATGGCAATATTTCATATATATACCACATTTTCTTTATCCATTCATCTATTAGTGGACGTTTAGGTTGCTTCCCTATCTTGGCTATTATAAATAATGCTACTATGAACATTGGGGTGCATGTATCTTTTGGAATTAGTATTTTTATTTTCTTTGGATATATATACACAGCAGTGGAATTGCTGGATCATATGGTAGTTCTATTTTTAGTTTTTTGAGGAACCTCCATACTGTTTTCCACAGTGGCTGCACCAATTTACAATTCCACCAACAGTGTGCTAGGGTTCTCTTTACTCCATTTCCTCGCCAGCATTTGTTATTTGTAGACTCATTGATGATAGCCATTTTGACAGGTGTGAGAGGATAACTCATTGTGATATTGACTTGCGTTTCTCTGATGATTAACAATATTGAGTATCTTTTTCATGTGCTTGTTGGCTGTCTGTGTAGCTTCTTTGAAAAAAAGTCTATTCAGGTCTTCTGCCCATTCTTTAATTGGGTTCTTTGTTTTTTTGATAGTGAGTTTTATGAGCTGTTTATGCATTTTGGATAATAACCCCTTATCATTAATATCATTTGAAAATATTCCTCCCATTAAGTAGGTTGTCTTTCCATTTTGTAGATGGTTTCCTTTGCTGTGCAAAAGCTTTTAAGTTTAATTTGATCCTATTTGGGTTTTTTTTGCTTTTGTTTCTTTTGCCTTAGGAGACAGATCCAAAAAAATACTGCTACAGTTTATGTCAAAGAGTGTTCTGCCTATGTTCTCTTCTAGGACTTTTATGGTTTCAGGTCTTACATTTAAGTCTTTAATCCATTCCTCACAATGTGAGGAAATGTTCTAATCTCATTCTTTTACATGTAGCTGTCCAGTTTTCTCAGCACCACTTGTTGAATCGACTCCATTGTATATTCTTATCTACTTTACTGTAGATTAACTGACTGTAAGTGCATGGGTTTATTTCTGGGCTCTCTATTCTCTTTCATCTATGTGTCTGTTTTTGTGCCAGTACCATACTCTCTTAATTACTGTAGCTTTGTAGTATAGTCTGAAGTCAGGGAGCATGATACTTCCACTTCACCTCTTTTTTCTCAAGATTCTCTGGCAATTTGGTGTCTTTGGTGGTCCATGTAAATTTGAGGATTATTTGTTGTAGTTTGTGAAAAATGTCATGGGTGTTTTGACAGGATTACATTAAATCTGTAGATTACTTTGGTTAGTATGGACATTTAAATGTTATTAATTCTTCCAATCCAAGAACATAGGATACCTTTCCATTTCTTTGTATCATTTTCACATTTCTTCATCAGTATTTTATAGTTTTCAGAGTATAGGTCTTTCACCTCCTTGATGAAGTTTATTCTGAGATATTTTATTTGTTTTGATGTGATTATAAATGGGATTGTTTCCTTAATTTCTCTTTATGATAATTCATTATTGGTGTAGAGAAAAGCAACAGATTTCTGTCTGTTAATCTTGTATCCTGAAACTTTACTGAATTCATTTATTAGTTCTAATAGTTTTTGGCGGGGACTTTAGGGTTTTCTGTATATAGTATCATGTAATCTACAAATAGTGACTCTTTTACTTCTTCCCTTATAATTTGGATGCCTTTTATTTCTTTTTCTTGTCTTATTGCTGTGGCTAGGACTTCCATTACCATGTTAAATAGAATTGACGAGAATGGACATCCTTGGTTTTTTCCTGATTTTAGAGTAAAGGCTTTCAGCTTTTCAACATTAGTATGATGTTAGCTGTGGGTTTGTCATAATGGCCTTTATTATGTTGAGATATGTTTCCTCTGTATCAACGTTGATGAGCGTTTTTATCATGAATGGATGATGAATTTTGTCAAATGCTTTTTCTGTGTGTATTGAGATGATCCTGTGATTTTTATCCTTCCTTTTGTTAATGTGGTATATTACATTGGTTGAATTGTGAATATTGAACCATCCTTGCTTTCTTGGAATAAATTTCATTTCATCATGGTGTTGGATCTTTTTTATATATTGTTGAATTAAATTTGCTAATATTTTGTTGAGGATTTTTGCATCTATACTCATTAGAGATATTGCCCTATACTTTTCTTTTTTTGCAGTGCCTTTGTCTGGTTTTGGTATCAGGGTAATAGTGACCTCATAGAATGTATATGGGAGTGTTGTATCCTCTCAACTTTTTGGAATAGTTTAAGAAGGATAGAGCTCTCCTTTATCTGGTAGAATGCCCCTGTGAAGCTCTCCAGTCCTGGACTTTTGTTTGCTGAGAATTTTGTTTTTAACTACAAATTCAGTTTCACTGCTAGTGATTGGTCTGCTCACATTGTCTATTTCTTCCTGATTCAGTCTTGGAAGGTTGTATGTTTGTAGAAATTTGTCCATTTCTTCTAGGTTATACAATATTTTGGCTTATAACTGTATTATTCTCTTATGATTTTTTAATAGATCTTTATTGGAGTATAATTGCTTCACAATATGGTGTTCATTTCTTTTGTACACCAAAGAGAATCAGCCATATGCATGCATATGTCTCCATATCCCCTCCCCTCTGAGCCTCCCTTCCATCCTCCCTATCCCACCTCTTTAGGTCATCGCAAAGAACCGAGCCGATCTCCCTGTGCTATGCTGCTGCTTCCCACTAGCTAACTATTTTACATTCGGTAGTGTATATATGTCGATGCTACTCTCACTTTGCCCCAGCTTCCCCCTCCCACCCCGTGTCCTCAAGTCCATTCTCTATGTCTGCATCTTTATTCCTGCTCTGCAGCTGGGTTCATCAGTACCATTTTGGTTTTTTTTAGATTCCATATATATGTGTTAGCATACGGTATTTGTTTTTCTCTTTCTGACTTACTTCACTCTGTATGACAGACTCTAGGTCTAGCCACCTCACCTCAAAACTGATAACTCAATTTTATTTCTTTTTATGGCTGAGTAATATTCCATTGTATATATGTGCCACATCTCATGATTTTTTAAAATCTCTGTGATATTGGTGGTTGTTTCTCCTCTTCCATTTCTTATGTTGTTTATTTGAGTCCTCTCTCACTTCTTTATGATCCTGCCTAAAGGTTTATCAATTTTGTTTATATTTTCAAAGAATAAGCTCTTAGTTTTATTGACCTTTTCTATCTTTTTGGTCTCTATTTTATTTATTTCTTCTCTTATCTCTATAATTTTCTTCCTTCTGTGAACTTTGTGTATTGTTTGTTGTTTTTTAAATTCCTTTAGAAGGAAGGTTAGGTTGATTATTTGAAATTTTCCTTGTTTCCTGAAGCAGGAAAACTTCCTTCTTATAACTGCTTTTGCTGCATTGTGTAGATTCTGGAAAGTTGTGTTTCCATTTGTATTTGTCTTCAGGTATTTTTTGATTTCTTCTTTGCTTTTATCATTGATCCTTTGGTGCTTTAGTAGCATATTGTTTAGTCTCCACATGTTTGTGCTTTTCCCATTTTTCTTCCTGTAAATTATTTCTGATTTTGTACTGTTGTGGTCAGAAAAAAAAAATGCTTGATATTTATTTATATTCTTTTAATTGTAAAACACATGTAACATAATTTACCATCTTAACCATTTTTAAGTGTACAGTTCAGTAGTGTTAGGTATACTCACAGTTTTGTGCAGCCACTTCAGACTTTTTCATCTTGCAAAACTGAAACTCTGTTCAGATTAAATCTCAACTTCCCATTTCACCCTCCCCTCATCTCTTGGCATTGACCATTCTTTCTGGGTCTATGAATTTTATTACTTGGGGTACTTTACATAAGTGGAATTATACACTATTTTTCCTTTTGTGACTGGTTGTTTTCACGTAACAGTGTCCTCAGTGTTCATTCATGTTGTAGGATAGGTCAGAGTTTACTTCCTTTTTAAGGCTAAGTAACATTCTGTTGTATGGATGGGCCACATTTTGTTTCTCCAGGTGTCATATTGATGGACAGTTGGGTTGCTTGCACCTATTTGCTGTGGTGAGTAGTATTGCTGTGAGCTTGAGTATGCAGATTTCTGTTTTAGTTCCCACTTTCAATTATTTTGTGTATATACCTGGAAGCGGGATAGCTGGATCATATGATAATTCTATTTTTAATCTTTTGAGGGACTTGAGACTTGTTTTTTGGACTAGCATGTGATCTGTCTTTGAGAATGTTCCATCTGCATTTGAAAAGAAGGTGTATTCTGCTGTTTTTGCATGGAATGTTCGATAGATATCTATTAAGTCCAGTTGATCTGTTGTGTCATTTAAGACCACTGCTGCCTTACTAATTTTCTGTCTGGATGATCTGTTCATTGATGTAAGTGGTGTTTTAAAGTCCCCTACTGTTACTGTATTGTTGTCAGTTACTCTCTTTATGTCTATTAATGTTTGCTTTTTATATTTAGGTGTTCATGTTTTGGGCAAATTTATGTTAACGGGAATAATATCCTCTTCTTGTATTGATCCCTTTATCAGTATATAATGCCCTTCTTTGTCTTTTGTTATAGACTTTGTTTTAAAGTCTATTTTGTGTGATCTGAGTATTGCTACCCCTGCTTTCTCATTATTTCTATTTTTATTTCTATTGCATGAAATATCTTTATCCATCCCCTCACTCTCAGTCTGGGTTTTTAGTTCTGAAATGAGTCTCTTGTAAGCAGCATATAGATGGGTTTTGTTTTTTATCCAATCAGGCACCCTGTGTCTTTTAATTGGAGATTTTAGTACAAGGACACTTAAAGTGATTATTGATAACTTACTGACATTTTGTTACTTGTTTTCTGGTTGTTTTTGTAGTTCTCTTCTGTTCTTTTCTTTTTCTTATAGTTTCTTCCCTTGTGGTTTGATGATTTTCTTTACTGGTATGCTTGTGTTACTTTCTTTTTGTTTTTGTGTCATCTATTGTAGGTTTTTCATTTGTGGTTACCATGGTGTTCATATATGTTGACCTATATAACTATACCTACTTGTTTTAAACAGGTAGTCCTTAAAGTTCAAACACATTCTAAAAGGTTTACAGTTTGATTCCCTTCCCTCACACTTTGTGGGTTTTTTAAAAATTTGTTTTATTGAAGTATAGTTGATTTACAATGTTGTGTTAATTTCTGCTGTACAGCAAAGTGATTCAGATATATATGTGTATATATATATGTGTATATATATATATATATATATATATATATATATAAAACTTTCTTTTTCATATTCTTTTCCATTATGTTTTATCACAGGATATTGAATATAGTTCCCTGTGTTATACAGTAGGAATTTTAGAAGTTTATAAGTTTATATGGATAAACTTGTTGTTTATCCATTCTAAATGTAATAGTTTGTATCTACCAACTATTTGTAATAGTTTATATCTGTAAGTTTATATAGATAACCTTATTGTTTATCCATTATAAAGGTAATAGTTTGTATCTACCAATCCCAAATTCCCAGTCCATCCGTCTCCTTCCCTCTTTCTATACAGTGGCAATCAGAAGTCTGTTCTCTATGTCTGTGAGTCTGTTTCTGTTTTGTAGATAAGTGTATTTGTGTCATACTTTAAATTCCACATATAAGTGATATCATATGGTATTTGTCTTTCTCTTTCTGACTTACTTCCCTTAGTATGATAATCTCTGGGTCCATCCATGTGGCTGCAAATGGCATTGTTTCATTCTTTTTTATGGCTGAGTGTTATTCCATTGTATTAATGTACCACAGCTTCTTTATCCATTCATCTGTCAGTGGACATTTAGGTTGTTTCCATGTCTTGGCTATTGTGCATAGTGCTGCTATGAATACAGGAGTGCATGTACCATTTTGAATTATAGTTTTGGTGGGATATATGCCCAGGAGTGGGATTGCAGGGTCATAGAGAACTCTATTTTTAGTTTTCTGAGGAACCTCCATACTGTTCTCCATAGTGGCTGCATCAATTTACAATGCCTCCAAAAATGTAGGAGGGTTCCCTTTTCTCCACACTCCTCCAGCATTTGTTATTTGTAGACTTTTTAATGATGGCCATTCTGACCAGTGTGAGATGATGCCTCATTGTAAATAGTTTTGATTTGCATTTCTCTAATAATTAGTGATGTTGAGCATCTTTTCATTTGCCTGTTTAATGACTTTGACAGTTGATGAGTATTGATCAAATAGTTTATATAATGTCCCTCAATTGAGATTTGTCTGATGTTTTTCTCATGATTAGTTTGGGGTTATGTGTTCTTAGAAGGAAAACCATAGAGGTAATTGCCATAAAAATCACATTTTACCAAGTGTACTTATGATCAACATATTTGTCACTGTTAGTGTTGACTTTGATCAACTGGCTGAGGTAGTGTGTATAGTGTGTGTCAAGATTCTCTGCTGTGAAGTTCCTCTTTTCTCCTCTTTCCATACTGCAGTCTTAGAAATGAAGTCACTATTGCAGCCCGTACATAAGGAGTGGGAAGCTTTGCTCTCCGTCCTTGGGGGTGAAGTATCCATGCGCATTATTTGGAATTGTACTGCACAGGAGATTTGTGCCTTGTTACATTTATTTAGTTAATTATTTTTTTCCAGTATGGACTTACGGATATTTATTTTAAACTTCAGGTTATAATCCAGTACTACTTTATTTATTTTGTTGCTCAAATTCATTCAGCCTTGGGCTTTGGGAGATCTTTCATTTGGCTCCCGTGTCCCGTTGACATACCTCCATCATTGTGTACTTTTTTTAAAAAAAGTACTTCTTTATGTTCTGGTGCTACAAGATGATCAAGGCTCATGTTGTGTATTTCTTGCCTCAGACGTAGAATAAATCATTTCTCCAAAGAGTACTGATTTTTTAAGGAGAAGGATGTTAAATTCTGAGATCTGGGTACTAGGTGTATTCACTGCTGCTGAATGCTGTTGTTTATAGATCCTCTCGGCCAATAGAACAAGGAAATATTTGTGTATAGTAATGTGTATATATACATATCTATAAATATATCTGTATGTAGCCATCTCTAACCGTTTTAAGGTAAACATGAGTTCACACTGATGTCTCCAAATCTGATTCATTACTACATGTTCTAGCCTCTTCCCCTTGCATATCTGTAACTTCCCACTCCAACACTGAGAAACTTGGATCCCACAATCCACCAACAATTTACTTAATTGTTCAGTTCCAGTATATATGTGTAGCAGTATCATAACCTGCACTCCCATGGGGAACAACTTTATCAGTTGGAGCACAGTGCTTATGTATAGTTTTCTTTTGCCTTTAAGCTTATATTATAGATTTCACTTATTTAAAAGTTACTTAAGTCAGGGACATTCACCCCAACCCCTTCAGTGAGGTTGTTACATACATTTGTAATACATTTGTTTTGTCAGATTTTGCAGTTCATCTTGGGACTCTCCCAATTTCCCGCCATGATTTTTTTTGAAATTTGCATGTATTAAGACTCACACTTTGTGCTGAAATCTTTTATGGATTTTGACAAATGTGTAATGTCATGCATTCCCCTTTGCTTTACCTATTTAACCCTGTTCCCTCCTCTTGGATGTAACCATTGATATGTTTACCACCTGTATAGTTTTACCTTATCCAGAATGTCGTATAATTGGAGTCCTTTACATACTGTCTCTTTTCCCTTAGCAATATTCATTTAAGATTCATCCATGTCTTCTCATAACTTGATAACTCATTTCTTTTTATCCCCCAGTTTTATTGAGAGATAATTGACATAAATCGCTGTATAAGTTTAAGGCATACAGCATGATGATTTGATTTACATATATTGTGAAATGATTACCAAAATAACTTCAGCTAACATCTGTCATCTCATATAGATACCATAAAAAGAAAAGAAAAAAGAAAAAAATTTTCCTTGTGATGAGAACTCCTAGAATTTACTCTTAGCAACTTTTCTGTATGTCATACAGTAGTGTTAACTATAGTCATCATGTTGTGCATTGTGACCCTACTACTTATTTATCTTATAGCTGGAAGAGTGTATGTTTTGACCACCTTCCTCTAATTCCCCCTCTCCACACCCTCTGCCTCTTTTTTTTTTTTTGTGGTATGCAGGCCTCTCACTGTTGTGGCCTCTCCCGTTGCGGAGTACAGGCTCTGGACGCTCAGGCCCAGCGGCCATGGGTCATGGGCCCAGCCACTCCGCGGCATGTGGGATCCTCCCAGACTGGGGAATGAACCCGTGTCCCCTGCATTGGCAGGCGACCTCTCAACCACTGCGCCACCAGGGAAGCCCACGTGACTATTTTTGAATTATGGTTTTCGCAGGGTATATGCACAGTAGTGGGATTGCTGGGTCATATGGTAGGTCTATTTTTAGTTATTTAAGGAACCTGTTCTCCATAGTGGCTGTATCAATTTACATTCCCACCAACAGTGCAAGAGGGTTCCCTTTTCTCCACACTCTCTCCAGCATTTACTGTTTGAAGATATTTTGATGGTGGCCATTCTGAACTGGTGTGAGGTGATACCTCATTGTAGTTTTGATTTGCATTTCTCTAATAATTAGTGTTGTTGAGCACCGTTTCATGTGTTTGTTGCCAATCTGTATATCTTCTTTGGAGAAATGTCTGTAGGTCTTCTGCCTATTTTTGGATTGGGTTGTTTGTTTTCTTATTATTGAGCTGCATGAGCTGCTTGTAAATTTTGGAGATTAATCCTTTGTCAGTTGCTTCATTTGCAAATATTTTCTCCCATTCTGAGGGTTGTCTTTTCATCTTGTTTATGGTTTCCTTTGCTGTGCAAAAGCTTTTAAGTTTCATTAGGTCCCGTTTGTTTATTTTTGTTTTTATTTCTACTTCTCTAGGAGGTGGGTCAAAAAGGATTTTGCTGTGATTTATGTCATAGTGTTCGGCCTATGTTTTCCTCTAAGAGTTTGATAGTTTCTGGCCTTACATTTAGGTCTTTAATCCATTTTGAGCTTATTTTTGTGTATGGTGTTAGGGAGCGTTCTAATCTCATACTTTTACATGTACCTGTCCAGTTTTCCCAGCACCACTTATTGAAGAGGCTGTCTTTTCTCCATTGTCTATTGCCTCTTTATCAAAGATAAGGTGACCATATGTGCATGGGTTTATCTCTGGGCTTTCTATCCGCTTCCATTATCTATATTTCTGTTTTTGTGCCAGTACCATACTGTCTTGATTACTGCAGCTTTGTAGTATAGTCTGAAATCAGGGGGCTTGATCCCACAAGCTCCGTTTTTCTTTCTCAAGATGGCTTTGGCTATTTGGGGTCTTTTGTGTTTCCATACAAATTGTGAAATGTTTTGTTCTAGTTCTGTGAAAAATGCCATTGGTAGTTTGATAGGGATTGCATTGAATCTGTAGATTGCTTTGGGTAGTATAGTCATTTTCAATGTTGATTCTTCCAATCCAAGAACCTGTTGGATATCCCTCTATCTGTTTCTAACATCTTTAATTTCTTTCGTCACTGTCTTATAGTTTTCTGCATACAGGTCTTAGGTCTCCTTACGTAGATTTATTCCTAGGTATTTGATTCTTTCTGTTGCAATGGTAAATGGGAGTGTTTCCTTAATTTCTCTTTCATATTTTTCATCACTAGTGAATAGGAATGCGAGAGATTTCTGTACATTAATTTTGTATCCTGCTACTTTACCAAATTCATTGATTAGCTCTAGTAGTTTTCTGGTAGCATCTTTAGGATTCTCTATGTATAGTATCATGTCATCTGCAAACAGTGACAGTTTTACTTCTTCTTTTCCAATTTGGATTCCTTTTATTTCTTTTTCTTCTCTGATTGCTATGGCTAAAACTTCCAAAACTGTGTTGAATAAGAGTGGTGAGAGTGGGCAACCTTGTCTTGTTCCTGATCTTAGTGGAAATGCTTTCAGTTTTTCACCATTGAGAATGATGTTAGCTGTGGGTTTTTCATATATGGCCTTTATTATGTTGAGGTAAGTTCCCTCTAAGCCTACTTTATGGAGGGTTTTTATCATAAATGGGTGTTGAATACTGTCGAAAGCTTTCTCTGCATCTATTGAGATTATCATATGTTTTTTATCCTTCAGTTTGTTAATATGGTGTATCACACTGTTTGATTTGCACATATTAAAGAATCCTTGCATTCCTGGGATTAACCCCACTTGATCATGGTGTATGATCCTTTTAATGAGCTGTTGGATTCTGTTTGCTAGTATTTTGTTGAGGATTTTTGCATCTATTTTCATCAGTGATATTGGCCTGTTGTGTTCTTTCTTTGTGACCTCTTTGTATGGTTTTGGTATCAGGGTGATGGTGGCTTCGTAGAATGAGTTTGGGTGTGTTCCTCCCTCTGCTATATTTTGGAAGAGTTTGAGAAAGATAGGTGTTAGCTCTTCTCTAAACGTTTGATAGAATTCGCCTGTAAAGCCATCTGGTCCTGGGCTTTTGTTTGTTGGAATATTTTTAAACACAGTTTCAATTTCAGTGCTTGTGTTTAGTCTGTTTATATTTTCTATCTCTTCCTGGTTCTGTCTTGGAATGTTCTGCTTTTCTAAGAATTTGTCCATTTCTTCCAGGTTGTCCATTTTATTGGCATATAGTTGCTCTTAGGAATCTCTCATGTTGCTTTGTATTTCTGCAGTGTCAGTTGTTACTTCTCCTTTTTCATTTCTAATTTTACTGATTTTAGTGTTCTCCCCTTTTCTCTTGATGAATCTGGCTAATGGTTTATCAATTTTGTTTATCTTGTCAAAGAACCAGCTTTTAGTTTTATTGATCTTTGCTATTGTTTCCTTCATTTCTTTTTCATTTATTTCTGATCTGATCTTTATGATTTCTTTCCTTCTGCTAACTTTGGGGATTTTTTGTTCTTCTTTCTCTAATTGCTTTAGGTGTAAAATTAGGTTGTTTATTTGAGCTGTTTCTTGTTTTTAAGGTAGGATTGTATTGCTATAATCTTCCCTCTTAGAACTGCTTTTGCTGCATTGCGTAGGTTTTGGGCCATCGTGTTTTCATTGTCATTTGTTTCTAGGTATTTTTTGATTTCCTCTTTAATTTCTTCAGTGATCTCTTGGTTATTAAGTAGTGTATTGTTTAGCCTTTATGTGTTTGTATTTTTTACAGATTTTTTTTCCGGTAATTGATATCTGGTCTCCTAGCATTTTGGTCAGAAAAAATACTTGATACGATTTTAATTTTCTTAAATTTACCATGGCCTTATTTGTGACCCAAGATTTGATGTATCCAGGAGAATGTTCCATGAGCACTTGAGAAGAGAGTGTATTCTGTTGTTTTTGGTTGGAATGTCCTATAAATATCAATTACGTCCATCTTGCTTAATGTATCATTTAAACTTTGTGTTTCCTTATTTATTTTCTTTTTGGATGATGTGTCCATTGGTGAAAGTGGGGTGTTAAAGGCCCCTACTATGATTGTGTTACTGTTGATTTCCCCTTTTATGGCTATTAGCATTTGCCTTCTGTATTAAGATACTCCTATGTTGGGTATATAAATATTTATAATTGTTATATCTTCTTCTTGGACTGATCCCTTGATCATTTATGTAGTGATCATTTGTCTCTTGTAATAGTCTTTATTTTAAAGTCTATTTTGTCTGACATGAGAATTGCTACTCCAGCTTTCTTTTGATTTCCATTTGCATAGAATATCTTTTTCCCTCCCCTCACTTTCAGTCTGTATGTGTCCCTAGGTCTGAAGTGGGTCTCTTGTAGACAGCATACATACGGGTCTTGTTTTTTTATCCATTCAGCCATTCTATGTCTTTTGGTTGGAGCATTTAATCCATTTATATTTAAGGTAATTATCGATATCTATGTTCCTATTACCATTTTTCAGGTAGACTGCCCATTTTCTCTTCATTTGTTTGGTCTTTTGGGTTTTTGCCTTGCTCCTTCATCTGCTGTGTGTTTTTCTGTCCTCTCATTTTCCTTAACTTACTGTGTTTGGGGTCTCCTTTTCATAGGCTGCAGGTTCGTAGTTCCTGTTGTTTTTGGTATCTTCCCTCAGTGGCTAAGTTTGGTTCCATGGGTTGTGTAGGCTTCCTGGTGGAGGGGATTGGTGCCTGTTTTCTAATGGATGAGGCTGGATCTTGTCTTTCTGCTGGGCAGGACCACGTCCGGCGGTGGGTTTTGCAGTGTCTGTGACTTTATAATGATTTTAGGCAACCTGTCTGCTAATGGGTGGGGTTGTGTTCCTGTCTTGCTTGTTGTTTGGCGTAGGGTATCCAGCACTGTAACTTGCTGGTCGTTGAGTGGAGCTGGGTCTTAGTGTTGAGATGGCGATCTCTGGGAGGGGTTTTGCCATTTGATATTACTTGTAGCCGGGAGGTCTCTGCTGGACCGAATTCCTGAACTTGGCTCTTCCACCTCAGAGGCACAAGCCTGATACCTGTCTGGAGCATCAAGACCCTGTCAGCCATATGGCTCAGAAGGAGAGGGAGAAAAAAAGAAAGAAAGGAATAAAATAAAGTTATTAAAATAAAAAATAAAAGAAATTATTCAAAATAAAACAAATTAAACAGTAATAAAGAAAAAGAAAAAAAAAAAAGAAAGAAGAGAGCATACAAACCAAAGACAAATCCACCAATGATAGCTAGTACTAAAAACTATACTAAAAAAAACAAAAACAAATGAAAAAAAAAAAAACGGACAGACAGAACCCCAGGACAAATGGTAAATGCAAAGCTATACAGGCAAAATCACACAAAGAAGCATACACATACACAGTCACAAAAAGAAAAAATACATATATATATATCTATATATATTTTTTTAAAAAAAGGAAGAGAGCAACGAAATGAACGAACAAATCCACCAATGATAATAAAGGCGAAATACTAAACAAAGATAAACAAAACCAAAACTAAATTAGATGCAGAAAGCAAGCCTCAAGTCTACTGTTGCTCCCAAAGTCCACTGCCTCAATTTGGGATGATTCGTTGTCTATTCAGGTATTCCACAGATTCAGGGTACATCAAGTTGATTGTGGAGATTTAATCCGCTGCTCCTGAGAGATTTCCCTTTCTCTTTTTTGTTAGCACAGCTCCTGGGGCTCAGCTTTGGATATGGCCCTGCCTCTGCATGTAGTTCTCCAGAGGGCATCTGTTCTTCGCTTAGACAGGACAGGGTTAAAGGAGCAGCTGATTCGGGGGCTCTGGCTCACTCCGGCCCGGGGGAGGGAGGGGTACAGATGCGGGGTGAGCCTGCAGCGAAGAGGCCGGCAGGACGTTGTACCAGCCTGAGGCATGCTATGCGTTCTCCCAGGGAAGTTGTCCCTGGATCCCGGGACCCTGGCAGTGGCGGGCTGCACAGGCTCCCCGGAAGGGAGGTGTGGAGAGTGACCTGTGCTCGCACACAGGCTTCTTGGTGGCGGCAGCAGCAGCCTTAGCATCTCATGCCCGTCTCTGGGGTCCACACTGATAGCCGCGGCTCACACCCATCTCTGGAGCTCCTTTAAGCAGCGCTCTTAATCCCCTCTCCTCGTGCACCAGGAAAAAAGGGGGGAAGAAAAAGTCTCTTGCCTCTTGGGCAGGTCCAGACTTTTCCCCGGACTTCCTCCCCTCTAGCCGTGGTGCACTAATGCCTTCAGGCTGTGTTCACGCCGCCAGTCCTCTTCCTGTGATCCAACTGAAGCCCGAGCCTCAGCTCCCAGCCTCCGGCTGCCCCGGCGGGTGAGCACACAAGCCTCTAGTGCTGGTGAGTACCGGTTAGCACCGATCCTCTGTGCGGGAATCTCTCCGCTTTGCCCTCCGCACCCCTGTTGCTGTGCTCTCCTCCGTGGCTCCGAAGCTTCCCCCCTCCGCCACCCGCAGTCTCCGCCCGCGAAAGGTTTCCTAGTGTGTGGAAGCCTTTCCTCCTTCACGGCTCCCTCCCACTGGCGCAGGTCCTGTCCCTATTCTTTGTCTCTGTTTTTTCTTTTTTGTTTCGCCCTACTCAGGTACGTGGGGAGTTTCTTGCCTTTTGGGAGGTCTGAGGTCTTCTGCCAGCGTTCAGTGGGCGTTCTGTAGGAGTTGTTCCACGTGTAGATGTATTTCTGATGTATCTGTGGGGAGGAAGGTGATCTCCGCGTCTTACTCTTCCGCCATCTTCCCCCTCTCCTTACTGTTGTTTTAATATTCAGTTCCCTAATGACATATGATGTTAAACATATTTTCGTTTCTTTTCTTGTTTTCTTTTTTTAATCCTTTTATTATTCTTTTTTAACAAACAGCCTCACGGATAGGGGACCAGGGGAGGGGGGAGGAGGGGACTTGTTTTTAAACTTAAAGCTCTTTTGTGTTCTTTTTACTTAATTAGTTTATTTATTTTTGGCTGCATTGTGTCTTCATTGCTGCATGTGGGCTTTCTCTAGCTGTGGCAAGTGGGGGGCTACTCTTTGTTGCAGTGTGCTGGCCTCTCATTGTGGTGGCTTCTCTTGTTGTGGAGCACAGGCTCTAGGCACGTGGGCTTCAGTAGTTGTGGCGCATGGGCTCAGTAGTTGTGACACATGGGCTTAGTTGCTCTGTGGCATGTGGGGTCTTTCCAGAGCAGGGCTTGAACCCATGTCCCCTGCATTGGCAGGCGTATTCTTAACCACTGTGCCACTAGGGAAGTCCCTAAACATATTTTATGATGCTTATTTGTTATTTGTAAAGCTTTGGTGTTCTAATTTTTGCGTACTTTTCAATTTGGTTGTTTATTTTCTTATTGTTGAGTTTTCAGAGTCTTTTGTACATTTGGAATACAAGTCCTTTATCAGATATATGTTTTGAAAATATTTTCTCCCAATTTGTGGCTTGTCTTTTGATTCTCTTAACAGTGCTTGGTGCCAACTGAGAAGAATGGATTTTATTTTCTAATAAGAGTTAAAGTTATTAAGACAGTATTTGTTTTATTCTTTAAACGTATTTTTATTTAATTCTCTAAACATATCATGTGTGTGTTAACATCTTTGTGTGCTGAATTCAACATCTGGAGCTGGTTTTTATTGATGGCTTCTTTACTGAGTATGGGTCATACATTCCCATTTTTCCTCCCCCACACCCCTGCCTTGGGTGTGTAAGTTTTGATTGTGTGCTGGATATTGGTAATGATATGTTTAAGCAACTCTGGAGTCTGAAATCTTCCTCTGAGGAGTGTTAATTTTTGTTCCATTTGGCAGTTCACTTACTGGTTGATCACCTTCAACCTGTATAGACTTGATTTTATACTTTATTTAGGGTGGATCTGTGAAAAGCCTGAGGTGTTTTCTTAGCTGTTCTAACTTGGTGAGACTCAGCCTCCAAATTTTATCTTCCCTTTTCGATCTTGTCAGGCCCTGGTCTTAGGTTTTGTTAGGATAGGTTTTGAATGTACTTTATTTTAGGATGCATTCTTTACTTTTTTTTTTTTTTTTTTTTTTGCGGTACGCAGGCCTCTCACTGTCGTGGCCTCTCCCGTTGTGGAGCACAGGCTCCAGACACGCAGGCTCAGCGGCCATGGCTCACGGGCCCAGCCGCGTCGTGGCATGTGGGATCTTCCCAGACTGGGGCACGAACCCGCGCCCCCTGCATTGGCAGGCAGACTCTCAACCACTGTGCCACCAGGGAAGCCCGCAGTCTTTACTTTTTAGACTCAGCCTTTCTTGTGTCTCAGCTGAATATCTGGGGTGCTGTTGAGGTGTTAATGAATTTTGTCCTCTTAGGCTAGATTTGACCAATGTCCTCTAGTATGCTTGACTGCTATTATCTTTTTTTTTTTTTTATTTTGACTCTGTAGCAGCCAGTAAGTCTCATTTTGTCTACTACCTATATAATCACAGAGCAGTGTTCAGCTAAAACCTTGTGGAAAACTCAAGAGGCTTGCAGGGCACCCTCCTGCACAATTCCCATATATATGGACTCTGCTCTTCAGATTCAGTAGCTCCAGATGCCCAAACTGTGATCTCTTTCTCCTCAGCCCAGTGGGATTGCCATGCTCTGATTGTACTCTAGCTCAGTATGCAGTGGTCAGCAAATTGTTCCTACACAGATGACTAGGGCTATCATGGGACTCACCTCATAAGTTCTCCTTCCCTTAAGGATCACAGAATTTCACTGCTAGTCAGCCTGTGTCTGTAAACAGTTGCCTCATGTATTTTGTCCGGTTTTATAGTTGTTTTTAGTGGGAGGGTCCACTGAAATCCAGTAACTCCATAATAGCTAGAAAAAGAAATCCCAGCATGACAGTATGTTTTGATTTTTGTCATCTTTGAAAGACTCTCTTAAATGCCACCTCTTCCTTGAAGTATCTCCTGATAATGTCAGAATTAATCTTTTCTCCCTTTCTTGTCCATTGTTTTTTGCACTTGTGTTATCACCATGAAACATGAAAGATATATCACATCCTATATCTAGTTATCTGAGGGGTGCCATCATTGTATTACAGCTAATTATTGTCTTTGGGGGCTAACAGGACTGGGGAGGGGCTGTCATAGTCTTGTTCTACTCTCAAGGTCAGTGATCAGCAGGATGCATTCTCACATGCTGTATGTTTTGCTCCCCCACTAAAGGGAAGCTCCTTAAGAGGAAGAACTATATGTTTTTAATCTTTGTTTCTTCTCATTATGCCTAACATACTGCTTGAGACAGTGACGATGATGAAAATTAAGAATAACATTTATTGAGTGTTTTTTATCTGCCAGGCACTAGACTAAGCATTTTATTTAATGAACAGTCATTTGTATGGCGTTTACCATGTGCCAAGTATTATTCTAAGCACTTACAAGTATTAATTTATGTACACAGGTCATCTCATTTAAGCCACACAAGAACTTTATGAGGAGCTCTGTTATCTCCATCTTACAGATGAGAAAACTGAGGATTGGGAAAGTTAGGTAACTTTCTCAAGTGCTCACACAGCTAATAGGTAGGGTACAGCTGAGACAGGCTGGGACCTGGGACTCTTTGCTGCATGCAGTGCTTGCACCTGGACAAATGTCTCCTTGAGCTACAAATTACAAAGAAGCTATATGTGACTAAAAATAGTTGCATGCATATACAGTTGGTGCAAATTCTGGACAAAAAGATACAAAAAGACCCAAAAACCCAACCGCCGCTGCTGAAGAGCCGGGAGCAAAAACAGCGTGTCAGGAGCAAAAGCAGGGTACTGCACATGCTCCCCTGCACTCAGCACCACCAAAGGGGTGGGCAAAACATCTAAGCCACTCCTCCAGCCCGACCCCTGGACATACCCCTACCCTCACCCCGTATAAGAAACCAGCTTGCCCCCGCTCATGGAGGGAACAAGGGAACCTGTTGCTTGTTCTCGCTCCCCCCTGCTATAGCAGGGGCCCCAGTAAAGCCTTGCCTGGACTTCTTGTCTGGCCTCTAGTCAATTTCTGTTGATTTGGGAAGGCCAAGAACCCTGGTTCGTATCAGAGCTAGTAGGTAGTCATCAGATATTTGTTCAATTACATACAGTTTATAGCTTATACTTGGTAATGTTTCAGTCCACCTTTACAGGCAGTACTATTATACCAATGCACATAATGTGTACACACCCTGCAGGGATTTGTCTGGTCATTCCAGCTGGCTGCATACAATATCCTGAACCAAGGTGTTAATGCCAGAACTAAAACTTTTTGGAAAAGGAAGCCCTGTAGGGGTTAATGGCCACCCTTCCATAATCTTCCATTTGATGGATTCTAAGCTGCCAGAGTAAGCTATGGTTGTGTGGATGGACCCAGAACCACAGAGGCGCAATTCTTATTGATTGTTTGCAATCAAAGCTTCCAAATTAGATTGCTGGAAAAACAGCAGAGATTTGAAATGACCAGGAAAAATGTCCTTCTCCAGGTAGATGGATCAGATAGTACTTATACTTTAATTCATGTTTTATGGAGCTATAAGATTCAATAAAACATTTCAGCCTAATATATCAAGACAATTTCAGCACAGTATTTCTCCAAAGAACTCCATCTTTTTCCTGGCAGTGGGTACAAAGGGGAGGGGGGAGAACTCCTGTGGTCAAAACAGACACTTCTGTGCTCCAAACTGAAGCAAGCTAAGAACACGGAAACATCTTTTATGTAGTGTAAGCCCTTCCCACTCTCCACCAGTGACAGATAGTGACATTTTTCCACAGTAGAAGGAAGATTTTACCTTTTCATTATCCTACAACCTGTTATTTATCCTAAGTGCTGAAGGATTTTTAGAGGAAATTTAGCTGATTCCCAGAGCTCTAGTAAATTGCATTTGCTTTCTGCAAGTAATTTTCCTTTCCTTAACTTTCTGTAGCTCATTTTCCATGAGTTCAACCAGTCCCTAGTCCTTGTAGTGTGTGTGTGTGTGTGTGTGTGTGTGTGGTGGGGGGTGCATCCTGGTGCTACACTGATTTTGAAAGCAGTTCCAGAGACTCCCTTCCCAGCATGTCCAGAATAGATTAGTTGTTAGATATAATATGATAATGATGTATTTCACATACCCAGACTAAGGGAATGACACATATTTTATCTTTTAAAATTTTATTCATTTACTTTATTTATTTTTGGCTGTGTTGTGTTGTTGTTGCTGCGTATGGGCTTTCTCTAGTTGTGGCGAGCAGAGACTACTCTTTGTTACGGTGTGCAGGCTTCTCTTGTTGTGGTGCATGGGCTTCAGTAGTTGTGGCATGAAGGCTCAGTAGTTGTGGCTCGTGGGCTCTAGAGCGCAGACTCAGTAGTTGTGGTGCAGGGCTTAGCCGCTCCATGGCATGTGGGATCTTCCCTGACCAGGGCTTGAACCCATGTCCCCTGCATTGGCAGACGGATTCCCAACCACTGCACCACCAGGGAAGTCCGACACATCTTTTATACTTAATACTGTGACTAGACTTAGAGTGAGAAAGTCCTGGTGCACACCCTCCCCTGGTCCAAAGATTGATATTGGTTTCAGACTGAAGAAATTTTATAGAGGACACAATTTAGAGAATCAGTCAAAGGCCTAGTGAATCTACTATTGTAGACACTGAACTGAACCCAGGGGAGATGGTCTAAGGAGATGGTAATGTGCACTGCCCTTTGGAGTGAGACAGAATGGGTTCAGTTTCTAGTTCTGGTGCTTATTAGCTGTGTGTCCTCGGATATGGAAATTAACCTTTCTGAGCTTTCATTTCCTCTCCTGTAAAATAGTCATGATATTTGATGGTTGAAAGCATTAAAGAAGTAATGCAGGTGTGACTCTTATTATAGTGCTAATAAAAGATTGGAAGAGGGCTTGACAAAACTTAACCATGTTTTCAGTGTTCTAGGTTCTTTATATGTATTATTTTGATCAATCTTCAGAACATCTCTCAGAGACTTTCCTCATTTTCACAGATGAGGAAACCCAGAGTTCAAAGTTTAAATGACTTGCCCCAGCAAGAGCTAATAAGTTATCAGCAAAAAGTAAATTGATGCTAGTTGGTGCCACAACACCTTTCAAATGCTGGAGGTGGCACTCCATAAAGTCAGCGAGCATTGGTAGGACTCTGGAGCAGGAAGTTCATCCTGTCCAACCACCTGGGCAGGATGGTTGAAGGTCATCCATCAGTGTTTCATGAACATACTAGCTGTATTTATTACCAGCCTGGTATTTAGCAGCTATTTAAACAAACAAACAAACATCAAATAAATAAACATAATGGCATTTCTTGAGCACTTGCCACATGCTAACAGGTTCCTTAAGTTTTATCTCATATTATCTCATCTAATTCTCATAATAACCCTGTAAGACTACCAAAATAATCCCCATTAGGAGTGTGGAAACTGGCATTTAAATGCTTATTTGCTCCAAGTCACAGGGCTAGTTAGAAGCACAGCCAGGGTTTGAATCCAGGCCTGTTTAACCTCAGAGCACTATCTACTTGCTGACTATGTTAGCAGACTACCCTTCAGATGTGAGGGCACCGTTGCTAGTTGCAAAGCCCAGGGCAGTGTTGAGAGCTCCACAGATGACCATCCTTGGCAGCCACTTTCATGTTTGTCCTGTTCCTGTGTTCCTTGAATTTCCTTGATGATTTCAAATGCTAAGTGACTTGGCACTTCATTTGGGAATTCTGCAGTGACGCTGACCACCAACAAAACTGAACAGTCCATGGTGGATTCTTTTTATTATTAACGGAAAGCCATTTCTTGTGAGCCTATTAGAGTAATAATTTTTTTTAAGATAACCATATTCTTTTTTAAAAATTATTTATTATTTCTTTATTTTTGGCTGTGCCAGGTCTTCATTGCAGCACACAGGATCTTCGTTATGGCATGTGGGATCTTTAGTTGTGGCATGTGGGCTTCTTAGTTGCAGCATGCATGAGGGATCTAGTTCCCTGACCGGGGATCGAACCCGGGCCCCCTGCATTGGGAGCATGGAGTCTTAGCATCTGGACCACCAAGGAAGTCCCTAGAGTAATATTTTGATTGAATGAAAATAATTACTAAAATATCTGGCAGTACAGATTTACCCTAATGCAGGTTCAGGCTTAGGAATCATTTATTTGAATTTAAAAAAAAAAAAAAAATCACAGCTTTTTTTCCTATAGGAAAATAAGAAAAGTTCTATATGTCTACTTTCTGAGTTAAAGACAAGTTACTGTCCCATGAAAAACACAAATAATAATTATACTCCAGGCTCATATTATGACTAATAAATGAGGGGGGGGTGAAGTACAGCTGTCCCTTGGTATCTACAGAAGATTGGTTCCAGGACGGCCCAAGGATGACTAAATAAATCTGTGAATGCTCAAATCCCTTACATAAAATGGCATAATATTTGCATATAACTTAAGCACATTCTCCCATTTACTTCAAATCAACTCTAGATTACTTAAAATATCTAATATGATGTAAATACTATGTAAATAGTTGTAAATACAATGTAAATGCTATGTAAGTAGTTACCAGAGCATGGCAAATTCAAGTTTTGCTTTTTTGAACTTCCTAGGATTTCTTTTTAAGTAATATTTTGGTTCTGCATTGATCCAAAATATTACTTGAATTGGCTATGGAGGGCCGACTCTATTTCAGCATCCTGAGAGTAAAGAACAAAGTTATTTTAAATATAATTTGTATATTATTCTTTCTATTAAAAAATACTAGATCAGCTTTTTAGATTGAAAATTGCCAGGAAAAGGTACAAAATGTGCTCTAATTCCTGTCTAAAACTGGGAAGTGTAACAGGATGACTAGTGGACACAGAGTTGGGAGACTCGGGTACTAATTCCAGAGGTGCCACCTACTGCTGTGTAGTAGAGGAAGCCATGTGTCCTCTCAGGGTCTTGATGACTGTTCCTGTAATGAGAGGACTCCAGGCACTGCATTATTTCATTTAATGCTCACAAGAACTTTATAAGGTTATCTTGGCCCTAATTGGTAGAATAGGGAATTGAAGCTTAGAGAGTTCAAGTGCTTTGTTCACAGTTGAGTTGTTTCAGCATGCAGAGGCATAAAGGAAGTTTGCTCTTGGTATTGATTCTAGGTGCCCAAAGCAAATGTATGCAGGGGGAGAGGTCTAGCCTTGTCCTAGACACATATAGGAGAACTAATCTGTCAGAATCTAGTCAATTCTGGTCTTTCCTATAGTCCTAAAGTCTCTAATAGAAATTGCATGGGGAATATTTCCAATGAAGTTGCTTGGAGGAGCTGCTTATGCGAGATGACTATAAATAATGTTTGGCTTCGTTTAAATTGAATTGAGAATGTGCTGAATTAGGGGCTGACTAAAATGTTAAACCACTTTTGCTTGAACCATATTCAAGGACAGGGCTGAAATAAAAAGTGTAAAGCCAGCTGCAAAGGAGGAAGACATAAGGTCAGCTGCATCAGTGATGGCAGCTTGCCCTGGACTTAACTCTGCTTGGCTGCAGTCCTGTCCCAATGGGCAGCTGCAGGGAGGACAGGTGAAAGTCTGAATGGGCTGCCTCAGGAGAAAAAGAGTCTGCAGAGTGGCCCGTTATTACTGTCAGATGGGAATCATCCCTCCAACCAGAATGAATACTTCTCTAGCCAAGTCATCTTTTAGCAATTAATTATATTTGTGAACAATATTGAGATATGTGTGCTTCATCATTTCTGAACACTTGGCAAACCAAGACACAGCCACCCATTTTTGATGAGTTCAAGCTGCAATGTCTGTGAAGACTCAGCTCAAGAATAAAAATGTAAGACTGTTGATGTTTCCATGCCAGTTGTACTTTTGTCCTGATTAATTCGTTTATTCATTCATTCAGCAAACGCGTTCTGAACACTCACTGTGTGGATAGTTCTAAATGCTTGGTATACATCGGTAAACAAGACGGACAAAGATCCCTGCTTTCATAGACGTTCAGTTCCAGCGATTTACATTATTAAGTGGAAAGAGCACTAGCTTTGGAGCCAACCAGCTCTAGGTTCTAAACTCAATTCCACCACTTCTTACCTGTGGGACCTAACCTGTTTGAGCCTTGTTTTACTCATGGGTAAAATGTGGACCATAAGAACCATAGTTCCAGCTCATAGAAATGATGTGAGGTTTGGAACAAATGATGCAAGTATCCATGCTTGGCACTGAAAAGGTCCTCAGTAAAGCTACCTCCTTCTACTTTTCCCAGGCAGTGGCTTCCTTCCTTCCCTGCTCTCTGCTGTACACCAGCCAGCTCCATACCCTAGGCTTTGTTCTGTGCCCGTTGTGCAAAATTCATTCATCCCTTCCTCAGAGTTGTATTTTCAACTACAACTGACTAGAAAGTAGCAAAAAGAGGGGTGAGTGCTATGGTCTGAATGTTTATATTCCCCCAGATTAATGAGTTGAAGTCCTAACCCCCAGTGTGATGATGTTAGACGGTGGGGCCTTTGAAAGGTAAATAGGGTTGGATGAGGTCATGAGGGTGGAGCCCTCATGGTGGGATTCGTACTCTCACAGCAAGAGGAAGAGGCACCAAAACTTTCTCTCTCGTATGCAATGAGGAGAAGCTGTGAGCGCACAGGGAGAAAGCGGCTGTCTACAGCTAGGAGGAGTGCCTTCGCCAAAACCAGAACCTGCCGGCTCCGTCATCTTGGACTCTTCAGCCTCTAGAATGTGAGAAAGAAGTGTTTGTTGTTTAAGCCACCCAGTCTGTGGCACTTTGTTACAGTAGCCCCAGCTGACGAAGCCAGTGAGCTTAATGCCATCTGATAAGAAAGGATGGCCACTGGTGCTGATCCATCCATTGCATTGGTCTGAGCACAGTGATCCTCCCATATAGTCACCAGGTATCTTAACAGCGGTCTTCACAGCCATGTCTCCCCACCAGAGTCATCATCCTGTAGGTGGGGACTTCAGATCCCGGCTGACCACAGTGGGTGTTCTTAGAACATGCCACACAAAGTGGAGTCTTCCCTTCCTCAGCATTCTGAATTACAGTCAGACCTCCTTTTGCTTGATTCAATTTTGGTTTACTGTGTTTCCCAGTGACACCAAAATTTTTAATTGACTTCAGAAATGCCATTTCTTGATATAAATGAAAACATCTGCCCCTTTGTACCTTTTAAACACTCTTAGTCTTTCTTTGAATTGTTTTTAAACAGAAACTAATAATGACTAAGGAATTGATTAATGACCTCTGATACAGCTTAATCAGTGGAGGTATTAACTTCAGGTATCATGTGTAGTTTTCAGGTGAGAGGTAAATTTTAAATTGTATTATACATTTAATAATATTGCTACAAATATATATAATACATATTCTTGATAGAAAGTAGAGAATAAACAAAAATAAGGAAATATTACAGGACCCTGTGGTAAATGCTAGTCATTTCTGATAAATATTATAGTTGTTAAAGGTTGGTAATCTACTTTTATCAACCTATTTCATCTTTTCCTGTCATTATATACTTTTATATAATACCATTTTAATAACTTCATTAGTACTCCATTACACAGATGTACCATAATTTACTCCCCCCCCCCCAATTTTTACATTTATCCCTCATATACTTTTGGACATCACTAACAGCATCATGATGAGAATCTGCAGAGCCAAGTCTTTGATCTCATGCATGTTTATTTCTTTAGAATAGCTTTCTAAAGGCGAAATGGTGGGTCCAAACTTAGAGCCGAACTCCCATTGATTTATATATTTATTTAGCAAATATTTTAAAGCATATTTTCAGGCAGCGGTAGGCACCAAAGAAAAATCATGTGAATGAGTCACACAGTCTCCATCCTTACAAAGCTTATAATCTCATGAATTTGTCTGATTTATCCTCCTGCAAGCAGAATATGAGAGTGTCTTTTATCTAATATGAATAGGCTCCTTCCAAAATGCCTTTCAAAATCTTTCATACACATTTGTAGAACTGCAAAATAAAATCGTTCCCAATGTCCCAACGTTGTGCTATGCGAAGATGCGTACCAAATCGTATCAGTCTGTTGGAATGACTGATCACACAGTGATGTCCTTTTACCACAGTTCTTGGACGTGAACATGAACTCCTTAAAATCAATAAACTAGTATTTTTATGCCTTGCCTTGACGTGTCTTATGCTCAAAACCTCATGTGTTCCTCATTTTAACACCTCTTGTATCTGGGTGTCTGGAGCAACCCAGACTTGGATGTTCTGTTTGAATGTCATGGCATTTGTGTCCAAACAAATTAGTGTCCGAAATGGCTCAAGTGGAAATAGGTGGGAAGGGGACTGGACAAGATGGCTTTGAAATGCCGTCTAACCCTATTTTTCCTCCTCCGTTGTCATTTTAGAAAGTAAAAAGTGTCTTCAAAAAGAAGAAAATCTGTTAGAACGCAGATAAAATTTATTCTAAATCATTAACAAAGAAAGACATCTATCTTCTCTCAACTCAAAGAGATCCCAAAATGTCATACCCAAGTCTGCAACATGGAAAATCTGAACCATTGAAAATCATGCATTAACTATGGTTATAAGATAGTCATCTCATCTCAACAGCTAAAAATACACAGGGACAGTCAGAAATATTTCCATTTTTTATATCCAGTGAAATAGCTTCATTTTCATTCCACAAAGAAAAAGGCTTCTTTGAACCCTGAACAATATTAAATTTTCTGTTAACTCCCATTATGCCACATTCTGTCTTAAGGTCAATACTCTCAATCCTCCCCTGGCCAGGGCGCCTCCTTTGCATAAGCTCCCAGGGTCCTCCCACATTCCTCATTCTCAGTGAATTCCAACCCATCCCCCCAAGATCCAGGTTCTTTATTCCCCCAGTCACAGCTCCTAAACCCCCTTAATGCCCACCCATGCTTATTTATTGGCTAGCTGAGCCAAGAGTATATGACTGAGTTAATGTCAGCCTCCTGAATAGGTGACTTTGCCGTGAGAGAATAGAGACCAATGCTTTCCCGATGCTTTCAGTTAAGGCTTCTGGTAAAAGAAACTGACATTGGAAAGAAGAGGTGTCAAGTCAGTAACTTCAACATCAGAAGTGAGGGTAGTGAGGAAAGGTGAAGTGAGATACCAAAGGATCATTTAATTTGGCAAAATAACACACAAGCTTTTATAGCAGTTACTATAATATGTCTTCAGCTTAGGAACTTCATATTTTGGGGAACTATAAACATGTATTTCCTTAAAATGCCTAAATCATTTTTACTTCATTTGGAGCCACTCACTTTCAAAATACTCAGGAGGCTATGTTTTTCCATAAGTTCACCTAAATCTAGATCGGTTGGTTGCATACACCAGTGAGATTAAAAACCTCCTAGAGACCTTGCTGTAATGCAGGATCCCAGGCCCTAATTCCCATTCATCTTTATCCAGGAAGTCTGGGCTGGGGCCAGTTAATCCTGATGCAGGTGCATCTAGGGATAAAATGCCTGGTACATGGATTTGGATATATTATGGAGCAAGCTGGACTCAGAGTTAGTGAAATGTGAGGATTTGAAAATCATGCCAAGTAGTAGCATAGTAGTCTTTAAGTTATGTCATTGGGTGTTGAAGCAAAAGGAGGAAGATAAATCTTCTGTAATATTCCATGACCAAATCAGAGACCATACCATCATGCAGGGACAGGTTAGGTGCTGAGCTAATCAAATACCTCAGACAATTAAAAGCATATAGGTGTATAATTGCTTTACAGTGTTGTGTTAGTTTCTGCTGTATAACAAAGTGAATCAGCTATACGTATACATATATCCCCATATCCCCTCCCTCTTGTGTCTCCCTCCCACCCTCCCTATCCCACCCCTCTAGGTGGTCCCAAAGCACCGAGCTGATCTCCCTGTGCTATGCGGCTACTTCCCACTAGCTAGCTATTTTACATTTGGTAGTGTATATATGTCAATGCATCTCTCGCTTCATCCCATCTTATCCTTCCCCCTCCCTGTGTCCTACTCCAATAAAGATGTTTAAAAAAAAAAGGGAGAGAGGGATAAAAACTCTATTGATTAATTAATGTATGGTGTCATGGCTTATTCCACAGGGCTCTATCTTGTCAGCCAGCTAAACAATGCTTGGTTCTGTTAAACCATTTGTATGTTTTTCATATGCTGGAAAAAAAATTTATATACAGGTTTGGTTTGAAAAACTGTTCAATAGAGGTTTTTGTTATCTAGAAAAATAAAATGAAGGAAGATATAGGTCAAAAAAAAGCATATAGGTGTCAAGCAGATTAAATAGTACAGAAACAAGTGAGTGGAAATGAGTCACAGGTATTGGAAGCTTCTGGTGCTTAGCACAAGTGCTCGCTTACCTCAAATTCTTATTATAAAAGAGAGTCTGGGGCCAATGGATGACATGTGAATTAAAAAGTAAAGAAATTTCTTGTCTTTTTTAATGAATTCATTTTTTATTTATTTATTTTTGGCTGCGTTGGGTCTTCATTGCTGCATGCGGGCTTTCTCTAGTTGCGGCGAGCGCGGGCTTCTCACTGTAGTGGCTCCTCTTGTGGAGCACCGGCTCTAGGCGTGTGGGCTTCAGCAGTTGTGGCATGTGGGCTCAGTAGTTGTGGCTCGCGAGCTCTAGAGCACAGGCTCAGTAGTTGTGGCACACAGGCTTAGTTGCTCCATGGCATGTGGGATCTTCCCGGACCAGGGCTCGAACCCGTGTCCCTTGCACTGGCAGGCGGATTCTTAACCACCGTGCCACCAGGGAAGTCGCAATAAATTCCTTCATTTCTGAGCCCTCTCACCTTTTTGATCCTTTTAAGGGACTGCTACCACCTATAGGCAAGAGGCCAGACCCCGCCAGTCTGGCACATGGAAGCCTTAAATATCAGGCTCACCTACCCACCCAGCCCCTTACCTACTCCAGCTCCTCTTCCCACACACTCAGTGCTCTATTCCCGTCGACTTTTGGATGTCCCCTAAACATACCCTCCTGGGGAGCAAACCTTGCCTTGTGGCATCCCCTCACCCACCCGCACCCTACTTCCACGCAAGCCCTGCTCTGTAGCAACCATCGTCATTTCTCAAACCTTCATTCTGGACGTGTCTCCTCTTTGGACCTTTCCTGACCCTCTAAGCCACCCTAATGAAATATCTGAGTTTTTCTTAATGGCCCCACAGCAACTTGAACCCACTCTGTAATGTTTTCCAGGGCATGTTACTATGTTAACCTTGTTCATTTGTCTGTCTCCCGTTACTAGACTTACAACCCCTCCTGGGCAGAGGGCAACCACGTGGTGGTGGCATCACAGGGCTTGCACTTGGGGGCAGATATTGCATAAATATTTTTACGTGAAATACTAAGACCACCAGGTTTTTTGGGTAGACTGAAAAACAGCATGGTCAGTAGAGCTAACATTTTAAACCTCAGCCCCTTTTCTAATACTTTTCTCTGGAGTGAGGAAGGATTGTGTTGAGGAAGTCCCTCTACTTCACCAGAGCAGTCGGTGGCTTTCCCAGTTTTAGGACATATTGTTGGGGTGGTGTTTCTGAGCTGGCCTCTGATGTCTGTGCCCGGCGTCTGCTTACCAGCTGCCATGTGCTGAGGCTTGAGAGCTACACATGAGTCAGATTGGATTTGGGGTGAATGCCCTTATCCTTCATTTCTCAAGACTTTCATTCTTGACCTGAAGTTATTCATTTTAGCAGTCCTACATCTGAAATTCTATTATTTTGTATATTTGATAATTTATACCAATCTGTTGAAGACTTGGATATACATTTTTTTTCAGTGAACAGAATGGGACAACTCAATGACTGCAGATTGAATTCTGTTCCATTTCACAAATTAGCTTTTTCAAACCTATTCAGAAAAGAAAGGGTTGGCTTTGGCCCCGTTGTCCCAGACCCCTCCCTGATAGCAGCTTCTGACCTGGTCTTTCTGTTTTTTGGGTGAACGGGAAAAGATAACTATCACAGGTCCTCAACTGCCCAGACCAAACAGCGTACAGCATCTTTACCTCTAGGAATTGCTAGTGCTAATGCCAATTTAAGGAAGGATAAAGACAAACCAAAGGCAACTTATTATTTTACGGAGATAGATTTTATACATTAATTTGTATTCATTGATTGATTAATTCATTTACATATTGACTGAGGCTCTTTCTGTGTGAAGGTTATGCTAGATCTTGGCACAGGGAGGTGACTATCTCCAGTCTCATGGGGAGACATGAGTAAATAGTTACAGGGCTTATGGGGTTCTGAGCTCTGAGGAAAGTGTGGCACTGGGTAACATGGGGAAAAGCAGGGAGCAAGGAACTCTGTGTGGGGAGGTGTGGGAGGGCCTCCTGATGGTAGACGTGTAGCTGGCAAGAGAGCATACTAGTGGGTGGGGAGGAGGGCGACCAGGAGGGGAAACAGCTGCTGAAACTCTTCAGAGGGCATGTCTTATTTGGAGACCACAAACCTGTTGGTCTGGCCAGGGCGTAGGGTACAGATGTGAAAGCGGAGACAAGAGACTCTAAAATGGGAGAACAGTCCTAGATCTGAAGGGTCTTGGCTGCCAGATGAATGAAAGTCCCCAGGAGATGAATTTGTTTTAGAATTTTACTTCTATTGCGGCTTATCTCAACATCAGCATACAAGAATATATCCATATAATAGATAAAGATAAAACATTAGAACAGCTGGGTAATAAAAATCATGAGACCACAATTACGCTGTAATGCATTTAAAATAATCCCATACCAAGCTAGCTGATTTGATCATTATTTTCTCCTCCACGAAGGTGCTCCCGCCGCCTGCCTTGGAGCAAGGGCACCCCAGCAGCACCCCAAACACTACAGTTTCCCCTGACTTCCCCTCAAGCACACTTAAGCAGACAAATGTGCTTCTAATTGCCGGAGACCTCTTTGTTCTCTCTACAGAGATGAGCTTCTTCCAGCCCTTTGTGCTGTCATCTCACTCTGTTAGGCGCTTTCTGTTGGGTGTGGATTTTGCCGTGATGGATTTCTTTAACAGGCCTTGCTGCTGCTTTTTATCTGAAAGAAAGGGCTGCAAGCATTCAATGGATTATTTATTAAACAGCCGGGCCTGCTTTGAGAGACTTTTTTTTCCTTTTGAGTGTTTAATAATGGTTCTCCTCTCACATGCTCTCTGCCTAAAAGAAGTTAAACTATTGAAGAAATGATTTAACCATTTAAAAACTAATACACTTTAGAATTCTGATTTGAGATACAGTAGAATTTTATTAACAAAGGGCAAATCTCATTTTTACAAAGTGGAAATGTGTTCCTACTGGAAGGGCAAAACCAAGTCTGGGAAAGTGTGACTCAGGTGATCAGCAGCCCAAGGTGGAATTAATACAGGGCTCAATGTCCTATTCATGAAATCCAGAAGGATTTCCTTGCCCTCTGACCCCTCTCTTCCCCCCCCCCCCACAAAAAACCCCAGGATGGCCCAGAGAAAGATATATGTAAAAATAATATCCCTCATATATGGCTTTTGGCCAGATCCTTGTGTAAATGAACATCTATCTCCAAGTTATTTATTCATAATATTAGCTCACATCCATTGAGCATAGGGTCCATGTAGGGCATCTTACAGGTAATACTCCCTTTTCCTCTGTAACTCTGTGGGGCAGGTATAATGATTTTCCTCAATTTACAGACGCTCAGAGGAATTGAGTAACTGCCAAGGTTAAACAGCTTCTAAGTGTGAGTGTTGGCACCCAAATTCTGGTCCATTTTCAAGGCACACTTTTTTTTTTTTTAAACAACGCTTTGTGGTCTCCTGATATTTTTATTAGTTACCTTGATAAAACTGTAGGAATTATATAGCTGTAATCATCAGTCCTAAAAGGCTTGATAGCTGCCCTTTGAAAAAGCTGGACACTCTCCTGCCTCAGGACCCTTGCACCTGCTGTATGTCTCCCTGGAATGTTCTTAGCTCAGATGCTTGCATCATTCTCTTCCTCCTCAACTTCAGGCATCCTGTTTAAATTGCACTCCGTAGCAATCCTTATTTCTCTTCCCGTTATTTACTTTTCTCCATAGCGCTTACATACCGCTTACATATTTTATACTTTATTTATTTGCTCATTATCAGTTTTCTCTCGCTAAATGCAGGTTCCAAGAATGTAGGGATTTTTGTTGGTTTTATTCACCACTCTGTCTCCAGCATTTGGAACTATGCCTGGCTCATAGTAAGTGTTCAGTAAAAGTTTGTTAAATATATTGTAAATAAATATGTATTATGAATAGAAAAACCAAGATGACATGTGTACTCATTAGAATGTAATTTCCATGAAGGCAGGAACTGAGTTTTGTTTGTCACGTGGTCCCGGGTGCCCTGAAGAGGGCCTGATACATAACAGGCATTCAGCATACCTTTATGGATTGGATGCATCAGACCTCATTAATAAAATGATTGGAAATATTACTAGGTTTTTAAAGGAGAGATGAAGAGAGGGAGAGAAGAAAGAACAAGACAGAGAATGAATAGGTATTTGTATGTAGAGCTCACTTGCATTTTACATTGGTTTTACAGAGATTATATATAGTTTTATTAGGTTAGAGCTACACTTTCCAACAAAATTTGCAATTCCCCAAGAACAGAAAATCAAATTGTGAATAAATATAGCTTATCATGAAAACTCATATAGACTCCCTGTCAGATGCCTTTTTTTTTTAATGTATCAGTCGGTCTGAAGTGAGGTGCATTTAATGGTATGTCTTGTAAGTCTTGGCTGTACTAATCATATTCTCTATAGATGTCTATAGATGTATTGAAGTCATATATAATCCAACAACCATTTACTCAGCAGAGAAAATAAGAAAGATTACTCTTGCAAAGTTCATTCTCTGTAGACTCAGGGACAAAACAGGCACTTCAGCTTTACCATGAACCAATCATCATCTACCTGGGAGGGTGCAGGGAAGGGGAAAAATGTAAGATGAATTATAATGATGAACAGGACACTAGCATTTGAAGTGCCTGTTTATTACAAAAATGAGAAAGCTTCAGAGTTATTCTTTCTGCTGCCCGGGAACCAGAGCTAAGCAGAGAGAGGAAAATTGCCTTTGATTGAAGCTTGTGGCCAGCAGCCACTAGTATGCTGTAAAAGCAGAAATAGACATTATAAGATACAGAGGATCACTGTTTGACCCAGATTATCTTTAAATATATTAAAGCACATTTCTTAACATGGAGAAATATTAACAATGCTATGAATTTTTAGAATTTGGAATTTAGATGCTTAGATGTTTAAATAATCAAAAGTATTCAGACTAAGACAATACAAGGTAGAATATAATACCTGAAAAGGATAGTTAAATTATAAATGGGAGGGATGGACTTCCCTGGTGGCACAGTGGTTAAGAATCCGCCTGCCAATGCAGGGGGCATGGGTTCGAGCCCTGGTCCAGGAAGATCCCACATGCTACAGAGCAACTAAGCCCGTGCACCACAGCTACTGAGCCCGCATGCTGCAACTACTGAAGCCCTCGTGCCTAGAGCCCGTGCTCCACAACAAAGAGAAGCCACCACAGTGAGAAGCCCGTGCACTGCAAAGAAGAGTCGCCCCTGCTCGCCACAACTAGAGAAAGCCCGCATGCAGCAACGAAGACCCAATGCAGCCAAAAATAAATAAATAAATTAATTAAAAATAAATAAATAACTAAATAAAAATGGGAGGGTGTTATGGGTGGCAAAATATTAAGCTTAGTCAGCAAATAATTAGTTTGAAGAAGGAATCTTGGTTAGTTCAGGAACAATGGACAGTTAGACCTATTCAAGACTTTAGATAAGGTTCCTGTGATCCATTCATTATATTATTGTGAAAATAAGCACTAGAACTAGCTCCCAGCCTATTTCTAAGGGAGGAGTTTACTTCCTGACTCCTTGACAGCAAGCTTGGGCATCTGATTTTCTTTGGTCAGTGAAATGTAAATGACATATGACACTTACTAGCAAAAGCTTAAAGAGCCATCATGAGATTCTGCCATTTCTCTTTTCCTTCTACCATGACGTCAGGATGTTCCATATAGGGCCAGTTCTTCAGCCTTGGTCCCCAAATGGAAGGGGCACGTAGTATATTCATAGCCAATTCATAGGGACATAAATGTGAGTCAGTGAATCAGCCTTTGTTTTTTGCAAGCCAGTAATGTTGGAAGTCTTGTTATTGTTGCACAACTTAGCCTAAGCTGACTGTTATTGTCTCTGTATCTGTGAGGAGTATTGAAAACATAGTCTGGTCTTCTCAGAGAACATTCTCAGAGGAGTGGTGTCATGACTTAGATAGAGAACAACAGAGTTCTAAGAATTCAAAGTTTCTCCAGGTGTGGTACCACATCAGAATTAACTGCGAGCTGGTGAAACCTGCAAATTCCCAGGCCTCATCCCAGAATTAGTGAATCTGCATCTCTGGAAGTAAGGCCTGTGTGTCTGCATTTTCCCAGACTCCTTAGATGATCCTTGTATAAACCCAAATCTGAGAACTTCTGGCCACGATGTTGACCTAAGACTGAAGGGCTAGAGGAGAGAGGTAGTGAACAAGAAATTAGAAAACTTATTTCACAGGTGTTGAGATTGGGCCTGGTGTTGCCTGACACTCATGAGCTTTGGGGTCCTGAGCTAGTCACTTGAGTTCCAGTATTTGGATTTCTCATGGCTTCCGTGGTTTTGGTGACAACCATTCCCACTACCTCTCAGACCTGTTGTGATAAAATAATGTGAAAATGCTTCATAAACTTAAAAACACTTTGCATATCAAGATATTGTGGCCTTGTTAAGATATCGTTTGCAGGGGGGAGGGGGAAGCTTTTCTCTAGGGACCTTGGGAACTTCTGAGACCATATATTGAATCAAGATGGAAATCAACAGCATGGCATTGGAAAGCAGGCACAGCCTAGTCAATGCTAATTTTATTTTGCTCTTTTAATAACAAGTAGGAAAATGAATTAGGGATTATTCATGTCTTAAAGGTGGCTTAATGTCTAGAGCCCATCAGATTTAAGCTGCAGAACTGAGAAGACAGACACATCCCTGCTATTTCAATTGAGAATCCCAGATACTTGGAGAAGCCAAGAGGGGAGAACCTGCCAAGTTGTTCTCAGCTCAATAAAGGAAGGGTGAAAGCTCCCCTAAACTCCCCCCAACCCTGCTAAGATAGGGCATGTATTGAGTGCTCATCAGGTACCAGCATGTGCTAAGCACTTTAACTGAGGAGTCACAGTAATCCCAAGAGATAGGTATTTTGCCTCCTTTTGTAGATAATGAAACTGAAGCTTGGCAAGATAAAGTTGCTTGTTTGTCTAAGGTAACCCTCTAATAAAGGACGGGGCATGATCTTAACCAGATTTTGGCCTCACTCCAGAGTTTTTGCTCTCAGTCACCATGGTTAGTTTTTCTGTACAAAACAGATACAGTCATTGTTGATGAAAAGATGAAAACACAGCTATGTATTGTTTTTATAACCAGAAAAAAATAAAAGTGATATTTGGAACCAATGAAACTCGCCACTCAAATACCAAGACATTCTACCTAGCTAGAATAAACTAGAAACTATAGTACAATAAATTATAAAAATCCAGAAACTCTCATAAAAACCATCTTCTTACCTTACATTAAAAAATAGTAAATGTAAAGCAAAAAGACACCCTATGGAATGGGGGAAAATATTTATAAATGATGTGACCAACAAGGGATTCATTTCCAAAATATACAAGCATCTCATACAGCTTAATATCAAAAAAAACAAACAACCCAATCAAAAAATGGGCAAAAGACCTAAACAGACATTTCTCCAAAGAAGACATACAGATGGCCAACAGGCACATGAAAGGATGCTCAGTATTGCTAATTATTACACAAATGCAAATCAAAACTGCAATAAGGTATTACCTCACACCAGTCAGAATGGCCATCATCAAAAAGTCTACAAGTGGGCTTCCCTGGTGGCGCAGTGGTTGAGAGTCCGCCTGCCGATGCAGGGGACACGGGTTCATGCCCCAGTCCGGGAAGATCCCACATGCCGCGGAGTGGCTAGGCCCGTGAGCCATGGCCGCTGAGCCTGCGCGTCCGGAGCCTGTGCTCCACAATGGTGAAAGGCCTGCGTACCACAAAAAAAAAAAAAAAAAAGTCTACAAGTAATAAATGCTGGGGAGGGTGTAGAAGAGAGGGAACCCTCCTACACTCTTGGTGGGAATGTAAATTGGTGCAGCCATTTTGGAGAACAGTATGGAGGTTCCTTAAAAAAACTAAAAATAGAGTTACCATATGATCAAGCAATCCCACTCCAGGGCATATATCCGGAGAAAACTCTTAACTTGAAAAGATACATGCACCCCAGTGTTCATAGCAGCACTATTTACAATAGCCAAAACATGGAAGCAACCTAAATGTCCATCAAAAGATGAATAGATAAAGAAGATGTGGGGTGTGTGTGTGTGTGTGTGTGTAAATGGAATATTACTCAGCCATAAAAAAGAATGAAATAATGCCATTTGCAGCAACATGGATGGATCTAGAGATTACCATATTAAGTGAAGCAAGTCAGACAAAGACAATTATCATATGATATCACTTATGTGTGGAATCTAGAAAAATGGTACAAATGAACTTATTTACAAAACAGAAATAGACTCCCATACATAGAAAACAAACTTATGGTTACCAAAGGGAGGGGGAAGGGATAAATCAGGAGTTTGGGATTAACATGTACAAACTACTATTTATAGGATAGATAAAAAACAAGGACCTATTGTATAGCACAGGGAACTATATTCAGTATCTTATAATAACCTATAATGAAAAATATATGTGTGTATATATATGTATATATATACATATATATATGTAACTGAATCACTGTGCTCTACACCTGAAACTAATACAACTTTGTAAATCAACTATACTTCAATAAAAAAATAATAAATGTAGAAATGCATGGCTGTTGCATAGCTGCCTTTAGATCTGAGTTGAAGAAGTAAGAAGAAATCAAAATCACTGTATCCTTCAAGGTTTTTTATGTCATAGGAATCTAGACACAACTCTAATGATGAAGGAAGAGAAAAACACATCCAGTGGAGCCAACGCTTTCTCCTGCAATTATAACCCATTTGAAATGGGCATCCTGTGTCTTCTTTTTTTTTTTTTTTTTTTTTTTTTGCAGTACACGGGCCTTTCACTGCCGTGGCCTCTCCCGTTGCAGAGCACAGGCTCCGGACGCGCAGGCTCAGCGGCTATGGCTCACGGGCCCAGCCCGTATGGGATCTTCCCGGACCGGGGCACGAACCCGTGTCCCCTGCATCGGCAGGCGGACTCTCAACCACTGCGCCACCAGGGAAGCCCCCCTGTGTCTTCTTAAAATGCTTTCCTTGATTTTCTCATCACTATAACTCAAAATAATTCCTAAGGAATTATGCCAAAGAAAAGAAATGCCAAAGAAAAAAATGCCCTTACAATCAGGAAAATAAAAATACTCACATTTATATTTTAAAATTACAGTGTTCTGAATTATAGTTAAGTACTTAAATGTCTGGTTATCTATTATATTCTATACCTAATACAGGGCCAGGGTAAAGGAGCTGCTCTGGCAATAAAAATGTTTCATATGCTAATATATCAAAACATAATTAATAAAATATGAATTTCCTTTACGTGATCTAATGCACCTCAGTTTTTGGACCATTCTCTACCCAGCGAACTCCTGTGGCTCTAAATCTTTAAAATTCACATAAAAACAGCTGACACGCAAAACAGGCTACCATGTGGGAAAAGCTATATTGTCAAGAAATGGAGTACATAAAGAGAAGTAATAAGGCCAAGCAAGAGCTTTACAGGACTTCAAAATGAATCCAAACCCATAATGAATGGTGACCGTTTGAGTTCTTGGAATTACTTAAGAATTCATTTAACCATTTTATTAGTTATTTTCTTAGGCATATTTCAAAACATGTAGAAATTGTCTTTCTTTTACTTTCCTCTCTTTTTCCCTGCCCCATCTCACCTTTCCTTCCTCTTTCCTTTCCTTCTTCCCTCCCCACCACCCTTCCTTCCTTTCTTCCTTCCATCCTTCCTTCCCTCCATTGTTTATACTATTCTTCCTTCCTTTTATTTTTACCAGCAAAGGAGAAAAAGCATGATTCTTTTGAGAAGTATTACAGCAAAGTTAAAATGCTGCTATATACATAATCCCTTGCTCAGACTAAATAATTTTAAAAATTCTGAGTGTCTACTGTTGCTTTTTTTAAAAAAAATCACAGACTTGTTACTCATTCAGTCATTGATTTTTGAGCACCTACTGTGTGCTAAGCTCTAGGCGTTTTCCCTGTCATATCCACAGCAGGAGGGAGGTAGAGTTTCAGAGCAGGGAAAAAGTTTCTGGGGTTCTTCGTCGTTGAACTCTGGCTTTGGCACTTCTGTCCCATGGCCTCCCTTGGTGAGTGGAGTCAGAGAGACAGACTCTCAAGGTCAAGACAGGTAAGGGTTCCCCTCTTTTCCACTTCACTTAGGTCCACTTCTCACACCTCTGCAAGTTGACATTTCTCTACTGAACATTCCTGACCCTGAGTACTGCTGGAAATAGGTAACCCATCCACTTGTATTCTCTGGATTGGTACCTGGACAGCCAAGCACTGGCTGGAGAAATTATACCATCTGGCAATTATACCAGTCGGTTCTATTATTAACTCATGGTTACAGCTTCAGCTGCCTTCAATGTGGACCTGTCTTGGCCCATCTAGTTCTCGTACCTGCAGAAGATGTCTAAATTTGCTTCTATGCCCTTCATCCTCTCAGCAGATGATCTCCTCTTAAAGAGAAAGTAGAAGGCATGGGAGAGGAGTCCCTGGCCCCTTATCTGCAAGCCTCTTTGCCTTCCTCCTCTCAAGTCTACTTGTACTCTGTGTTCTCTCTCTTCCATCTTCTCAGGAACTGTGTGCTGTTAATTACTCCCCCTCTCCCCAGTATCATCAATGTGATATGTCTCGATCTTCTTGGCAACACTTTAACGTGTTCTGGTTTCTCCCAAATTAAGAACAACTCTGGGCTTCCCTGGTGGCGCAGTGGTTGAGAGTCCACCTGCCGATGCAGGGGACACGGGTTTGTTCCCTGGTCCGGGAAGATCCCACATGCCGCGGAGCGGCTGGGTCCGTGATCCATGGCCGCTGAGCCTGCGCGTCCGGAGCCTGTGCTCCGCAATGGGAGAGGCCATAACAGTGAGAGGCCCGTGTACCGCAAAAAAAAAAAAGAACAACTCTTCCTGAACCGTCCTCCAGCCTCACTGTGCTTCCTCTAGTTTACTATAATGCCGAGTAAGGGACAGTGATTTTGTTAAGGTAGCTAATGCAAGCTGGACTTTGAGGAAAATGTGTGTCTTTCAGCCTTAATAACTCCTGTGAAGAACTATAAGACTTCATGGACTGAGATTTATAGAAAATGTTTGCTAATATATACTGAAACGACCCTTCCATTTCTGTAAACAACATTAACAAGCTCAACAAATTAAATGATTAAAAGCTGCTAGAAGTTGGCCTTCATGCAAGACATATCTTTCTCTGTTTCTCCTCAATGGCACACTTTTTTTTAAAAAATAAATTTATTATTTTATTTATTTATTATAAATTTATTTTATTTTATTTTTTGGCTGCGTTGGGTCTTAATTGCTACGCGTGGGCTTTTCTCTGGTTGCAGCGAGTGGGGGCTACTCTTCGTTGCAGTGCACGGGCTTCTCTTGTTGCGGAGCACAGGCTCTAGGGCATGGGCTTCAGTAGTTGTGCCGCACGGGCTTAATTGCTCCACAGCATGTGGGATCTTCCCAGACCAGGGCTCGAACCGTGTCCCCTGCATTGGCAGGCGGATTCTTAACCACTGCGCCACCAGGGAAGCCCAGTAGCACACGTTTGAATGGGAAGTATTCATTTAATCATGGAGGAAAGGTAAGAATTTAAGCCGAAGAATGCGTAAGTAAAACCAGTGTCAGAGTGCATGGTCCGTGGCCAGCCTGGACTCAAAAGATCTGAAGAATAGAATTTTTAAAATCTAATTTCCGGTGAGTCAGTAAAGTAACTCTTTGTCTTTCTACTCTGAATTGTAGTAAAAAGCCTATAGCTAACTTCATTAACATCATTCTAGTGAGGACAAATAAAATAAATATGGAAAGAAAAAAAATCTGAGCCCTAAAACGAAACTGCTTCTGAGAGTTTAGAATGAGCATTGGATTGGATACATTCTGATATTCCATTTCTGTATATATATCCCATGGCTCCACGCACTTTAGGGAGGTGTGGGTCTCAACTGTAGAAAGCCCAAGCCCTAGAGCTCAGTTGCCAAAACCCTTGCTCCTCTCTGCATACCTGCAGCTGGAAGCTAGTGCACTCAGAGAATATGGATGTTTAACATTTGAGGCTGAGCTTCCATTCCACATAGGAGCATTGGCTTTTTTCATCTATCAGTATCAAAGGCAGAATAAATGGCTTCATAACTCTTTTACTTTTGCTAATAGTAGTAATAAATCTAGATTTTATATTGACCTCTGTCCCAAAGCACTTCACAAGCATAAAGAGAAGTACAAACGTCCCACAAAGATTGCTTTATACAGTCAAAAGCCATTTCCTATGAAATGAAAGGCACTCGCTGTTTAACAACCCATGGATACGTTAGAGAACAATTTGAGGCAGGATTATCCAATCCTAACCAAAGGCAGAATTGATTTAGGCAGGATGCAATTACCTCAGGCGCTCCTGATCTCCATTTTACATGCCATGTGAAGGGACATTAAGGAGTCCAGTTAGCACACAACTCTCTATTTGGGTTCCATCCCGACTCCTTTTGGGGGGATCAGAGTAGGTGGCACTAGTCCCTATGTGGAAAGCTATTCATTTAACCCCAGGGCCCAGGCTGCCCTGGTGAACCAAAGATTTTTCTCTTTATTTTTGTCTTCTTTTGCTGGTCAGTCTGTTCAGAGGCTCACCTAATTTGACTGTCTTTCCCTTTTCCAATTCTCATTTTTCTCCTGGTGTAATCCCTTTAAGCTTGAGCTAGAGCAGCATTTCTTGCCCAACACTTCTCAACAACCACAGTTCTGAGAAACAGTTACGGAAAATGGTTCTAATCGTGAAACTGTTTTCAGTATTCTCCCTCTTGGAGACTTTCATCATCTACTAACAAATTAAAGGCTCTGAGAATTCCTGTAGTGGTACTGTTGGACTTTGCTTAAGTCAACATTTCCTAGACAAATTCAGTGACATTATTTCCTCCCTCTTTTGTGAAACAGATATTAACATCTGGCAAAACTTAGTCTCCAAGGAGCACTCTTTCAAAAATGCTGTTTAACAGAGTGTCTCCCACATTGAGTTACCTTCTTCCAGGTTTTCTCATCTATGGAATAAAAATATTATTAGACTGGAGCTTTTCTGAGATCCCTGTCTGTTTCAAAATAACATGCATATAATGTAAAATGTAGTGTTGGAGGAAGTCATTCTCAAGGTGACCCTAAGTGTATAAAATAGCAAAATTCTTCTCAACCTGTACTTTCCAATAAAGTCTCACCCAGTATTCCAATTGATTTTTCTCTGCTAAGAACTGGAACTCTATTGTCAATAAACTCTAAGATTTATTGGTAGAGCGGTTATATTAGCTGGCAAACACAGGAGCTGAACAAGAATTCTCCTGAGGAGAGTATGTTCTTTATCTTTTCTCTCCTAGATTTTAATCTGTCAGACTTCCGTATATTAGTAATAGACTCCATACACTACCTAAAATTATCTCAATGTAAATCCTGAATTAGGAACAGATACAGACTAGAATTCTCATTTTGGTCTTTAGCAGCCACTGTAAAACAAAACCTCTGACTTTGGCACATAACAGATGAACACATCAAAAGAGCCTAATAGGAGAAAAGGAGAGACATCTCAATTTTCCCTTTAGATCTCTGGATTTTTTTTTTTTTTTTTTTGGCGGTACGCGGGCCTCTCACTGTTGTGGCCTCTCCCGTTGCGGAGCACAGGCTCCGGACGCACAGGCTCAGCGGCTATGGCTCACGGGCCCAGCCGCTCTGCGGCACGTGGGATCCTCCCGGACCGGGGCACGAACCCGTGTCACCTGCATCGGCAGGCGGACTCTCAACCACTGCGCCACCAGGGAAGCCCTCTGGATTATTTTGACACGTGCATTCCAGTGATGATTTGGGGAATTTAGATCTTTTAGTCAGGGATAATGGAAGAGTTTAGGCCATGGAGGGTCAGTATACAGCAGTTGCTACTCACTGAAATGTAAGAACCACTAAGAGATCATTCAAATTTTAAGTAAGTACTTCACCTATCTTTTTCCTTCCTTTCTTACCTAAAGTTGTCACTGATATTGAATCTGTTGGTGAGAAATTTTCTAAAGGGTACATGAGAAAGGAAGTACTTGGGGCTATCAGTTCATTTAACAACAGTGCATTGGGCACCTATGGCAGACTAGGTGCTTGGTGCTGGAGATGCAGAAGTGGAGGGAGAAGGCACATACAGGTACGATTCCCTCTCTTGTGAGCTAGGACTGTGAAGAGGGACACAGATGGTAATCGCTTGACCACATTGCCAACTCTGTGACTTCAAACTAAGATACATACAGTCTCTGAAGGAAAGAGGTGTGTTTCTGTGACAGCATCTATTCAAGGGGTTTGACCTAGAACAACAGGGGCATAGACCTCTCAAATAGGATACACAAGGATTTTGTGGAGGAGTAAGAGTTCTCTGAGTTGGAAAGAATATTCCAGACAAATGAAACATCATGAACCAATGTGCGGTGGAATGAAGGGTACTCACAGTATGTGTAAGGAGTAACACGTTGGTATTTTGGGGGTACACAATTTTGGATAAATTCGTACATCTTTTTGAGTACATGTCTAATTGGGAAAGAGGACAGGAGGTGGTTGAGAGGAGACTGAAAAACAGGAAAGAGGTAGATCAAGGAAGTACTGGGGTTCTGTATACCTGCCGCATGTTGCATTCAGTGCCCATGGCAGAGATTGCCAGTCAACTGTAGGAATATTTGCTGTTGAGTCCTGAAATCTCAGCCCAGAAATCTACTGTAATTGACTTGGGATTGGTTCTTGAGCTGAAGCCTATTTGCCATTCCTGCTGTAAACAATGAGGGAAGATTATTATTTTGTAAGCAATGTAGGTATATGATTAGCAATGCTTTAGGAGGATCAATGACCAGAGGATTGATTCTAGAGGAGAGAGGAGTAGGAAGACCAGTTAGGAATAACCTCGAAAATTAGGTGAATAATTGAGCCATTATTATTGAGTATTCATGTATATTTATGTGTAATATCTCATTTAGACTTCCTTATAACATCATTGAGATACATTATTATTCCTATTTTTATAGATAAGGAAAGTCAGCTTAATAGTGGTTAGGCCCTGGTCACATCGGTAGAAAGTGGCAGAGCTGGACTTGAGTTTTGCAAGGCTGGCGGTTTTATGGCCCTTGCTCACATGTTTGGCCTCATTTCACACCACCTCCTCCCTACCTTTCTGGGTTCTAGTCCTATTGGCGTTCTTTCAGTCTACACTCCCTTACCATAGGGCCTTTGCAGAAACATGCATTTCTCTCTCTCTGAAACAAGCTTTGTCCCTCTTCATATTCTTGATTCCTTCTTTGTCAGTCTTTTCCATCTCATCACTTTCTTCGGGGAAGGCTTCCCTAAAGACTTTTGCAGCACTCTGTTCATTTCCTTCAAACCTCTTGCCTCCCTTTGTACAAACACATTTACTTATGTCATAGTATGATTAATGCCTGTCTCTCCATGATCTAAGTCCCTTGAAAGCGGGGACTGTAGCTGCCTTCACTGACCACTGTATCCCAAGAGGACAAGGCATGATTTAGGGGAACAATTTATATTTATTAAATCAATTATTCTAAATCTCCTTCATGTTGTAGTTACCAAATATATCTCTCACTCTGGTAAGAAGGTAAAAGGGAGGACTGGTAAATGGTTACAGAGTTATGAGCTCAGAAAATAAGAGAAAAAGTATTGGGTAAACCATATTGATTTTCTTCTGTTCCAGAAAAAACGTAATTATCTGGATGCTCCTGGCAGCCCATAAATACAAGAAAGGCATCATTACTCTTAGGTGATAAAAGAAGCTTTCTGTGCTATTATTAAAAGAATTTGATTATGCCAGATTTCCTTAGGAAACCATTGGACAAATTAAATCACTTTAAATTCATTAAATAAAATGAAAGGAGAGAGAGAGATTGGGAAATTCTTAAGCAAAAAGCATCAACCAAAATATTCTAATTCAGAAATAAAAACAGGCAACACAAATCCAAAAGACCAGAAGGGTCTACCAAAGAGATCCACAACAGTCACTTCAAATAATACTTAACTCCCTCTCTTATCTACTGTCAGAATATAAACACACCCCTCCAGTATCGTCAGTTGTGATTCTTAGACCAAAGAGTAAAAATACAGGTGTTGTTGTGTGGCTGTACAAAATATTTCCACATTTGAATATAAAAAACTAATCTTAAAATACCTTGAAATCATCTTAGAAAATTCCTTTTAGAAAATCTCTCTCTCTGAGGTATAGTATCTATTTAGGCAATAGGCTTTATTCATCAGAAAACATGCATTAAATGTGGTATTTTTAAAAACTAGAATTTAAAATTATAAATCATATAAGATCATTGTACACATATAAATGATACAAAAGTGTAAAATTAAAAAAAAAACATGCTCAACATGTACCTGTGCCACTGCCAATCTCACTGCCTATGGAGGTAACCCTAAAGATTTCCATTCTTAAAAAGTTTGTTGTGACCTCCACAGTTATGGTCAATTGATTTTTCACAAGGATACCAAGAGATTTCAATGGGGAGAGAATAATCTGTTCACAAATGGTGCAGGAACAGCTGAATATTCTCATGCAAAAGTATGAAGTTGGACCCCTTCCTCACAACATATACAAAATAAACTCAAAATAGATTATAGACCTAAATATAAGAGCTAAAATGATAAAACAATTAGTAGGAAATATAAGAGTAAATATTTGGGGCTTTAGGTTAGGCAAAGCCATCTTAGATATGATACCAGAAGTACAGGTAGATATAAGACAAAAAGATTAATTATAATTCATCAGAATTAAACAACTATTTGACCAACTATAGATTGCTTATGAGAAAACATGGAGGTGAGAGGTTAGTGGACTAATCTCAGTGGAGGTTAGTCAGTGGAGGTTAGTCCACTGACTGAAATACTGAAAGGAGACTTCACAGGTGAATTCTATCAAACATATAGAGAACAGCTAACACCTCTCCTTCTCAAACTCTTCCAAAATATAGCAGAGGGAGGAACACTCCCAAACTCATTCTACGAGGCCACCATCACCCTGATACCAAAACCAAACAAAGATGTCACAAAAAAAGAAAACTACAGACCAATATCGCTGATGAACAGAGATGAAAAATCCTCAACAAAATACTAGCAAACAGAATCCAACAGCACATTAAAAGGATCGTACACCATGATCAATTAGGGTTTATTCCAGGAACGTGAGGATTCTTCAATATATGCACATCAATCAATGTGATACACCATATTAACAAATTGAAAGATTAAAACCATATGATAAACTCAATAGATGCAGAAAAAGCTTTTGACAAAATTCAACACCATTTATGATAAAAACTCTCCAGAAAGTAGGCATAGAGGGATCTTACCTCAACATAATAAAGGCCATATATATATATATGACAAACCCACAGCCAATATCATTCTCAATGGTGAAAAACTGAAACCATTTCCTCTAAGATCAGGAACAAGACAGGATGCCTACTCTCACCACTATTATTCAACATAGTTTTGGAAGCTTTAGCCACAGCAATCAGAGAAGAAAAAGAAATAAAAGGAATCCAAATTGGAAAAGAAAAGTAAAGCTGTCACTGTTTGCAGATGACATGATACTATGCATAGAGAATCCTAAAGATGCTACCAGAAAACTACTAGAGCTAATCAATGAATATGGTAAAGCAGCAGGATACAAAATTAGTGTACAGAAATCTCTTGCATTCCTGTACACTGATGATGAAAAATCTGAAAGGGAAATTAAAGAAACACTCCCATTTACCATTGCAAGATAAAGAATAAAATACCTAGGAATAAACCTGTATGCAGAAAAGAAAAAATGCCTTAAGACAGGAGAATTTGAGAAAACCGATTCATTAACTAGAGGAAGCGACAGTGGTGGACTGAAGCAAAGCATGACGGAAATTTCTTGGTGCAGGTGCATGCTTGTGCTGTCTTTAAAGCACCTCTGCATCCCAAGATACTTCCTTACCTGGGCTCTTCTGATTCCTGTTCAAACACTCCCAGGCATCTTGAACCAGGGAAGGGAAGGAAGGGTGGTAGAAGAGAAAGGAGGACACAGTGTCAAATGAAACTCTGACCAGCGTTACATAGTATTCATGGCTGCCTTTGTGAACTTTCAAAAGTTCTCTGTGTTTTTGGACATACTTCCAAGTACTCTCTCATGTAATGGTTTTGGTGGTCATTCCCAAGTCATCTGCATTCATCCACTTATACTTTGGGGGATGGAATGTGCCCATTATTTAATTCTGAGTATGTATCAAATTGTTACTTCAGGCTGCCAACCTAGATTTCTGGCACAGAGTCACAGTTGGATTACACTGTGGGTGTCATACAGTCTACATATGTTTGCTTTTCCATCTAAAAATTGATCACTAAAACCTCAAAACTTAGACACCCATATATAGACGACATGCTAATGGAATGTTTCATTCCTGCAGGTTATTGGAATGGAAAAGGGCGGGTGGTTACAATGCAGTGCCTCACTTACAGAAATATTTTTGTGATGGGATTTATTAGTTAAGCCACCATGGAGGAATGCAGTTTTTTCTAATAGGTTCCATTCTGGCTCGCTAGATAAACAAAATACTTCTCAAAGAAATTTATGTATTTATACGTAGGCTGGAGTTGAAATTCAGTACTTAGTGGGCAAAATACAGCTCTAATGCATTCTAGATATAAAGTTTACAAAGACACTGGCTGGGAAATTGATGAAAGGTCACCTTTTTAAAAAAGAGAAGGATAACAGACAGAGAAGACTCTCAGACGTGTAAATGTCCACTCAATGTGGGTGGTGGGGATGAGAAGATGTGTACTTTGGGCAAGGAGGTGATCACATGGATCACTTCAGACTCTGCCACTGGGATATGCCTTGTGGTTGTTTCTGATTTTCATGGCCTTGTCTATTCCTCTCCTTCTTAGCCTACAACTTTTCTAAAGCACTAAGATGTTGTAGTTTGAAATAAGCAGCAGTGTGTTGGGCAGCAGTAGCAATGGGCAGGAACTGTCGCACAGTTTTTGAATTTAGAAAAAAGAAAACCTTTACTAATGTGACTACTACTTGATGGCTTTACAGTGGTATATACAAAGTATTTTATCATCTTAGCGTTTTAACTTTGGTTCTGTTACTCCTAAAATGAAGATCATTAAGTTGCAATCCAAACATTTCTTGGACATCTACCACATACAGGGCCTTTTGCTAGGTTTTCCCAACTGTGAAGTCATTGATAACATTCTGAATTTCGTGAGGTAGCAACTACTAGAAAGGGGTACCTTTCCAGGGACTACTTTATCTCACATAAGTCCTTAACATGACTGAAGACTTATTCTAACTGTGAAGCCTGATAGATTCAGTCCTGAGGCCATGGTTTTCTGGCCGAGGCCTAATGGATGGTTTCCATTGCTTTGTTTGTTATGTAGCACTTGGCTTTCCTCCAGCCAGTTGGAGTCATGGAAGACTGTGCATTACATATGCTTAATGGACAGGAAATTAACACAATGGAAAAATATGTATTGCTGCCCAGTCTTTGAGAGTACTTCATTTTTAACTAAGTACAGACAAGAAGTATCTTGTTATTTTACAACATTTTAAAATTATTCCAGCAATACATGTTTACTGTAGAAAAATACAGATAAGCAGAAGGAAGAAATTAAAAGTCATCCTTGGGGGCTTCCCTGGTGGCACAGTGGTTGAGAGTCCGCCTGCCGATTCAGGGGACACGAGTTCGTGCCCCGGTCTGGGAGGATCCCACATGCCACGGAGCGGCTGGGCCCGTGAGCCATGGCCGCTGGGCATGCGCATCCAGAGCCTGTGCTCCGCAATGGGAGAGGCCGCAACAATGAGAGGCCCGCATAACGCAAAAAAAAAAAAAAAAAAAGTCATCCTTGATACCTAAAGATAACTGTTATTAACATTTTGATATATATCTTTTCAGAGTTATTTCTGTGTTTAGATTGGATCATGCTGTTCATGTTTACAATATGATTTTTCTTTGGTTTAATAATATATGATTAAAAACTTCCTCTGTTGATAGATATATTTTTACATTTACAAATGGCTACACAGTCCATTATGATACTTTGTATAACCCTGTTCATTTATTTGAACCCTGCATTGGTAAACATTTGTAGTATTTTCAATTTTTAGATATACTAAGTTGCATTGCAGTAAACGTTATTGAAATAAATTTTTTATACACATTGATTACTTCCCTAGTAAAAATTGCTTAAAGTTTAATTGCTGGGCTTCCCTGGTGGCGCAGTGTTTGAGAGTCCGCCTGCCGATGCAGGGGACGCGGGTTCGTGCCCCGGTCCGGGGGGATCCCACATGCCGCGGAGCGGCTGGGCCCGTGAGCCATGGCCGCTGAGCCTGCGCGTCCGGAGCCTGTGCTCCGCAGCGGGAGAGGCCACAACAGTGAGAGGCCCAAGTACCGCAAAAAAAAAAAAAAAAAAAAAAGTTTAATTGCTTTGTCAAAGGGTCTGCATTTTTATGTATTTTGTTATATGTTGTCAAATTGTCTTTTAGAAAAGTTATACCAACTTACAATAACATTGTGTAAGAGTGATCATTTTCTCTACATTCTTGACAATTTTAAGTATTATTACTTTAAAAATCCTTATCAGTTCTGATAGGTGAAAACTAGTATCTCATAGGTTAAATTTCTTTGGTTACTTGTGAGTTTAAACAATAATTTTATGTTTATTGTCCATTTTTACTTTTTTTTTTTTTTGTAAATCACCTGTTCATGTCATTTGTCCATTTTTCTATTGATATGTTTACCTCTTATTGAAGTAGTCATCATTTTGGGGGATATCAATAACAAGATGATTATCAGTGTAATATTTATTTAGGAGTTGAGTTAGAGTTAAAGAAGAAACTATGTGAGCCAACCATCTTGGACTCATAGTTAATGAACACTAAAGATGTTTATATTAATATTTGAAATTTAATAACTATCATTTATTAAGCAGAGTTTACAAGGAATTCTCCATAGCTTACCATCCCAGAAAATATCTGTGCCCGCCTCCCCATCTCTCTCTCAGTAGGCATACTATAGTAAAATAAATGAGAACCACAGATCTTTCTTCTTCTCTCATATAGGCTTTTTGCTTCAAGCTGAATGGCGGGATGCTATTAGCACTTCTCCCACATCCGGTTAGATCCCTTTCCCTTTTTTTGTGCACCCTAGTTCCCAGGGCATTTTCACTCCAGACAGCCAGCACCTGTGTCTCTTGGTGGAAGGGCTGCCCTCTTGCTGTCTTAACTCCCTTGCCCTGCAGGGACCTGTGGACACACGCCTAGGGGCATTACTTAACCAACAACTGGGGCTGTGTAGCCCCCTTGTCCCCTGAGATGGGCAAGTCTGCAGTGTGACCTGTCCCACCTTAGTAGGTCTGCTGTGGAACTGCCACACCTACCCCGCATTGGACTTGGCTTGGTTTACACCCTAGCCTGACCTCTTTCCTTCTCAGTTACCGCTTCCCCTTCTCCACTTTACTGAGAATATTTACCATTACATCAGTTTTACACAAATGCTGGTTGTTGGCTGGGCCTCTGGAGAATGCCCCCTAAGGCACATATAACAGCATCTAGAACTTATACTATTACGTCAGGGAAGATCCCTTCATACTGTGAGCTCTAATGGCTAATGAAAGCTACAGTAACTAACATTGTTGAGACTTTACTGTGAATCTAGCACTATACTAAATGTTTTTTCACATAGTAACTCATCTAATCCACATATTATAGCCTATCTATTTTTATCCCCAGATGAGAAAACTAAGCTTAATTTCCTTATGTCCCCATAGAGTCTCAGTGGCCAAAGTGGGATTCAAAGCCAAGTCTAGTAGACTTTAGAGCCCAAGTTCTGTAACCACAGTGCTACTCTGCCTCATAAGAGGCTTGGTGAGCTCTGCAGCAGGGTCAGAAGTTCTCAGCACCCTGGGGGCATTCTTGGGCACAGTCTAAGGTGCACGCACCCTGGCTGGCCACGGCAGTGTGTGACTCAGTATTCTGCTGGATCACTCTCACATCTACACAAGTTGCCTTTAAAGGACTACCCTTGTTTTCAGCTCAGCACAGTTTTGTAGGAGAAAGAAAATATGACAAAACTTTCTGTTGGGCGGAAAGTCAGGATAGAGACATATTTGGATGGTATAGAATCTGAATCATCAGGGTTTTTTTTTTTTTTCTTTTTCATTTAGTGTCCTAAGTCGTCCCATAAAGTAGAATAAATTATAATTATTTATATGCAGTTGAGCATAGCATGTAAATAATTTTAACTTATTTCTAACTTTAGAGACATGTTGCTTTCATTTTGACTCTAGCCTATAGACACAGACCAAAAAAAAAAAAACAAAAAAAAATACTGAGATTTAAGAGATTTCTGTACATTCCAACTATTTACTTGTTAGCTAACTCAGCCTCCTTATTTAGAAACCCTTATGTAGGGTGCCAGACATAGGAACCAACAACAACAAGATGCCCTGTTAAATATGAATTTCAGATAAGCAATGGATAACTTTTTAATGTAAGAATGTCCCACGTAATTTTCCTCCATGCAGTATTAGGGATATACTTATAACAAAAAACTATTTATTGTTTATCTGGAATTCAATTTAAACTGGGCATCCTGTATTTTATCTGGCAACCCAGCTTACCTGGATGCCCACCCCAATAGCAATATTCTTTGTGTTTCAGCTTCTCATAGGTTGTCACAGCTATTCTCATGGGCCAAAAAGTGTCCCTGCTCAAGACAGGTGGCTTGGTCCTCACAGAGGATCTCTTACCGGTCCCATGCTTCTAAATTGCTATCTACAAACTTGTTTCCATCCAGCTGTCTGAATGATTGTTCCAAAACATAAATAATACCACTCCCCTCCTCAAAACCCTTTGGTGGATTTCTGTCACATGCAGAATATCTAAAGGGCTGGGCACATGTTCTGTAAATCCTGACCTGACCGGGTCTTCCTTACGTCACTGACCTCCTGTCCCTCTCCCCAGGCAAGAGGGCAATTTCAGGTTAAGTCTGAGCCTCCTCTGATTCCCCAGCAGAGCAGTGGGAGAGTCTTTCTCCCCTCAAAGGAGCTGGGCTTTCATCCTCTTGCAACAGTCAGTCATTGGCTAAGGTTTACTCCAGGAACATGTGATTCCCCTGGATTTTAGGCTCTCAGTATCTGGGTGAAGCAGCGTCAGTAACCAGCAGTTAGTTCTCTGATGAAGATTTCTAGAAGATATGAGCCACTAGGAGCAAACAGCACAGAAGCTGAGCAATGGATCCACAGAACCATTAAGGGAATCTGAGGAAGTTTAGATGGTTCTAACAGCATCCACTAGAGCAGGACTCGGACAGGGTCCTAGAGGCATATTGGCAGGGGAGTTTGGCTGCCTTCATTGCAATAGTGTCCCCAACTGTTGGCAGCAGCCTGTTAGATAATTAAGGTTCCTGGGCAAGTCAGGGAGTAAGAACGGGCCACTTCAATCACACTGAGGGTCAGGGAAAAACCAATGAATATCTGATTAGTTTAGTTATGAGATAGAATGAGCTGCTCGCTGGGCTTCTTTGGGGGAACAAAAGCAGAAGTGAATTCTGTCTTCTTGGAGCGTACCATTTTCAACAAGGCGTTTGGCAGTATAGGGTGAAGAGACAGTATTAAGCAGAGCTTCTGATGAGCAAATCTTTATGAAAGAAGCAGCAGAATGTAGTGCCCTCAAAGGTCTGAAAGTGGTGGTTGAGAAAATTGAAAGGGTATTCATTATTTTATAAAGGAATAACCACATGTAAGAGCCCAATAGAAATATCTACATGCTCTAAGGAAATTCTACTTCAGCCCGAATGTGTGCCTAAATCTTGAAAACTGCAGGGGTGTGTATATATCACCCATCAGAATGTAACATCCAGGCAGGATGAAGCCACACTGAAGAATTCTTCAAGTATACTTCTGAAAGCACACTGCTATGTTCTGTGATCACTGCTTTATAATTGCTATAATCCATCAATTTAATATTGTCATGAACAGTTCTAATAAATCATGACTAAGTCATGATTGATAAGACATGAGTAGGATCCTGGGCTATGCACTGAGTCCCCCTAATTTATTAGCCCATTTATTTGAAATGGATTGAAATTAAAGATCCTCTCACGATGCCAGTTAAGTGGCTTTGGGCAGAATTCTGTACAGTGTTCAAATGAGGAAATCCTTTCCAGGCTGAAGTTGAGTTTGAGAGATTTTATCTGAAAACTCTTCTCCTCCGCATGTCCTTTCAGAAATATGAGGGGCCTGGGGCACTCCCAGGAATGCTCCCAATCCTCTAGACTACATACTATGCACCCCCAACTGTGCCCAGGTAACTCTTACCAGACTACCCCAATTCTAAATAGTTCAATCATCTTCAAGGTATAAGGTCCTTTGGAATGACTTTTTCAGAATTGAATAGACCTATTTCTTCGATTAAAAAAAAATCCTTTCAATCAAAAAGGAACTAAAAATGTAGGCCACTCTCTTTAGAAATCAATTTCCTAAATTGTGCTCTTAATCAGAAACTTTGATTCTTTATTTTTGTCAGTGATTACTACTTCAAAAGGCCAGATGTCTGAAAAAAAATCTCTCTTGGTTTAGACAGTCATAACCTATTGCAAAATCATAAGCCTATTACAAAATATTTTTTTCTACAGCTGGACCCGTGTGTCTGGCTCATTTAGAATGGTATCAAATCATAAAGGTATATGTTTAAAAATGAGAGCTATGTTTTATAATCAATAAAATACTAGTAAACAAATGAAGGAGAACCTCAGTCTTACTGGTAATCAGAAGAAAGTAAACTAAAACAATAATGAGATGCTTTAAAGCCTGACAGTGCCAGGGGTGGTCAGTATGGCAAAGAGGTAGGACTCAGCCATCTCCCATCCTTCTCTAGACACACACCAGAATGCAGGTTCCATAAGGTCAGGAGCCTTGCGTGTTCAAATGGGAGTGTAAATTTGAACAAGCAGTTTGGCAGTAGCTGCTAAAATTGAAGATAAGTAAAACCTATAAGCCAGCTACGCTACTCCTGAGAATATAGCATAGAGAAATTCATGCACATATGCACCAAGAGACCTAAATGAAGATCTGTTCATTACAGAATTATTTGTTTCAGCAAAAACAGGTAACAATCCAAATGTGTTTCATTAGAGGAAAGGAGGAATTAAGTATGTTCATAAAATGATACTGTGATGCAATAAGAAAGAAGAAATAGATCTATTTGATCAATATAGGTAGATCTCAAAAACAATATTGGGTTAAAACGAAACAAAAAAACCCAGATTGCCAAATGCCATGTACAGTACAATATGTTTTATATAGAAATATATTGTTAAAGCATATATACATAGTTAAAGTATAAAATGGCCTGGATTCATGCCAAGTTTATGTTAGGGGTTACATCCGGGGAGAAGAATGGGAATGTAATACAGAGAACAGGGGAGACATCAGCTTTATTTTTAGAGTTTTCTTTAAAAAATATGCAGCAAATATGATAAAAAATGTTAGCATTTATTTCTCTGAGTGGTAGGTACATCGATGTTTATTATCCTCTGCATTATTCTGTATTTTTTAAATTTCATAATGAAATAATCAATATGAAAATAACAATCACCCTGGAAGAAAAATGGGCAAAGAACATAAACATGGAATTTCTAACCATGCATAGAGAAATACACATTAAAAGATACAATTATTTCACATGTGACTGCCAAAGACTAAAATGAATGACGATATTTGGGACTATAGAAGGTATAAGGAATTGTGAACTCTTAAACATGGCTAAAATTAAAGGAAGTTGTTACAATATTTCTGCAAGATGATTTGGCTATATATTAATGATAAATAGGTATGTAGATAATTAAAAACGTTCAATCGTGTTGCTCCAACAATTCTTTCAGAAGTTTATCTTATAACAGTAAATGTGTTCAGAAATTTATGCAATTATATATGCTTGAAAATGCAGAGAATGTGTACTGACTGACTCACAAAAACAGTGTTGACTGTGTCTCTGGGAAAGGTGATGGGGCAATACAAGTTTGGGGTGGTATGGGGAATTTTCATTGTATATATTTTTATAGAATCTGATGTTTAAAGTCAAGTTCATGCTTTTCTTTATAATAGCTTTATTGAAATACAATTCCCATACCATAAAACTCATCCTTTTAAAGTATATAGTTCAGTGGGTTTAGTATATCCACAGAGTTGTGGAACCATCACCATTGTCTAATTTTAGAATATTTTCCTCATTCCCAAAAGAAACCCTATACCCATTTCCCCCTTCCCTTGGCACCTGGCAACAACTAACATATTTTCTATCTCTGTGGATTTGCCTGTTTTTGATATTTCCTGTAAATGGAATCATACAATATGTGGTCTGAATTCTTTCACTTAGCATGTTTTCAAAGTTCATCTGTGTGTAGCATGTAGCAGTACTTCATTCCTATTGGAGCCAGAGTAATATTCCATTGTATGGATAGACCACATTTTATTTATCTCTTCATTGGGATTATGGACATTTGGGTTGTTTTCCACTTTCTGGCTGTAATGAATAATGCTGCTGTGACCATTTATGTACAAATACCTGTGGGGCCAAATGTTTGCATTTATCTTGGGTATGTAATTAAGGAATGATATTGATGGGTAATATGGTAATTCTTTGTTCAATTGTTGAGGAACGTCCAGACTGTTTTCCAAAATGGCTGTACCATTTGACATTCTCACCAGAAGTGTATGAGAATTCTAATTTCTCCAAATCCTTCCCCACGTTAATTATTATCTGGCTTTTTGATGTAGCCATATTAGTGGGTGTGAAGTGGTACTTCACTGTGGTTTTGATTTGCATTTCCATGATAGCTAATGATGTTGAGCATCTTTTACTCGCTGATCTTTTGTAAAATGATCAGTGAGTAAAATTTTCTTTGGTTAAATGTCTATTTAGATTATATTCCCATTTTTAATTGGATCATTTGTCTTTCTGTTGTTGATCTGTAAGACCTCTTTATGTATCCTGAATACAAATCTCTTATCAGATGTATGATTTGAAAATACTTTTCACCATTCTGTGGGTAGTATTTTCATTTTCTGGTGATGTCTTTTGAAGAATAAAAGTTTTTAATTTTTTAAAAATACATTTATTTATTTTTGGCTGCATTGGGTCTCTTGCTGCACGCAGGCTTTCTCTAGTTGCATCGAGCGGGGGCTACTCTTCGTTGCAGTGTGCAGGCATCTCATTGCGGTGGATTCTCTTGTTGTAGAGCATGGGCTCTAGGCGCGCGGGCTTCAGTAGTTGCAGCACGCTGGCTCAGTAGCTGTGGCTCACGATCTCAGTCGTTGTGACTTGCAGGCTCTAGAGTGCAGGCTCAGTAGTTGTGGCACACAGGCTTAGTTGCTCTGCGGCATGTGGGATCTTCCCAGACCAGGGCTCGAACCCGTGTCCCCTGCATTGGCAGGCGGATTCTTAACCACTGTGCCACCAGGGAAGTCCCAAGTTTTTAATTTTGATATAGTCCAATTTATCTATTTTTTTCTTTTGTTGCTTGTGCTGTTGATGTCTTATCTAAAAGGCTTTCATAACCCAAGATTACAAAGATTTACTGATAAGTTTTCTTCAAGGCGTTTTGGTTTTACACTGAGGCCTGTCATCCTGCTTCGAATTGATTTTTGTCTGTGGTGCGAGGCAATGATCTAACATCATTCTTTTGCATATGTGTATCCTGTTGTTCCGGCACCAGCTGTTGAAAGACTTATTTCCTCCATTGAAGTATCTTGGCAACCTTGTCAAAATCAATTAACCATAAATGTAAGGGTTTATTTCTGGACTCTTAATTCAGTTCCATTGATATGTATGTTAATCCTTATGTCAATACCACACTCTCTCGATTATTGTAACCTAGTTTTAAAATAGAGAAATGTGAGTTCTTCAACTTTAGTTTTTTCAGCATTGTTGGCTATATGGTGTCACACATGTTTCCCTGTGAATTTTAGGATAAACTTGTCAATTTCAGCAAAAATTCCAGCTGAGATTTTGATAGAGATTATGATGAATCTGAAAATCAGTTTGGGGACTATTACTATCTTAACAGTATTAAGTTTTTCAATCCATGATCATGGGATGTCTCTCTGTTTATTCAGGCCTTCTTAATTTATTTTACCAGTGTTTTGTAGTTTTCAATTTACACTTCTTTTGTTAAATTTATTGCTAAATATTTTATTCTTTTTGACGGTATTTTAAATGAAAATTTTTTTTTTACTTTTGTTTTGCATTGTTCATTGCTTCTATAGAGAAAGACACTTGATTTTTGTATGTTGGTCTTGTATCTTGCAACCTTGCTGAACTTGTTTATTAGCTCTAATAGCTGTGTGTGTGCGTGTGCGTGTGTGTGTGTATTGCTTGATTTTTCTATCCACAACATCTTGTCTTCTTGAATAAGCATAGTTTTATGTCTTCTTTTCTAACCTGGAGGAATTTTGTTTCTTTTTCTTGCCTTATTACCCTGGATAGAAGTGCTGGTATAATGTTGAATAGAAGTGATGAGAGCAAACTTAGACATCCTTGCCTTGTTTCTGATCTTAGCAGAAAAGCATTCAGTCTTTCATCATTATCTATGATGTTAGCCGTCGTAATTTGTAGATGTCCAGTGTCAGGTTAAGGCAGTAACTATAAATTCTTAGGTTTTTGAGAATTTTTATCATAAAAGGGTGTTGGATTTTGTCAAATGTGTTTTCTGCCTCTCGTGATATGATCATGTGGGTTTTGTCCTTTTGCCTGTTAATATGGTATATTACGTTAAATGATTTCTGGATGTTAAGACAACTGTGATGGTTAATTTTGTGTGTCAACTTGACTAAGAGATATCCAGACAGGTGGTAAAACATTATTTCTGGGTCTGTGAGGGTGTTCCTGGAAGACATTAGCATCTGAATAGGTGTAAAGATCGCCTTCATCAATGTGAGTGGGCATCCTCGAATCCGTTAAGGGACTAAATAGAACAGGGTGGAGAAAGGGAAAATTTGCTCCCTTTGCCTGAGCTAGGACATCCATCCTCTGCTCTTGGACGTGGATGCTTCTGGTTCTTGGGCATTTGGTCTCAGCCACAGACTTACCTCATTGGCCCCCAGCCTCTGCTCTGGTTCTTGGGCCACTGGACTCGGACATACACCATTGACTCTCCTGGTTCTCAGACCCAGATTGCATTGTATTAACAGATTTCCTGGTTCTCCTGCTTGTAGACAGCAGATTGTAGGACTGACAGGCCTTCATAATTACATGAATCAATTCCTATAATCAGTCTTCTAATATATATCTATATATATATATCCAATTGCTCTGTTTCTCTGGGGGATTCTGGAAATTAACCAAATGCTTGGAACAGTACAACAACAGTCAATTTAAGAAAGAGGACTGAATCTCAATAGGGACAGCAAGGTTTTTTCCCACCCTGCTCTCCAGATATGTTACAGTAACCTTGATACAGCAGCCTCACAATCACAGATGCTGAAAACCCAGCAGCCTCGCCGCCACTGGAGGGGGTAAAATGGGTTTGGAGCTCCCCCAAAAGCCCCATCTCCAGAGATTGTCATTATTTCACTTATTTGGCTGTTGTTTGGAAAATCCCCCTTCACAGCATTTGTCCTTATTTGACCTGACTCAGAGCTTGCTCAATATCCCCAAGGTGTTTATTGCCACTCCAGAGGTTCTTCTACATGCATTGCTTTTGCAGTGAAAAAAGTACTTACTTTTTTTTTTTTTTTTTTTTTTTTTTTTTTGCTGTACGCGGGCCTCTCACTGCTGTGGCCTCTCCCGTTGTGGAGCACAGGCTCCGGACGCGTACGCTCAGCGGCATGGCTCACAGGCCCAGCCGCTCCGCGGCATGTGGGATCTTCCCAGACCGGGGCACGAACCCGTGTCCCCTGCATCGGCAGGCGGACTCCCAACCACTGCGCCACCAGGAAAGCCCAAAAGTACTTACTTTTTAAAATGTTTGTACAGTATAATTGAGTTATTTAAGGAGTGATCAAGTAGAAACAACCTAAATGTTTAAACACTGTTTTAAAAAGAGTGATATATCCATAGCTTTTAGAATGAGTGCATGTGTTTATAGTATGTTAAATAATAATAACTTTGCATATAACGATAAAAGTGACAGATAAACATATCCCCAAATATTGACGTTGGCTATTTGGAGAAGGATTGGATTATGGATGATTTATTTTTAAAAAATAATTTTAACTTTGTGCTTTTAAAAATGTGTATCTATGTTTTAAGTTTTCTGCATTAAGCATGTATTTCTGCAATTAAAGTATGATTAATATATCTAAAATGATTTTACTTCCTAATTAAAAGAATATATTTTCATACCATAATTCTTTTAACATAAATTGATACAGGCTTGCCAGCTCTCTAATCCATAAGTGGACACAGAATACTTTTTGATAGGTAATTTTCTACTTATATTGTTACTTTGAAAACCTGGGTCAGAAAGAGGGAAAAATAAAAAGATACTGCCTCCTGACCATTAGGTAGAGCATGTCACTTTCTCAGTTTTATTCAGTTGGTGTCCGGAGACACTAACCTATTCCCAGAACTACTTTTGCTTTTAGAATCTGCACAGATCCCTTGGAATATATAATTTCTCCATTGCTTAGCAACCGTTCCACTATTTTCAGGAACTTGTTAAATGAATGAATGCATTTTGATGACAAGACAGCTTTATTCATGCCATACTCTGGGCCACCATGTAACAATAAGAGATAACAAAATGAAATATTGCAAAGATCATGTCTCTAGTCACTCTGCCCACAAAAGCCCTGAGAAGAGCTGGGTTGGAAAATAAACTTTTATGCAAACAGATTTTAAAAGCTAATAGAAAAAGCATATTGATCTGAAATACTTATATTGTGGACACACATTCACATGTTTTTTTTAATCATTTCTTGGATGACCATCCATGAATAAAATACAAGCAGAAGTGCTATGTGGACATCAGTCTTTAACAGTTTCAAAACCCTTAAAATATCTCTGGTTTCCCTTATACTTCTGTGTGTTAGAAACTCAACGTATGTTGGAAGGTAACTGGTGGATGATCAAGATTCTCATTTTAAACAAGTTCAAACATTTGGCCAAGAAAGTTTGCAGACTGGAATAACACATTCTACAGAACCAGTTCCTCTGTAAGAAGCAAATGCTGTGTGTTAATACCCTTTGAATAGAAATAACAATTCTAAACAATTATGGCTTAAAATACTTACATTTTGGGTTTGACTCTCAGAAAACTCAGAGCAAAATTTTGGTACCTAAATTCCAGTAACAAATTTACCTTGAGGTCCTGACAAATCTTATTTCCTCCTAAGAATGTCGAAGGAAACATACATGCACATACACACAAACACACACAGTGAATAACATTGACAACAAATATGAAAGGTCTAAAATGTACCACGTTATGGGATTATGCCACCTAAAATATGTATGAATAATGAAATTTTGAGAATTAAATATATTCTCAGGCTTAAAGTCAAGGGGTAGGGGCAGCACTTCACAGTCTCCCTGATTAGTCCCCTCTCTTTAGCTCAGGGAAGCTTTAAACCTTGTTCAAGGTAGAGCCAAAACTGGGAATCAACATTTTTACTTCCAGTTCATGCTCATCCAACTCACTGCACTTCTCTTCCTGCCAGAAACTTTAAGCTCAGGGTTATAAATAAAACTTTTGCTGTAAAAATCTAAATAATACAAAAGTACATGGAGTAAAAACCTCTCTGATTCCTCATTTGTGAAATTTTTATGTATGGGTGTAGCTCTGCTGTTGGTTCTTAAGAAAATAACAAAAATATACTTTAATTACACAACTCAATTCAGCTCAACAATTAAATTCCATGCCTTGTGTCTGCAAGCACCATTTGGGAAGTGAGGCAAGGTGGGGTCAGGGGGTGTACAGACATGTGTGCCACAGCTCTTGTCTTCGATGAGCTTGTAGGCTGTTTGGGGAGATAAAGCAAAGACAGGATCACAAATATTGTCAAGATGTGTAGTTCGAGAATCTATTTTGTACTTCAGAGAAGGATAAGTTTATGAATGAATGGTTCATGAAGGAAGTAGAATTTTAGGTGGGTCTTAAAAGATGGGTAAGATCTAGAAAAGCAAAGGGAAGAAAGAAAAACTCAGACTGTTTAATTTGCACACTACATTCTTCCCCAGAGGATTGTAGTGTGGGTTACAATAAGGCAAACTACTTAACTTCTTAGTGCCTTACTTAGTTTGTCCTTGGTAAAATGAGATAATAAAAATAGAACCAACTTCCTAGTATTGTGAAGATTAAATGAAATTCTATATCTAAGTAGCTCAGAAGAAGTGCCTAGAAGACAGTAAACATTCAGTCAGTGTTTACTACCTGTACTTCTGTTATTCAGAATGAAGTATGCAGGGCCATATATAGCTTTGCAGAAGTTTCATTCATTCCTGTTCCTCACCAAGGAGAACGGTGATACTAGGTTTAGCTCTATTAGGCCCTTGAACATGGAGGTGATTACTAACAGAAGGGAGAATGCAAATCCGTCAAGATACTTCTCAGAACATGAGACGTAGTTTCTTACTACTACTTAACTTTTCTCTGTTGTTGAACTTGGAACTCAAAAAAAAAAATCCTTAATATGTCTTGAATTCTCCTAGCTTAAAAGCCATGTCCTTTAGAATTGAGAGTTTAGGGTAATCCAACTGAATATCTTGATATGCTATCTACTTAGACCTCTGAAACCCATAGAAGCTGGGCTTCAACCCATTGCATACTCTGGCCTGAGGTACCTCAGCTGGTCATTTGTTGGGACTAGACTCAGTCCCTCCTCTCATCCCATCTCCATCCCAGCTCTGTCCAAGCATCTTTCCTAGTATCATGGATACTGCGTTTCTAGTTCTGATAAGCCTTTATTCAGATGTGTTAACTAAAACAGTAAACATTGCTGTTACCATTATCCTTTTGTAGAAGCATCCTTGAGTCAAGGATGACGCAGAAGGCTCAGGATTACTCCTGCAGTAGCAGACCAGACAAATCAATCTGTTCCTTCTTAGGGAAATAACATTCGAGTGCAGTCAACTATAATGGGAGCAAGGAAATATTTCTTTAACAAGAAAAATATTAATGATTAAAAAGGGTGGGGGGCTTCCCTGGTGGCGCAGTGGTTGGGAGTCCACCTGCCGATGCAGGGGCCACAGGTTCGTGCCCCGGTCCAGGGAGATCCCACATGCCGCACAGCGGCTGGGCCCGTGAGCCATGGCCGCTGAGCCTGCGCGTCCGGAGCCTGTGTTCCGCAACGGAAGAGGCCACAACAGTGAGAGGCCCGCGTACCGCAAAAAAAAAAAAAAAAAAGAAAAGAAAAGGGTGGGAATGGGGGAGCTTCAGATTAGCAAAGAGGCTGGAAGTGACTCCAAAGGTGGCAGATCTTGTCAGTTAAAATCTGTCTTAAAATGGGCTGCTTATCAAGATATTTTAGGCTGAATTTGAAAGCAAAAGTTGCACTTTTTTTGCATTTTCCTTCTAAACTTGTTTTAAAACCATTTGTATTGTAGAATATTGTACACATACAGAAAATACATAAAATATACATGTTTCGTTTAACAAATTATTATAAAGCAAGTCACATTTAACTACCTTCTCAAGCCAACACCCCCAGAACATTGCCAGCACCCCAAAAGCCTCTCCCAGCCTCTACCCATTATGACCACATCCCTCCTCCTCCCCACTTTTCTGACTTTTATGATAATCATTTCCTTGCTCTACTTCATAATTTTATCCCCTAAGTATGAATCTCTACGCACCGTACTAGTCTGTCTGTTTGAAGTTTAAATGAATTGAATCACACAACATGTATTCTTTAGGTCTAGCTTCCTAAGCATAACATTCATCCTTGTTGTGTGTAACCGGGTTCATTACTTTTTATTGCTGTATGGCATTCCATTGCGTGAATATACCCCAATTATGTCTCCGTTCTCCTGTTGATAGACTTCTGGGTTATTTGCAGTTTAGGGTTATCACAAATAATGCTGTCATGACCATTCTTTTCATTTCTTCTGATGCACATGTGCAGCATCTTTCTTGGGCATATAGTCAGGAGTAGAATTGCTGGATCATAGAATATGCAAACCTTCAACTTAGTAAATAATGCCAGTGGTTTTCCAAAGTGCTTATCCCAATTTACACTCTTACCAACAGTATATGACAATTTTCTCTTAACTTTTAAGAGAGGAAAGACATGTTAAAATATATTTAACTACATGAAATCCATACATTTGACTATTGCAAAAACAGGGCACGTTTTATGGACTAAGTTCCTACAAATGGTATGAGTGGTGTGCTCAGTAAATGCTTTTGCTCTGGGCTCTGACAAAGCTGAGTTCAAGTGTTGGTTCTGCCACCTATTTTATGTGTTACATTAGGCAAGGCATTTAACATTTCTAATTGTTTTCTTATCTGTAAAACAGGGGTGAACATAGCATGTAATTCATAAGATTGTTGTGTTGAGATAACATATTTAAGGTGCCTAGTATCTTGTCTGGCCCAGAGAAAAACTGAATATAATAGTAGCTATTACATTATTATTATTATTATTACTACTACTGTTATGTGTACTCAGAATTTCCTTTCTAATCATAGCAGTGAGAAAGATTAGGAAGCAGAAAGTTAGACTTGACCACCTATACTTGTATATTTTCCAGTAATGTCCCACATCAGGAAATAGTGGAATAGTCTCATAAAAGGAGAATCAAGTTGTTTACAAGCCAAGACTCAGTTTTGTCTGAGTGGCATCGTCAAGAGAGGACCTCCCGGGTCACTTCGACAGTTTTACATTTCTTGGCATTTCACACAAAGTGGTTGGAACCCTGAGCTCTCTACCACCTGGCTGGGGCGCTCAAGTGCTCTGTTGCCCTCATTCCAGGCATAGCCCCTGGCGTGCTCCTGACTTTTGAGACCACAGCTGTGGTAGCAGCATGACAGCCACATCCAGTTGGACCTCCGTTCACCATCGTGCTGGGATGCAGCTGCCAGGCTCTGCTCCCGGAGGACTATGGTGGCTGGCAGCCAGCAATACTGAGAAACGTGAGTCATAGAATCCAGGATGCAGGGTGGAAATTATTGTAAAATATCCTACAATGAGTGAGCAGGAAGGCTGCCAATGAAATTCTGCACCAGGGTTGACTGATCCCACAGCAGCTTCTCTTCAGCACCTGTTCCTTTTGTCCATTTTTCTAAGAAGATGCCCAGAAGGCATCAGAAAGATTTCTGCAGGGCTCTGGTAGCTCTCTACATGAATGGCCCATCACGGTTTCATGGGGCAGGGCCTTGGGCTGGAACTCCTAAAGGGAGGAGGGATGTGACACCACATTCCTTGTTCTTTTAAGGCCAAGCCTTCCCACTTCTGACTTTTTCGTTTTAGAGAAGTGATGTATTGGGAAAGGCTCAAGAGTCTGCTGGATAGGGAACTTGAGTCTGGGCTAGCCAAAAATCTGAATCAGAGTACACACACACACACATACCATGTGTGCGCGTGCAAGTTCAGTGACTTTAAATTGGTCTTGCATTAGAGAATCTATTTAATAAATGTTGGAATCACTTTAGACTTCTCATTCTTTTCATGCTGCATATCATATTTCTCCACTCCAGTCAGTTCTCTCTGAAATGTTCCCATGTGGTGTTTCCCTTCTTACTTTGAATCTTGCTACCTTTATTCCTTTGTTACTGCAAAGATCTCCCACTCCAATCAATTTAATGTCATTTAAGCAATTCTTTTATCATTTTATGATGAAAAGCTCAAAAAGCCCCCCATCTACCTATGCAGTAATACAAAAATTCTTCACCCTGGAATTTAAGGTCCTTTACAGTCCATCAGTTTTTTAATTCTCATTTCCCACCGTTTCTCAGTGAATTCTTACATACAGTCAAATTAGGGGACTCATTTTTCCCTTTAACAAGCTACACCCTCTGTTCTTCTGTGGCTCACCTTCTGACACCATTCACTTTCTTTTCCTCTTCTTCTATCAAGCTCAGTATTGACAGCATGTGATATAGGTATCTCTGCTGTCCCACAATATGATTAGGTGGTAAACCAAATTTTAAAAACTTTAATATGTAAACTTTTAATTAAAATGTTTTATAGAATAATCAGATTATCACATCACACTCATGACTTTGTGGATATCATTGTCCAGGCTAGTCTAGAGCAGGTAATGCCACAGTATCTCACTTATGCAGACTGAATAAATTATAGAGGGCTTCCCTGGTGGTGCAGTGGTTGAGAGTCCGCCTGCCGATGCAGGGGACACGGGTTCGTGCCCCGGTCCGGGAAGATCCCACATGCCGCGGAGCGGCTGGGCCCGTGAGCCATGGCCGCTGAGCCTGCGCGGCTGGAGCCTGTGGTCCACAACGGGAGAGACCACAACAGTGGGAGGTTCTGCTGTAGATGATCCATGCCTAGGGTTCTTTCTTTTCAGAAATGTGTAGAAATTTTACTTCTGGAAGCTGTCATTCATTTAGCAAGTGAAATACAAACATTAGAGTTAGGATTTTACTCTTTTTCTCTTGTGTAGAGCCCATTAGAGAGCCCTGGTTAAAAATGAGATTTTTACAGTGTAAAGGTGAGCCCATAATGGAAACGTAAGTACTAGTAGTGACTGGTGTTTGAATGATTGCACTGGAAGTTAAATCTGCTGACCACCATGTTCTGGTGAGCTTTATGGAAAGGTGGGTACACACTAAAACGATTTCTGTTTTGTTCTGAAGTGCTTGGGCTTTCACATAGAAAGGTCCTGAACATCTGTTGCAAATCAGTTCTCCTCACTCACAGCTCAGCAGTCTTTCCCAATCAGTCTGCCTCCACAAAATAATGAAAATATGTATGTTTTGGGCAAGCCATAAACTTCATTTGTTTAGAAGGCTCTGGTTAGAAAGAAGATGAAGAATTGGGTAAATGAGAGAAATTTATCATTTTTTTCAGTTACAGAGATAATTCACTCCAGAAAATAGGTATGGTGCCAAATACCTGTGAATGAATTCAGCATATCTGGGGAATAGAATATTTAAAGAAACCCCATTTATCACATTATTTAAAAATAGCCAAGATGAATGGATAAAGAAAATGTGGTCTATACATACAATTAAATATTATTCAGCGTGAAAAAAGAGGGAAGTCCTGCCATATGTGACAACATGGATGAACCTGGAAGACTCTATGCTAAGTGAAATAAGCCAGCCACAGGAGGACAAATACTGCTTGATTCCATCTACATGAGTTATTTATAATGGTCAAACTCATACAAACAGAGAATAAAGTGACATCTTCCAGGGGCTGAGATGTGGGGGAAATGGAGTGTTGTTGTTCAATGGGTATAAATTTTCTAGATGAATAAGTTCTAGATATCTGCTTTATAACATGGTGCCGATAGTTAACACTGTATGGGCAATTAAAAACCTGTGAAAAGGATAGATCTCCGAGGAGCTTCAAGATGGCGGAAGAGTAAGATGTGGAGATCACCTTCCTCCCCACGAATACATCAGAAATACATCTACACGTGGAACAGCTCCTACAGAACACCTACTGAATGCTGGTAGAAGACCTCAGACCTCCCTAAAGGCAAGAAACTCCCTCACATACATGGGTAGGGCAAAAGAAAAAAGAAAAAACAGACGAGAATAGGAACGGGACCTGCACCAGTGGGAGGGAGCTGTGAAGGCGGAAAGGTTTCCACACACTAGGAAACCCCTTTGCGGGTGGAGACTGCGGGTAGCGGAGGGGGAAAGCTTCAGGGCCGCGGAGGAGAGCGCAGCAACAGGGGTGCAGAGGGCAAAGTGGAGAGATTCCCGCACAGAGGACCGGTGCCGACCGGCACTCACCAGCCCGAGAGGGCTTGTCTGCTCACCCGCCGGGGCGGGCGGGAGCTGGGAGCTGAGGCTCGGGCTTCGAAGGTCGGATCCCAGGGAGAGGACTGGGGTTGGCAGCGTGAACACAGCCTGCAGGGGGTTAGTGTGCCACGGCTAGCCGGGAGGGAGTCCTGGAAAAGGTCTGAAGCTGCTGAAGAGACAAGAGACTTTTTCTTGCCTCTTTGTTTCCTGGTGCGTGAGGAGAGGGGATTAAGAGCCTGCTTAAAGGAGTTCCAGAGACGGGCGCGAGCCACGGCTAACAGCGTGGACCCCAGAGACGGGCATGAGACGCTAAGGCCGCTGCTGCATCACCAAGAAGCCTGTGTGCGAGCACAGGTCACTCTCCACACCTCCCCTCCCGGAAGCCTGTGCAGCCCGCCACTGCCAGGATCCCGTGATCCAGGGACAACTTCCCTGGGAGAACGCATGGCACGCCTCAGGCTGGTGCAACCTCACGCTGGCCTCTGCCGCCGCAGGCTCGCCCTGCAGCCATACCCCCTCTCTCCCCCTAGCCTGAGTGAGCCAGAGCCCCCGAATCAGCGGCTCCTTTAACCCCATCCTGTCTGAGTGAAGAACAGACGCCCTCAGGCAACCTACACGCAGAGGCGGGTCCAGATCCAAAGCTGAACCCCGGGAACTGTGCGAACAAAGAAGAGAAAGGGAAATCTCTCCCAGCAGCCTCAGGAGCATCGGATTAAATCTCCACAGTCAACTTGATGTACCCTGCATTGGTGGAATACCTGAATAGACAACGAATCATCCCAAGTTGAGGAGGTGGACTGTGGGAGCAAAGATATAGATATATTTTTTTCCTTTTCCTATTTCTGTGAGTGTGCATGTGTATGCTTCTCTGTGTGATTTTGTCTGTATAGTTTTGCTTTTACCGTTTGTCCTAGGGTTCTGTCTGTTTTTTTGTGTGGTTTTTTTTTTTTTTTAGTATAGTTTTCAGCACTTGTTATCATTGGTGGATTTGTTTTTTGGTTTGGTTGTTCTTTCTTTCTTTTTTTGTAATTACTTAAAAAATTTTTTTTAATAATTTTTTTTCTTATTTTAATAACTTTAATTTTATCCCTTCCTTGCTTCCTTTCTTCCTTTCCTTCCTTCCTTCCATCCTTCCTTCCTTCTTTCTTTTTCTCTCCCTTTCATTCTGACCCGTGTGGATGACAGGCTCTTGATGCTCCAGCCAGGCATCAGGGCTGTGCCTCTGAGGTTGGAGAGCCAAGTTCAGGACACTGTCGACCAGAGACCTGCCAGGTCCACATAATATCAAACGGCAAAAATCTCCCAGAGATCTCCAACTCAACACCAACACCCAGCTCCACTCAATGACCAGCAAGCTACACTGCTGGACACCCTATGCCAAACAACTAGCAAGACAGGAACACAACGGCACCCATTAGCAGAGAGGTTGCCAAATATCATAATGTCACAGACAACCCAAAACACACCATCAGACGTGGGCCTGCCCACCAGAAAGACAAGATCCAGCCTCATCCACCAGAACACAGGCACTAGTCCCCTCCACCAGGAAGCCTACAAAACCCACTGAACCAACCTTAGCCACTGGGGGCAGACACCAAAAACAACGGGAACTACAAACCTGCAGCCTGCGAAAAGGAGACCCCAAACACAGTAAGTTAAGCAAAATGAGAAGACAGAAAAACACACAGCAGATAGAGGAGCAAGGTAAAAACCCACCAGACTTAAGAAATGAAGATGAAATAGGCAGTCTACCTGAAAAAGAATTCAGAATAATGATAGTAAAGATGATGCAAAATCTTGGAAATAGAATGGAAAAAAACAAGAAACATTTAACAAGGACCTAGAAGAACTAAAGAGCAAACAAACAATCATGAACAACACAAAAAATGAAATTAAAAATTCTCTGGAAGGAATCAGTAGCAGAATAACTGAGGCAGAAGAACTGATAAGTGACCTGGAAGATAAAATAGTGGAAATAATGACTGCAGAGCAGAGTAAAGAACAAAGAATGTAAAGAATTGAGGACAGTCTCAGCGACCTTTGGGACAATATTAAACGCACCAACATTCGAAATATAGGGGTTCCAGAAGAAGAAGAGAAAAAGAAAGGGACTGAGAAAATATTTGAAGAGATTATAGTTGAAAACTTCCCTAATATGGGAAAGGAAATAGTTAATCAAGTCCAGGAAGCACAGAGAGTCCCATACAGGATAAATCCAAGGAGAAACATGCCAAGACACATATTAAACTATTGAAAATTAAATACAAAGAAAAAATATTAAAAGCAGCAAGGGAAAAACAATATACAAGGGAATCCCCATAAGGTTAACAGCTGATCTTTCAGCAGAAACTCTGCAAGCCAGAAGGGAATGGCAGGACATATTTAAAGGATGAAAGGGAAAAACCTACAACAAGATTACTCTACCCAGCAAGGATCTCATTCAGATTTGATGGAGAAATTAAGACCTTTACAGACAAGCAAAAGCTCGGAGAATTCAGCACCACCAAACCAGCTTTACAACAAATGCTAAAGGAACTTCTCTAGGCAGGAAACACAAGACAAGGAAAAGACCTACAATAACAAACCCAAAACAATTAAGAAAATGGGAATAGGAACATACATATCGATAATTACCCTAAATGTAAATGGATTAAATGCTCCAACCAAAAGACATAGACTGGGTGAACGGATACAAAAATAAGATTCGTATATACACTGTCTACAAGAGACCTACTTCAGACCTAGGGACACATACAGACTGAAAGTGAGGGGATGGAAAAAGATATTCCATGCAAATAGAAATCAAAAGAAAGCTGGCATAGCAATTCTCATATCAGACAAAATAGACTTTAAAACAAAGACCATTACAAGAAACAAAGAACGACACTACATGATGATCAAGGGATCAATCCAAGAAGAAGATATAACAACTGTAAATATTTATGCACCCAACATAGGAGCACCTCAATACATAAGGCAAATACTAACAGCTATAAAAGGGGAAATTGAGGGCTTCCCTGGTGGCGCAGTGGTTGAGAGTCCACCTGACAATGCAGTGGACGCGGGTTCATGCCCCAGTCCGGGAAGATCCCATGTGCCGCAGAGTGGCTGGGCCCGTGAGCCATGGCCACTGAGCCTGTGCGTCCGGAGCCTGTGCTCCCAACGGGAGAGGCCACAACAGTGAGAGGCCTGTGTACCGCAAAAAATAAATAAAATTTAAAAAACAGGAAATCGACAGTAACATAGTCATAATAGGGAACTTTAACACCCCACTTTCACCAATGGACAGATCTTCCAAAATGAAAATAAATAAGGAAACACAAGCTTTAAATGCTATATTAAACAAGATGGGCTTAATTGATATTTATAGGACATTCCATCCAAAAACTTCAGAATACACTTTCAAGTGCTCATGGAACATTCTCCAGGATAGATCATCTTGGGTCACAAATCAAGCTTTGGTAAATTTAAGAAAATTAAAATCGTATCAAGTATTTTTTCTGACCAAAATGCTATGAGACTACATATCAATACAAGAAAAAAATCTATAAAAAATACAAACACATAGAGGCTAAACAATACACTACTTAATAACCAAGAGATCACTGAAGAAATCAAAGAGGAAATCAAAAAAATACCTAGAAACAAATGACAATGAAAACACAACAGCCCAAAACCTATGGGATGCAGCAAAAGCAGTTCTAAGAGGGAAGTTTATAGGAATACAATCCTACCTTAAGAAACAAGAAACATCTGAAATAAACAACCTAACCTTACACCTAAAGCAATTAGAGAAAGAAGAATAAAAAATCCCCAAAATTAGCAGAAGGAAAGAAATCATGAAGATCAGCTCAGAAATAAATGAAAAAGAAATGAAGGAAATGATAGCAAAGAGCAATAAAACTAAAATCTGGTTCTTTGAGAAGATAAACAAAATGGATAAACCATTAGCCAGACTCAACAAGAGAAAAAGGGAGAAGACTCAAATCAGTAGAATTAGAAATGAAAAACAAGAAGTAACAACTGACACTGCAGAAATACAAAGGATCATGAGAGATTACCACAAGCAACTATATGCCAATAAAATGGACGACCTGGAAAAAATGGACAAATTTTTAGAAATGCACAACCTTCTGAGACTGAACCAGGAAAAAATAGAAAATATGAACAGACCAATCACAAGCACTGAAATTGAAATTGTGAGTAAAAATCTTCCAACAAACAAAAGCCCAGGAACAGATGGCTTCACAGGCGATTTCTATCACACATTTAGACAAGAGCTAACACCTATCCTTCTCAAAGTCTTCCAAATATAGCAGAGGAAGGAGCACTCCCAAACTCATTCTATGAGGCCACCATCACCCTGATACCAAAACAAGACAAAGATGCCACAAAAAAAGAAAACTAGAGACCAATATCTCTGATTAACATAGATGCAAAAATCCTCAACAAAATACTAGCAAACAGAATCCAACAGCACATTAAAAGGATCATACACCATGATCAACTGGGGATTATTCCAAGAATGCAAGGATTCTTCAATATACGCAAATCAACGTGAAACACCATATTAACAAACTGAAGGAGAAAAACCATATGATCATCTCAGTAGATGTAGAGAAAGCTTTTGACAAAATTCAACACCCATTTATGATAAAAACCCTCCAGAAAGTAGGCATAGAGGGAACTTTCCTCAACATAATAAAGGCCATATATGACAAACCCACAGCCAACATTGTCTTTAATGGTGAAAAACTGAAACTATTTCCACTAAGATCAGGAACAAGACAAGGTTGCCCAATCTCAGCACTCTTATTCAACATAGTTTTGGAAGTTTTAACCACAGCAATCAGAGAAGAAAAAGAAATAAAAGGAATCCAAATCGGAAAAGAGGAAGTAAAGTTGTCACTGTTTGCAGATGACATGATACTATACATAGAGAATCCTAAAGTTGCTACCAGAAAACTACTAGAGCTAATAAATGAATTTGGTAAAGTAGCAGGATACAAAATTAATGCACAGAAATCTCTGGCATTCCTATACACTAATGATGAAAAATCTGAAAGTGAAATTAAGAAAACACTCCCATTTACCATTGCAACAGAAAGAATTAAATACCTAGGAATAAACCTACGGAAGGAGACAAAAGACCTGTATGCAGAAAATTATAAGACACTGATGAAACAAAGTAAAGATGATACAAATAGATGCAGAGATATACCATGTTCTTGGATTGGAAGAATCAACCTTGTGAAAATGACTATACTACCCAAAGCAATCTACAGATTCAATGCAATCCCTATTAAACTACCAATGGCATTTTTCACAGAACTAGAACAAAACATTTCACAATTTGTATGGAAGCCAAAAGACCCCGTATAGCCAAAGCCATCTTGAGAAAGAAAACGGAGCTGGAGGAATCATGCTCCTGTACTTCAGACTATACTACAAAGCTACAGTAATCAAGACAGTATGGTAATGGTACTAAAACAGAAAGATAGATCAATGGAACAGGTTAGAAAGCCCAGAGATAAACCCACGCACATATGGTCACTTTATTTTTGATAAAGGAGGCAAGAATATACAGTGGATAAAAGATAGCCTCTTCAATAAGTGGTGCTGGGAAAATTGGACAGCTACATGTAAAAGAATAAAATTAGAACACTCCCTAACACCATACAGAAAAAATAAATTCAAAATGGATTAAAGACCTAAATGTAAGGCCAGACACTATCAAACTCTTAGAGGGAAACCTAGGCAGAACACTGTATGACATAAATCACAGCAAGATACTTTTTGACCCTCTTCCTAGAGAAATGGAAACAAAAATAAACAAATGGGACCTAATTAAACGTAAAAGCTTCTGCACAGTAAAGGAAACCGTAAACAGAATGAAAAGACAACCCTCAGAATGGGAGAAAATATTTGCAAATGAAGCAACTGACAAAGGACTAATCTCCAAAATTTACAAGCAGCTCATGCAGCTCAGTATCAGAAAAACAAACAAACCAATCCAAAAATGGACAGAAGACCTAAATAGACATCTCTCCAAAGAAGATATACAGATTGCCAACAAATACATGAAAGAATGCTCGACATCATTAATCATTAGAGAAATGCAAACCAAATTACAATGAGATAATCATCTCACACTGGTCAGAATGACCATCATCAAAACTCTACAAACAATAAACGCTGGAGAGAGTGTGGAGAAAAGGGAACCCTCATACACTGTTGGTGGGAATGTAAATTGATACAGCCACTATGGAGAACAGTATGGAGGTTCCTTAAAAAACTAAAAATAGAGCTACCATTCGACCCAGCAATCCCACTACTGGGCATTTACCCTGAGAAAACCATAATTCAAAAAGAGTCATGTACCACAATGTTCATTGCAGCTCTATTTACAATAGCCAGGACATGGAAGCAACCTAAGTGTCCATCGACAGATGAATGGTTAAAGAAGATATGGCACATATATACAATGGAATATTACTTAGCCATAAAAAGAAACAAAACTGAGTTATTTGTAGTGAGGTGGATGGACCTAAAGTCTGTCATACAGAGTAAAGTAAGTCAGAAAGAGAAAAACAAATACTATATGTTAACACATATATATGGATGCTAAAAAAAAAAAAAAAAAGTCATGAAGAACCTAGGGGCAAGACAGGAATAAGTACACAGACCTACTAGAGAATGGACTTGAGGACACGGGGAGGGGGTAGGGTAAGCTTGGACAAAGTGAGAGAGTGGTAGTGTATATATGGACATATATACACTACCAAATGTAAAATAGATAGCTCGTGGGAACCAGCTGCATAGCACAGGGAGATTAGCTAGGTGCTTTGTGACCGGCTGGAAGGTTGCCATAGGGAGGGTGGGAGGGAGGGAGCCACAAGAGGGAAGAGATATGGGGAGATATATATATATATATATATATATATATATATATATATATATATATATATATATATAACTCATTCACTTTGTTATAAAGCAGAAACTAACACAGCGATGTAACGCAATTATACTCCAATAAAGTTGTTGAAAAAAATGGATAGATCTCATGTAAAGTAAAACAAAGGGGCAGAAGGAAACTTATAGAGGTGATGGATATGTTTATTACCTTGATTGTGGTAATGGTTTCATTAGTGAACGCATCTCTCCACACTTATCAAATTGTATATATTAAATAGGTCCAAAATTTTTTTATGTATCATACTGCAATAAAGTTTTTTCTTTTTCTTTTTTTTAAAGAAATCCCTTTTAGAATCTTTTTTACGCATAAACGTATTTTGGAATATGTATAATTGTTTTTTATTAAGTATAGAATTTAGCTTGTTTCGTATGTAGTTGATACATAGAAAAGTCCGACTGTAACAGGTCAAGGCTCTTAAGGGAAAATGCTGTATTATTAATGGTAAATAAATATGGCTGCTATGACAGAATTCTGAATTTCCAGTGACTTTACACAGTACAGTTCATTTCTTGTGTTGCAGCCTGGTACAGGTTAGAGAGGGTTGATCATTTAGGGACCCAGTACCACCCTCCTCCGGGTTCTAGGAGTTCTTTCCATCCCACCAGCCAATGGAGTGGGAGAGAGAGAAACACACATGGGAAGTAAGGGCTAGATTGAAAATTGCACATGTCACTGCCACTCACTTTCTTTTGGCCAGAATTTAGTCCTAGGACCAGATTAGCTTCATGCCAAGCTTTATGACAAGGAAGCAAGAAGCTCACAGCTTTTGGTGAGGACCACCTTTCTCACAGTTCTAACTAAAAGGAATCTACACAGTTATCCAAATTAGCAAACGTTCACCTACTCTGGCAAGGCACTGTGCTGGAGGGGTCATGGGTCTTTTCACTATGAGAATGCTCTAGGGACCCCAGCATCCTGTTTGTGAGTCCTACCACAAAGTGACAGGCTAACAGAAGCTTCCTCTATGAAGAATGAAGGCCTCGGATATGATATAGCCCTTGAATACCTGGCCTGGGTCACTCCTTTCCAACAACAGTAGAAGTTATTAGGTGTCAGGCATAGGCATGAGGGATATGAGAACCCAGTTTGTTTTTAGAATATATGAAATATTAGAAGGAGGTGTAATGCTCTAGAGTTTTCCTAAGACTTAAGAAAATAGACTGTGGACAGTCTGAATATGCTCAGCTTGAAGCCTTCCTGGATAAACTGTGGTTCTGTTTTTCTTTCAAAGTACTTCTTGCTCAAAGATGTGTTTCCTCCTGCTGCTTGAAAATAGATGCCTAAGGAAGAAATGAGAATGGTTTTGCAGTGAAAGGTTAAGGCAGGTGGTTATTGATGAGAGAAGTAAGCTGTGATAGTATGAGAATGTGTTTTACCATTTGCTTACTTTACAGAACATAACTGACTGAGGGCCTCAGATGCTACTCTTTGAAAATTGTCTTGGTTTTGCACTGAGGCCACACTTCCCATGAGCAGGTCTCTGCTTCTGAGAGTTACCTTTGTTCAAGAACTCCCTGATGGGTTTTTTGAAGTTTCCTTTGACTTCATGAGTCTCAGACACTTCTACCCAACTTTCTCTCCCCCTCTCTCTTACCTGGGGTCTGACTTGCATCACAGTCTGATGCTCTCCCAGCCTATCCTGGCTTCTTCCTTATTGCCTTTTACGTGGGCATTTTCCTCATAAACTCCCTGCACATCCTTCTTGGTATCTTCTTCTTGGAAGACTGACACAAAAGCGTATGCTTAATATTACTTTGCTGACTGTCACTTACAAAGAAAACACATATACAAACATGCACACCACACGTTTCCACAGAGGTCAGTTCTAATAAGTCTTTCTTTAAAATTCCTGTGAATTAAGAGAGGGAACTGAACAACCAGGAACTTGGGAAGAGAGTTGTTGGGGAGATCGTGAAGCTTGGGGCACTGTTAAGTGATATTTGGCTAGGGAACAAAGAAGCCTAAATTCTCTCTCTCTAGGTCCTTAAGAGAAGAACATACACGGGAAACAACAGCAAGTGGGTGATAATGTACTACTTGACTGTTTATTATGTTTATTATTGGTTGGCTTGAACTCAATGAAGAGCTTTCTCGTAGGCTGGGCTGGGCTTGAGCACCCAAGCTAGACTAAAGACCTAATGGACTCTTCAAAATCTTTAACTCAAAGCTAATTTCCAGAATCCACCTACCCTTCAGCCAGACATATGGGACAGGAGACAAGTGAACAAGACAAGTGAACAAGCCCATGTGCTTGAAGAAAAGAGAGAGCAAGGTGGCTGAGTCTCCTCCCACATGGGAGTGGACTCTGCCTTACTTCACCACCTAAGCCAGGGGGAGAAATGGAACAATTAAAGAAGTCATCCCAGAAATTCACACTGACCCCACTGCTAGTGAACAAGACCTAGTCAGAGTCTTGGAAACCAATCCAATCAGATTACTATTTCCTTTTTTCAGGGGGAGAGAGGAGAGAATAAGGAGGAGCAGATAATATTCTCTCTCCTCAGGGAGCATACCTAGATCCTTACTAGAATGGACATCAGTCAGCTAAGAGCTCTGTGTGTATGTGTGTGTCTGTCTGTCTTTCTGTCTTATAGGAGGCAATCTCTTCCCTTGAGGAGTTGAAAATTTAATTGGGAGATGAAACACATGCATACAGAGCAATCACATAACAATTTATAGCTCAGCTCTGTGATTCTGATCAATAGGATGGATGGGAACAACATGGGCCAGGCTGACTAACCTGAGCTTCCAAGAAGAGTTAGACCAGGGTCAAGAGAGGTGGAAGGAGGGGCATTGGTTAAGTGCTCATGTCCTGGCATGCAACAGACCTGGGTTCCAAACCTCACTCCACATCTTGTGAGGTTTAGCAGGTTGATGAATCTTTCTGAGCCTCATTTTCCTTATCTGTAAAATAGGGATAATAATCTTATATGACAGGTTGTTGCAAAGATTAAGTGGTAGATGACTGCCTATCATGATAGGTGGAGGGGAGGAACCATTCCAGTGGAGAGGAGCAGCGGTAGCAGAGATGCGTGTGGGGGACCAGGAGGAGACCAGCTGGCCAGAGAGAAGAATGCACTTTGTAAGGTCTTGGAAAGTCAGGCTGGCTCATGTGATGGGCCTAGTAAGGCTGCAAGGCTGGCTGATATTCCAGCTTGATGCAGAAAGAAAGGAGATTAAGAAGGTTTTCCAGTAAGCAGTAGCAGATGAGGGTGAGTGTTTAAATATTTAAATCCCTGGGAACAGTAGGGTAAAAGGGTTCAGCTGGAATGAGACTTGTACTCTTTCTCCTCTAAGGGCCCCACACACAGGATCTACAGCATGGAAGAGAAGATTGCATTTTCTCATATCAGTCAATCAAGGAAACTTGGAATTAGGGAAACTTGCAGAAGACCAAGTGGAGATTTTGCCTGTTGCGATGCTTATTGCTTGCAGAATTGTGTTCACTTCCTATAGCTACAGCTGCATTTGCAAATAAGATATGTAAGGAAGCTAAAAGCAGAATGACAGTGTGGAGTCTTATTGAAAAAGTTATTTCTCAAAAATTTACAATTTACCTTTTTTTAATCACAACAAACCCAGATAAAAGGCACTTGGCCTCTAATTTTTATTCCAAGCTAATTACAAAATGACTAATCTGTTTACTGAGCTCTTTAATATTTATCCATATTCCCCCTGCCTGTTGAGTTTAATACACATCCAAGCCTTTTTGGTTCTTGGACCTACACAGATGTAATTTTCTATGTTATTTTCACATTAAGTTAAATACTCCTGGTCCTTCTGACCTTTTTCCTCCATTGGTTTAATCTTGACTTTATCCCAGACTCGACATGCATGGCTGTCTGTTTTTATTAAGATATTCTGGTCTGCCTTGGAAAACAAAAATTGCATGTGATGTAGCCCATTGGGATTTTAATCAGCGAAAATGACCGCAGGATTAAAGATGCACAGCTTGATTTAAACAGTCTTGTTAATAAGTACTCCCCCACACCCAAGATTCATTCCAGCCAAGGAGCACAGGCAGTAAAATTGGCCAGCCCACATTTTTTCATCAATCATTAGTCTCCTGTTGCCCTGGTTCTGATCTAGTGGAGAAAAGAAGATCTTCAGGGCCTGTGACTGCTCTGCTTTCCAGTATATTCTGGCTTGGTCCAATTCTAAATCAACTTGATGACTGGTTTTTTTTTTTTTTTTTTTTTTTTTGGTCACAACAAATGAACTATTTTATTCTTTAGATTCTTAAAAAGAAATTCAGTGAATCTTTGCTCACTGCTAGCTTTTCTAGATCTCTCCCAATATCTCTCTTTTTTTTTTTTTTACATCTTTATTGGAGAATAATTGCTTTACCATGGTGTGTTAGTTTCTGCTTTATAACAAACTGAATCAGTTATACATATACATATGTTCCCATATCTCTTCCCTCTTGCGTCTCCCTCCCTCCCACCCTCCCTATCCCACCCCTCCAGGTGGTCACAAAGCACCGAACTGATCTCCCTGTGCTATGCTGCTGCTTCCCACTAGCTATCTACCTTACATTTGGTAGTGTATATATGTCCATGCCTCTCTCTTACTTTGTCACAGCTTACCTTTCCCCCTCCCCATATCCTCAAGTCCATTCTCTAGTAGGTCTATGTCTTTATTCCTGTCTTACCGCTAGGTTCTTCATGACATTTTTTTTTTCTTAGATTCCATATATATGTGTTAGCATACGGTATTTGTCTTTCTCTTTCTGACTTACTTCACTCTGTATGACAGACTCTAGGTCCAGCCACCTCACTACAAATAGCTCAATTTCGTTTCTTTTTATGTCTGAATAATATTCCATTGTATATATGTGCCACATCTTCTTTATCCATTCATCCGATGATGGACACTTAGGTTGTTTCCATCTCTGGGCTATTGTAAATAGAGCTGCAATGAACATTGTGGTACATGACTCTTTTGGAATTATGGTTTTCTCAGGGTATATGCCCAGTAGTGGGACTGCTGTGTTATATGGTAGCTCTATTTGTAGTTTTTTAAGGAACCTCCATACTGTTCTCCATAGTGGCTGTACCAATTCACATTCCCATCAGGAGTGCAAGAGTGTTCCCTTTTCTCCACACCCTCTCCAGCATTTATTGTTTCTAGATTTTTTGATGATGACCATTCTGACCGGTGTGAGATTATATCTCATTGTAGTTTTGATTTGCATTTCCTTAATGATTAATGATGTTGAGCATTCTTTCATGTGTTTGTTGGCAGTCTGTATATCTTCTTTGGAGAAATGTCTATTTAGGTCTTCTGCCCATTTTTGGATTGGGTTGTTTGTTTTTTGTTATTGAGCTGCATGAGCTGCTTATAAATTTTGGAGGTTAATCCTTTGTCAGTTGCTTCATTTGCAAATATTTTCTCCCATTCTGAGGGTTGTCTTTTGGTCTTGTTTATGGTTTCCTTTGCTGGGCAAAAGCATTTAAGTTTCATTAGGTCCCATTTGTTTATTTTTGTTTTTATTTCCATTTCTCTAAGAGGTGGGTCAAAAACGATCTTGCTGTGATTTATGTCATAGAGTGTTCTGCCTATGTTTTCCTCTAAGACTGATAGTTTCTGGCCTTACGTTTAGTTCTTTAATCTATTTTGAGCTTATTTTTGTGTTTGGTGTTAGGGAGCATTCTAATTTCATTCTTTTACATGTAGCTGTCCAGTTTTCCCAGCACCACTTATTGAAGAGGCTGTCTTTTCTCCACTGTATATTCTTGCCTCCTTTATCAAAGATAAGGTGACCATATGTGCATGGGTTTATCTCTGGGCTTTCTATCCTATTCCATTGATCTATCTTTCTGTTTTTGTGCCAGTACCATACTGTCTTGATTACTGTAGCTTTGTAGTATAGTCTGAAGTCAGGGAGCCTGATTCCTCCAGCTCCAGTTTTCGTTCTCAAGATTGCTTTGGCTATTCAGGGTCTTTTGTGTTTCCATACAAATTGTGAAATTTTTTGTTCTAGTTCTGTGAAAAATGCCAGTGGTAGTTTGATAGTGATCGCATTGAATCTGTAGATTGCTTTGGGTAGTAGAGTCATTTTTACAATGTCGATTCTTCCAATCCAAGGACATGGTATATGTCTCCATCTATTTGTATCATCTCTAATTTCTTTCATCAGTGTCTTATAATTTTCTGCATGCAGGTCTTTTGTCTCCTTCGGCAGGTTTATTCCTAGATATTTTATTCTTTTTGTTGCAATGGTAAATGGGAGTGTTTTCTTAATTTCACTTTCAGATTTTTCATCATTAGTGTATAGGAATGCCAGAGATTTCTGTGCATTAATTTTGTATCCTGCTACTTTACCAAATTCATTTATTAGCTCTAGTAGTTTTCTGGTAGCATCTTTAGGATTCTCTATGTATAGTATCATGTCATCTGCAAACAGTGACAGCTTTACTTCTGATTTGCATTCCTTTTATTTCCTTTTCTTCTCTGATTGCTGTGGCTAAAACTTCCAAAACTATGTTGAATAAGAGTGGTGAGAGTGGGCAACCTTGTCTTGTTCCTGATCTTAGTGGAAATGCTTTCAGTTTTTCACCATTGAGGACGATGTTGGCTGTGGGTTTGTCATATATGGCCTTTATTATGTTGAGGAAAGTTCCCTCTATGCCTACTTTCTGCAGGGTTTTTATCATAAATGGGTGTTGAATTTTGTCGAAAGCTTTCTCTGCATCTGTTGAGATGATCATATGGATTTTCTCCTTCAATTTGTTAATATGGTGTATCACGTTGATTGATTTGTGTATATTGAAGAATGCTTGCATTCCTGGAATAAATCCCACTTGATCATGGTGTATGATCCTTTTAATGTGCTGTTGGATTCTGTTTGCTAGTATTTTGTTGAGGATTTTTGCATCTATGTTCCTCAGTGATATTGGCCTGTAGTTTTCTTTCTTTGTGACCTCTTTGTCTGGTTTTGGTATCAGGGTGATGGTGGCCTCGTAGAATGAGTTTGGGAGTGTTCCTCCCTCTGCTATATTTTGGAAGAGTTTGAGAAGGATAGGTGTTAGCTCTTCTCTAAATGTCTGATAGAATTCTCCTGTGAAGCCATCTGGTCCTGGGCTTTTGTTTGTTGGAAGATTTTTAGTCACAGTTTCAATTTCAGTGCTTGTGATTGGTCTGTTCATATTTTCTATTTCTTCCTCATTCAGTCTTGGCAGATTGTGCATTTCTAAGAATGTGTCCATTTCTTCCAGGTTGTCCATTTTATTGGCATAGAGTTGCTTGTAGTAATCACTCATGATCCTTTGTATTTCTGCAGTGTCAGTTGTTACCTCTCCTTTTTCATTTCTAATTCTATTGATTTGAGTCTTCTCCCTTTTTTTCTTGATGAGTCTCGCTAATGGTTTCTCAATTTTGTTTATCTTCTCAAAGAATCAGCTTTTAGTTTTATTGATCTTTGCTATCATTTCCTTCATTTCTTTTTCATTTATTTCTGATCTGGTCTTTATGATTTCTTTCCTTCTACTAACTTTGGGGTTTTTTTGTTCTTCTTTCTCTAATTGCTTTAGGTGCAAGGTTAGGTTGTTTATTCGAGATGTTTCCTATTTCTGAAGGTAGGATTTTATTGCTATAAACTTCCCTCTTAGAACTGCTTTTGCTGAATCCCATAGGTTTTGGGTCGTCGTATCTCCATTGTCATTTGTTTTTAGGTATATTTTGATTTCCTCTTTGATTTCTTCAGTGATCACTTCGTTATTAAGTAGTGTATTGTTTAGCCTCCATGTGTTTGTATTTTTTACAGATATTTTCCTGTAATTGATACCTAGTCTCATAGCGTTGTGGTCAGAAAAGATACTTGATACAATTTCAATTTTCTTAAATTTATCAAGGCTTGACTTGTGACCCAGGATATGATGTATCCTGGAGAATGTTCCATGAGCACTTGAGAAAAAAGTATATTCTGTTGTTTTTGGATGGAATGTCCTATAAATATCAATTAAGTCCATCTTGTTTAATGTATCATTTAAAGCTTGTGTTTCCTTATATATTTTCATTTTGGATGATCTGTCCATTGGTGAACGTGGGGTGTTAATGTCCCCTACTATGAATGTGTTAGGGTCGATTTCCCCTTTTATGGCTGTTAGTATTTGCCTTATGTATTGAGGTGCTCCTATGTTGGGTGCATAAATATTTACAATTGTTATATCTTCTTCTCGGATCTATCCCTTGATCATTATGTAGTGTCCTTCTTTGTCTCTTCTAATAGTCTTTACTTTAAAGTCTATTTTGTCTGATATGAGAATTGCTACTCCAGCTTTCTTTTCTTTTCCATTTGCATGTAATATCTTTTTCCATCCCCTTACTTTCAGACTGTATGTGTCTCTAGGTCTGAAGTGGGTCTCTTGTAGACAGCATATATATGGGTCTTGTTTTTGTATCCATTCAGCCAATCTGTGTCTTTTGGTGGGAGCATTTAGTCCATTTACATTTAAGGTAATTATCGATATGTATGTTCCTATTCCCATTTTCTTAATAGTTTTGGGTTTGTTATTATAGGTCTTTTCCTTCTCTTGTGTTTCTTTCCTAGAGAAGTTCCTTTAGCATTTGTTGTAAAGCTGCTTTGGTTGTGCTGAACTCTCTCAACTTTTGCTTGTCTGTAAAGGTTTTAATTTCTCCGTCAAATCTGACTGAGATCCTTGCTGGGTAGAGTAATCTTGGTTGCAGCTTTTTCTCCTTCATCACTTTAAATATGTCCTGCCAGTCCCTTCTGGCTTGCCGAGTTTCTGCTGAAAGATCAGCTGTTAACCTTATGGGGATTCCCTTGTGTGTTATTTGTTGTTTTTCCCTTGGTGCTTTTAATATGGTTTTTTTTGTATTTAATTTTTGACAGTTTTATTAATATGTGTCTTGGCGTATTTTTCCTTGGATTTATCCTGTATGGGACTCTCTGTGCTTCCTGGACTTGATTAACTATTTCCTTCCCCATATAAGGGAAGTTATCAACTATAATCTCTTCAAATATTTTCTCAGTCCCTTTCTTTTTCTCTTCTTCTTCTGGAACCCCTATAATTCAAATGTTGGTGCATTCAGTGTTGTCCCCGAGGTCTCTGTGACTGTCGTCAGTTCTTTTCATTCTTTTTTCTTTATTCTGCTCTGCAGTCGTTATTTCCACTATTTTATCTTCCAGGTCACTTATCCGTTCTTCTGCCTCAGTTATTCTGCTATTGACCCCATCTAGAGTATTTTAAATTTCATTTATTGTGTTGTTCATGAATGTTTGTTTCATCTTTATTTCTTCTAGGTCCTTGTTAAATGTTTCTTGCATTTTGTCCATTTTATTTCCAAGATTTTGGATCATCTTTAGTATCATTATTCTGAATTCTTTTTCAGGTAGACTGCCTATTTCCTCTTCATTTATTAGGTCTGGTGGGTTTTTATCTTGCTCCTCTATCTGCTGTGTGTTTTTCTGTCTTCTCATTTTGCTTATCTTACTGTGTTTGGGGTCTCCTTTTTGCAGGCTGCAGGTTTGTAGTTCCCGTTGTTTTTGGTGTCTGTCCCCAGTGGCTAAGGTTGTTTCAGTGGGTTGTGTAGGCTTCCTGGTGGAGGGGGCTAGTGCCTGTGTTCTGGTGGATCAGGCTTGATCTTGTCTTTCTGGTGGGCAGGTCCATGTCTGGTGGTGTTTTCGGGTGTCTTTGGACTTATGATTTTATGCAGCCTCTCTGCTAATGGGTGTGGTTGTGTTCCTGTCTTGCTAGTTGTTTGGCGTAGGGTGTCCATTACTGTAGCTTGCTGGTCGTTGAGTGAAGCTGGGTGCTGGTGTTGAGATGCAGATCTCTGGTAGATATTCGCCATTTGATATTATGTGGATCTGGGAGTTCTCTTGTGGACCAGTGTCCTGAAGTTGGCTCTCCCACCTCAGAGGCACAACACTGACTCCTGGCTGTAGCACCAAGAGTCTTTCATCCACATGGCTCAGAATAAAAGTAGAAAGAAAGAATTAGGAGAAGAAGGAAAGAAAAAAGGAAGGAAGGAAGGAAGGAAGAAAGGAGGGAGGGAGGGAGGAAGGAATGAGGGAAGGAAGGAAAGAAAGAAAGAAGATAAAGTAAAATAAAATAAAGTAAGATAAAATATAATAAAGTTATTAAAGTAAAAAATATTAAGAATAAAAAATGGACGGATAGAACCCTAGGACAAATGGTGGAAGCAAAGCTATACAGACAAAATCTCACACAGAAGCATACACATACACACTCCCAAAAAGAGGAAAAGGGGAAAAAATCATAAATCTTGCTTTCAAAGTCCACCTCCTCAATTTGGGATGATTCATTGTTTATTCATGTATTTCACAGATGCAGGGTATACCAAGTTGATTGTGGAGCTTTAATCCCATGCTTCTGAGGCTTCTGGGAGAGATTTCCCTTTCTCTTCTTTGTTCTCACAGCTCCCAGGGGCTCAGCTTTGGATTTGGCCCCGCCTCTGCGTGTAGGTCGCCTGAGGGTGTCTGTTCTTCACTCAGACAGGACGTGGTTAAAGGAGCAGCTGTGTTGGGGACTCTGGCTCACTCAGGCCACGGGGTGAGGGAGGGGCACGGAATGCAGGGTGAACCTGCGGCGGCAGAGGGCAGCGTGAGGTTGCACCAACCTGAGGCGTGCCGTGCATTCTCCCGGGAGAGTTGTCCCTGGATCCCAGGACCCTGCTCCCCGGGAGGGGAGGTGTGGAGAGTGACCTGTGCTCGCACACAGGCTTCTTGGTTGCTGCAGCAGCAGCCTTAGCGTCTCATGCCCGTCTCTGGGGTCCGCACTTTTAGCAGCGGCTCGCACCCGTCTCTGGAGCTCCTTTAAGCAATGCTCTTAATCCCCTCTCCTCGCGCACCAGGAAACAAAGAGGGAAGAAAAAGTCTCTTGCCTCTTCGGCAGGTCCAGACTTTTCCCGGACTCCCTCCCGGCTAGCCGTGGCGCACTAACCCCTGCAGGCTGTGTTCTTGCCCTCAACCCCAGTCCTCTCCCGGCGCTCCGACCGAAGCCCGAGCCTCAGCTCGCAGCCCCGCCCGCCCCGGCAGGGGAGCAGACAAGCCTCTCCGGCTGGTTGGCACCGATCCTCTGTGCGGGAATCTCCCTGCTTTGCCTTCCGCACTCCTGTTGCTGCGCTTTGCTCCGCGACTCCGAAGCACCCCCTCCGCCACCCGCAGTCTCCACCCGCGAAGGGGCTTCCTAGTGTGTGGAAACCTTTCCTCCTTCACAGCTCCCTCCCACTGGTGCAGGACCCGTCCGTATCCTTTTGTCTCTGTTTATTCTTTTTTCTTTTGCCCTACCTAGGTACGTGGGGAATTTCTTGCCTTTTGGGAGGTCTGAGGTCTTCTGCCAGCATTCAGTAGGTGTTCTGTAGTTGTTGTTCCACGTGTAGATGTATTTCTGATGTATCTGTGGGGAGTAAGGTGATCTCCGTGTCTTACTCTTACGCCGTCTTCCCCTCCTTCCCGGATGGCTGTTTTTGTGGCTAAACTGGAGCGTCAGATTTCTTTCTTGCTTATCTCAGTCTAAAGCCCCAACGCCACTCCCCATGCTGAAGCGAGGGATGCTCCTGTGCCAAGGGAATTACAGAGGCAGTGCATGGATTCCTTGCTCATGGGAGGCTTAACAGAGACATCAAAATTGAATGAAGAGGGTTCCTTTTTCTCCACACCCTCTCTAGGATTTATTATTTTTAGACTTTTTCATGATGGCCATTCTGACTGGTGTGAGGTGATACTTCATTGTACTTTTGATTAGCATTTCTCTAATAATTAGTGATACTAATTATTTCATGTGCCTGTTGGCCATCTGTATGTCTTCTTTGGAGACATGTCTGTTTAGGTCTTCTGCCTATATTTGATTGGGTTTTTTTTTAATATATATATTGAGTTGTATAAGCTGTTTGTATATTTTGGAAATTAATCACTTGTTGGTTGCATTGTTTGCAAATATTTTCTCCCAGTCCATAGGTTGTCTTTTCATTTTGTTTATGGTTTCCTTTTCTGTACAAAAGCTTTTAAGTTTACTTAGGTCCCATTTGTTTGTTTTTATTTCCATTACTCTAGGAGATGGATCCACAAAAATACTGCTGCGATTTATGGCAAAGAGTATTCTGCTTGTGTTTTCCTCTAAGAGTCTTATACTATCCAGTCTTACATTTAGGTCTTTAATCCATTTTGAGTTCATTTTTGTGTATGGTGTTAGAGAATGTTCTAATTTCATTCTTTTACATGTAACTGTCCAGTTTTCCAAGCACCACTTATTGAAGAGACTGTATTTTCTCCATTGTATATTTTTGCCTACTTTGTCATAGATTAATGGACCATAAGTGGGTGGGGGTTTATTTGTGGGCTTTCTGTCCTGTTCCATTGATCCATGTGTCTGTTTTTGTGCCAGTACCAGACTGTTTTGATTACTATAGCTTTGTAGTATAGTCTGAAGTCAGGGAGCATTATTCTTCCAGCTCCATTCTTCTTTCTCAAGATTGTTTTGGCTACTCAGGGTCTTGAAGAGTGTTGTTTGTCATGATTGTCATGAATTTATTTACATATCATTAACTTTGTTTCTACAGCATATTTTTAATAGCTGCATTTTATTTTATCATAAGGATATATTATAATTGAAACAGTTCTCTGTTACTTGACATTAGGTAATTCCCAGATTTTTTTAAACAAAATTCACATTTTATTTAGGTTTAAATAAACTATACAAAATTGATTTTCTTCACCAAAAATAACAGCAATATTTTCTATATTATTCCTAGATAAGCCACAAAACACTATTTTTGTAGGTTTTCTAGGTTTTGCTTGTAAATCAAGATGAGGCAGTAGATATAGTCATGGAAAAAGACAGAAGAAAACAGACAAATCAGTTGTCAGTATCCATGATCTCTGATCCTGTCTTGACCATGAAACAGAAGTGTTCAACGTATACCTGTCAAAAAGCTTATGAAGATGTAGGCTCAATAAAGGAATGTAAACAGCAACAATCAGATGTGGAACAACAATGGCAGGCTCTTCCATTCAAACTTTAACTATAACTTGTTCCTTCAACTTCATTTGATAAAGGCAAAATCTACACTGAAATCCTTGCTTGGTGAGCTCACACGTTTCTCTAACAGTCTGATCATTTTAACGGTCCCGTACAGATTTTTAACAGCATACGTAAAACTCCTACTATTCAAAGGTCAGTCATGAGCTTCATTGTAATGTTTTATAAAATGTATTCCTTCCTCCCATACCTCCTCCTCAAAGTTTATTTCTTCAAAGTACTGATAACTAAGTACCTGACAATTGGATCCACAGTGACAAATGTTATATCTAAAATGACTTAACTAATACAATTTCAAAGTACCATTAGCAGAGATCACACAGAGTGTAACATGGTACTTTCAATGCTATCTTCTGGAAGAACAGTTAGGTCTCCAAAGCATGGGACTTCAAACGGGCCATTTAAACAGGAAGATTATCAATGACTAATGTACTCAATGGGAGGCCTACAGGTCAAGGTATTCAGTGATTAAGTGGCCTACGTACACCTTACAACTTTTCTGTAAGATATTTTCAAATTTCTTACAGATTTTTTCAAATATCAAATATAAGAGAAAGCCTATTTTAAAAGTCTCTTAGGTATTTTCAATGGTTTCTGAATTATCTGTAGGAAACTCTGACTTACTTGTATAGAGTTTGATATGTGTACCCACCGTTAAATCCAAATCGTGTTTTAAATTTATTTATTTATTTATTTATGGCTGTGTTGGGTCTTCGTTTCTGTGCGAGGGCTTTCTCTAGTTGTGGCAAGTGGGGGCCACTCTTCATCGCAGTGCGCGGGCCTCTCACTATCGCAGCCTCTCTTGTTGCGGAGCACAGGCTCCAGACGCGCAGGCTCAGCAGTTGTGGCTCACGGGCCCAGTTGCTCTGCGGCATGTGGGATCTTCCCAGACCAGGGCTTGAACCCGTGTTCCCTGCATTGGCAGGCAGATTCTCAACCACTGCGCCACCAGGGAAGCCCCAAATCGTGTTTTATATCAAAATTTATGTTAAGGAAAGTCAAGTTACTTGACCTTTGGTCTGTCAAAGTGTTCCTCAGGTATGCTTTGAGACGCTTTCGCCCATTTTCATAGCGTTCATTCTCAAACTTCATCACAGGAAGAATACATAGGACCTTCAGCAATGCATAAACATTAGGAAAAAACTTGATGTCTGGCAGATGAAGGGCTTCATAAATAGTGGATGGAAGTTCTATATCTTTCCACGTTTCCACCTGATTCTCCAACAATGCAACTCAGCAGAGAGTGTGTCAGGATTAGGTAAATCACTTCTGTACATGTCAGCATGATGCTCCTCTGATGTATTGAATTTAAGCTGTCCCATGACAGAGGGTACCAGAGGTAAGCATTTAAGAGCTTTGAGGTGTTGTTCTGAGAAGATATCTTTCAGTTCCTGAATAATGTGTTCCACTGTTGGAACACTTAGAGTTTCTTTATAGTAACTCTCAGAGGTTAGCTGAGATTCCAGGTTACTGTGCTGAGCTCTGCGAAATTTCCCTGGGAGTTTCATCTGAATATCAAGTTTGGCTGCCAAATTTGTGGCTTCCTCAAACCAAAATTCATGATAAACTTCGATATTTTCCATCACTTCATTTAGTGAATGTAGCACTGCAGTCACACTACTGGCTGCAAAGAAGACATCAGAAGTTTGCCCCTGAAGATTTTTCCCAAAGGCTCTTGTAAAAGATAGAACATTTTTAAGAACAACAATGGTAACGATGAAATCAGAATCTGTTACTACACTACAGGGTAAAAATGCTCGGCCAGCTATACAGTTATTCCATCTAACATTTGTGTCACTATTTATACCATCTAAACATAAAACAAGTGCTTGTAGCAGGTCCACTAAGATTTCAAAAGCATCATGCCTGCCTGTCCACTGAGAATGGCAAATTTCCTTCAGTTCTTTGCCCCTTTCTTCGTTGTTCTGAACGAGGACAGAAATTACATCGTCGAGCTCTAAAAGCAGTTGTGGTGACTGATGGAAAAAAGAACAAACTTTCTCAATTGTTCCTAACGCGACAGATACTCCCATAACAGGCACTGATTTTGCCAACCACATATTTAAGGCACAGGAAGAGCAGAGTATGTACATAGCTTGGGGATATTTCTCTAAAAGTCTAGAAGCAACAACTTTCATTTTGGAAGAAAATCCACTGGACACAGTGTAAGCCTGGCCACAACAGTACCCCATGTTGAATCCCCACGTCTCAGTTATCGTAGTGTGAAATTTCACAGCCAGAATTTCTGCATCAGCTTCATAAGGCAGGAAGCCCACAGATTCCTCTCTCAGGTTGTGACAACAAACCTCACCAACACAGGCAGGTGCTCTTCCCCTGCTATGTCCACCGCATCGTCAGTGACGATGGAAAAGAAGTGAGAGTCTCTCACCTCCCTGAGGGTTTCTTCCCGGATGCAGCTCTCACAGATCTCTAGCATCTGTTTCTGCTGTGTTTTCGAACAGAACAATGTGTTAACTGCTGTTGTCTCCAAGCGCCTTCTCAGAACCTCTTCAGAATGGATCCGGCACTCCAGCAGGGCTTGAAAGTTATCAGGAGTAAAGAGACCTTCTGGGATTTCATCAGCTTCATGTCCATCCAGAGGTGTGTTCTGTTTTCCTGTAAGAATCAAAATTTCAAATAAAGATTTTAAGTATTCTTTGTTTTCCTTCTCTTCAAGGGTTAAAGGTAAAATGTCTTCACCCTGCTCTTCACCCCCTTCTTCTGCACTGGGGTTCTGAGCATTGCTGTTGTTTATTTCCTTATGTTTTCGTTCCTGTTCAGAAGTTTCATCAATTTTTTTCTGTTTCAGTGTCCTGATTTCATCTTCACTCAATTCTTTTATTCGTTTTCTGTGTCTGCTGTGTGGATTATTCAAATGGCTGGTAAGATCAAATATTGTTGGTATTGCATTATCTCGAAGAACTGTCCTATAAGGGCTAGTTCTACAGATCATAGACGTCTCAAAGTGTTTGGCACACAATCGATAGTGTTTATTTAGTTGATCAGGTGTTCTGTCTTCTAAGTCTGCTCTCCTACAATTCTCCACCCACTTCTGACATCTGGCTGGATCCCGCGGGAACCTGTAAAAGGCCAGGTCCGACTGCGAGCTCTTGCGCGTGCAGTTGGGGGCCGCGCGGAAGTTCGGCATCGTTGTCTGCCCGCCGGCTGGCCCAGCCTTCCCCTCCCCGCCTCCTCAGGGCAGCCCGCCTGTCGGGGCGGGGCCGGGGAGGGGAGCCAGGCTGGCGCGCCGGGGGGAGGGGCCCCAGATTTTTGTTTAAAAGTACTGATATAAATATCCCAGACTATCAATTTGCGGTCACACAATGATGATTTCCTTAGAGAAAATGCTTCTAATTGGACTTTTTGGGTCAAAGGTTATTGGCATTTTAGGGGCTTTTTATATATATTATCTAATTACCCTCCGGAAAGAGAATTGGACTTCAGTTTCAGACTCGCAAGCAGTGTGAGCAGCTGTCTGGTCACTGAACCTTTACCAACACTAGATATTGACCATTGGTACCTTTTCATATCTTTATTGAAGTCATATTAATTAGCTACACTAGAGGATTATAAAATAATAATAGTTACACACTGGCCCCTTCCTAATGCCAGATCCTAAGCTGAACACTTTACACACAAACATTTCCCTTAAAAGTCCCATCCATCCTGGGAGATGGTGTTATTAACATCCCCATCCTTTAGATGAGAATATGAAGATAAGAATGGTTAAGTAACTTGCCTAAACTCTCATAGCTAGTAAGTGGCAAATTTGAAACTAGGATTGTGTGATTTCAAAGTTTGAGTTTTTACTGACAAAACCATCCTGCTTCAATAGCATAAGTTTTTAGATGCTGCATAATCTGTCTTAAGTTGATTCCCCAGAAAGGGTTTCAGACTTTGAGATCTGTGTGCAGGAGAATTATTGGGGAGTGCTCTTGGGAATAGTCCCTGGGTTCAGGGCAGGGGCAGAGAAGCAAGATGGGCACAGAGGGAGAAGTTAAATAGCAAAGCAGTTGTGACAAAGGCCTCAGCGAGTTCTGGAGCCAGGGTTGGGGTGGGAGGTGCTTCAGAGCATCCTGCATTGGGGCCAGAAAGCCAGACCTTCATAACCCTGTCATTGAATGTGGGCCTGGCCGGATAGTGACTTAACCCTGGATAAGGCAGCTCCGTTTGCCCAAAGGCAAGTCCCAGAGAGGCTCCGCTGTGAGCTGTCAGGCAGGAATGAGTGCCTTGGTGCTGAGTGGGGGTATTAGCAGCACAGCACACATCCCCTCAGAACTCAGAAACAGTTGTTCAGGGGACTGACCAGATGAGTCAAGCATAGGCCCAGAGTCCTGCCTGTCTTTAGTCTTTCTGGGAAAAGTATAGTTTTCCAAGGAATTTTTCCTCCTTTTCTGGGACTGGCTGGAGAGGGTCATTGTCACAGCTGTATTCAGCTTCAGAATGTTGGTGGTGGGGGTGGAGGAAAGAACTGAGGCTGTGGTCAGGAGTCCACTGGTCACTGTTCATTAGCTGGTGATGTCACAAAGGGTCTTGTGGGAGGCAATTTCTGGTGCCCTGTGCCAGTACCCCTCTTTCACTTCAGGAATCACCTTGCCCCATTTTCAGCTCATATGGTTTTATGGGGCTGGCCCTCTCCCCAGCCCCAGGAACGGGCACAGGACCAAATGCCTCTGGCTACAGTGATTGGTTAAAGAATAAACAGGTGACTTCCCCAGGCTAATGAGAGTCACACCTGGGACTTTGGCTGGAACATTTGGGAAAGAGATTCTCTTTCTACCATAGTTGCTCCAGCCTGGAGTTTCTGGTGGCTATCGTGGCCTTTACTTGGAGAGTACTCATTGGGAGAAAGTGGGAGGAAAAAGACACATGGAGGTAGAGACAGAAACAAAGAGATACAGAGACAGAGAGGGACTGATTTCAGTGACTTGGTTTTAGCACTTGAATTCAGACAAGCCTGTGGTTATACTTTCCTTATCACCATTCTTCAGACTTTTCAATTACCATAGCAAATAATTTCCTTTTTCTCCCTCTTAAGAAAGTGTGGCTTCGGTTATGGCCTTTGCTTTTGACAGAGTTCTCATGATAAAAGAGATAGCTGAAGGTCTCAAAGCACAGTAAACAGGGCTTCTTGGCCACCAGCGGCAGTTTTGGGGGGGGAGTGGTCTAGTATCCCTGAGCATCATACAAGGCTGTAGTGACCACCACTACAGTGTAGTGACGGCACTTACCTAGGGTCACACAGGTGCTGGAAAATCCAGTCGGAGGACATACCTCTCCCAATGCAGAGAAGGAACTAAATGTACACTGACCTTCCCTAAAATCTTTATGTGATAAATAACACGGGTATTGATGGCTAGTGAGGTGAGATGGACTGCGTTATGTGCTGAGAGATACAAAGATGAATCAGTCATGAACTCTGGCCTCAAGGGGCTATTCTCAAAGTTTTTTTCTTTTCTTTCTCTTTTTTAAAATAAATTTGTTCGTTTATTTTTGGCTGCATTGGGTCTTCGTTGCTGTGTGTGGGCTTTCTCTAGTTGCGGTGAGTGGGAGCTACTTTTCGTTGAGGTGCACGGGCTTCCCATTGTGGTGGCTTCTCTTGTTGCGGAGCACGGGCTCTAGCTACGCAGGCTTCAGTAGTTGTGGCACGCAGGCTCAGTAGTTGCGGCTCGCGGGCTCTAGAGTGCAGGCTCAGTAGTTGTGGCACACGGGCTTAGTTGCTTTGCAGCACGTGGGATCTTCTGGGATCAGGGCTCGAACCCGTGTCCCCTGCATTGGCAGGTGGATTCTCAACCACTGCACCACCAGGGAAGCCCTCAAACTTTTTTTCTTAAACTCAACGTATTTGAGGTAGAATTGACAAGATTTGAGTATCAATGGAATGGAGGAGAGGAAAGGGATGATAGAATTAAGAATGACTGTAGCCAAAACGATTAATTAAGGTGGGGAGTAGAGGAGAATCTGATTAACTGAATTCTGGTTCACCGAGTCTTACTCACTGTAGGAAGAGCCATGAGCCATGCAGTTTTCTTCCCTTCTTCCCTCCCTTCCTCCCTCCTTTTTCCCCTTCCTTCCCTTCCCTTTCTTATGCCAGAGGTAGATATTCATGAAGTATGAGAGGCCAGAATTGGGAGTGCAACATGTAACAATTAAATGACAGTGTCATAAAACTATCACTCTGCTAGATTCCAGGAATAAAATAGGATGTATTTGTACTGATTTAAAATTATCTATGTTTATTTGCTTTTCTACCACTTGCTATTTTGAATGAAAGAATTATTTAATGTGTCAAAGATTATTTTCCTTAATACATGCCTCCTTATTTACCACTCTGCTTCATCTCCTCTCTTTTTTTTTTTTAATTTATTTTATTTATTTATTTTTGGCTGTGTTGGGTCTTTGTTGCTGCGCATGGGCTTTCTCTAGTTGCGGCGAGCGGGGGCTACTCTTCGTTGCGGTGCACAGGCTTCTCATTGCAGTGGCTTCTCCTGTTGCAGAGCACAGGCTCCAGGCACACGGGCCTCAGCAGTTGCGTCACTCGGGCTCAGTAGCCGTGGCACACGGTCTCTAGAGCGCAGGCTCAGTAGTTGTGGCGCACGGGCTTAGTTGCTCCGCGGCATGTGGGATCTTCCCAGACCAGGTATTGAACCCATGTCCCCTGCATTGGCAGGCGGATTCCCAACTACTGCACCACCAGGGAAGCCCTATCTCCTCTCTTTTTTTCCTGTTCCCTCTTACTAAAAGCCAAACGTTGATAAGAAAGTAAAAGAAAATACAGAAGTTGTGTCTAAATAAACTTAAATTGTGTTCATTTTCCCCCATTTTTCAAATTGTCCAATTTCATCAGACAATGACCTCAGTCTAGCCTAGAATAATAAAGGCAATTATCAGCTACTCTGCTGCATGAATAAGCCCTAATTTTGCTTTGCCAAGCAGTCCATTAACTGTTTGCTGGATTCTTCTGTTTTTCTTCTTTGTGTCGGAATCAAGGCAAGCATCACAAGCCATGTAGCCATACTGCAGACTGGAAGTAAGTGGAGAGCCAAACAAGGAAAACAGACTCAGGGACGATTAATTTTCCCTGGACGAGAAACAACCTACTCTGATCAGAGAAGACCAGTGTCACTTAACATATGACCAACTACTGTCCACGGAATGAATTACCATGGTAACCCAGGGCTGCAGAGCACAAAACTTCTGGATCAACCCCATTTTGTGCTCATTGGTCACATCTTGTGCCTTCTGACTCTTTGAATATCTACTGTGTGTAAAGCATGTGATGAACTTCATCATTACTAAATAGAATTTGGACAAAGCTCAACCCCCCTTTCCAATACAGAATGTACCTTAGGAATAAGATTGAGCAGAAATATAATTCCATTCCATGCCCAGAGACTATACGGGTATCCACTTGAGATGGGACGATACACATTAGGCTTAGTCCTGATGCTCCAGGCAGGCCCACTTCAGCTCACTCTCAGGGCTGAATCCAAAGTACTAGGGTGGATACAGTCATGTGTCAAACTGACTACACAGCCCGAGAAAACACTGGAGAATAACCAAGCTGAAAGAAAGCATCTTTCCAAGTCAGGGCTTACACTCTCCACAGATAGACCTAAATCAGTCTGTCCTTTGACTGTGGAATTGGAAAGGATCCTTAAATTGGACTGATGTCCGTGAAGCTCAGAAAAGCTGGAAGAGAATAGGATGACACTTGGCAAATAATAACTTTACCTTCAGGGAAATCCACAAAGCTTACTGGTTGTCAGAAATTCCCACAAGGAGCTCTCGCCCTGCAGGAGTCTTGCCAATTACAAAAGTTCAGAGCTTATCGAGGAGTCACTCTTAGCCTGGCACTCTGCCAAAAGCTTTGTAAGACTTAGTTCACTTAAATCATCCAGTGAGTCTATGATATAGTTTTTAATTAATCCGGGAAAACGGAGGCTCCAAGCGGTTAATTAATTTGACTAGAATCACAAACTACAAGGTGGTAGAACCAAAGTAGTCTGACCCCAGATAAGCCTGTGCTCTTATCAGCTCTGCTTTGCTGACTCAATGCCCAGCTTCTTGACCTGGCAAGGAAAACTATGGAAAACTGTGTATACGGACTGTAGGGCCCACACAGAAACATCTTCCTTGGGCTGTCCTCTAATATTATTCCCTCCGCTTTGCCAGAATGTAAATGAGAGACTCACCTGGCTGAACCATGCCCTTATGTCATTTGTGGAAACGTAGTAAAAGGCATTTGTTCCCTGCTCTTCACTGATCTAAACAGGGATTGATTTGATTTATTTCTAAATAGTTTTAGAAATTAATTTGGAGGCAGTATGCTGTCGTGGTAAAGAGCACAGCCTTAGGAATAAGCCTGCCTGGGATCAGTATCAGCTCTGTGTCTTCCAGCTAACCCGCCTGACCCTCACATCCTTTATCTGTAGAATAAAGGTGATGATGGTTCTTACTTTGGACGATTATTATGAAAATTAAAATGAAGTACTTAGAAGTGTTCTGAGCACAGAGTTAGCCCTCAGAATTAGATATTGGAATTATTTCTCTGCTTGCTGTTTTCAGAAAGTAAGTTACATTCCCAAAATCTCTTCCCTAGGAGTCCTGCAGCCAGGTGTGCTCTAGAATTCACAATTTGGGGGATTTTAGAAAGGTAACAGGGCATCTGTACTGTATATGCTTTATGATGTAGCTTCCTCGGTGGGGCCTGGGACAGCACACAGTGATCAAATGCAGGCATATTTCTTCAGCAAAATGTATAACTTCTTACTCTCAGTGGGATAAGTAGAGATGATAAGAAGTCTCATGTCTTTTGTGGCAAGTGAGTTTGCCTGTGACTACAAATAAGTAAATACATAAATGGGCTTGTTTTCAGAACTCTTTGCCTTTCAGAATTGTGGACAAGAGACTGTAGATGTTAACTGCAGGACAGGAGTTTCACTAGGCATCCAATTCCACTCCCAGCTTCAGCCATCTCCTCACTGAAATGGATCCCCCATCAGCACTTCCTGGACTCACTTTCATGTCCAGGTACAGAAAGGACAACTCCCGGTCACTTCCTATTGGTACTGCAGGCCTGACTTGTTTTCTTTCCCATCAGACCTGCTCCTCCTCCCATATTTCCTCTCTTTATTAGCAGCATCTCAAATTCCAGTCCCCTTGGAATCCCACCTCTCCAGCCAGTCGGCTGCACTGCCCTGCTGCTGGTGCTCTCCTGCTCTCCCGAAGTCTCTCCCCCATCGTCTGGCTGGAACCTCTCTCCCTCACTGGTTGTCCCAGCCTGGCCATCAGATGCAGGCTGCTGGGTCAGTCTCCCCACAGTGCCGCTCACATCCTGGTCCTCCACATTTGAAGATCCCTCTTGCTTTCAGGAGAGTCCTAGCTCGCCAGCCAGCTCTTAAGGGTCTGTGGAACCTCTTCTTAACTTCTCTTTCCAGTCTCACCTGCCTTTGCTCCAGCACACCTGTGGACTTGCTGTTTGTCCAACAACCCATGCAGCTGTCTCTGTGTGTTGGTGTGTCCTCATACTGAGCCTAATTTACCCTCCCTCGTCTCTACCTTTTGAAACCTTACTCAAGCCATTTGCTGCCTCTTCCTTGAAGACCATTTTGATTGCTCCAGCGGGAAGTGTTCCCCTCCCACCACCCCATCGTCCTTTCCTTGTTGCTTCCCTCATTCTCCAGTTGCTCTGTCCATCTTGCTGTCTGTAGGGAGGCTGCACAGCATCATGGTCAGGAGTCCAGGCATTACGTACCTCATCAGGTTGTTTTTAGCACATTTACTGCTTTGCTGTGTGTAAAGGAAACCATTTAGCAGAGTGCCTTGGGGACAGCAAGTACTCTTATCAGTGTTTGATTTTTTGTTGTTGTTGTTTTTCTTATTCTGTACGTTATAGCATGAGTGCCCTCGTGGAAGAAACATGTCTAGTTCATTGTTCAAATCCTCTTCAGTGCTTTTCATAATCTCTCACACACCGTGGGTAAAATGAACATTTGTCAAATGGAATTCTTATACCTTCATACTCTTCCTTTTTAATACTCAACTCACCTACAGCCCTTTTTGGAGTGAAGGTCTCAGAAGCTCAAAAGAATGAAAAGGTCGAGCCAAAGTGAGAAGATTGTGTTCTTGTGTGTGTGTGTGTGTGTGTCTGTGTGTGTGTATTTTTAGTATTTATCTGTATGTATAGTATTTTAGTATACTTTAGTATATATTTGTATATGTAGTATTTGTATTTAAATACACAAGAGTCATAGGGACTATATCCATTTCTTTGAATGGCTCAACCTAAATAAAATCTGGAAAATTCTATATCCATCAGTGCTCCTGAGGAATAGCGTATGAAGAATGAATGAGAGATAACTCAGTTTAGGGTATGAGAAGAGGACCACCTGGCAGAGGCAACGGGAAGCTTCATTAAGGTCTGTTAAACCCCAGCTACTAGGTCAATAACGGGGATTTGTTTTGAGCTCTGTAAAACTGTAAGTATGTTTAATTGCACTGTATAATCCAGGCAAACCGTTGACCCTTCTCAGATGCTCTGCTGTCAATCCAGCTGCTGTGCCAGCTGTTTCCTTTCGTCCCAAAGCCGCTCCCCGAGGTTCGAGTGAGCCAAGGCAGCCAAGGAGATAAAAGCCTTTCCTCTCACTGGAACTGGATGCCTGTGTGACAGACCATCTGCCACAGTCCTGCAGTATCTGATCAGATCCCCCTCTGCCGTGACTGTGGGAGGGGCAGCCGGGGAGTTGAGAGCAGAGGCATCATAGAGACTAAAACAGAAAAACTGTATCTAGTCCAAGTCATCAGATCCAAAGGGAAAGGCACGCTTTACAGACAGAGGGCTTTTAAGCGTACGGTTGAGTTGCAGTGTGAGCAGAGAGTCTGCCTTTCCTCCACCATCTCCAGCCCTGGAGGTAGGTGGGCACTGCCGGGACCCTCCTCAGGATTCCAGGTTGGACACAGTTGGGGCCTGAACATGCCATCCTGCGTGTGTGTGGCTTTTGCTTGGTTTTTTCTCCACACATAATCCATTCTTAAGAGCACCCCACTTTCCTCTGGGGAATTATCGCATTCCATAGTGTGCAGTCATGATGTAGTAAATCCAGGGCACGTGTCCCCCAGTTTGCAGTTGAATATTCCATGCCGAACCCTTCAGCCTTTACTTAGATCCTGCACGTGTCCCCATTGCCTTCTAGAAAATTCTCTTTCTGCTGAAGTTTCTAAATAAGTTTCTATGGCTTTTAATCAAGAACCCAAACTCAGACCCTGTCTGATTGATGGGCATCTGAAAAGGGCCTTTCTACAAACACCATTTCCGTTCCTTCTAGTCCTTCTCCAGAAGGCTTCCAGGCTTAAGGGAACATTCCCCAGAGGAGAAGAAAGAAACAAAAGACTTCCATAGACAAGTAATCCAGGGAGCCGGCTGTGGGCAGCATGGGCAGCAGGGTTGCACTCACTCAGCGTCTCCGGAGCAGCTCACGCTAGCTGGACCCTGCAGGAAGGTGTGGGCTGAGCTGATCAGCTCATTGAAGCCCCACCCAGCTAAGCATCCAAACTGAGTTTATGCTCTTTGGTTGAAAACCTTTTCTAAAATGTACTGATATGTTTTACATTTCTGTATCAAGCTCTACTGCAGCGGTGCCCTCAGCGCCCATTTCTTGGGCCCCCTGGAGCTGTTTGCCTCTGTGCTAATTGCCGCGCTACTTGAGTGCCTCTGTAATTTTTAGTGTTCTCCCCCTCCCCACTTCCTTATTTTGAGTAGTTTTCTCTCACTTCTCACCACTAAACGTGTCTGCACACTGTATCACTCTTCTAATTTTCTATCACCTTTGAAACCAAAACGTCAGGCTGGTTAGAACTACGTGTAAAGCAGAGTGAAGGCTTTGGCTGTGAGTAAAATGCATCTCAGCTCATGGGCTTTGTGGCGTCACCTTTCCTCCTATAAAGGAGTTTTCTCTTGTATTCTGAAATGATAAGATTGTCAGAGCTGAACTCCAGACACAAGAGATGTTTCTGTGCTCAGAAACCAATTTTATTTCTCTCAGATTTGACTGAACTTCCTCAGCTGCTTTTCCTCCTCCAATGGACTGTTAATCATCTTGACAAAAATCAGTAGAAATCCCTGAGTTCTTACAGGCTGCTCTTGATGAGATGTTTACATCAGAGTCCACTCTTGTCAGAGAGGAGACACGAAAGATGGATCAGGTAGCTTTTTGTTGCATAACAAGCCACTCTGAAACCTAAAAGTTTAGAATGACGATCTTTGTCTGTTCGTCTGTGATTCTCTGGTTCAGAAATCAGGCTCAGTTGGGGTGGCGTGTTCCTGCCCCACTTGATGTCACTTGGCGACTTTAGCTAGGACACCGGGGATGGTTGGGAAGGCTGGTTCTCTCTCACCTCATGGTCTCATCCTCCAGGAGGCCAGGTGGCCAGCTTGAGCTTCTTCCTGTGGATGCTGGGTTACAAGACGGTGAGGATGGAAGCTATGACAGTAGGCTCAGAAGTCCCACAGTGTCATCAGCCATATTTTGTTGGTCGAAGCAAGTCACAAGACTGGTCTACACTCAAGGAGTAGAGAAATAGACTCCATCTCTTGATGGGAAAAGGTGCAAAGATCTGTGATCATTTTCAATCTATAGCAGCAGGAACCCCCAAACTCATCATTTTATAAAGGACCAGTAAGGCATAAACTCTTCTGATTCTACAATAATCATCTTTCCCTGGCCTTGTCCAACCTCTTGTTATCTGATTAGTGCTTGTGAATTAACAGATTGCTTTCATGTTCTGTATTTCATTTATCTACAGGACAAACTTTTGAAGTGTGTCATTTCCTGTTTTGAGGTCAAGGATTAGAAGCCCAGAGGAGTTAATGACTCACTCAGGGTCCCACAGCTATGAAACAGGGGCACCTCAAGTCCTGTGCTTGTCCCCTGTGCTCTTCTTATGAGGAATTCCATTTATTTCAAGAGGTCGGTCTGCTTATTTAGTATCATGTTTGAGATCAGATTGAAGCTGGTTCTGCCCCCGGTTCAGGGGGCAGGTTGCTAGTTCAGGGCTACCACTGACTCATGGGAGATGAGCGCACATTCGTCTGGGATGCACTTCTCCCTAACCACAGAGTTGTGCTTACAGATGCCACATGTGCTTTCAGGGGGCTCTAGATCGGCTACGCTGCAAGTAGAAGTATTGGTATGTACCGCTGGTACTCCTCAGAAGAGCAGGACTAATAGTCATATCACTATAAAATGATAGCCGCAGACTGGGAACTTTTATGGCTTCTAAGCATATATAGTGAAATTCTTTAAACCCGTTGCCTTCAGAAATCTATAGCATCTAGCTATAGATGTTAAATGAGGTATGCATGCCATGGTTCTCTAGCACAAATGAAGTTTTGAGTTCACCTGGAAACATGTTTGAGCTGTTAAATAGTCATCTTAAAATAAAAAAAGGAAAAAAAAAAAGGAACGTTCTACCCACCTGCCTGAGAATCTTGAAAATTTACTAAGGGGATGCTTTAAAAACGAAATGTGAATAAAGTAAATCATCGAACAGAGCCTCCACACTGGACAGAAAGTTCAGGGATACATGGAGGGATCGGAGATCATTATTGCCAACTGGGAAGGAATGTCAGCCTTAAAATGACTACGGTGATACATTATTTATTTACCTACTGCATTTCTATGCTTCCTCTAGTTTTTCATTTCAGATGCCAAGGAATCTGAGGCAGGGTTCTTGGAAAGTCACTTAATTTCTGTACCTTGTGACACTTAACGGTATGCTGTCATTGATGCTGCTTTTGCAGCTTCACATTTTTATTATATGGAGGATTCTTACTTGTAATTCCTTTCTTTATTCCCAGTTCTGTGAGAGAGCCAGGGCAATTTCTCCGTCTGAGTGAGGAAGCCGAGGCTATGAGGCTATTCTAAAATCACAAGTTAAGTCAAAAGTGAAGCTAAAACCCCTGTTATAATTCCTTCCACCTGTCGTATTGCTGGCTTTTAAAAATATGTAATAGTCTATGGATTGTTTTCCGAATATCAAATAAATAAATGCACAAATAAATAAAAGTCTAAACAAGAAAATAAAAATTATTTAAGATCCCACCACCTAGAAATAACCACTGTCATTCTGTCATTGGCTGGCTCTGTTTTCTTGTCTTTAGTATTACTGGAATTATATGTGTATACAGATTTTTATCATGATTTTTGTTGTTTGGCTTATTTTGCTTAAACTTAGATCGGGAGTATTTTTCAATGCTATTATAAAATCTTTGGAACTATAACTATGAAATGCTGCCGTGATACCATGTCATATGCATATTCCATAATCATTTAATCAGTGCCCTGTTGTCTGACAGTATCATGGATACTATCTTGTTTTTAATCCAGTACATAACAATGGAATGAAAAAGGTTATGTATAAATTTTCTTTTATATTTCTGGCTTTTTCCTTAGGACATATTCTTATGGGCCTGTAGGGTCAAAAGCCGTTACATTTTTTAAGGCACTTGACATTTCTTAAATATTAAATCTCCCCCATTAAATTCAGGCGAAACTCAGACTGTGAAAGACAGCTTCTCAATAGTAAGCACCAGGGTTCGCTCTACTGGAAATTCTCTTCTAGGAGAGGCAGGAACATATTCGATGGACAGTGGCTTGGTCTCACAAATTACACCCTACACAGAGATTGGTAATAATTTCTTTAATGGGCTTTGCTGTCTTACTTTTGCTCTCTGTGTCCCTGTTCTAAGATTCTGCTACAACTTCCACAAAATTCTCCACTATGAGATTAAAAAGTGGGAGTGAGAGGAATAATTAAAGTGTGGAAATCTGGTGAGAAGGCTGTGTTGTAGTTATCCTGGGCCTGCTCTCCTTTGCATCTATTCCCTCTGCCTGGAGTGCTCAGTACAACCTTTTCGTTCAGTTACTTCAACTCATCTTCAAATAATCAGCCTAGTCCTTGCTTCCTCTGGGAAGCTTACTCTGTCCTCCTCCCCATTAAATCTCACTATAATGGCTTCGTAGTACTTACTGCCTAACTGTGGTATTTATCACATTTTAAACTTCACATTTATTTGAAGACTTGTTTGGTTAGTATCTGCCTCACCTACTAGATTGTGAATTTCAATCACATCTGATTTTTGCACATTATTGTATCTTCAGTACTTGGCATGTAAAGGTTCAATAAATATTCGTTCACTTAATAAATGATTGAGTGAATGGATGAGTGAATACAAGGCTATATAAGTATCAAAATAGAAGAAGTCGGGGTCAGGGAAAGTAGGGAGCAAGGAGGTGAGTGTGGTTCCAAAAGGGCAATATGAGGGATCCTTATGGTGATGGAAATATTCCCTAGTTTGACTGGGTCAGTGTCCATACCCTGACTTGGCAAGAAGTGGGTAAAGTGTAGACGGGATCTCTCAACCTCATGTGAATCTACAGTTATTTCAAAATAAGGTTTAATTTAAAAAACAGAAGTGATGTTCAGTCTGTGGAAGTTGGCCTAAAACACTTTTCTGTACACTGAGTTAAAAGGTGAGGAAAGCTCCAAACTACTGAACATGGTTGCTCGTGGACTTGTCCACTACATGATGAGTATAAGGATGTTGGAGGAGCTGTTTCTGTCACTGTGCTCCTACTATAAATGTTTGGCTGGAGAAAACCCAGATGTACATTTTCTGAGACATACAGAGGGTATCAAATGGGAATGGAATGTTTAAGAGCTCTATCTTGTAAGGAGTAAAGAGCGGCCTTTCTGAGGATGTAAACCATCTGTAGTCATGGTCTGGCTTTTCTGCACTGTAACATGTGAGCATGCCATTCAGTACTGTCTTTATATATCCTGCAGGAAAATATCTTCTCCTCATGCTTTTTCTGGTACTGATTTATAAGTTTATGATGGAAGTGACTGTTACTAAGCCCTGGTCAGAATGTTGCCTGGGATCTACAAAAGCCAAGGTGTTTGCCATTGGTTTACAGAGCAGAGAGAACTTTCAAGATGTCAGTGGTAGCTGAGCTCTGTTCCCTAAGGAGGGAAAAATTTATTGCAAAAATCCTTTACTTAGTGAGAAAGTAATTTGGCATCAGATAAAATAGGAGGGAGACCTTATCAATATTAGGGTCATATCAAGAGCTCATCTTTTGATCTTTCTTTAACATATATATGTATATATTTTTAATGATCTTTCCTTATAAACACATTAGGCTTTTCTTTCTCTTCAGATTTGTTATAGTAGTTGTGGGAGGATTCCCTTTAGATTTGGTCAGTGTCTGGTTAGTATATAAATGTGCATGTTTCTTTTCTAAAGGACAAAGAAAATTTTGTCTTCAGTTCTTATAAACTACATTTCAAAGGCAAAATTTATTTGTATTTCTTATACAGTTCTTTGAGTATTTAAAAAATTTTTCTCCCAACTCATACCCTGCCTCTTCCTTTCTTCTGTTTTCTCTGATTACTATCCTCCCATAGAATTTGCAGAACAAAATAACTCTGCAGTAATAGGTTGTAACTGCTCGGTAATTGCAAGCGCAGTGCTTGAGTGCTTCACGCAATGGGTTGGTACAAAAACAGGACCCCTTCAGGTCATCTCTGCTGGAGATATTTATCATCAGAGAGATGCAAATACAGTCATCTGGAAAATGCTTTTTTAAAAATTAATTCAAAGGATGTTGGGTAAGGGTGGCCAAAATCTCATGATCCACAAAGCTGCTAGCAATGAGAATAACGGAATACAGAACACACAGAAGCAGCACTCGATTGATGCTAAAATGAAGGAAGGTTTTTGGGAAGGAGGCTGAAGAGCACAGGGTAAGTCAGTTCTTGTTTGACAATCTGATTACTAAGAAATAAGAGAGAGTAAACAGCCTACTGGATTAAAGGTCTGGTGGGAACCAGTAAGCTGCTCTCTGAGCACAGTTGCCAGGGTGATAATAAAACCACTGAGATGTGCAGAGAGATGGACATGGATCTTCTAGCAGGAGAAACAGCAAGGAAAATGGAAGTGAGCGTTGGCAAATATTTTCCTGCAAACTTGCAGAAGCTCTGTTCTTTGCAACTAATGGGTAAGGTGTTAGTCTTTATAAAGCTGCACTCAAGGCAAATTTTATTTTCCTTGTATAATGAGGTATCGTAAAAGATGTTACTGGAAAACAAAACATCACTGAGAAAAGGACTTGAAAACCTTGAGGTGGGTAAGACTTCAGAGATAAGTTATCTACACTTTTCTTGAAAATCTCTGGAATTAATGATGCTAAGTCCACACTACCAAATATTTAGAATGACTATAGGTCAGTTGAGTTATCCAGTCTGAGAATAAAGGAAATCAGAAAATAGTTTGAGATGAATGAAAATGAAAACACAACATACCAAAACTTACAGGCTGCAGTTAAAGCAGTACTTATGGGGAAATGTATAGCCATTGATGACTGTAGTTTTTAAAAAGGATATAGATATCAAATTAGTAACCTAAACTTTCATCTTAAGAAACTAGGAAATGAAGAGCAATGTAACTCAAAGCAGCAAGTAAGATTAGAGCAGAAATAGATTAAAGAGCAAATAGAAAAATGATAGAGGAAATCATTCAGTAAATATAGTTGAGCATGTTTATGTGCCAGGCATTGTACTAGGTATAGCTAACACCACGTCTTTCTCATCCCCTTGTCTGTGGGTTCCTCATGGGAAAGAGTTTGCGTGAATCGCCTTTGTGACCTCTACAGTGGTTTTTAGGTAGTACTCAATGAATGTGGCCCATCTGACTGAAAGATTAGTACTCACTCATCCTTATTTCTATCAACAATACTCAGAGGTTGCTACAGTTCATCATGCCTGTTTGTGTAATAATATCACTAGCTAGAAATTACTGAATACTTTCCAAGAGACAGACTCTACCTTAATCACTGATGTTCACAGAAATTTTGAAAAAAGTATGAATATCAGCCCTTTTTATAAATGAGGAAACAATGTTGAATTGTAGGTCACAGATAGTAATATGTGGTAGAGATGAGATTTGAGCTGAAGCCTGCAGTACTCTTCCCACCACACCATGGTGAGTACTAAAGGAAGGTGTCACTTGAATTGGACCGAATATTATGGAAAACAAGGTACTAAGGATTCCATGTCCCAGTGTGCTAAACGACATGACCTCTGAGAACAGCTGCCCAGGTAGGCACAGCTGTCCAAGAGGGGTGCCTGGGAATGTCGTCCTACGGTAGCTGCTGCCTTTCATGGAAAGTGAGCTTTCAGATTTCAACACTGAGAGCTATGTAAGGCCTTCCAAAATTGATTTTTTTCCTATGATAGCTTTTGTACTCTTTAACAACCCAGGCTTATTTTTTGATTGAACTAGACCCTAGCAATTTCCAGACTAAATGGATTTCAGAAGTTCCAAAAGGCTGAACTGTTTGAAAACTACACAGCCTACATGTGGCCACAGAGGGAATCTTCCTCTTGAGCCAACTGCATTCTGAATATTGGAATGTCATTTTTACAGCTAATGCAGTTTTTCCAGATGGATTCTTTTTCAGATTTGGTCGACGTTACCAGAAATATAAGTTCTTCTTATTAAAAAAAAACACACTTCTTTGAGTTTGAAATAAATCAAAGTTAGAAATAGTGTTCTGTGAGTGGAAATGTGAATTAAGATGCCTCTAGTGTCACTTGTTCCTGATGCAGTTTTCCCTGAGAATGTTGTCAGCAATGCACTGTGATTGTGTTGAGAAGGAAAAAGAGCTATTTTATAAGGCTTAGTAATCTCTCCAGAATTAATTCCATAAGGGACAGTCAGTACATCCATTTTGGCTAATAACCACAGTCTATGGTAGTTATCCGAAGTAAGCACCCTTTCCACCTGGAAGACAAATTTGAAAGCTAAATTCTTGATTTTATCTTGGAGATGTCTCATTTTGTGGTGTCCCTGTGATTTAATTATCAAGCGTCTGTGTTGCAAAGTTTTGTTTTTAACTTCTTAATTGAGGCATAACATGTATATAGTTAAGCATATAAATCTTCTGTGGACAATCCAGTAAATGTTTCCATATGTATACATCTGTGTAACCACATCAAGACCAAGATACAGAACATTTCCAGCACCCCCAGAAAGCTCCATTGTGCCGCCTTTTAGCCAATAACCTCTTCAGAGGTAACCGTATTCTGACTTCTATCACTATATATTTGTTTTGCCTGTCCTTAAGCTTTGTAACCATAGAATCATGAATGTGTATTCCTTTGTTTCCAGTTTGTTTTGTTCAACATTATTTCTGTGAGATTCATCCATGTTGCATGTAGCACTAGTTTATTCTATTTTGTTCTGTGTAGTATTCCATTGTACCACATTTCCTTTTAAGCATCATAGCCAAGATGACCATACATTTACTCAGTGTGATAGGCAAAGAACCTATCTGTCACTGCTAGAGGAAGATACATTAAATTTTTAAAAATCCTATGGTCTTATCTCACCCTACAGAGAGAGACAGAGAGAGAGAGTGAGCAAGAGAGAACATCATCTAGCCAGAAAAACTTCATCTCACATCGGCAGGCAAGTCAGCCCTTTATTGGGTCTGAGCAGTTTCACTTTTCAACTGCCTCTACAATGGTTTGCAATATTCAGGGATTCCTAATAAGAAGGTAGTATTGTTAATTGACAAGCGTGGAAGAAAATATTGCCTTTTTGGTTCATAATCAGTAAAGCGTATTTAGTCGTTGAAACATCATTGGCAGCTTCAAAAAGAGGCAGTTTCTAGGAGCAGTACACTTGGGACAAGTGTTGATGGTGTGGAAGCCTGAGTCATGTTGACACTCAGTAGATATCAGTACGTGGAATGTACTTAGTGCACTCAATACGTGAGTATATGAGGACCAGGAAGAAAGAGGCTCTATAGCTAGAGCCCATAGACATGAAAGAGCAGAACAAAGTGAGATGGGTGAAGAGGTTTAATGGAATAAAACCTGAGACTGGGGGGATTTTATATAGAACTACGATAGTATGGTGTATCTGAACACGTATCACAGTTACAAGGGGGTGGAGATGAATAGAGAAATGGGAGCCTAGATCGTCTTCTAGCATTTGAGACTGTTTTATGATCTTGTAGGGGAGTGAGGCATTCTGAGGTCATTACAGCATAAAGTGTACAAAACTCCAGACCTTATTAGTGCATTGTCTTGAGCCAGCCATCATGACAGTCATGCTAAATAGAAGCAGAGAGGCATTTGATAAAATAGTAAAAAAGGAGAATGATGTAGAATTCATATATCATGAAAGAAAGAGCTTGAGGTGAGAACATGACTTATAAACTCTTTCAGCTTCACCATTCCAGTTATATCATTAAAATAAATAAGTATTTTGTCTACAATTCATTCATTCATTCAATTAGTTTTTGTTGAGCTCCTCCCATGTGCCAGGATACGGGAAGAGACTTATAGGTACCAATGCCCATTGTCAATGACCACACTCTGAATCAGCATCTTAGCTATTTTCCAAGGACATTTTATCCTACATCTGTTCTTGCTGCCTGTACTTTCAAGTCTGTGACTATATTTACAGTTTTCTTTTTGCCTTTGACATTTGCACTTCTCACCTCAATGCTTCAGTAACTCTCCATGCCCATTACATATCCTGCAGCTAATAGCTACGCTGCTTACCTCAGAAAAATAAAAGAAAAATAAAAGAACCTTGAGTTGGGAATTTGTTGAGAACTACGAGCCAAAGGCTCCTACATCCTGACTGTGCATTTTCTGAGCGTGGTTTACAAAGGAAAAGCATCTGGGTTTGCTTGGGTGTGGACGGAAGAGAAAAGTAGGCATCTGCTGGTACTTGGGGTGTCTATAATGAAGTTCCTTCACTGTCAGGTACCCCTACTATAAGAGGGAGGGGAATTTGTTTTCCTTCATCCTTCAGCTTCAGATGGTCTGAGAAATGTATCTGTTGTGCAAGTTGCTCAGTGCTCAGGACAGGAAATTCAATAAGAAATGTCATTCAGACGCTGAATTGCATTCATTTTGGGTTGAGAAAGAAGGTCCAAGGAGGAGGAATGGAGAAGATATAATGGACTGATAAAACAAATCTGGAAGGAGAGAAAACATTTGACCCTAGCTGAGGTTACAATATTACAACAGGACTCTTGTTTTTTGAGCACTTACTACTTGTCAGACCCTGTGCAGCTCCCAGGGCTTGCAGTATCTGATTTAAGCTTTCCGGCAATCTGACCAGGTATCTACTATTAATTTTATCATATTAAGAAGAGGAGACTGAAAATCAGATACTTTCTGTAGATCACAGAGCTTATACACAGCAGATCTGGGATTTGAACTCTGGCCTGAGTGACCCCAGAAGCCATGAATTTAACCAAGTGGCATGCTGTCCCCATCTCTATATGTAGGTTGAGATAAGGGAAGCGGTATAGGACAGAATGCTTTTCATTAGGAGGTGAAGGTAATCAGAGGCAGAGGTACCTGCACGTTTGGAGACAGAGAATTGGAAGGATGGATCCTCAAGTTTTATAAAAACTTGCAGGCTCTGTGCAAACCTCTGAATACTCTAGTGCATCAGGTAGCTCTATACTTGGAGGGGTGGGTATCACTGCCAGTCAAACCTGGATATGTCCTTCTATACGGAAACCTGATTTTCTTGTCTTCATTCATCAACCACTCTGAAGCTAAACCAGGACCTCCACAACTGGAAAAGCTCGCTAACCTTCTACGAGCTCTCTCCTTATGATGTCTCATCTGCATCTCACCATGCTGCTGTGAAGTATGATGCAGATGTCATTGCTCCATTTTCATAGATGAGGAGTCTGAGCCATAGGAAACTACATGGAATTGGACTAGCTGGGTCCCTGCCCCCTCCCTGTTCTCCAGGCTGGTTCAGTTGTTTGTGCTTCAGTCTGTGTAACCCTGCCAAAGAACCAGTGCCAATGCTTGTCAGAATTTAAATTAAATTTCAGAGGGTTCACAGGCTTGATTTCTTCTTCTCTTGTTTTTTTTTTTTTTTTTCCCTTTTTAGGAAAATGTTCTCAGAGACTTGGTGTATTTGGTCGCTTCGAGTCCTTCCTACTCTAGAGCCAATTCCACAAGCTGTTGCTGGGAAATGCAGGGAGCAGAGCCTCACCCAGACCTGCTGAAGCCTGAAGGATGGCAGAACAACCAAGGACCTCCCTAGTGATTCTGGAATCATGAAGACTGCACAGCCTTCCCTACTGACTCCATCCATGCTAGTGGGGCTATAGTCATGTCTTGCTTACTAAAAAGCATGAGCTCTTCATTATGCCAGGCATTATGCTGTGTGCCGGGGATTTAGAGGTAAATGAAACTCTGTCCTTACCTTCAAGGCTATCATAGCTCAGGCAAAGTGTGTTTGGGGGATAAGCCTAACAGCCTACCCTTAATAAGCCATGGTTAAGCATGAGACCAATTGCATGAATAACGTGTTACCGGATTTCTGAGGAAGAAAGAATTGATTGTGCTTTCAGTAAGGAGAGTGAAGGGGGGAGGCTGTTTGAGTTGGGCTTTGGGGCACGAGAAGTGTTTTACAGCAGAGGCAGCATTATGAGCAAAAGTGAGAAAACATAGGAATAGTTTGAAAATGATAATTCCGAAGAGGGTTCTGTGACTTTAATTACTTCCTTAAAGCCGTATTCATTTACTTGTTTATTCAGCAGATATTTGCTGGGTTGCTACCTGTGCCAGGGCCTGGCTAAGCTCTAAGGATGCAGCAGTGACTAGGATCAGCCAGATCCCCGCCCTGTGGAAGATGAAAGTCTCATGGAGGAAGGCGAAAGCTAATCAGCTAATTACACAGGTATTTCTTTGGTAACAGTAATGACAAGTAGAAGTAAAAGGGTACCAAAAATGTGCCTAAGAAGGGGCCAGAGCTTGTCATTGGAAAGTGAGGAGGCCGTCAGGATGGGCTTCTTTAAGGAAGTAATATTTAAGTTGGAATCCAGAAGATGATTAGGAGTTAGCTAAGTGAACGGGAAAAGCATTCCGGACGTAGGAAGTTGTTATGGGCTGATCTGTGTCCCTCTCTCTGATTCATATGTTGAAGGCCTAGACCCCAGTACCTCAGCATGTGACTGGATTTGGACATAGAGACTTTAAAGGGGTGAATAAGTTAAAATGAGGCCATTAGAATGAACACTAATCCAATGTGACAGGTGTTATTCTAAGAAGAGGAAATTATGATATACAAAAAGATACCAGGGGTGCAGGCTCACAGATCATGTGAGACAGTCACTTGCAAGCCAAGGAGAGAGGCCTCAGGAAATCAACACTGCCAACACCTTAATATTGGACTTATAGCCCCCAGAACTGTGAGACAAATTTCTGTTGCTTAAGCCACCCAGTGGGTGGTATTTTGTTTTGGCAGTCCTAGCAACTAATACAGGAGTAGGGTATGCTGAAGCCCTAGGGTGTGTGGGGCTCTGTTTGAGAACTGGAAGGGTGGTAGCTGTGGCTGATGACAATTTTGGTTTTGACTTGGTTAAGTCTGTCCCCTGTCCCTGGAACTTGGCATTCTCTCCTTGTAAGACAAAGGTCCTGGATTGATTGACCATCTCTGAGGTTCCTCCTGGGTCTGTGATGCTCTAAATTCAGTTCATGAATCCTTATAATAATCCTAGGACCCTAGGGAATAAATGGGCAAGATGATTATTTGAGAGCCTTTCAAAACATTCATTTTTCCTTTCAGCTTTATTGAGGTATAATTGACAAATAAAATTATATACTTTCAAGTGTACAATGTGATGATTTAACATACATAAATTTTGTGAAATGCTTATCACAATCAGGTTAATTATCACATCCATCATCTCACATAGTTACTTCCACCCTTCTGTGTGTGTGTGTGTTGAGAACACTTAATATCTGCTCTTTTAGCAATTTTAAGTATGTATTATTATTAACTATAATCACCATGCTGTACATTAGATCCCCAGAACGTATTCCTCTTTTTTTTTTTTTTTTAAAAAAGAAGATGTTGGGAGTAGGAGTTTAGTAGTTAATTAATTTATTTTTGCTGTGTTGGGTGTTCGTTTCTGTGCGAGGGCTTTCTCTAATTGTGGCAAGCGGGGGCCACTCTTCATCGCAGTGCGCGGGCCTCTCACTATCGCAGCCTCTCTTGTTGAGGAGCATAGGCTCCAGACACGCAGGCTCAGTAGTTGTGGCTCACGGGCCCAGCCGCTCCGCGGCATGTGGGATCCTCCCAGACCAGGGCTCGAACCCATGTCCCCTGCATTAGCAGGCAGATTCTCAACCACTGCGCCACCAGGGAAGCCCCCTTATTCCTCTTATAACTGAAAGATTGGACCCTTTGAGCAGCCTCTTCCCCAACCTCTAGCCCCTGGTAACCACCATTTTATTCTCTACTCTCCATTTCTATGAGTTTGACCTTCTTTTTTATTTTGGATTACACATATAAGTGAGATCATAGAATGTATGTCTTTTTCTCTCTGGCTTATTTTGCTTAGCATGATGTCCTCTTGGTTCATCCATTTTGTTGCAAATGGCAAGATTTCCTTCTTTATCATGGCTGAATAATATTCCATTCTCTCTCTTTCTGTTCACATTACATCTTCTTTATCCATTCATCCATTGATGGACACTTGGGTTACCTATCTCTTGGCTATTGTGAATGATGCTTCAGTGAACATAGGAGTGCAGATATCTCTTTGAGATACTGATTTCATTTTCTTCAGAAATATACCCACAAGTGGGATTACTGGATCAAATGATGGTGTCATTTAAAAATTTTTGAGCAAACTTTATACTGTTTTCCATAAAGGCTGTACCAATTTACATTCACATCAACAGTGCAAAAAGTTTCCCTTTTCTTCACATCCTTGGCAACACTTATCTTTTGTCTTTTTTATAAGAGCCATCCTAACAGATGTGAGGTGGTAACTCATTGTGGTTTTGATTTGCATTTCCCTGATGATTAGTGATGTCGAGCACCTTTTCATGTATGTGTTAGCCATTTGATGTCTTCTTTTGGAAAAAGTCTACTTGGGTCCTTTGCCCATTTTTATATTGAATTATTTTGTTTGTTTGCTGTTGAGTTGTATAAGTTTATTATATATTTTGGATATTAACCCATTATTAGATGTATGGTTTGAATATATTTTCTCCTATTCCATAGGTTAGCTTTCCATTTTGTCAGTTATTTCCTTTGCTGTGCACAAGCTTTTAGTTGGTTGTAGTCCCACTTATTTTTCTTTTTGTTGCCTGTGATTTTGGTATCATATCCAAAAAAAAATATTTCCATGGCCTATGTCAAGGAACTTTTTTCCTATGTTTTCTTCTAAGAGTTTTTCAATTTCAGGTCTTATACAGTAGTCCCCCATTATCCATGGGGGATGCATTTTAAGATCCCCAGTGGATGTCTAAAACCATGGATAATGTCAAACCCTGTATATGCTACATTTCTTCCTATACATAGATGCCTATAATAAAGTTTAATTTATAAATTAGGCACAGTAAGAGATTAATAATAATAATAAAATAGAACAATTATAACAATATACTGTGATAAATGTTATGTGAATGTGATCTCTCTCTCGCAAAATGTCTTATTGTATGATACTCTTCTTCTTGTCATGATGTGGAATGATAAAATGCCTATGTGATAAGATAAAATGAGATGAATTACATAGGCATTGTGACACGGTGTTGGGCTACTGTTGACCTTCTGACAATATGTCTTTGGATGTTTTTCGATCATTGAGCCATGATGATGTTGATGGTTGGATGCCAGGAGGAGACCGTGTAGATGGTTGCGGATCCCAGGTAGGATGGAGCAAGATAGCATGAGATTTTATAATGCTACTCAGAAGAGCATGCAATTTAGAACTTATGAATTGTTTATTTCTGGAATTTTCCATTTAATATTTTCAGACTGCGGTTGACTGTTGGTAACTGAAACTATAGAAAGCAAGACCATGGATGGGGAAGACTACTGTGTTTAAATCTTTAATCCATTTCAAATTAATTTTTGTGAGTGGTGTAAGATAGTGGTCTAATGCCATTCTTTTGTATGTGGATATCCAGTTTTCTCAACACCATTTATTGAAGAGACCATCCTTTCCCTATTATATGTTCTTGGCACCCTTGTCCAAGAGTAGTTCACCATTTATGTGTGGCTTTTTTCCTGGGCTCTCTATTCTGTTGTATTGGTCTGTGTATCTGGTTTTATGCCAGTACTATACTGTTTTGATTACTATAGCTTTGTAATATAGTTTAAAGTCAGAACGTGTAATGCATCCACGTTTGTTCTTTCTCAAGACTGCTTTGGCTCTTTGGAGTCTTTTCTAGTCCCATACAGATTTTAGGATAGTTTTTTCTATGTCTGTGAAAATATCAATGGAATTTTGATAGGGCTTGAACTGAATCTTTATATTGCTTTGAGTAGTATGGACATTTTAACAATGTTAATTCTTCTAGTCCATGAATGTGGGAATATCTTTCTATTTATTTATGTCTTCTTCAGTTTCTTTCATCAGTATCTTAATAGTTTTCAGTGTTCAGATCTTTCACCTTCTTGGTGAAAAAACATTTATTTCTAAGTAGTTTATTGTTTTTGATACTATAGTAAATGGATTATTTTCTTAATTTCTCTTTCTGATAGTTCATTGTTATTGTATAGAAATGCACGTGATTTGTGTGTATTGATTTTGTATCCTGCAACTTTGTTAAATTCATTTATTAGTTCTAACAGTTTTTTGGTAGAGTCATTAGGGTTTTATATACATAAGATTATGTCATCTGCAAACAGAGACAATTTTACTTCTTCCTTTTCAGTTTGGTTGCCTTTTATTTTCTTGCCTAATTGCTCTGGCTGGGACTTCCAGTACTGTGTTGAATAGAAGTGGCAATAGTGGTCATCCTCGTCTTGTTCCTGATCTCAGAGGAAAATATTTGAGCTTTTCATCATTAAGTATGATGTCAGCTGTGGGCTTACCATATTTGGCCTTTATTATGTTGAGGTACATTTCTTCTATATCTCATTTGTAGAGAATTTTTATCATGAAAAGAAGTTAAATTTTATCAAATGTTTTTTCAGCATCTGTTGAGATGCTTGTAAGTTTTATCTTTCATTCTATTAATGTGGCATATTACATTTATTGACTTACGTATGTTGCATCCCTAGGATAAATACAACTTAATCATGATTATGATCTGTTTAATGTGCTGTTGAATTCTATTTGTTATCTTGTCTTTGATAACTGATTTCTGGTGCCCTGGCTTAGTGTTATTTCATCTGGCTTCTGGTATCTTGGATGTCAAAAGAGGTGTTGATACTTTTCCCTCCAAAAATAATAATAAGTAACATGAATTGAGTGTAAACCATGTTCTGGGCACTGTACAGAATGTGTTACATCCATCTTATCCCTTTTAAATGAGGAGATTGAGGTACCAGGGGTTTAAGTAACTTGCCCAAGTTTCCACATTTACATGTAGAGGAGCAGGAACTTGCCTCTAGCAGCCTGTCTCTACACACCATATTTTTAACCTCTATTATATACTGCCTCCTGTGTAATTATGGTATCTATGTTGTAGGGATGTGTGAGGACTAAAAGAGATACTGCATACGCTGATGTGTGTACACAGGAGGCACATATTGTATTATTATTATTAAAGAGAGAACACATATTGGCTCTAACCTGCAAGGCTCTACTATCATGCCTGATGTCTACATTCTAGCACAGAATAGCCAAACAGTGACAGATATGCGTGCATTTACACTCCCATGTTTAAGAAGGATGGAAGAATGTGTGGCACTGGATTCTGAGGGGTTTAGTAGGGACAGACTTTGAGGACTTTGTGGGGAGCTGGCTACTTAGCAAGACCGGCGACCAGGAGCTCCTGTTTCCATACACCTTCAGGAGGTCATTTTCTGGTCTTGCCTGGATCTGGTAGGCACAGGCCTGACCTCTGTCACTGCAGCCTGGCTTCCGAGTTTGTGCTTGGCTCGGGCAGACTCCCCAGGTGCCCTCCCAAACTCCCAATCACCTTTCCACTCTGTTAAAGTAACTTTGCTATGGGGAAAGAGACAGGCAGAGTTAAGCTATTCTCCAATGATGTCAAATAAATTGGCAAGGTATCCAGGGAGGGAAACTGGGTGACTGGAATAGTGGTATAAGAGATACTTTTCCCTGTATACCTTTTTAAGTCTTTTGGCTTTATATCCAGTGAATGTATTATTTATTCCCACAAAATGAAATTCAAAACTAATGCATAAATAAACAAATACATAAATCATGTTCCCTAGGTGGTTCTGCTGCACAACCAGGTTTAAGAATCACTGCATTAACTCATCATAAGGGAGGAAAATAAACTCAAATTGCTTAGCCCATTTGTCAGTCTTCTAGTGTAGACATCTGCCTTGTATCCCCAGTGCTTAATACAGGGCATGGATGAAGGGTACTCAATAAACATTTGCTGAATTTAAATCATTCTTCACCTGACCTCTACAACAGACAGGTGAGTTGGTCTGATGTTCTGTGTGTGTATCTTTACATGCCACCTGTAACACTAAGGGCCACATCATCATGTCCTGCGTGAAAAACTCTAATTTCCAAATATCTAGCACTGAAATGCATTTCACTGGGTAGCCCCAAGGAACAATGTGTCTCCTGCTCTTATCCCGTTCTTTCAAAATTGTGGCCTTTCAAGGTAAATTTGGAAAGAGCCTCAGGGCAAAAGTCAGAACTCTGTGTTTACAGGGAGTAATGCAAGCTTGGGAGCATCTCCATGGAGGAGGGCACATCTTGACCCAGCCTATGAGAATGGCTAGGATTTCATAGTGCTGTCATGGGAAAGGTGGACTTGGGGGCTAATACACTGCAGGTGGAGATATGGAAATGGCAAAACATAGCATGGGGAAATGCTTCAAGTGGGAAAGTATGTGGGTGTTTATGGGAAAATGGGAGCAGCCAGCTATGGGAAAGGCGAACTAGGAGATGCAGGCTGGAGAAAGGAGTGGGCCAGATTGTGGGAGGCCTAATGCAAATAGTGTAAAAGTATTTGACATGATACACACACAGAGAAAATGATTAATTGTTATCTCATTAGAATTATTAAGACGTGGTTGAAGAAATAATGCAGATTATGGCCTTGTAGCTAAATTGGGCTGCTATTTTAAGCAAGGAATATACCACAAAGCTTGCTATAAAAGCAGACAGCACATGTGAAACTACACACTCTCCAGAAAAGGAATGAGTCCCTGGGACAGATTCAGGCAGGTTTTGATGTTGAACCTGCTGAGAATAATGAGGAGAGAGGTAGTGAGTGGGAAGAATAAGATAATCATTCCTTAAAGAAAGGAATATAGAAGCAGAGTAAATAACTGTTTTCTCGTCTCAGTGTAACAGGGAAAGAAAGGCTGAGATAGGTGATGATAAAAGGTGGCCCAAGATGAAATGGAGGATCAAGTGACAGAAATCGATTCCCTGGAAATTGTATATCCATTCTGGGCTCAGAGGCAGAGCCACCCTAGACTTTTGTTCCATATTCTCAGCTCAATAAATTCCTCTCCTTTTCCCTAAAGCACTTCTCACCGAGCCTTTGTTGGAAAGGATGGGGTGTGCTCTTCCATCTCGGTCTGAAAGCTGCCAGGCAGCCTGAGTGTGAGGCGTGTCAGCATGCCTCCCCACAGATGCCAAGGAACCCTAGACAACATGAAAGAGTCCAAATTAATGGAAGACAGAGCAAAATAAAGTACTCCATATGTGAGCCCTATTTGCCCACAAATGTTTTGAGGGAGGAAATAGGAAAGACATCAAGCAAAATGATCTTCTTTCAGAAGGTCAGTTTTATTCCTCTAGGAGAGCAAAGGAACCTGGGGAGTGTGGATCACAGTTATAAATTCCACCCCCAAGCTGGAAACAGGTATTTGTTTTATAAGCTAAAAGGTCTTAAAATGTGGGAGTTACCTTTTGATGCAACCTGATGCAGAATATCCCCTCCCTAATAAGTTTCAGGCCTTATAAATCAAGGCACATTCCTTAATAGGATTATTTTTTTTCTCTTTCTCACTTTTAATGTTCAAATTCCTAATAACAGCTCTTTTCATGGGAGATGGGATGAATTTAGAAAAGATGTTCTTCAGAGACTAGATGGAGCCCACACTGTTTCCCTGTCAGGCTGAGTGAAATTTCCTCTTAGGCTGACACATAACTAGCTTACTCCAACTTGGTGTGTAGGGGGGCTATGGATGTAAATTTGCATGGAAAAAGGTCTAGGGCAAAATTAAAGATCAAGAGAGTCCATTTACTGTTGCAGCTGAAAGATCAGCCTCAGCAGGGCCAGTACAAGGTTGTGGTGAGTAAGGTGCCTAAGGCTAAAATTTAAGGAGGCACTCACTCTCAGGGTTATTTAAATACAGAGTAAGCCCCAGGAGCCTCCTTAAGTTTTGCCCGCCATGTGCCTCATTCTGGCCCCTGCCCAGAACCTCAGTGCTCTACTCACAAACACCCAGACATTTTATGTCTGCCTTGACAGTCTATGCAACTAGGTCACCATTTATCCAGTAGGTATGTTTCTAAATATTATTCACATATATATTGAGAAGCTTGATCTGTTTCTTAGGATCTTCTACTGGCAAGGGCCCCAACCCTGTTACTTTTCTATTTACCTTATTGCTTCATGCAGAGAACCTTAAATGCACTGCAAGAAGTTAACACTGAATGAATTGGTAAAAGAAAAATAATCTTGGGGTGTTAATGATCACCTCCCAAATTTACCTGTTTTACAATTTTGTTTTCTTCCTGTTTGATCTTCTACAATTTGAGACCACCTGTGATAAATTTGGATTTTTGCAGTTAACTGTCCCTCCAACCAACCAGGAAGCTAAACAAAATAAGAGTTACTATGACTCATCTTACTGCCCATTCATCATGCATACATTCTAGGTCAAAGCTATATGCTGTATTTAAGGGTCTTACAGTACCCAATTGATCCCGTATTATTCTCAGGGTTGAATTCATTGGGAACCTACTATTAACCACCTGGAGAAATGAATTCTCACATTCTGTGGTCCTTGATTTAGCATCTTGCTAAATAAGGGCATCTATATCAATCTGGATAACAGGATTCAAATCATTTGGTTTTAATCTCTCTTTTTTTTTATATGTATCATGAGGTAAGTTTTGGCCAGTACAAGCCTGAATCCACAAGAGTTTTAAGACTATGGCCAGCAGAGGACATTTTCAGGTCATTTCATCCTAAGTATCAGAAAAGTTGTGTTATCTACATCATTCACTGCTGAATGCTATGGCCATATGGTAACTGAATATCTAAGAGGGATACTTCTCACATGTACAGCTCTATCAATACCTTTTTTCTGACTGTTTCCATTGCTCTGATGCTTAGAAGGTCCTTTACTATTAAAAAACAAAATTCAACTGGGTAAATTTTAAAAATCATATTGGCTTTATTCAGTGATTCATGAATCAGGCAGCATTCAATCTAGCAGACAGAAAGAAGTTCCAAGGAGCTGTACAAAATGAAAGACTTTTATGGGCAGAGGGAGCAGGAACAAGGAAGTTACATTGGACAAAAAAACCCATTGGCTATAGCAAGGTTATTTCCTTTAGGAGATGGTAGGGGTCTATTGGGCAGAGTACCTAACTAGTTCTGATTAGGTGATTCCTGATTGACTGGTTTAAAATGGCATTTCTGGGAGAGCTGAATCTTTAAGAGTTGGTTTGGTGATGTGGGGCCTAGCATAAGTGACTCCATTTTGGGCTTGTTGTCTTGTTTTAAAAAATTGCCCCCTGATCAGACTCTCAGCCTATCTGAGAGATGTGATTAAAAAGTTAAGGCGTGGGATTTCCCTGGTGGTCCAGGCAGGTTAAGAATCTGCCTTCCAATGCAGGGGATGCAGGTTTGATCCCTGGTTGGGGAACTAAGATCCCACGTGCCACAAGGCAACTAAGCCCACGCGCTGCAACTACTGAGCCCATGCCGTCTAGAGCCCACACGCCATGACTACCGAGCCTGAACGCTCTGGAGCCCGCATGCCACAACTAGAGAGCCCGAGCACCACAACTACTGATCCCATGCACTCTGGAGCCCACGCACTGCAACTACTGAGCCCATGCACTCTGGAGCCTATGAGCCACAACTAGAGAGAAGCCCGCCTGCCGCAATGAAGAGCCCATGCACCAGAAAGATCCCACATGCCGCAACAAAGATCCCATGTGCCACAGTTAAGACCCAACTCAGCCAAATAAATAAATTAATTGATTTTAAAAAGTTAAGGCATTAGCTTACCACCTAAGCTACTCCCAGCTGCCACTCTGGAGTTCTCACAGGTTTTGCCGAGTCTTTGTGTGATATTCACAGGTCACAACATCGGGTTCACATTCTTTGTTAGTCATTCTTTGTTCCTTTTCTAAGGTTCTAGTCTTAGGAAGATCATTTTCTTGGTGGTTCCTGTGTTCTAGATTTTGAGCTGTTTGTCTTTGGAAAGTTTTTCTTTCCCTCTGGGTACATCGTTTCATTTAGCTTAGGGGAGAAGGTCTAAAGTAATTTCCCCTTAGACTCTGAATATCAGCTTCCTAATGGCCAACTTCTGACCACAGAGCTACTTATAAAAAATCCTTTCAAATATCTGGTCAGGTTTCAGCCAGAACAAATGCTAAATATTCCTGCAAGTACTGAACAACGCTTTGGACAAAGAGGCATCCCTGAAGAGGGTGCAAAGGAGACTTCTCTCCCAAGATTCAGAGCCATTCCCCAAAGATAGTCAAAAGAAAGAAAGACTTAGTTCCCCTGAGAGCTGGCAACAGGTGGTAGGACCCTCACTGCAAATGGAGTGCAACCCACATTTCTGTCTGGCCATATTTTTGGGCCCCCAACCTGATGGTTGAGCTGCCTGTGTATGCAAGAACCAACAACTGGCATGTCTCAGGCAGGCAGAAAGCCAAGCTAAGTTCTCAGGATACAAAACAAGACAGATAAGAAGGAAAGAGCTGTCCCTGAGAGAGAAAGGATCAACAACCAATGGGTACCCCGAAACTGAATTCCCAAGAGTCTAAATTTGGAAAGGAAGGGACAACCTTTAATTTTACCTTTCTCTCTCAACTGGGCACTACAAAGATCCATGAGAGCTGACTCTGGTAAGATTTCTCACGCTTCACTGGCTTTTGATCTTATCTGCAGGCTCCAGAGAGAGTGGGGTTTAAAGTAGAGAGTGTTGCCCCAGATTCTACCAGAATTTGTCACTTTTTACCACTAATTTTAATTTTGGTTTCCCCTTGGCTATTTAAGGGGATAACTGGTGCAATTTAGCAGAAAATCCCTCAGAGTCCCATCAACCCTGGGAGGGGCCCATATGGGGTCACTGCTTCAAGGGAGATATGGGGGCATCTATAAGGATACTAACTTGGCAGACTTTTGTTTACAGTCTTGTGATCTCTTCAGAGTGGAGTGGCAGTTGAGCTAGAGGATTTGTAGACTGTGCGTACTCAGGGGAAGGAGGGTAGAAGGGAGCAGTAGGAGCCATGCCAGTCTTAACAGTCTTTTGTTTTAGGTACCACTTGTGTCTTTCATTTTCATTAGCCTTTTGCAATGAATTTTTCAATGAAGCTAGTTTGGAATTTTGAAACATTTTTGGAGGCTTTTGCATGCCCAAAATAATTTGTTTTGATTTGGGAAACTTGCTTTCAAGTGCACCTCTTAAATGAACGATCTTGTTTAATTGGAACATTCCCCGTAATGGCCATTGTCGTTCTAGGTTGTCCTAGTAAGATTTTGCCATTTTTGTAGATATCTACAGCTTCTGGGACCACAGTTCTTAAATATAAAGTAAGTAGGTGTGCCAGAAGGTGGCACATTCAGTTCTTTGAAACTTGAGGATCCCATTTCTTCAGCTAAGCTTTGGGTCTCTCAAAGCCAAATTAATACCTGAGAGGTATTAAATACAAGCAGATAGGGACAAACCACCAATGGCCACAAGATCTTCATGGTGTTGGCGTTTTTGTGGAAGAAGGAAACAACAGGGCAGCATCTGATAGAAGTGAGACTGGGAGAACCCAGAACGGTCAATAGGTATTCACTGGAAAGCAAGGCAGGCTGATTTGAGAGCAGCAGCTGAAATGAGGAGGGGTGTTTCTTTCTCTAATACTGGATGAGTGCAAGGAGTCCACACTAAAAAGGTTTGAGGGAGCAGCAGTAGTCCAGCCCCTGTGAATTCTCAAAACCAGCCAGTCAGAGCTCCTGTCAGGACAGGGTCCCAGGCTGAGGAATAACTGCTGGAAGTAGAATGAAAACTGAGCAGGACAGAGACAACAGGGACAAGGAAAGACAAAACCAGGGAGGGGAAGAGCCAGGAAGCCTCAGGAAGTGAGCTGCCCTATTTTTTGAACATTACAGCACAGCTGAAAAGGGTGCTCTGAGAAGTTTTAACCACTCTCCTGAACACGCCTCATTCTAAAAGTTCAGGAAACCAATTTCACACAAAAATCAGCAACAGAAGAATATGGAAGTCAAATCCATACCAAGTTATCATAAGATAAAAGAATAAGGAGCAGAATCTCATCCCTACAGACAATGAAAGCATGCCAGAAAGACATGCTCTCAAAATGGAATAAAACTATAACCTATTATTTTAAAACAAACTTAAAGAGACTAAGACAAAGATATAAGATATTAAAGAACAGTACAAATCAGAACAAGAAAAACTCAGGAAAAGACTAAAAGTAACATAAAACCTTGTGGTCTTCATATCAACTTTCTGTTTTTACCAAGTAACTAGAGAGATAATAGATCTAAGGGCCAGTAGTGAGTATTGGATACATAGGTACGTATAGAACTAAAATGAAATGAGAGCTAAGGAGAGGTTGTAGTTTATAATTATATCAGTATTGTCATTCCAACACTGTCATATGTATAATGTGTGAAAAGAGAAATGAGTAATTATTAAATATTCTTATTCTGTCACCCCTGCTGTCCTTGAAAGCCAGGATTCTCAGTGTGAAAGAAAGGAGGCATATATATATATATATATATATATATATATAGAAAAGGTTAAGTAAAAGTTCTGCAGGCTTAAGTTTGAATTGTAAGCAGCAAAATGAACTCATGAAGTCCTGTGTGTGTGTGTGTGTGTGTGTGTGTGTGTGTGTGTGTGTGTCCTAGTTCTGTGTACTAATGAAAAAGCCTAGAGATAATGACCAACCCAGTAGCAATGAGTTAGTACCCAGACTGTGGTCTTGAAATAAAATTTTTTGCTAAAAGTAACTTGGGCTTCATAAAGAAATAGCTGATTCTAGGTCTGGGGCAGGAAAGCTGAGATAGGCACGGAATATCTTGTCTCACGCCCAGAGGGGACTGCTTGGAAGCTACCAAATCCTACTTGGGTCATGACAAAAGGACTCTCCCAGTCAACTTAAAGAGGCTCCCACTGGATAAAGGTGGGACAAATTGTGTTTCAATAATGATAAAAATCACAGTGGGTGAAGCCCAATCAATATGTTTAAACCCATGAGTTTATAGCATTACAAAATTAATCACCTTCAGAGAATGACAGAAAACTACTTCATTGTCTTGAAAACCTGTAAATAAATGAAAAGGACCAAGCATCTTCCTACCTTTCCTATATGAACTGTACCACAAGTAGTCAAAGAGTAGAAGAGGACAAGTGTCTCTTTATAAAATATTCCAACAAATAAACTAATAAAATGTCTGACTCTATTTTTTTGATGTTTGACTGCTGTCAACTTTTAAGCCTCATTCTTTCTCTTTTCACCTTTTGCTCCGAATCTGGGCAAGCTGATAAGATTGGGTGCTCTCTCCTTTGGCACCAATGAAAGTTCAAACCACACAAGTCCCATCCATGCACAGAAACCCTCACCGCAGTCTAACCTTCTAATCAAAATAAAAACCCTAAGCCAGTGTCCTTTTCTTGGTCTCTCAAGTCATTTCTGGGCTAGCTGAGAAGACCAGCCATGCTCCTCCAGAAGCTTCATTATGTAAATAATAAGCCTTTTCATTCCCTCTCGGTATGTGTGTGTGACGTTATCAGTCTTGACATCCAAACCAATTTTGGATGGGGATCCATTCTTTCTCTTCAGAATGATCTCGTCATAAGCTAAAATGAAAAGATAGACTTAGAATGTTGCCATTTGTAACACCCAATTAAAAAAATGTATCTAAGCATTCAGTGTCAAAGGCTGCTAATATCATAAAATGAGAGACACATCAGACACGTGTTCCTCCTATAGTTTTGATAGAATCTGAATCTGTGTGTGTGTGTGAGTGTGTATTCAGAACAAGTTAAGACATGATGGATCTGGTACTCATACCCTGCTTGTGGAAATATATATTGGTATTATTTTTCTAGAAAGAAATTTGGGAATAAATTTTAAGAACCTTAAAAGTTGTGAAGTTCTTTGTCACATCCTTGCAGATATCAAGTCTGAGGAATGATTAATGACATGATAAAATATTTATACATAAGTATATATTTACAGTATAGTAATGTGGTATTTAATTTAAAGTAGCTAAAGAAGGAGGATATGTAATGTCTAAATGTAAAGGAAAAGGCTGAATGACATGCAGTAAATTAAAAGATGCTTTTGAAAAAAAATGTAATAAACATCAGTGCTTGAAATAGTGTTAAGTTTTTTTAAAAAGCAAGAAACAAATGAGTGTTTAAAATGGTTATATATATGACTAGTAGAAAACCTGGGAGAAAATTCAGCAATGTAAACTCTGTGACTCCTGATGAAAACCAATGTTTGAGAACCGTTCTCCAATCACCCTGTGAGAAATGAGAGATCCTCAGCAAAGTCAGCAGGCAGCACTTACCACATTCTAAGGCTACATGTTCACTGTGGACTGGGTCTATAAACCTCATTCCTTCCTTGGTCCAAATACTCTTGCAATAATAAGTAGGGAAAGGAGCCTTAACATTCCCTAAAGGGGGGTGATAATAGAGAATGCCCTCACCTTTTCAAATAAAAGATGCAGGTCATCATTATCATCATCATTGATTCTGTGCTTGTCAGGGATGGGCTCATCAATACCAGAGCCCCTGGGGCACTGAAAGGCAACTTTTCATATCACACGAGAGCACACACATGAGAATTTTAGTCTCCCTGGCAAGCCTGTAAGTTCCAAGGAGCTGAGTGTGTGTCGGTCCTGATCCCTGCTGGGGCCCTGGCTCCCAGCCCAGAGCCTGGCACAGAGAGAGTACCTGATTAATATCTGTCAAATGGATGAACAAATGTTTCTGTGACAGATGTGCTCCTAGGGAACCAATTCTCCAGTGTTTAAGCCTTCTTTCTCTAGTGAGAGATGGACTGAAATTATCTCTAGGAAAGGATGCTCTATGCCCTACCCCAACATAATGGATTGTTATTAAATGTGGGAAGCCTGCTACTTCAATATTAATACTATCTACCATTTATTGTACCGTAGAAGGTATAATAAATATGTGTTGAATATTTCATATTCATTATGTCTAATACTTGAACCATGTTATCTCCCCATTTTGCCTATATGGAAATTGAGACTCAGAGAATTTAAGTGACTGGGCTGAGACCACAGAGCTGGGAGCCCCCAAGTCAAGGTGACTGTATGTTTCCATAGCCCACATGCAGTCATAAGGATCAAATCAAGAAAAGAGAGAAGATGAAAGTTACCTCTAGATGTCTCCAAAGAAGGGAATGAATAAATAAGAATATCATCAGTAGGTGGTGAACTTAAGTTGGTGGGAAACTCCCAAATATTTCAGTTGGTTTGCTCATTTTCATTTGATAAAGAAAAATGGAGTTCTTCAATCAGTTACCTTAATCCTATCTTCAGGGAAGGCAAAACATGGTGTTAGAGATGAGAATAGCTTAAAAAAAAAAAAAAAAAAGGGCTTCCCTGGTGGCGCAGTGGTTGAGAGTCCGTCCGCCTGCCAATGCACGGAACACGGGATGGTGTCCTGGTCTGGGAAGATCCCACATGCCGCGGAGCGGCTGGGCCCGTGAGACATGGCCGCTGAGCCTGTGCATCCGGAGCCTGTGCTCCGCAACGGGAGAGGCCACAACAGTGAGAGGACCTCGTACCGCAAAAAAAAAAAAAAAGATGCTGAGGAAAATGGGGACTTGAATCAGGTAGAGATTTTTTTTCAGGTTTTTTATAAACTTTGGCTGTACGGAGATCCACTATTGGAAGGTGAAGAGGAATGAGCAATTAATGTATTAATGGGACAAAACGTTAGCAAAAATGAAACAAATATCCAAATGATTTCAATTTGAATATTTCATCCAGAAATGTATACGCATGGAATTTTAATTTGTTTATTGACACTAAAAATGGAAATTAAAGGATAGTTTCTATTCTTAAATATTAATCATTTAGGAGAAATGGTTAATAATGGGGAATTGAAATACTTTCATAAATGGGATTCAAAACCAATAATGAAAGTAAAGATTTTAAGATTAAAACAATGAAAACCTGATTGTTAAACAGTGTTCAGCCAGAGAATACAGTAGTGATAAAAATAATTCAAGTGTTTTATAGATGCTGACATTTTTGGAGAATTTGTAAAGTCCTTACTTTTGTAAGAATTTATTTTACCACTCTGAGACAGAGAATGTTCTAGGTGTCTTAAAGAAAGTTAAATAATATACAGATTTGCAAGATTCTTACTGACCATTATCGTCCACTGATTCTCAATACAGGCTGCACATTAGAATCACCTGGATAGCTTAAACAATGTTCATCTTGGGTCCCTACCCCAGACTAATTGAACCAGAACCTCAAGGAATGAAAATCAGTATTTTTAAAAGCTCCCCAGATGATTATATTTTGCTGCCAGCGTTGAGGATCACTCATTTAAACAGTGATGAGTAAGATTATGTACCTGATGAAAGTAAGAACCATGCATGATTTATTTAGCATGGTATCTGGGACACGATAGATACTCGATAAAGACCTGTTGAATGAATTTAGTAATGCTGTGGCATATCTATAATTAGGAAAGCCTACCAATACTTCCTCCCCCATAATGTCATTTTTTAAATTGCCTGTGCTGAGTGATAACTTATTTTCACTTCTCCTTGAGTATGTGTTCAAATAATATTTTCTGATTCATAGTCTAAAAAACTGAAAGGTCCTATGAAATGGGACTGAATTGGGATGTGTCTATTTCTTGTCACCCAGAGGAACCAGCTAACTCTCTTGCCATCAAATGGTCTCTTAGCACCTGATACTGGGTGGGACAATACTGACATTCTGACACCAGAAGCCATGCTTTGACACATTTTTGATGGTGACGTGCCGTAAGACATATTCTACGTAAGCACCAGTATATCCATACATTTAAATCTGAAACGAAAATCAGTACTTCCCTTTAATATGTGAGATAATCTCTGATGTTTTCTATTGTATTTTATTTGTTTAAAATGTTAGTAAAATGTAATTTCATGACCCACTAGGGGATCTTCACTCACACTGAAAGACACTGCAGTAATTGGACAGTGCACATAGCATGGCCAAAGCAGAATAACAATGCTTTCCTTGCTGTGGAAGAGAAAATGGATTTTCAGTGCTTATAACTAACTCATGATACACTTGCCGGAAATGTATATCTTTTTGTTTACTGTCTATTTCTTGCAATATGAATGTATGCTTCCTGGGGGAAGAGCTCCCATCTGCCCTGTACATCATTGTTATCACCAACCAGATAGAAACACAGTGCCTGGCTCATGTTAGCCACTCAAAACATGCTCATTAAGTTGATGAACAAATAAATGAATAAGTCTGTACTATAGTGATTTCCCAGATACAATAACATTACATGAAATTTTCAATTATTTTCCAAACAGCTTTCATTTCCAAAGTCGTAGTTATACAATTTTCATCCTCTTGAAAAGCCAGCAATGTCATTATTGTTTTAAAGGGATTATTAAAGAGATACATGGCATATTCAGTGGAAAATATCACGCGGCTGCTACAACTCATCCCAGAGTTAAAAAAAAAAATCGTCTTTGTTCATGGCCCTAAGACCTATGAACCGAGAGAGACAAATCTATCTTTTGAATATTTTTCTGGGAATAATAATTTCCAAATATCTTGGCAGGGAATTAGGTAGCCTTTGGAAGTAAGAGAGCCATCAAATCAGGAGCCTGGGAGCCATGAATGGTGAATACCAGTGAGGCTGCCAGATCACAGGAAGGTCCTGACCTATGAAGGAGGGGATTGAGAAAAAGTGAAAATGGCCAGTAATAGGCGCACAGTGGAGGAAATGAAGAAACAAAGGGCTACATGGCAGGGGACCTGGGAGCACAAAGGCAACCCAGGGAAAGAGAGAACAGAGGAAAGGGTGAGAACATATATCTATAGCTGTCCATCCATATACACACAGAGCATACCACAGATATCACATAAGTCTACGTCAGCCAGCTCTCACGGAGCCAACTGACTCACAAGGTTCAACTTAAAGATTTGTTGCACTTAGAGATACATAGTCCAAGCTTCTGGTGTTGATGGAGGTTGCAAATCCATCCGTTCACTTAGTCGGTGAATGTTTATTGAACATTTGCCTTGTGTAAGCATTAGGAAGAGAATGGCCAGTAGAGTAGATGCACTACCTGTCCTTATGACATTTTTATTCTAATGGGGAATTGAGACACAGTTAATACTAATAAATGAATTATACAGTTAATCATTGATCTCAATTTAAAAGATTATGGAGATGGCCAATGGTATTGTGAACACTTGAGCTATGATCTAAAGCATGAAGAGGAGCCAACTAGGGCATTCCAAGTAGAGAGGACAGTATTTGCAAAGGCCCTGTGGCAGTGAAGTCTGTTCCATTTGAGGACAGTGTGGCTGGAGCGCAGTGAATGAGGGCAGAATCACTAGGGAAGTAAGCAGGGTCTGGACTTGCAGGGCATGCTAAGGATTTGCTATTCTCTCCTGAGAGAAATGGGAATCCATTCAAGGGTTCTAAGCAGAGTTCAGAGGGTCAGCACTGGGGAGAGATCAGGGGCAGGATTTAATATGAGTATATCTGTCTAAGGCCGATTCTGTGGCACATGTTCCAGCCTGCTGGTTGTCAGTTGCTGTGAGCCTCTCATTCTAATTCTAACTGGTGAGGTTTTGTTAGGCCCAACAGCTTTAGTTCTTTTACTGAATGATCTTTCCATTATGTCCCTGAATCTGTCCATTTTACTGTGCAGAGAAGTTCCCCAGTTTAAACCATTTCTCATTAGAGAATGATTAAAAAAAAAAAAAAGCTTTGCCTCTCTGTTACTACTGAAGAAAATGTTCTTGAGAGAGAGGCTTGTCTTAATCTTGGGGCTGTAACTCGTGCACTCCAATAATGATTTGCAATAAATCTGCTTAAATCCTCATCATATCTCCCTTTTAATCCACAGCTCCTTCCCGACATATCAAGCTTGGGAAGACACAAATCCCCTCACTTATTAAAAGAAACCCACAGCTCCATAACCTGAGAGTGTAGTTCCATTTGTACAAGAGTGTGACTAAGTACAGCTTTGTGAAATTTTGATGAAAATGGAATTTGACTTTCCAGATGAGGAAAGTGAGAGCCAAAGGGCTTGGGACTCTAACAGTCCAAGAGCCCTATCTAGACAGCTAGGATGCATCCTTCTAGGGTTCTTATATTGCTTTTCAGATTAGATCAAATTCAGTTTGACTATGAATGTTTATTTCTAAAAAAACCTATTTTTGAAAAATTCAGGTGTGAAATCTGAACCTTAGTGGGAACATTTGAGTTTAATTACCACATATGAAAATGAGGGAAGATTGGCAAAATTCTTTTAAATATTTATGAAGGAGTTATTGTGTGTCAGGCACTGTGCTGAACGCAGCTTTCGGTGCACTATGTCATTTTACCCTTGTAACTGTTCTCTGAGGTAGATGCTACTAACATCTCCATTTTACAGGTGAGGAAAATGAGACTCAGAATGGTTAATTCAGTGCTTGAGACTGTGGAAGAACCAGGATCTGAACCCTGTCTATACATTTCAAACACCCTCTCTTTTAATTCCAGTACATTACTATAACATTAATTGCCTAAAATATACGAACACCAGGCCAGTTTGGACAGGTTCCTAGTATTGTCTAATAATGTGACGTTAGTAACTCAGGCTGTCATCTAGGAAAGGTGGTGACTTGAGTTTAGAAATCAAACCCCTCCCTCCCCTCTCTTCCTTCCCATAAACTGACCAAAAAGACCAAAGAATCCAAAAACAGGGGGAAGAAAACTTGCATCAGTACAGGAGACCAGAGATGCTGCCATACGCATGTCAGAAACTTGCAGGAATTTCTGATATGGTACAGAAATCGCATGTGAAAGTAGGGCAGTTTTAAGGGAACGAAGCAGAAACGCATCTGCAGAATCCTGAACAGCCTCTAACTTGGACTCACACTGCGGTGGGGGGAGGCAGGCTGCGGGACAGAGGGGTTTCCCTCAGAGCTCCTGCTACACTGGGGTCAATCAACAGCAGTCAACCCAGCAGGCAGAGGTTCCATCAGGGAAAAAGCCCTGGGGAGGTGGGCTGCATATTGAGAGGCAATTTAAGGGCAACTGGGTGGATTTATTTTTTTTTCTCTCCATCTGTGATGTCAAGAAGGTAACAAAACATTACCTACAGCAAACATTTCAATCAGAACATGCAATTCATTTAGAATACAAACTTCCTAAGTAAGATAGGTAGTCTGTCCCAAGGAATGGAGCATGCATTTGTTTCTTAGCCTTGGGATTACACAGGGAAGATTCCATTGGTATTTGTGGTGCAGAGGGAAAGGTGGTGTGCTGTTTGCTGGTTTTCAAGGTGTGGAAAGTTGATTCTTATCATTCCTTCTTTTCCTCTCTGTAAGTTCTACCCCCTGCCTATCCTATAAGACCCAGCTCAATTGCCCATTCTTTCATAAAACCATTACTAACCTCCTTAGTTTTCATCCCCCTAAACCAGCAGTAATGTCTACATCCTTTTGTGTTTGTTTGCTAATTGTTGTTGTTTACTTAATTTTTAAAGTTATAGTTGTATAGGGTTAAAATCAAAACTCACTACTAGGAGGGTATAAGATGAAAATATATCTCCCTACCACCCCAGCCCTCTACCTTCTCCCCAGAGGCATTTTCTGTTTTCAGTTTCTTAACTATCTCTCCGAAGATAGTCACCTATACCAGCAAATAGAAGTTCCCTCTGCACATTTTTCTGCCCCTTCCCTCCTTCATTTTAGCGTGTATCTTGGAGATTATTCTACATCAAACATAGAGATCCACCTCATTTATTTCCATGGCTGTCTAACATTACATTCATGTCTCCCTCTTTTGAATCCCACTGATGTACCTGCATTGCTGCTGTTAAGATACATGTCTCATTGACCTTGAGATCTAGTGTCCGTACGCTTCTCTGCTGGATTTTAATTCATTAATGGCAAAGACTATATATTATTCTTTGTTACATTTCTTTAAGTCTTATTATCATCTTAAGGTAGAAGTATGAAATAATTAAATTGTAAAGCTCTGTCAATGTGCCATTTTGTCATAGAATAACAAGTTTTTTTAAAAAAAATTGAGGTACAATTTATAGGCAATAAAATGCTCAAATCTTAAGTGTTCAGTTCGATAAGTTCTGACAGTTGTAACTAACAGTCAAAGTAAGATATGGAATGTTTCCATCACCCTGGAAAAATCCCGCATGCAGCCCTCCAGTCAATTTTTAACTGTCCCCCACACCAGAGGCAATGATTTTCTGATTTCTGTCACCATATGTCAATTTTCTATTTTCTTGTACTTAATTTAAGTGAAATGATGTAGTATATATTCTTTGGTTCCTTTTCATTGCTGAGTAGTAACAACTTGCATGTATAACATACAGCAGTGTTAATTATATTTTTCATGTTGCACATTACATCCCTAGCACTTATGTATCTCACAATGGGAAGTTCTAGTACCTTTTGGCTATCTTTATCCAACTCCCCCTCTCTTACCCACAGCCTTTGGTGATCACAAATCTGATCTCTTTTTCTATGAGTTTGTTTTTGAAGTATAGTTGACCTACAACACTACGTCAGTTCCTGGTATACAACATAGTGATTTTTTTCTATACATTTTTAGCTGGTCACAACATTAAGTCCAGTCACAATGTGTCACTATACAAAGATATTACTTAGTTATTGCCTATATACCCCACACTGTACATTTTGTAATCATGATTCATTTGTTTTGCAACTGTAAGTTTGTACTTCTTAATCTCCTTCAACTATTCCTTTCTTCCCCAGGCCTCCCTCTCCTCTGGTAATCACCCATTTATTCTCTGTATTTATAACTCTGTTTCTGTTTTGTTATGTTCCTTCATTTGTTTTGTTTTTTAGATTCCACATGTAAGTGAAATCAAGCAGTGTTTGTTTTCCTTTGTCTGACTTATTTCACTTAGCGTAATACTCTCTAGGTCTCTCCATGTTATTGCAAATGGCAAGATTTTATTCTTTTCTATGGCTTAGTAATATTCCATTGTGTTTGTGTGTATGTGTTTTATATATATATCATATCTTTTCACACTCTTTATCCATTCATCTGTTGATGGGCACTTGGGTTGCTTCCATAGCTTGGCTATTATAAATAATGCTGCAATGAACATAGGGGTGCATATATCTTTTCTAATTAGTGGTTTTGTTTTCTTCAGTTAAATATCCAGGAGTGGAATTGCTGAATCATATGGTAGTTCTATTTTTAATTTTTTCTTTTTTAAAGAAGATGTTGGGCGTAGGAGTTCATTAATTAATTTATTTATTTTTGCTGTGTTGGGTCTTTGTTTCTGTGCAAGGGCTTTCTCTAGTTGCGGCGAGCGGGGGCCACTCTTCATCGCGGTGCGCGGGCCTCTCACTATCGTGGCCTCTCTTGTTGCGGAGCACAGGCTCCACACGCACAGACTCAGTAGTTGTGGCTCGCAGGCCTAGTTGCTCCGCGGCATGTGGGATCCTCCCAGACCAGGGCTCGAACCTATGTCCCCTGCATTAGCAGGCAGATTCTCAACCACTGCGCCACTAGGGAAGCCCTCTATTTTTAATTTTTTGAGGAACATTCAAAATGTTTTCCATAGTGGCTTGGCTGCACCAATTTATGTTCCTGCCAACAGTGCATGAGGGTTCCCTTTTCTGTACATCCCTACCAACACTTGTTATTTGTTGTCTTTTTGATTGTAGCCATCCAGACAGGTGTGAAGTGATATCTCATTTTGGCTTTGATTTGCATTTCTCTGATCATTAGTGATTTTCTTCTAGAAGTTTCATGGTTTCAGGTCTTACATTTAAGTCTTTAATCCATTTTTAATTTATTTTTCTGCATGGTGTGGGAAAGTAGTCCAGTTTGATTCTTTTGCATATAGCTGTCCAGTTTTCCCAACACCATTTATTGAAGAGGCTGTATTTTCCCCGTTTAATATTCTTGCCTCCTTTTTCATAGATTAATTACCCATGTAAACGTGGGTTCATTCTTGATTCTCTATTCTGTTCCCTTGATCCATGTGTCTATTTTTGTGCCAGTACCATACTGTTTTGATGACTCTAGCTTTGTAGTATAGTTTGAAACCAGCTTTTTTCTTCTTCCTCAAGATTGTTTTGACTCTTCAGGGTCTTTAGTGTTTCCATACAAATTATATAATTATTATAATTATGTGAAAAATGCCATTTGTATTTTGATAGGGGTTACATTGAATCTGTAGATCACCTTGAATAATATGGTTACTTTAACAATATTAATTCTTACAATCCATGAACATGGTATATCTTTCCATCTGTTTGTGTCATCTTCAATTTGTTTAATTAGTGTCTTATCAATTTCCAAATACAGGTCTTTTACCTCCTTAGTTGATTAATTCCTAGGTATTTTATTCTTGTTGATATGATTGTGAATGAGATTATACTTTTAATTTTGCTTTCTCATAGTTTGTTGTTAGTGTTTAGAAATCCAACAGATTACTGTATATTAATGTTGTATCCTGTAACTTTACTGAATTCATTGATGAGCTCTGGTGGGGTTTTGGTGGCATCCTGAGGATTTTCTATGTATAGTATCATGTCATCTGCAAGCAGTGACAGTTTTAATTCTTCATTTCCAATTTGGATTCCTTTTATTTCTTTTTCTTGTCTGATAGCTGTGGCTAGGACTTCCAATACTATGTTGAGAGAGTGGGCATCCTTGTCTTGTTTCTGATCTTAGAGGAAATGCTTTCAACTTTTCACAGTTGACTATGATGTTAGCTATGGGCTTATTATATATGGCCATTATTATCTTTTTTTATATTTAATTTTATTTATTTTTGGCTGCATTGGGTCTTTGTTATTGTGCACGGGCTTTCTCTAGTTGAGGTGAGCAGGGGCCACTCTTCGTTGCAGTGCGTGGGCTTCTCATTGCAGTGGCCTCTCCTGTTGGGAGCACCGGCTCTAGGCACGCAGGCTTCAGTGGTTGTGGCACACGGGCTTAGCTGCTCCACAGCACGTGGGATCCTCCCAGACCAGAGCTCGAACCCGTGTCCCCTGCATTGGCAGGTGGATTCCCAACCACTGAGCCACAAGGGAAGTCCCTGGCCATTATTATCTTGAAGTATGTTTCCTCTATACCAACTTTGTGGAGGTTAATTTTATCATAAATAGTTGTTACATTTCCTCAGAAGCTTTATTTGAATCTATTGAGATCATCATATGGTTTTTATTCTTCAATTTGTTAATGTGGTGTATCACATTGATTGATTTGCAGATACAGAACAACCCTTGCATCCCTGGGATAAGTCCCACTTGGTCATGGTTTATAATCCTTTCAATGTGTTGTTGAATTTGGTTTGCTAGGATTTTGTTGAGAATGTTTTCATCTATGTTCATCAATGTTTTAGGCCTGTAATGTTCTTTTTTTGTGTGATATCTTTCTCTGGTTTTGGCATCAGGGTGATGCTGGCCTCACAGAATGAGTTCAGAAGGCTTCCTTCCTCTGCAATTTTTGGGAATAGTTTGAGAAGGATAGGTGTTAACTATTCTCTAAAAGTTTGGTAGAGTTCATCTGTGAAGGCTTCTGGTCCTTGACCTTTGTTTTCAATTTTCTTCTGGTAATTGGTCTGTTCATATTTTCTATTTCTTCATAGTTCAGTCTTGGAAGAGTGTACATTTCTAAGAATTCGTCCATTTCTTCTATGTTGTCCATTTTATTGGTGTATAATTGTTCATAGTAATCTCTTATGATCTTTTGTATTTCTGTGGTGTTGGTTATAACTTTTCCTTTTCATTTCTGATTTTATTGATTTGAGCCCTCTCTCTTTTTTATCTTGGTGAGTCTGGATAAAGGTTTATCAATTTTGTTTAACTTTCAAAGAAAATTTGTAGTTTCATTAGTCTTTTCTATTTTTTTTTTAGTCTCTATTTCATTTATTTTTGCTCTGATCTTTATGATTTCTTTCTTTTCACTAGCTTTGGGTTTTGTTTATTCTTCTTTTTCTTACCTTTAGGTGTAAGGTTAGGTTGTTTATTTGAGATTTTTCTTGTTTTCTGAGGTACGCTTTTATTGCTGTAAATTTCCCCCTTAGAACTGCTTCTGTTGCATTCATGAATTTTAGATTGTTATGTTTACATTTTCATTTTTCTCCAGGTATTTTTAAATTTCTTCTTTGATTTCTTTAGTGATTCATTGGTTGTTTAGTAGTATATTGTTTAGGTTCCACGTGCTTGCGCTTTCTGCAGTTTTTGTCCCTATAGTTAATTCCTAGTCTCATAGTGTTGTGGTTAGAAAAGATGCTTGGTGTGATTTCAGTTTTCTTTACTTTACCAAGGTTTATTTTTTCTTCTAACATGTGATCTATCCTGGGGAATGTTCCATGTGCACTTGAAAAGAATGTGTATTCTGCCGTTTTCTGATGGAATGTTTTATATATATATATTAAGTCTATCTGATAATAATGTGTAGTTTAAGGCCAGTGTTTCCTTATTGACTTTCTGTCTGGATGATCTGTCCATTGATGTAAGTGGGGTGTTAAAGTCCCCTCCAATTATTGCGTTACTCTCAATTTCTCCCTTTACGTCTGTTAATATTTGCTTTATGTATTTAGGTGCTCCTCTGTTGAGTGCATATATATTTACAATAGCTATATCTTCTTTTTAGATTGATCCCTTGATCATTTTGAAATGTCCTTCTTTGTCTCATGTTACAGTCTTTGTTTTAAAGTCTGTTTTGTCCAGTATAAGTATTGCTACCCTGGCTTTATTTTTATTTCCATTTGAATGGAATGCCTTTTTCCGTCCTCTCACTTTCCCTCTGTGTTTTTCGATCTGAAGTGAGTTTCTTACAGGCTGCATATATATAGGTCTTGTTCTTGTATCTGTTCAGCCACTCTGTGTCTTTTAATTGGAGCACTTAGTCCATTTACATTTCAAGTAATTATTGATAGGTATGTATTCATTGTCATTTCATTAAATTTTTTGTAGTTCTTTTTTGTTCCTTTCTTTGACTGTCTTCCCTTGTGATTTGCTGACCATAATTATTGTTATTTTCAGATTCCTTTCTTTTTTCTGTGTTTATATTATAAATTTTTTGTTTGTAGTTGCTGTGAGCTTTATAGATAGCAATCTATGTGTACATATCTGTATATTTATATCTATATATGATTATTTTAAATTGCTGATCTCTTAAATTCAAACACATTTTTAAAACCCTGCATTTTTACTCCCCCACACCACATTTACTGTTTTCAGCGTCATATTTTGCATCATTTTTTTGTGTGTATCCCTTAACTACTTATTGTGTATGTAGATATTTTTACTACTTTTGTCTTTTAACATTCCTACTTGCTTTATATGTGGTTGACTTACTACCTTTACCGTATATTTGCCTTTACCAACGAGCCTTTCCCTTTCATAATTTTCATGTTTAGGTTGTGGCCTTTTCTTTCCCACTTAGAGAAGTCCCCTTAACATTTCTTATAAAGCTGGTTTGGTGGTGCCAGCTTTAGCTTGTCTGTGAAACTTTTGATTTCTCCATCAAATCTGAATTAAAGCCTTGCCAGGTAGAGTATTCTTGGTTGTAGGTTTTCCCCTTTCATCACTTTAAATATATGCTGCTCCCTTCTGGTCTGCAGAGTTCCTGTTGAAAAGTCAGCTGATAGCCTTATGGGAGTTTCCTTGTGCATAACTTGTTGCTTTTCCCTTGCTGCTTTTAGTATTCTCTCATTATCTTTAATTTTTGCCATTTCAATTACAATATGTCTTGGCATGGTCCTCTTTGGGTTGATCCTATTTGGGACTCTGTGCTTCCTGGACCTGGATGTCTGTTTCCTTTCTCAGGTTAGGAAAGTTTTTCAGATATTACGTCTTCAAATATGTTCTCTTCTCCTTTGTCTCTCTTTTCCCATCTGGGACCCCTATGATATGAATTTTAGTACACTTGATGTTGTCCTGGGGTCTCTTAAATGGTCCTCATTTATTTATTTTTTAGTTTTTCTATTCAGCTTCAGTTATTTCCACTATTCTATCCTCCAGCTCACTGATCCATTCCTTTGTATCATCTTATCTACTGTTGATGCCTTCTAGAATATTTTTTATTTCAGTTATTGTATTGTTAAGCTCTCCTTGGTTCTTCTTTATCTCTTCTAACTCTTTTAAACCTTTCATTGTGTTCATCCATTCTTCTCCTGACTTCTTTGAGCATCTTTACAATCACTACCTTGAACTTTTTATCAGGTATGTTGCCTAGATCCACTTCAGTTTGTTCTTCTTTGGGGGCTTTACCTTGTTCCTTCCTTTGGAACGTGTTCCTCTGTCTCCTCATTTTGCCTAATTTGCTGATTTTATTTCTGTATCAATATTTGGTAGTTTGTTTATGTTCCCCAACCTTGGAGAAGTGGCCTTTTGTAGGACATTGTCCTGTGTGTCCCATCCGCTCACTCCCCTCTGGTCACCAGAGCTATATGCTCTAGGGGTGCCCCTTATTTGGGCTGCATGGGTTCTTCTGTTGGCAGGGTTACTCAGTGGGCGGTCTGGTAGGCATGGCTGGTCCTCTGTCTGGTCAATTGCCAGATTCTGTTTTGTGTGAAGGCTGCTGGCTGCTGGTTTGTGGGACTGTGTTACAAGGCCACTGGCTGTGGGCCCAGGGTTGGGGATCCTGGGACAAGTGCTGGCCCACTGGTGGGCAGAGGTAGGTTCTGGAGTGGTGGATGTAGGGCTTGGGGTCTCGGATAGAATGTCAGCCTGCTGGTGGGCAAGGCTGGTTCCTGAGATGGCTGGCTATGGGGTCCAGGGAGTCCCAAAGCTGGTGTTGGCCTACGGGTGGGTGGGGCCAAATCCCGGGGTGGCTGGCTGAAGGGCTCTAGTGGTCCTGGGGCTGGTGTCTGCCAACTGGTGGTCAGGGTTGGGGCCCAGGGGGTCCCAGGGCTGGTGCCTGACAACTGGGTTGTGAGGCTAGTTCCAGGGCTAGTGTGAGCCCACTGGTGTGTGTAGCTGGGTCTCACAGTCTCTGGCTGCAGGGCCCTGGTGGTGCCAGGGCTAGTTTCAGCACACTGGCATGCAAAGCCAGGTCCTAAGCCCTCTGGTGGACAGGGCTGGGTCCTGGGGCAGCAGGCCTGTTGGTGGGTGGGGCTGTGTCTCTGCCCAGGTAATTGCTTGGCCTGAGACAACCCGGTACTGGTGCTAAGAGCCTATTGGGTGGGGCTAGGTCCTGATGTTAATAAGCTAGAGGGAGAATTCCCAAGTGGCACTTGCCAGCACCAGTGTGCTCGTATTAGAACATGCTCCCCAAAATGGCTGCCACCAGTGTCTATTTCCCTGGGGCGAGCCCCAGCTGTTTTCTGCCTCTCCAGGAGGCTCTCCAAGATCAGCCAGTGGGTATGATCTAGGCTTCTTTCAAAATACTGTTTCTGCACTGGGTCCCAGAGCATGTGAGATTTTATGTGCACCCTTTAGGAGTGAAGTCTCTATTTCTCACAGCCCCGAGCTCTCCTGAAAGTGAGCTCTACTGGGCTTCAAATGTCCTGGGTGCTCATCTTCCCTGTGCAGGACCCCCAGGCTGTGGACCCCAATGTGGGTCTCGGACCACTTACTTCTTGGGGAGAACCTCTACAATTATAATTATCCTGCTGTTTGTGGGTTGCCCATCCATGGATACGGGCCTTGACTATACCATGTCTCTATTTCTCCTACCCTCTTATTATGGTTCCTTCTTTATATATTTATTATTTATTTAATACAGCAGGTTCTTATTAGTCATCAATTTTATACACATCAGTGTATACATGTCAATCCCAATCGCACAATTCATCACACCCCACCCCACCCCCACCACTTCCCCCCCTTGGTGTCCATACGTTTGTTCTCTACATCTGTGTCTCAATTTCTGCCTTGCAAACTGGTTCATCTGTACCATTTTTCTAGGTTCCACATATATGCGTTAATATATGATATTTGTTTTTCTCTTTCTGACTTACTTCACTCTGTATGACGGACTCTAAGTCCACCCACCTCACTACAAGTAACTCAATTTCGTTTCTTTTTATGGCTGAGTAATATTCCATTGTATATATGTACCACATCTTCTTTATCCATTCATCTGTCCATGAACACTTAGGTTGTTTCCATCTCCTGGCTATTGTAAATAGAGCTGCAGTGAACATTGGGGTGCATGTGTCTTTTTGAATTATGGTTTTCTCTGGGTATATGCCCAGTAGTGGGATTGCTGGATCATATGGTATTTCTATTTTTAGTTTTTTAAGGTGGTTCCTTCTTTATGTCTTTAGTTGTAGAAGATCTTTTCTGTGAGTTTTCTGGCTTTTCTCGTCAACAGTTGCACTGTAAATAGTTGTAATTTTTGTGTGCCTGTGGAAGGAGGTGAGCTCAGGGTCTTCCTACTCTACCATCTTGGCCATGCCTCCTTGATTACTGTAGCTTTATTTTGAATTCAAAGAGTATAAGTTTTACCACTTTGTTCTTTTTTAAGATTGTTTTTTCTTATTTTAGACCCTTTGAATTTTTATATAAATTTTAAGATTACTTTGCAATTTTCTTCAACAAAGCCTGCTGGGATTTTGCTTAGGACTATATTAAATCTATAGGTCAATTTCAAGAGAATAGACACTTTCACAATTTTGAGATCTATGATTCATGAAAATTGTATACTTTTCCATTTATTTGGATCTTATTTAACTTCTCTGAGGATGTTTTGTAATTTTCAATGTAGAGGTCTTACATATCTTCCATTGGGTTTATTCTAAGGTGTTTGATATTTTGGTTGCTATTATAAATTTAATTTTATTTTTCAATTGTTTATTACCAGAATAATGCATTACAATTAATCCATGTATTATATATTGGTATATATTATGATAGTTATGATTTATCAATGAATTGCTGTTTTAATCATTATGAAATGTCCTTATTTTTCCTCTTGTAACTTTCCCTGTTCTAATGTCTTCTTTCTCTGATATAATATGGCTGTGTCCCTTTCTTATATGTTGTGATATGCATGGTATATCTTTTTCAACCCTTCTAATTTCAACCTGTGACTTTATGTTTAAAGTATGTTTCTTGAAAACAGCATATAGTTGGATCTTGCTTTTCTATTCAGTCTGACAGTGTCTGCATTTTACATGTAGTGCTCATCCATTTACACCTGAAGTAAGTATCAGTGTTGTTGGAGTTGAAGTTTAGCTTCTTGGCATTTACTTTCTATATGTCTGTATTAGTTTGCTAGAGCTGCTATAACAAAGTACTACAGACTGGGTAAGTAACAGAAATTTATTTTCTCACAGTCTAGAGGCTGAAGGTCTGAGATCAGGGTGTTTGCAGAGTTGGTTCCTTCTGAGGGCAATAGAGGAAGAATCTGTTCCAGGCCTCTTTCCTTGGCTTATAGATGACCATCTTGTCTCTTTGTCTTTACATTGTCTTCCCTCTATCCCCATGTCTGTATCCAAATGTCCTCTTCTTATAAGGATATCAATCATATTGGGTTAGGGCCCACTTTTAACTTAATTACCTCTCTAAAGGCCCTAGCTCCAAATGAAGTCACATTCTGAGGTACTGGGGCTTAGGACTTCAACATATGAATTTTGCGAGGAGGCACAGTTCAGCCCATAACAGTGTCTCAAAGGTCCTTAGTTCCTTTGTTCCTCCTTTCCTGCCTTCTTTTGGATAAGTCAGGTACATTTTTAGTTTTCCATTTTATACTTTTTACTGACTTCTTAGTTTTACCTCTTTGTGTTATTTTTTAGTTGGTTGCTCTAGAGATTACTATCTGCAACTTTAACGTTTCACAGCTACCTTCAAATATTATACCACTTATGAACATTCTAAGAATGTCACTACACTATCATTCCATTTACCCCAAGCTGATCTTTGTGCTCATTTTGCTATATATTTTACTTTAACATAAAGTAAACCCTATAGTAATAATGTATGTAGAAATAAATATGTTTAGAAACCCTAAAGTATATTGATATTAGTTTTACCCTAAATAGTCAGTTATCTTTTAAAGATATGTGAAAATGAGAAAAAGTTAATAGTCTTTAAGCAATTATGTATAAAAGTATAATTAAAAGATATATAGTATTTTAAAGAAATATAAAAATACATAAATGTATTTATTTCTACATGCATTATTACTATTATTAAAAGTAAATAAAAATATGACGTATTTTCATTCAGCAACTCGTACATACTGTTCTGTTGACTCTGGCCTCCATTAAAGCAGCAGTTTCTGACCTTAGGTATTACAACCAGAGAGATGAAGGCTAAGTGCAAAGGGAAAGTCCCTATAAAGGAAAGAAATCAGTCTTGCATGTAATACTGGGCTTAGAAAATACTACTCCCTGCTCAGACATAGGCATACTGCATTCCTTCTCTACCATGGCCCCAGGAAGCTCTCTGTCAAGGCTCAGCAGGGCTTTTGCACACTATTAGAAAGATACACCTTCTGAATTTTAGCATCCAGTGAGTCTGCATAAGAAATCATGGATGGATCTTTATACCACCCATCACTCACCTTTTGCAAGGAAGATGGAATAGGGCAAAGGCAAAGAGAGAATGAGGTCTTCTGAAGATAAGAATGATCTGGTTTACAGGAGTGACTCTCCACTGGTGAAAATACTGGGGCTTGGAGATACTGAGAGATTTTTTTTGGTATGTAATTGTAGAGCTACTAGTGAGGATAGGGTGGTTTTGATGGTCCTCTCTGTCTTTCTGAGCAGCCCCCCATTATTCCCATCACATAGCCTTATGGCCTTTATGGCAGAAATGAGAATGAAGATGCAATGTGCAAAGTGTGGGCATCTTGGCATTAGAAAGGGCAGTGCTCTGCATGCTTGTCGTCTCTCTTTGCTTCACATAGCCCTGGCTCTCACCCTGGTAGTGCCAGCTCATCTTCTGAACTGAGATTCTCATTTGAGGAGACCCTAAGGCTTCTAATATCAGGCAGGGTCCTACTGCCTGAATGAAAAGAGAGTCACTGAATTCAAAATGAGAATGAGTAGTGGTTAAGTGCTTCATCTAAATTATTTCATATGCTTAGTGCTTTAAAATTTGCCATATGTGAATGTAAATGAAACCTCATTAGATTATGCCATTATGCAGTAATCATTATGATCTGATAGATTTGACAGATCTTTGCAAGTCATTTTTTCAGATATCAGCTGAAATTGCAAATATCCATAGTGACTTATGCTTAGAAAATATTGCTAGGTATTTGTTTTACACAAATGGTTAATACTTGGAGTGAACATTCTCAGGCAATAAATTGAAATAAATTGAATAATCTCAGAACCTGTTTGTCTGTCATCACCAGTTAGGAATATTTTGGTTGTAAAAGAGAGAAAAAAGAGCTCAAACCAAATTAAGCAAAAAATGGGAGTGAGGAGGGTAGGTCTTGGCTCATAGATCTGAATGATTCAGAAATGATTCAAGCAGTGCTTTATCCGATAACATATGTGTTGTAACCAGAACCTGATTTTTCTCTTTTGCTCCATCTTTTGTAGTGTTGGCTTCATCTTCAGGCTCTACACACTGCCCAGTCCCCATTCCCAGCTCTTTTCTTTTCTACAGCTGGCTGCTGCTAGCTGCAAACTCATGACCAGCCTTGAACTACATTGTCCAAGGGAAGAGGACGGGTCCCCTCTGGTTGTTCCTGCCTAAATCCTTAGATATCCTGTCTCTTATTGGCTCACATTTGTTCATGTGTCCCTCTTGAATCAGTCATGGTGGTTAGGGGAGGAGGAGACCGTATCTGGCTTAAATCCCTCAGGGCCTGGCCATGGAACCTAGTGTGAGTCAACCCTACCGGAACCACAGAGTGTCAGAGGATGGGAGGGAGGGATGGTTCCCCACCGTGGTCTGGGGACACTGGCCTGGCACCTGTGTTAGCATCTTGCTATCACTGTCTGGAGATGGTGACCTAAGAAGTGTAATATTGCTTCACATTCAGTCCTTTCTTTGTTTTATAAACCCCAGTCTTTGGAATTTTCCTTATCACATAACGGATGCCTCCTTTTAGGGCATCTACAGGCATGTTTTGCCCTTATCAAGGACCTCCCCTTCTTGTCAGGTATAAAAGTACCTCTCATTCAAAGACTTCCAGCAACAAAATTAAATAGTCTGTGTTTCATTTCAAAATGTATACTTAGCTGTTTTACTCCTGGGTACTGTAACAAGTGTATCTGCCTACAAGCTGCAGAATTGTTTGAATTACCATCATCATCATAATTTTCACTGTAGACACTGTACTAGGCACATTGCATGTGCTGTTCTATTCCAGTCTTGGAAGTCACTCCTTTTTAAGTCCTATACACATTTCAAGGCCCAGTTTCAGATCTTCTTCTTCCAGGAAGCCTTCTACAATCACCCTTACCCAATATCTTCCTTGGGTGATCTTTTTTGTTTGAATTATTTATCATGCTCTGCTTTAATCTATCTTCCAAACTGGATTGTTAGCTGCTCAAGGGCGGTGGCCTTAACTCCTGCTTCCTGTATCCTCAGAGCCTAACACAGTGGCCTTGAACATCAGGGGCTCAGTAATTATTGATTATTACTCAAGACTGTGGGACTCTCATTCCTTAGAGGAAATCAGGAAACCTTTGTGCCACATAAGAAAGCTATTTATGCAGGCCATATCCCAGGACATTCTCCTTTGTCTGAGCACTTGCAGGTTTATTCTGTAAAATTACATTGCTCTGAACACTTCTCACACTAAGGAGACTGAAGACTTAGGACCAGAAATGTTTCCCTTAGCAGTTCTATTTTCAGCACCATTCCCGGTAATGGCACTGGGATAAGCATTTATAATACCTGAACTTTGTGAAAGTTAGAGAAGATTGGCATAAGACAGAAGGATCACAGAGCTTGGAATCACATAGATCTGGGTTTAAGTTCTGCATCTTTTCACTTACTACCTGTATTACCTGATGAGAATTACTTAATGTTTATAAACATTAGCATTTTCCCCTATAAAACTAGAAATATAATTCCTACATCAAAAAGTTGGGAACTATTCTTGTCTCCATCCCAACTGGAAATGCTGCAATACAATTGAATTCTGACACTAACTACCTGGAGTTAGCATCTGACACCACAGGTTTAGGGCATGGTCCACAACAAGACTTCTGTTCATACACTAGCCACTGCTCAGGCCACCTACACCTCAGACCAACAGGCTCTCAGTCTGTGAGTTTCCTGCAATGCCCCTCAGATTTGATAATTTGCTAGAACCATTCACATAACTCAGGAAAAGAGTGCTTATGTTAACAGTTTGGCTATAAAAGATGACCATAGGGCAAAGTCTAGGAGGTAACACAGAGCTTCTGTGCTCTTTCCCCATGGAATCAGGGTGTATCACTGTTGCAGTACATTGATGTGTTCAATCACCAAACTCCACTGTGCTTTGGTGTCCAGAGATTTTATTGGAGTTCCATTATGTAAGGACGATTCATTAGGTCAGTGGTCATGTAACTGAACTCAATCTCTAGCTCCCTCTTCTCTCCAGAGGTTGGGCTGGCTCAAGTCCCAAACCTCTAATGACATGGTAGGTCTTTTTGTTGACCAGCTCAGCTAGCACAACTGCAGCTAAGGGCTCCACCATGAGTCACCTTATTAGCATAACAAAGACACTCCTTGCCCAGGGAATATCAAGGGTTTTAGAAGCTCTCCACCAGGAAACAGGACAAGCAGCAGACAAATTTTTTGTTATGCTCAAGGAAGTTTATGAGGTAATGAATGAAAACATACCTTTATGGTAAGAAAAAGTGAACATGGAACTAAGTAAAGCGTTGAGTTTAAAGGCTGAGTTTTTAATGATTATATTGTTAGCATGTTGTCCCTTCCTCCATTTTTCAGTTCTTCAGGACTCTACCAAGATTCCAGCCATGAAAAGACACAGAACACGGAGCGGGTAGTGTAATCGTGGCATTACTCAACATGAAAAGGGATCTGTTGTAACTTATGTCTGGATTTAATTAGTGATGTATAGGACAGCTTCTGAGTAAAGAAATTATTTTAGCCACTCTTCATAAATAATGTTTCCATAACAAGAAGAACAGAGAGAAGGCCAGGTAACCTACTTAGGATAATGTCAGGAGGAGGAATGACAATGGAAACAGGCTTAGATCTCATCAAGTTACAGATATAATGAACACACATGCTGAAGACTTAGATATGCCAGAGTAAAAAGCTGTGATCTTCACATTCTGCAGTGCTACTTTGGATCTGTGTCCCTGGATGAACTCTTTTGAGATTCCACTAGGTTTTCATATCACATCTAGCCTTGAAAATAGGCAAAAAGTACTTTGAGAGAGTCTTTCAGTGGGACCACTATGGCGAAACCACTGGGAGCCACACATCCATTTTCCAGCCATGGGATACTATAAGAGGTCAGAATGAGTGCTATAGGCAAATGTTTATATTATCATGCTCAGTAAAAAAAAAAAAAAAAGTCACAAAATTAAACACGAATATGATCCTATCCTTATCCTCATGCACGCATGCGGATGGACATAAAAATACTGGGAAACATGTCAGGATATTAATAGTTCAAAATTTCTGAATCATGGCATTACCATTTAATTTCCTGCCCTTCTTTATTCTCTTCAGAACGTTTACATTGCTTATGCATTAGCTTTATCGTAATAAGAATATTTTAAGACAACAAGGCATGCTTGTGTATATATCGCTCTGTAATTACTTTCACTTTATTCCCTGTGTGTCTAAATGATAAGCTTATCTCCCCAAGTGGAATTTAGCACCTGAAAGAGGCATAATGCCTCCGATTTTAGGCACATGGTTACCTTTATGTTAGGTTCTCACTGTTCGTCAGTTTCTGGGTGGGCACATTGGCTGCCCACATTTGCTTTCTCTGAGCAATTGAAAAAGGTAGACTCCTAGAGACCAAAATTTGGGATGAATGTGTAAGGTCAGCAGAAATATTGGTGGCTTAATTCTATGTTAAAACTCTACACAATCTTCTCTAACCCCTTTCACAGTAAAGCCCATAAGATTTTAGACAGCCATCCATTCATAAAAGTTCCCTCCTAAGTCTAGACTTGGCATATCACAATCCGTAAAGTAAGGCTGATGATTCAAACAGAGTACCTGGGAGCAGATTGCCTTTGAATGGATGCTAGTTCTTTTTCAGAAGTAGAGGACTGGGAGGAAATACTGAAGAATGAGTAATGTTTTCTCATGGACTGTTGCAGAGCAAGCCATTCATTGATTCAAAAAATATCATGTTAGAGCTCTTAGAAAACTATGGTGAGCAGAACAGATGAGGTCTTCATTTCATGGAACAAACCCTTTCGATGCAGAGAAAAATCCTCTCAGCAAACATATAACTTAAGGGCATTTTCCCCTGTCCCATAATGTGTCATTGGCAATAGGTGCTGGCTATGAAAATAACCACTTTTGAACTTAAAGACACCTCATTTTCTACTTTGCTGCATCATTCATTCATTTATTCATTCACTCACACACTTTTTCATACAAACAAAATTCAAAAAAACCCAGCAGGCACCTTTACTATAACACTGTGCTAGGCATTGAGGGAGTATGGGGGGTAGAATATTAGGTCTGACATATTTCTGTTGAAAACCATCACCCAATAGACATGATGCTTCTGATCAATGATGCATATTATCTGGATTTCAGAGTTTTTCCAGCCCTCATAGTCCTCAACTTAAAATGACTAAATCATCTTTTTTTCTTTGCAATCTATTAAATATAAACTTCAACATAATTTAGAACACATGGATTTTGAATATACCAAATTTTAGTATATAGGACTCTTTTCCATCTCCAAATAACTGAGAAATAAGGAAACAAGATTTCCTTCTGCATATTAAACTTGAAATTGAAATAATGAAGCCTCCCATTTTCTGATCCATGGGGACTGGCCATGGTGATCAGAGCTGGCCTTCTTCAGGTAATGCCCCTGCTGTTGTCATGAATTAAATATTGACAATAGAAATCTCACCATACAGAACCAATTAAACAATTCAGAAAAGTTAAAGAGACCTTAAGAGGCCCAAAGATAAAATACATGTATTATTAGGTGAAGAAACAAATTTCCTAGAGGCGTTGTTTAGAAATATGCTTTCTTAATGAGCTCCAGAAGCTTTTTCTCCCTTTGTGATATTAAAAAAGGAATAGACTCTGGCAGAAGGTCTTACATCATTTTTCCTGCCAAGGTGAATTCTGAGATAGGCATTTTCTAGTAAATGTCCTTGTTTGCAATAATTGCTTCCCTGGAATTGTGATACAATGCTGCTGTTTCCTTTAATCTAAGTTGTACATGTTTCAATACCTGACCATTCAAGCTATTATAACAAGAGATACAAAAAGAAATTACTTTGATCAGTTTCCTGAGGTATTAGGATAGATGCTGTCATTTACAACCATAAGTGAGGAGAAATCTCTTTAAAGGACAGGGGAATCTGTCCCTGAAACCTTATCTGTTTTCTTGCAACATGATGGAATATGAACACCATCACATATTGTGTTTCCATCCACTGATTGACTAGGTCTTTAAGTGATGGTGACAAATACAAATACTCATTGACTTACCAACAAGATGAATAGGGATTTAGCATCAATCATCTTATAAAAAGCCCCAAATGACATTTGAAACTAGGAAAAGGAATTCAAGCAAAATAGAAATTATTCTTGGGCCCATCAGTCACATCTTTGTGTCTCCACTCAAAGTACCTCTTTCTCTTTCTCTCCAAGATGGGCAAGTGGCTCATCTTCCAAGACCCTAGCTTCACTGAGTCTGTGCTTCATCCCCATGCATGGCCTCAGGGATTTCCCTTTCTTGCAAATATAATTTGTCTAGGAATTGATTCAGTGTTTCAGTAGAAAATTTACTGTTATGCTGTGTGCATAAACAACTAGTTGATTTTCTTTAAAAAGTCAAATAATGGGTCATTTCAGCAAACAGATCTCAAGGGCTGATGTCGGATCAGCATTTATTTAAACTTTGCATGATCAAAGAGGGACAGTTCTTTCATTTCTAAAGATTTATCAAGGCCTTAGTTTACACTAGGTGACGTTCTGGGATTTTGGTGGTATAAAGACAGATAAACTTCCTTCTCTCATGGTAGGTATGTTGGGGGAGAACCACCATGAGTGAATTAACAAAAAGAAAGGGAGAGAAAGGGCGGGAGTGAGAGAGAGACGGAAAGAGGAAGAAGGAGAAGGAGAAGAAGGCAAAGTCTATGAAGAAAGAAAGGAAATTATAAAGAAAGGAGGGAATGAGGGAGGGAGGGATGAAAGGAGCAATAAGAACTCTGAAACAAGCAAGAGATAGAGTGTTCATGTGTAAACCACGGCCTTACAAGTATCACAACTCTAGTTCAATGGAACGTACAAATTAGAGCCACGTGATTTTAAAAGTCAGAAGCCTCTAATAACCCAGCAGCTCTGAATTATGTCATTGATGGGCTATGGCCGCATTGGTTCCTAAAATAATGTGATGTGAAGACAAGACTCCACTCCCCACTCCTACAGTAGAAAGAGCACTGAGTTTCACTTATACCCCTTTCTTGAAGAATCATAACCAATATTACCATATGAAAGATTCTGGAAAGTCGCCTATTCTGTTAAACTTATTTTATTGTGGAAACTTTTTTCCTGTTCCACTTATTAACCTCCATCTTACTTGTGTCCCAAATGGTTACCACGTGAGTAGGACGACTAGTGGAAGAGGCATCTTTAAACAGAAAGCATTATCACGTGGACACTCAGCCTTATTAGAGAGTAGTCAAAAGACAATAAAAAAAGCAGTATCCACCTTCTAAAGATTTATAATATGAGCATGGGTCAGTTCAGTTCATTAGCAACCATCCTGTACCAGTCCTGGGAATCAAGATGTGAGTAAGGCACAGTCTGCCTTCAAGAAGTCCCAAGAAGGTATGGTATAATAAAAAAAAGTTTTTCCATGTAAATTAAAATGCAATTCAGTATTACTTGCTACAGTAGAGAGAAAGGCACAAGATACCAGGGAAGCACAGAGATTACCTGGTTAAATCTGAAGGAGTCCTAAGGGGTATCATGGAAGGCTTCATAGAGGAGGTGACAAGAATTACACACGTAACATCACTGGAGGATAATCCATGACAGAACAGCTATCATATGGGAAATGCTCTCAGTTCCCAACCCTAAATCTACAGACCTATTTCCACCAGCTCTCACTCTCTCTTCCTTCTCTCATGCTTACTTCCCTTTTCTCCAGGACTGCACGTGGATGACAGACTGTCCTTCTCTTTCTCCTTTCAATCTTTTTCTTGAAACATCAACATCTAAACATGTTCAAGTGCCTCTTATAACAAACAAACAAGCAAAACCAATTCTCCCGTTAAAAATTCCTCTCCTGATACTATGTCCCTCTCCACTTTCCTTCCCTTTACAGCCTGTCTTTTTGTAAGAGTTGCTTTTATTCGTGTCTCCATTTTCTCACCTCTTACTGCTCACCCAGTCCGAAATGCCTTATGATCACATCAAGCCAACATCACAATACTTATTAAATGACCAGTAACCACCACGTTTCTAAATTCAGGGACCACCTTTCAGCTCTCCATTATTTAATCTCTCTGGAGCATTTCTTGGTGTTAACTTACCACTCCCTACCCGCTTGAATCACACTGTCTCTTTGGCTTCTGTGACATGACATTTTCCTGATGTTCCTCTAACATCTCTGTTCAATCCCTCTTTAGGTCATTAAATATTAGAATTAGTCAAGGCTTAATCACAGGACCCCTCTACTTTGCACTCTGTACTATTTACTCTATACTTTCTGCCTCAGTTTCACTGATATCCATGGATTCAGTTATTACTTACACATGATGAACCATTAATATAAATCATCAGCTTAGCTTCCAACACATAGACCTGTCCACCTGGCATGTACACTTGAATACTTCTAGGTACCTTGATCTCAACATATGCACAATAGCCAGTTTAGTCCCTTTCCATTGTCTTCTGTCTCAGTGAGTAGCATTCCCATGTGTCTAGTTCCATAAGCCAGAATCCTAGGAGCCAGACTTGACCTCCTTCTCCCTCACTCTTGCATATCCAGTCTATCAACAAGCTCTCTCAACTTCCAAATCTGTGCGTACCTCTTTCCACTGTCACAATCTTAGCCCAAGCAGCCATCATTTTTCATTTGTCTTCACTATATGGTTAGCCAAGTATTTTCTAAATGCAAACTGACCAGGCCTTCTGCCTACTCTTAGCTGGAAGACCAAAATCTTTAGCATGGTCTACAAGGTCCTTCTTTTTCTTTTAATGTGGACCATTTTTAAAGTCTTTATTGAATTTGTTACAGTATTGCTTCTGTTTAATGTTTTGGATTTTGGGCCCGGAGGCATATGGGATCCTAACTCCCCCACCAGGGATCGAACCTGCACCTTTATTTATTTATTTATTTATGTGGTTGCACTAGCTCTTAGTTGTAGCAGGCAGACTCCTTAGTTGCAGCTCGCTGGCTCTTTAGTTGTGGCAGGCAAACTCTTAGTTGCGGCATGCATGTGGGATCTAGTTCCCCGACCACGGATCAAACCTGGGCACCCTGCATTGGGAGCATGGAGTCTTAACCACTGTGCCACCAGGGAAGTCCCAGAAGGCGAAGTCTTAACCACTGGAACACCAGGGAAGTCCCTATAAGGCCCTTCTTGTGTTTATTGTTGCATTGCTTGATTCATTCCTTTAAGAAATGTGTTTTGAATGCCGACACTGTTCAAAGCACCACAGAAACAGTGATAAAGAAAACAAATAAAGCTCCTGTCCTCGTGGAGGCATGGAATATATATCCTAGTGGGGGAGATCAACAATTAAAAAGTATAAAAAATAGAGATTTATTTTCAGGGGTGATACGGACTATGAAGAAATATTAAGTAGTATAAGGGATTAGGGAGTAACTAGCTAGGAGTAATTTTAGAAAGGAGGTGGAGGAAGCCTCTTTAAAGAGAGAACTCCCATGCAGAATACTATAGGAGGTGAGAGCATACTTGGGGCCCTAGCTCTCTGCTCTCCCTTGTTCTCTGTGCTCTAGACTGATTGACAGTTTTTATATTCCCCAATGCCTAAGGCTACCCCAGGGCCTTTACACATACCCCCAGTGCTTCCTCTTTACCTCCTCATATTCCCCTGCTTCTTCTTCTTTTTCTCTTCTTCCAGTACTTGTAATGCTCTTCTCCCCTCTCCTCACTGGACCTCTTTTTCTCCTAATCTTCAGATCCAGGCTAAACTCATTTCCTCTAGGAAAAACCTTTTTGGCCCCCTAGACCAAATCAAACTTTGTTATCATGTATTCTTACTGATTATGCCCTTATCTTCATGTTGTCAGTTGAGTTTTGTAATGTATGTGGGTGGATTTTACACATTCAGTGGAATATTTACTGTTACTTGTATTTTAATTAATACTAAAATTACTGAAATTGAAATTTTTAAAAACTAGCTTCTCTTAATAAGTTTTAATCTCAAGGATGAATCAGTTTTTCAATTTACAAATCTAGTTATTTTCTGTATAAATATAAGAAATGTCTAATTTGTTATTTGATTAATATAATTTGATTAATAGTAATGTTAGTTATAAATTTAACAGATTACATTTTCCATAACATTTAATCTAACTTGTTTAGTTAATTAATCATATCTCCTTAGATGTTTCAAATTACAATCACAAATGTAATAGATCTGATTCTCCCAGGGCACAGTTATAGGCAGATCTAAAACTCAAACAATTTTCTTAGACACTTGAACACTACTTTCAAAACTAATAAATCTCAAATTTTGAATGTAAGGGATCAGATTATCAAATAAACAGTTTACAAATACAATCAATCTCATTATCCTATACATTTCCAATTAAACTCACGTTACCAGTTAACCATTTAAAATCAAAATAACAAGTCCAGTGGGTCAGTCAGCTTACCCATTTCATACAGTGTAAATCCGCATTTATCCCCCAGTCTGCACAGTGTGTCTCAAGAACTGATGTCCTCAATCTGTGAGGCAGGTGGGGCTTGAGGTGGTCAGAGTCCATGGCCTGATTGCGTCCTGCCAAGAACAGCCTCATACGGGGTTCCAAATCCCTCCAGTAAGCAACTCCAGTATTCCTTTGAAATATTATCTGTCTCATGACATGGTAACGGTTGGGAAGCACTGCCACAGATATCAAACACACAAATTATTATGATTGCAAAACCTGTCAAAGCCAGATAACAAGTGTTAATACTTACGGGCGTGTTTTACATATGTTACCACCTCTTGGCTTTATTTCGAGACCTCACGGAATGCAAAGACACTTACCCAGATAAGCAGAGCAGATTTGCCATCTCTGGTCAACTGAGGTCACTGGCCTAGGACACGGGACATTGATGGATTTGCCTACATGTCCAGAGTAATTCTACGTGAGTCTCAGATTTAAAAGCTGAGCCCTATTTTGTAGTAGTCAGGCTCTGCATCCTTTCCTAGTTCTTGGAAAACTGCAACCTCTTTCACAATTGTATTGCCTGATTTGAGTTGGTTCTACTCACCCTACCTGGACTGAAACTGACACCTTTCCTATCACGTGGAAAATGTCTACATTCCTTATATTTTAGCTTCTCCTGTCTCTCTTGCCACCATTATTCTATAGTCTCTTATTTATATATAAGGGTATCACAGTTTTAATTTTACATTTAAGATCTTGATTACTTGATTATTCTCTCTGTCCTTCAATGGACTGTGAATTCCATTAGAGACCTGACTATGTCTGCCTTTTGCTCAACATCTTATCTGTACTCTGTGGGACAGGATCAGTTTACCAATGAAGAATGAAGAAATAATTGTCTAGAGGTGTGGTATCCAGTAAAATATAAGAGAAATACACACAATGTGCTCTTAACCTGTTACATTTCACTGGACCTCAAAGCTGGAGCAATCTTCCTTATAACTTGCAAAAGTCATCATATAGGTAATACATAGATATACATCAAGGGATATGTTCCCTGGACAAACAATTTGGCCATAACAAATATCTAATTGCCTTCAGAGTAATGAGCAAAACATCAAAACATAATAGATCGGGGTAGTTCTGTACAAAGTCAAAGATAGAAAATATTCTAGGCCGGTGAGATGAGTTTGATTTTTCAACAAGAGGATGCTACTCAATGGGATACTCACCAAGGGAGACACTGAAATTAGCCTTTCTAGTAACGTTCAGAGGAAAAGGTACCCAAGGACACCTGGTCTGGACTTTGAGGAAACTATATCTCTACTGCGGAAATAATATCCGTCTTCAAACAACCCTGCAGAGCAAAAGGCCTACGGTTAACGAGCCGAGAGAACTAAGACTTGGACACTCTTCCCTGCCTCCCTCTCCCTACCACTCCCTACAAGCCTTCTCCTAACTTCATCTGCTACTCTTAAGCCATCCTTTAGGTCTTAGCTCTAGGATCACTGCCTTTAAATTCTTTCCAACTCCCCTCCACTTCAGCCCCTCTTACTGGGAGAGAGGTCTCTGCCCTGGGCTCCCATAGCATCACACACCTTCCATGTCACATTATGCAAGTTCCACATCATTTCATACTCACTTCTCTACCTGTTTATGTCCTTTAATAGATTGTGGATTATATGATGGCAAAAGTGAAGTATGATTTGTTTATCATTCACAGTGCCTTGCACAGAGCCAGACTCATAGCAACTGTTCAATAAGCACTTATTGAATGAATAAATTGTTCTGCTCCCCTGTTTAGAAGACACTTTCTGGTAATTATCGACCTTCGCATGACAAGAGGGTGCACGGGGAGAGGGGTGCAAGTCAAAAGAAGAACGTGTGTAATCTCTTTAGGATTTCTAATTTCACTGCAAAGTGATAAGTTGGTGCTCTGACATATACACCAGTCTCTGGGCGCTTAGTGAGTCCATTCTCGAGAGAGAAGTCAGGTTTGGCCAGTTTCTTCAGCAGCCTCCCTCAGGCAGATCCTCTCTCCATCTGCATCTCTTTCTGATCCCAAGTTTTGCTTTTGAAACACTCATACATGGGAGGAAAAAATGATTCAACACTCAACCTGAAGGCAATTCTACACTGAAAGAGATGAGCTAGTAAATGATAAAAAGTGGCTTGCACAAAGACTGCATTCATTAGAGGTGCCCTGACGTTAGATTTTTATTCAGTTTAGTGGCTGTGTAGCTGTTTAGCTATTGAATGTTATGATCTAAATTTATTCTACATTGAATCTGAAAAGAATTTAACCTATAATGAAAAAACGCTTGTCTTACTGGTTTCATCCCAGGAACCTGTTTTCACCTTAGGTGAACTATCATGCAGGGCTTTACTCTCCTCTTTTTCCAGAAGCCTTGGGGTTTAGTGAAAATGAAACTTAAAGCAGAGATAGGGAAATATGGAAGGCACTCTGCTGCCTCGGGAGGGTGGTGTCCAAGGGAGGGAGTGTTTTCCACGCCAGGCCAAGCTCTTGTCTCTTCATTGCATTGTTCTGATCTTAGCTTCCATACTAATCAGCTGACCAAAAGGAAGGGATAAGTAGCAGGTCTTTGGGAGCCATTTGAAAAACTTTGTACCATCTCCATTTTAAGAATGGACCTTGGGGCTTCCCTGGTGGCACAGTGGTTGAGAGTCCGCCTGCCGATGCAGGGGACGCGGGTTCGTGCCCCGGTCTGGGAAGATCCCACATGCCGCGGAGCGGCTGGGCCCGTGAACCATGGCCACTGAGCCTGCGTGTCCGGAGCCTGTGCTCCGCAACGGGAGAGGCCACAACAGTGAGAGGCCTGCGTACCGCAAAAAAAAAAAAAAAAAAAAAAAAAAAGAATGGACCTTGGCTAGAGTTACTTTAACTTGTGATTTGAGTGATTACTACCATTATTGCATATTTTCAATATCCCAGACCCTGTGCTAAATCCATACTTTGCATTTATCCCCTTTTTTTTTTTTTTTTTTTTTTTGCAGTACGCGGGCCTCTCACTGTTGCGGCCTCTCGCGTTGCGGAGCACAGGCTCCAGACGCGCAGGCTCAGCGGACATGGCTCACGGGCCCAGCTGCCCCGCGGCATGTGGGATCTTCCCGGACCGGGGCACGAACCCGCGTCCCCTGCATTGGCAGGTGGACTCTCAACCAACTGCACCACCAGGGAAGCCCTGCATTTATCCCCTTTAATCCTTACAATGATCCTATAAGTTTGGCACTCATTCCATCAATTGCTAAGGCTTAGAGACATGAAATGACTTGTCCAAAGTCACAGGAAAGGAACTGGCAGTGCCACGACTTATACTCATGTCTGTCTGATTCAGAAGTTCATATTCTTTACCACTGTGGTGGCTTCCACAGGAGCAGGTTAAACATCGCTTGATAAGCACTGGCAGCTCTGACTCAGTGGCCGCTGCCACCAACCTGTCCTAGGCTATAGTCTGTTGTGGTTTCCATAGCTCTTTGAGACCACAACCTCCATCCAACCTTACCGTGGATAATATAGCAGAGTGATGATTACTTATAGGACAGTCTTGCCAAAAGTAAGAGTGACATATCAAGAATGCTTCCAGGCACTGAGACAAGAATCACTCTGGGTTAACCAAGGGAAAAATTCAAGGTCTTTCTCTGCTTTCCAGGTTAAAGGTTTTGAACATTTTAAAGAAAGAAGAGATACATGTGAGCGAGCGTGTCATGTTCAGGGTGAAATAGAATTATTAACATTCATATAAGGCCAATCATAGGTGTTCAGTATAGATAAAACAGGTAGCATTTAGTAAAATGAAACCCAATCACATGAAATCAATACTCATGATTTCAATCTTTTATTCAACAAATATTTATTATTTAGTATACCTTGTGGAAAGCTCTGTCCTAGATGATGGAGACTTTTTCCTCCACTTAAGCTTCTGTTATAGTTCTCAGATCATAATGTAATTAAAGACAACTGGTGATGATTAAAGGGTGACATGGGATCCAAGTCAGCTTTCCCCCAGAGCGAGGGCCAAAGCCTGCCTCTTGATGTAAGGAGTCCTGCAGAGGGATGCTGTAAACCAGCAAGGCTGTCTTCAGGAGTATCAGATAAGGGGCCAGGACATGATTCTGCGCTTTGAATAAGGATTTGGGAGAAGGGGAAAAAATGGTTATAGAATTACATTTAGTTTTGTATTGAGCATTATCCCGAGGTGCTTTTCACATGTCTTGAAGAAAGTGCCTAGGATCTAAGGAAATAGGATACTCTGAATTTGCCTTTTTTTCCCCTTGGACTTCTAAAAATGAACTTCGTAGATAAGGTCAGTTGAAGTTCAGTGCTTCTTTTTCTTGGGTCTGTGTGTCCCTAAGATATACAGATTCTCCCTCCATACCAGGAGACTGTGTGGCCTATCCCTTCTTTTCAAACTTCTGAGAGGATTTGCCTGATACAAAATACATGATGTGATAGCTAACATTTTACTCAGGACTTGCTATGTGCCAGGCCCTGTATCAAGCATTTTTATAGAAGCTATGTCGGGCGGGTTTTCTTCCTATGCCCATTGTATGGATGAGGGAAACTGAGGGTTAGCAGATTTAGGTAGTTTGTTCAAGTAAGTGACAAAGGTGGGGTCAGATCCAGGTCCAACTTCCATGTCCTTGACCTTAAACAAATACTGTACTCACCACTGAACAAGTAAGTGTGGAGTGCTGGCTGTGTGCTTGATCTTCTAGACACTGGGGATGTGGAGGAGAGGAGAAGAGGCAAAGTTGTTGCCTGCAGAGACTTCTTCTGGGATTTGGGGGGAACCATAAACAGTGAAACAAACAGGAAATCTACCAACAGGGAGTGAGCGTTGTATAGGCAATGGGATCCTATATTGATAGCTACATGTGGATATGTGACTAAAAAAAAAAAAAAAGACTAGAAAGACACATACCATAAGGGTGATTATCTCTGGGTGGCCAGATTTTTATTCTCTTCTTTACACGTTTTTGAAAATTTTCAAGTATTCTGTAGCAGCTATATACTTCTGATATAATCAGATGAAACCCATAAATGTTATTAAAAACAGAATTTAATCTTAGAAAATCCTGACAAACTGCATATAGGTTAGGCACCCTCCTCTTACCCTTTTTCATTTCAATCCTTTATATTATAAAAGAAGCAAAGTGTGGTGTTTTTTCCATCTGTATGAGTCTGAAATATTTATTCCTCTCCCAGGAATTGTGCTGGCTCCCTCCGCCCCAAGCTTTTCTGAGTTTGTGCACATCAGGCCTTCTCAGTGCTGCCTCCACACTTGAATCTCCTGGGCAGTGTTTCAAATACTGATGCCAGAGCTCACCCCCCCACCCCCGAGACCTGCTGAAGCAGAAGCTGTGTGTGTGTGTGTGTGTGTGTGTGTGTGTGTGTGTGTGTGTTTCAGTCTCCCAGGTGACTCTCTTGTGCAGCCAGGGTTGAGAATCCTTGGATGGTGAGCCCCATCCCGCTGATCCTCAGAGCCCTCCCTTTCTGGGGAGCATCCTTAGCCCCTGCCTTCCTCTCTGTCTCACTGGGTCTGGGATGCTCAGGGAAGAGAAGGAGGAGGCAATGGGCCCAAGCAGGTGGCCAGAACGAGGCAGAAGCTGGGCAAATCCTGCGCCCTTCCAGCACCTGGCTGCAGCCCCACCCCAGCCTTCTGACCTACTTACTCAGGGCCTGCAGTGTGAGCGACTCAGACCTGGAGGAGAGCAGAAATTGTTAACAAAAGCCAGACGCTATGCAGATGGGGAGCCGGGGACACGCTCCAACCACAGTAGAATTCTCACCTTTCCGGAACACAGTGCTCGCTGTCACAGCTCCGGGCCTTTGTCTGTGCTGCCCTCTCAGACTGAAATGTCCTTTGATGCCAACTCTCTCTTCCCCTGGGGCTGAGTTGTGCTCCTCCTTGAAGGCTAAGCTCTGTGAGTTCCTTCCTGACCCTCTGCTCCCCAGATGGGACGACTCGCTCCCTCTTCATCTGTGGCTCCCACCAGCGGGAATTTGTTCCCAGCATTAAGGCAGCACTTCAAGGCTTGTGTCACCTGGGGAGGTGTCTGCCTCCCTGACCAGGTGGGGAGTCCTCAAGGGCAGCGCATGTCCTCATTCATCCCTGTGCCTCACACGACTGACTGGCGAGTAGAAGGGCCCAGGTCTTGGAGTCGGACAGAACCCGGTTCAATCCCGGCTCTGGTCTTACGGCTGATTACATAGCCAGCCGCTGAGCCTGTGGTACTCACCTGCACAGCTTAGAAATGCAGAATCCTGAGTCCCGCCCCAACCAGTCTCTGCATTTAGCAAGATCTCCAGGTGATTCAGATACACAGTCAAGTCTGAAAAGCATATGTAGGCCCCTAATCCTCAACTTCCTCAGCAGTGAAATGGGCATAGTGACTGTGAACTTATAGGGTCGTGTGAGGCTTAAATAAGGCAACATGCTCAGAGAGTCTACTGCAGAACGGAGCACATAGGAAACATTTTTATTGCTTCTGCTCAATGAATGTTGCCCTGGGAGCAAGCAGGAGTCCGCGCTGGCCCACATTAAGGGCTCTGCGGTCTGCCCCATTGAGACTTAAGCACTTTAGCGGAGCAGACCTCTCAGCCCTCCAATGGGACCTGGGAGGGGAAGATAGTCTCCCTGTGGCCCAGGTTTGAGTAGGGGCTGTGGTCTCTGCTGTACTTTATAAGGGGCCTTGATCCCTGCAGAGAACAAGTGTGTGTTGAGCCGCAGTGCTCTGCCCTGCTGAGCTATCACCTCCCCCGCTCCCCCCAGTGAAGTCCACCTTGGTCTCCCTCACTTTGTGACGTCCAGTATCTGAACTGGGAAAACCCCTTTAAGATCTCAGAGAGCTACAAGCAATTCATACATGATTGAGCTGCAGAACAGGAAAGTATGGCTATTTGGATTGGACATCTTTTTATTCATTAGACATTAGTACTGATTACTAATTCCATGCAGTGCAAGGAATATATCAATATCACATCATCACTCATTTATGAGAACTTTTTTTTCAATCTTCTATATCATTTTGTACTTATTTATTTAATATTTGAGAATCATGATGAGCTCTACGCAGAGATCAGTTTTGAGGGAAGTTATTAGTGTTGCAGAAAGATAGCCTGGGAAACACCGCTCCCACGTAGTGATGTCTTTTCGCCTTGGAATTCCCTGACTCCGTTGCTGCTGGAGAGATAGGCCCACGTGTCTGTCTGGCTCACAGGCTGCCTCTTTCTGGGGCAGGGACAGAACTGAGACATCTCTCTGCTCTCATCAGATCCTGCCAGCCAGGGCAAATAGCCAAGGGGAACGACATCATTTCAGTGACACCAGCCTCAAGTTTGAACCTTCAGACCTCTCTCCCAGACAAATGAGATCATGGTTGCTCTTCCGTCTACTCTCTGGGACATGGTTGAGAAGCCTGACCCAGAAAGCCAACAGAAGCCCCTGGGGAGATGCAAATACATACTGGCAAAAGGCATGTGCATCTTTCAATGACATGGCCTGAGGTTGGTTCAGGCCAGGATTGAGAGCTGGGGACTCTGGGCAGCCAGCAGGCATTTCTGGCAGGGCTAGAAGGCAGTTGCCAGGGTGGGGTCAGGCTGGCTTCTAATTACACAGCAGACTCAGGACCCAGAATCGATTGGAGCTGCTAGTAAGGTGTCAGAGTAGGGAGTGGGAAGCCAGCAGGTGCAGCGCTGGGGGTATCTAAGTATGAGAATTTGCCTTCCCGGACCTTATAATCTAATAGGAGAGATTAGACTCCCAGCTAAAAAGAGTTCAGATAAATGCAGTTGTTGCCAGGGCGACTCAGCATCTACTCCAGCCTTAATTCTCAGATAGGGCTTGGAGGTTGTAGAGAGTGATCGAGACTAGAAAGTGAAGTGTTGAACGTGTTTTTACACAGTGTGATGGAGGGATGATTGACATACCATTAACTACACGTACTTAAACTATACAGTTTGATATGTTTTATGATCTGTATGCTACCTGTGAAATCCATACCACAAACAAGGTAATGAACATATCCATCACCCCCAGAAGTTTCCTGTGCCCCTTTGTAAATCCTTCCCTGCTCTCCCAATCCCCGAGCAACCACTGATTAGCCTTCTGTCACTGTAGAGTAGTTGGCATTCTCTAGAATTTTACATGAATGGAATCATGCTACCTATACTCTCTTGTCAGACTTCTTTCACGTAGGATAATTCTTTTGAGATTCACTCATGTAGTTGCATGCATCAGTCGTTCATTCCTTTTTGTTGCTGAGTAATATTCAATTGTATACCACAGTTTATGTATCCATTCACCTGATGATGGATACTTGAGCTGTTTTCAGATGTTGTCAATTATTGCTTGATTTTGTTTTATTCTATATTTATTTATTTTGGCTTTATTTCCGCTGTAAACATGTATATACAAGTCTTTGTATGGATCTGTTTTTCATTTACCTTGGTAAATGCTTCAGGGTGTAAGGACTGCATCGTATGGCGCATGTGTATCTAACTTTGCAAGAAACTGCTGGACTGTTTTCCAAACTGGTTTTATGCATAAAATATTTGGGATACTTACACTAAAAAAATTATTTGTTTATCTGAAGTTTAAATTTTACTGGGTGCCCTGTGTTTTATCTGGCAGGCAATTCTATCCCCAAATAAAAGCCCAAGATCAGACCATTCTCTCCCAGATCAGGAACTGAGAAACTTTCCGTAAAGGCCCAGACAGTAATCAGTTTAGTCATTATGTGTTATATGGTTGTAGTTACTCAACTGTGCCATTATATTTTGATGATAGCCATAGACAATATATAAATGAATGAGCATGGCTGTGATCTAATAAAATTTTACTTACAAAAACAAGGGGCAGCTGGATTTGGCCCACAGGCCATAGTTTGCTGACCCCTGTCTTAGATCACTGATTCCCAAGGTGTGGTTTCTGTTATCAAATGCAACTTTGTGTGCCCAGTGCACGGTGAGGCCAAACAGTAGTGAAATGTCAGAGTTTGTAGCAAAGAAAGCTTTATTGTAGGGCCATGCAAGGAAAACGGGTGGCTCATGCCCCCCACCCCAAACCCTGAACTCCCTGAAGGGTTTCAGCAAAGCATTTTTAAAAAACCAGGTGAGGGAGGGGTTGCCTGTTGCAGACCTCTTGGTGTTGGAATCGTTTGTTCTTGCAGCTACCTTTGTAGGTAAGGTCACGATGTTCCTGTAAATCTCCAGCAAGACAAATATTATTCTCTGTTCTGCAACTTTTTATCTCTATGTGGATGGAAAAGTGTTATACCCTTAAAGGTCAGAGCCTTGAGAATGGGCTATCCTGTATATTTCAGGCTATAGGCAACATTCTTAACTTGAAGCAAAAGCAATAGAATACAAAGATTAAAGTAAAAGAAACAGATCTAATATGGAGTCAGATTTGTTCTTCCCTATTATAGTTCCAGGATCAGGAGCATGAGTATCACCTGGGAACTTGGTAGAAAAGTAAATTCTCTATTTCTGCCTGAGACCTACCAAGCCAGAAGCTCTAGGGATGGGTGGGGCTCAGCCGTTGAAGCCCCGGGAAGTTCTGATGCACACCAAAGTGAAAGGACCACTGCTCTAGAGTCTTAGTTCCCAAACATGGACGATCATCAGAATGCCTGGGGCACTTCTTAACTATAGACATAGGTTTTTCCCTTTCATCACTTTAAATATGTCCTGCCACTCCCTTCTGGCTTGCAGAGTTTCTGCTGGAAGATCAGCTGTTAACCTTATGGGGATTCCTTTGTATGTTATTTGTTGCTTTTCCCTTGCTGCTTGTAATATTTTTTCTTTGTATTTAATTTTTGATAGTTTGATTAATATGTGTCTTAAAGTGTTTCTCCTTGGATTTATCCTGTATGGGACTCTCTGTGCTTCCTGGACTTAATTGACCATTTCCTTTCCCATATTAGGGAAGTTTTCAACTATAATCTCTTCAAATGTTTTCTCAGTCCCTTCCTTTTTCTCTTCTTCTTCTGGGACCCCTATAATTCGAATGTTGGTACGTTTGGTATTGTCTCAGAGGTCTCTGAGACTGTCCTCAATTCTTTTCATTCTTTTTTCTTTATTCTGCTCTGCGGTAGTTATTTCCACTATTTTATCTTCCAGGTCACTTCTCTGTTCTTCTGCCTCAGTTATTCTGCTACTGATTCCTTCTAGAGAATTCTTAATTTCATTTATTGTGTTGTTCATCGTTTGCTTGCTCTTTAGCTCTTCCAGGTCCTTGTTAAACGTTTCTTGTATTTTCTCCATTCTATTTCCAAGATTTTGGATCATCTTTACTATCATTACTCTGAATTCTTTTTCAGGTAAACTGCCTATTTCCTCTTCATTTATTTGGTCTGGTGGGTTTTTGCCTTGCTCCTTCATCTGCTGTGTGTTTCTCTCTCTTCTCATTTTAACTTACTGTGTTTGGGTTCTCCTTTTCGCAGTCTGCAGGTTTGTAGTTCCCGTTGTTTTTGGTGTCTCTCCCCAGTGGGTAAGCTTGGTTCAGTGTGTTGTGTAGGTTTCCTGGTTGAGGAGACTGGTGCCTGTGTTCTGGTGGATGAGGCTAGACCTTGTCTTTCTGGTGGGCAGGACTGTGTCCGGTGGTGTGTTTTGGGGTGTCTGTGAACTTATTATGATTTGAGGCAGCCTCTCTGCTAATGGGTGGGGTTGTGTTCCTGTCTTGCTAGTTGTTTGGCATGGGGTGTCCAGCACTGGAGCTTGCTGGTCATTGCGTGGAGCTGGGTCTTAGTGTTGAGACAGAGATCTCTGGGAGACCTCTTGCCGATTGATATTACATGGGGCCGGGAGGTTTCTCATGTACCAAAGTCCTGAACTTGGCTGTCCCACCTCAGAGGCTCAGGCCTGACACCTGGCCAGAGCACCAAGACCCTGTCAGCCACACGGCATGAAACTGATATGAAATCGTGCTACTGCGAAACTGGCGGACGTTCTTTCCTGCTCTTGACTGAAGGACTCTCCACTGAGGATCTGGGGTATCTTTTCTTTTACACTTCACTGGATTCATCCACAGTAAATAATAATAACCATGATGATGATGATGATGATGAAATATGTGGTGTCTCTTGATAATCCAGAGATTTTCTCATATGAAATCCCTGTACTTCTTCCCAGTTCTCAGTTTTATCTCCAGTGGTGCTAACTGGCAGAAGCACCTCTGTGCTGCTGCCTCTGAGGGCTGCTGCCCACCTTCGCCCCAGCCTAACAGCCCCTTGGCACCTAGGAAGTGGATCGCGAAGCCCCAGCGGCAGCCCAGATCTGCTCCAACCACCTGCGTGCACCTAAGAGTTTTACATGCTTTAAATGTGAGTATGTAATACTCATAAGAACCCTTTAAGGGAGATGTCTTTTTTGTCAATTAGCAGGTAAGCAAACTTAAGAGCAGAAAAATAAGTTGTTTGCCTTCAGATGACATAGCTGATTAGTAAACTAGCAGAGATTTGAACTGAGATCCATTCAGTTTTAAAATCTTGTCCACCACATATTTCTTCTTCTCTTTAGTTTCTGTACAACTGAGTAGATAACAATTGAGTAGCTATCGATAATAATACAGTAAGTATAATAATAATAATTTTAAAATTCATGTTTTTATTAACTTTTACTTATCCCAATTAATTTTCTTTCTACCTCAATGGAGTATAATCATTGTAAACAACTTCTAAAATGTCAAAGTTGGAAATAGTCAAAGTAAGCCCAGTAAGACCTTGTATACTTGAGTGCTAGTATTTATTTTCTTTTACTGGAGTAATGCAGAATTTCTTCTACCCAATTATCTTGGGGTCTAGAGACAAAATAGTGGTCAAGACCATGGACAGTTCCAGGCTCTACTGCTTGAAAACTGCATAATTTTGGACAGTCTCAATCTCCACATTTGTAAAGTGGGGGTAAAAGTGGCATTTATTTTATGGGGTTTTTGGCGTTGGCCAAAAGCATTGGAAAAGCATTGGCCTATTCCTAGCACATAACAGGCATTCAGAGAATTTTATTTTCCCTTTCTGCTTTCTTTCTGATCTAGTTTGCCACTATTTCTAAGCTCCTATTTGATAAACATGACAGGCAAATACACTCTACTTATAAATTTGAAACTCTGTCCCACTATATATACATATATATGTGTTTAAATATATGTGTGTGTGTAAATAAAATGTTTCTTTAGTTTTGTGGCATATAAAAATGCTGTTATCTAAATCCTTTCTGCCATTTTTTTGAGTAGAAAATCTCTCTCCAAATATTTCCTTTTCTATTATTTCAGTCAGCAACAAATAGAGTAAGGAAATCACAGCCAAAAAACCCAAAACAAACAAAACACACACACAAACACACACACCAGGGAAGGCGTTGTACGTCAATCAAAAACAGAAAGAAGGAGTTTTGCTCATCTGAGAGCCCCTAAAATCTCCTTGAAGATTCTTTCAAAAAAGAAAAAAAAAAAAAAAGCATCTTTTTCATTAAGAATGCAGGAGAAACACCCGTGTCCCTCTCACCCTCTCAGCCGGGTACAGAACCAGCTGATGCTCCAAGGGCATCGTTAAGTTAACTGAGGGAACATCACTGACAGGTGAGCCAGCCTGGAAGGTTTCCACGTTCTGGGCAGCTCTCCGCCCAGTCCCTGCTCCACTGCCTACCAGCACCTGCCAGATCACAGAAATGGAGCAGCTCAGCTCCTCTCAGGAGCAGCTTCGAGATCAAGCCAGGCATGCTGGAAGACCCAGCCTACGTTCAGGGCTCCTGAAGCGGTCTTTCACCAGCACCAAGAGGCACCACTCTTCTCCGTGGAGCCTTTTTGCAGCCCAGGCATTCCCCCAATTTTTAGTAGGCCAAAGGGAGATTTTGAGCTTGCAGTAATAAGATTTTCTTTAGAGAATTAGGGAGAGGTGACAGCATTGAATAGCCCTCACTGAGTCATCCATCGGTCCTTGCATCTTCATGTGTAATAGCTACCATGTATTCGGTGTTGACAGATGGGGCACTTTTTATACATTATCAAATTTGACCTGGATACCAACCCTACAGGACAGTTATTATTATCATCTTCAGTCTATTCATGAATACAGAGGCTTAGAGAGGCTAATCACTTTCCTAGGGATGTACAGCCAGTAATTGCTATAGCTGGCGTTTGCTCCAGGCCTGTGCTTGCTTTCTTTTTCTTAAAGAGTAAACACTAAGCCCTAAAGAGGAAAGCAGAGGTGTGGACACATAGTAGGCCTACCTGCAAGTGGCTCATGGTTTCTCCTAAAGCCCTTCCTGGCCTGACATAAGTTTCATGGAGGGTATTGGATTTGGGCACTTGAACAACAGACAAGATGGCTCTGGGCCACCCTCATCCTGAGCATAGTACGTAGTGTGGACCTATAAGAAATATTGCATAGCCTCTCACTTGGGTATCACGTGGGGAGCATTCAGGGATTACTTTTGAAGAGAGCTCTGTCATTTCTGGTCATTACAGCACAACCTTAATATGAATGTTTCCATCCACAAAACAGAAATGAAAGAGCAGCACCTCCTGAGAGCATGGACTGTTGAGATGGGCAAAGCAACGAGAGAAAAAGGTTTTGCCACCACCTTAGTATGAGCCTCAGGATTCCTCAAGAAGCTGTCAGCATCTCCTGAGCAGGCTGGTCAAATCTCCTTAAACAACCTACCCCTGGAAAAGGCAGCCTTGGGCAGCAGAGAGTATGGGCCGGGGGAGGCCCCTAGCAGATATCACTTACTGTTAAATGAGAAACTAAAATAGGAATGTTATCCTATGCCATTTGAGAACTATTTTACAGTATTCAAAGAGCCACCGCAGGTAATTATGGGATTTGGTCGTAAGTCCAGTGGAGTCTCCACCCCGTCTAATTGTGAATGAGGAGCAGATTCGAATTCCTTGTCTCTTTTGTAAAGTCTGCACCTCCCACACCGTCCCTGCTCCATGGGTACACTCGGAGACCCTCAGTGTGACAGCACTCTCTTGGAGCTCTGCATCCCCACTGCCTAGCATGGTGACTCAAGGTATGTTTGTTGTTGAACCGAATTGAATGGATTAAGCTCATCAGCCCTCTTCTTACTATGGGACTCCCCACCTAGCCCAGATTCCCAGACTTAACAAATCATTAATACCAAGAAGACGTCCTCAACATCCCCGATGTGTCCATTATTAATTTCTTGGAAGGTTTGTACAGGGGAGGGGGGACCACTCTGCATCCTGCCCACATAGCCTTGAGCTCCAGTGGATGACAAAGGCTTCTGACCATTGCCCACCGAGGACATGCATTTTCTGAAGTTCCTTTGACAGGGTCCTTCTGCACTTGGATTCCACCATGTGTTCATGTGTCTATAAAACTCTACTAATGTCCCATCATAGGGCAGGCCTCGCTGGGTGAGGAGTGGAGATGTCTGATTAACGTTAAGCAGACATATGAGATTCTGTCTTAGGTGCATGACTTGCTTTCTTAGTGACCTCATCGCAGAGCTGAAGCTACATGATATCTCTCAATAGCAGTTGTCCGTACGAGCACCTGTCCCTGGAGGAAGAGCTGCTGACATGGCAGAAGATCCTAGGCCCCTCCACCTGGTCCTTGACCATCCTCTCCATGTCTTTGCCTCTGCATGGCTTCTTTGGAAGAGACTGAAAGAACCTGTGGTAGAGAGAGAGTGGGAGCAGATCCTTATTAACTGTGCCACGCTGAAGCTCTTCTGATTCCCCTTGCCCTGAATTTGAGAACTCTGGATGGAGAAGCCCTGTTTGCATTGCTTTGTCATTCAGTTCTGTCAGTGCCATTTACCCTGGTTTTGTGGGACCACATGGACTTCAGTTACCTCAAAGGCAGTAGAATAGGAGTGGAACATGGTAAAAATTACAAAAAGAAACTGAGCTTGGAAATAATGAATTAAAATTTGTTGGAAAACACAATGTTAAGATGTATACTACCACACCATATACACATCCAGTGTGAGGATGTGTACGCGCACACAGCCTGCAGGCACAGGTGTAGAATATGCAATGTGAGGTCATCGTCCCATGACTCAGTACATACCTGCCACGTCCAAGGCCAGCAGCTTAGAGTCAAGGAGCAATTCCCAGTCACCTTAGTGTGTCTCAAATAAGCAAAAAAAGCAGAGACATCCTCAAGAGTTTCTTACATGGCCAGGGGAAGGGAGACTGGATTCTAAGCTTGACGATAGCACATCAAGGAGGGTTTAGCAGGCATCCAGGCACACAGGAAGTGCTGAGTACAGTGACAACTTATTAGTCCATCTCTGAACAAGCAGACAGAATCACTCTGGCCCCAGGTGTGGCATTTTTGAGAAAAATGGGGTCTCCAATTTACTACTTGGCAGAAGGTTGCTTCACAGCATAATTGGAGACAGAGCCCACAAAGGTGACAAAACTAAATGAGCTGATCCACTACCTGAGAAGCTTTTGACCTTGTCCATCCCCCTTGGAAGAGCCAAGTAAACACCAGTCTCCTGGAGACAGCAGAGCTTTCACGAGAAAGGACTCCGGAAGCTGCCACTCACAGCCACCAGAGCCCTTGAGATTTACACAGCAGAGAAGGAAGACAAGTCTCCTTCCCATTGTGTGGCTTCTCTACCCTGCTCTGTCTGGATGTGCCACACACCCCCTCCTACCTTTCCATTCTGGGTATACTAGGGAAGAAGCCCAGTCCACTCAACAGGCATTTACTGAGCATCTTCTGTGTGCCAAGTGCTGTGCTTACCCATATATCCTTGCGCCCCCAGCTGAGGGCATGAGTCACCATTTGAGATCATGAGGGATTATTAACTATTTTATTAATAACAACTGCTTCATACATATCTAAAATGTGCCAGGCAGTGAGCTAAAGAATTTTATATGTGTCATTTCAGTTAATGGTCCCAACGATCTAGTGAAGTCAGACCTATTATTATATGTGAGGCTCAAAGAGGCGAAATAGCTTATGGATATAGAATTAGCAGGTGGTGGAACTGGGTGTGAACTCAGGTTCCAGAGTCCACACTTCAGCCAGATCACTAAGGAGAGGTGAGCCAGGCAGCAAAGTGGGAGTGAAGCCTCTCTGTGCCTTGGTCAGGATCTGGGCAACATCATTGCTGAAGTGTTGATGACACATGGCTTTCTGGAATGGGACCATGGCCGGCAACAGAAGAGGGAGGGATGTGGGAGTACAGCTTTTGTTCCAAGAACTCCCTACAGGCCTCTGTGTTCCTCCAAAGTCTAGCTGCGCCACCCAGGCCAGGAGCTTTGCTATTACACAAACCTCTGTTCTGTTGCTTCCCAGAGCAGTGACCCTGGACAGCTTCCTTAGCTTCTCTGAGCCTCAGTTTGGTTCTCTATGGAAGGAGTTGATATTCCTCCCGCTTCAAGTGCATCAGAGGATTAAATGAGCGACTGCATTTAAAACAAAGTCCGCCACAAAGTGGATGATCAATGAGAACTCACCAGATCATCTCCTCTTAACTCGAAGGATCATGGCTGGCCTCTGAACCCAGATGTACTGTAATCATTCACTTATTCCTCTTTCCTGGCATCGCACAGACTTGATCCATTCAGTTAATGTAATAATGCTGGCTCTGGCCTCAGAATGCCAGGGTTCAAATCCTGTCTCCACCGCTTACTACAGTCTTGAGCCCATTACTTGAATTCTCTGAGCCTTAGTCTTGTTACCTGTAAAAAGGAGATAGTAATGGTACCTACAATGTAGTGTTGATATGAAGATTAAATGAGATAATCCATGTAAAGCAAAGTGTCCAGCACATAGTAAGCCTTCAATAAATAGTACACAGTAAGAGAGAAAAAAAGCTATAAACCAATATTTATGCAGCATTGTCTGTGTGTCAGACACAGCACTAGATGCCAGGGATACTGCGGTAAATGAACTGACCTGGTCGCAGCCTCCCTGGAGGTCCCAGAGTCCAGAGAGGAAGACTCACAAACCAGTAAACCAAGAGATAAATCTAACATTACAAATGGTGGCTCAGCCTGGGGGGAAAATGAACGTGGTTTGGTGATAGAGAGTAACAGGTGGGACCTACCTTGTGAAGGTCAAGGAAGGTTGTGAAGTCTGAAAAATTCTGCATATTATAGTTCCCCTCTTCAAAATTCATCATGTTCGTTAACATATTAAAGACTGAGAAATCTTCAGTAAAGAAGTGAAGAAATCCATTTAATTTTGTTTAACCTAGGTTTTTCCAAATTGTTTTGACTGCAGTCGATTTTTCCCTGCAGAAGACCTTTCAATCATCTTTTAAAAGTTAATGTTCTGCTGAGCACATTTCAGAGGCTGAACTCGGCTAATATTTCTCTGTAATTAGCTGTTTTTGGCAGCCCCAGGCAAGAATCTTTCATTTGCTTATTCTTTGGATTACAATGACAATACTGCTTGTGAAAAATGTGTTTCCAGGTGTCACATTCATCCTGTTTTTCTTCAGTGCTATTGATTCCTTCTCTCTCTTTGAACTTCTTTCTTGGTGTATTTCTTCGTGTCTCTTTGTTAGCAAACTGGTTTTCACTCTGTCTTTTTGCAGAGGGGTGAAAAAGCTCCTTTTCAACGGGCAGTGAATTAAGGTGAGTTATACAACGGGCATCACAGCATGAAGGCTTGAGAGCATTTTCCCAGAGCCAGCCCGAGGCATCTGTACCTGGGTTGTGAGAGCAAATGTCCTGTTTAGAATTCAGAAGTGACAGTGAGGCCGTCAAGCCAGCGGGCAAAGATGTCCAGGGTATTCCCTGATTCGCAGCAGCAGGTAAGAAGAGAGAGAAAAGAGATACAGAGCTTCCAACCTCGGTGTCACTCTCCAGAGTAAGTGAGGCTGATCCAGTGCTGCTCAGCTTCACAGTAGAGCCTGGAGTAGGCAAAGAATGACCTTGGGGCGCAGGAAAATGTCCTTGTGCACAAAATGTTTCATACTTCAAACTTGAGAGGGAACCAGAAATTCTACTATTTGTCTACCATGGGGAGGGCTTAATAAAATACCAGTATTTCCTGAAATTGAATTGCAAATATTTCATGAACTTGGAATCAGATGGACCTGTATTTGTATCCTGACACCACACTGAAGCTCTGGGACCTTACTTGCCCTCTCTAAGCGTCAGATGTCTCATCCATGAAGTGGGGCTACTGCCACACACCTGGTATGAGGATTAGCTGGGAAGGTGGCAAGTGCAGTGGCAGGCACTTGGTAGGGTATTTTAAAAGGACATTTTGCCTCTCCTGCCCTTTGTGAGCCACAGTCAGCTGGTAGCACCACCAGGGTGAGTAATTCACTAGATTTAGTCCTATCGCGGAGTGGGGGCAGGGAGCAATGGTGAGGAATAGAAAAAAGGATTTGAAAATGTAGGAACACTCAAATATCTGGAGCACGGGGCCCCCAGGGCTTGCACCCCACTGGCTGCAAACAGTGAAGTGTGGAGGCCTTAGAGGCATATAGAGAAGGAAGGAAATGTAGGGATGAGTATGGGAGGGCTCAGGCTCCAGGGAACACTTTGGATCCCTGACACCATGGCTCAGAGCAAGACGTGGACCTGCAGTACACAGTGAGAGCCAAGGACCAGTTGTGTGACTGGAGGTGATGTTCTGCTCTGTTCCCCAGGTGGCCACCTGGTCAGCAGCAAAGCGCCGTCTTTCTCTTCCCGAGGGTGCCGCAACTATTGGCACTGAGAAGTATACCGGACAGGGCTTTAAAAGATCATCCCGCTCAGCTTCCTCGTTACAGAGGTAGAGAAGCTGAATCACGGGACGAAGACTGTTGTACTCGGTGGGACAGTGTAATCTAAGAAACCCGGCTCTTAACCCCCAGTTTCCTCTTTCCACTAGACCTAATACTATACACCAGGACAAATAAATAGCCTTGCATGGGGAAAACTTCCCTGCTAAGCTTCTGCTTTGGGAACTAGGAGTGTCTCAGTACCTGGCATAATGCACAATGCCAGCCAGTGTATTTGAACCCAAATATAAAGAAGACATCTTTTTTTTTTAATTACTTATCTCCATGATATCATTTTATTTATTTATTTTTAAAAACATCTTTATTGGAGTATAATTGCTGTACAATAGTGTGTTAGTTTCTGTTTTATAACAAAGTGAATCAGCTATACATAGACATATATCCCCATATCTCCTCCCTCTTGCGTCTCCCTCCCACCCTCCCTTTCCCACCCCTCTAGGTGGTCACCAAGCCCCGAGCTGATCTCCCTGTGCTATGTGGCTGCTTCCCACTAGCTATCTATTTTACACTACCAAAGAAGACATCTTTTATTCTTTCCCTTTGCTCCTTCCTCTTTTTGCCTTTTTTGAACACGGTGATGGTGCAGCGACCATTCTGTGACCCTGAGGATACTTTGAGGATGGGGCCGAACACCAAGGAGGAAGGGGAGAAAAGGGGAAGGAGGCTGGGCCATTGAAAGCATCATGGAGCCACCATGCAGTCTGGACTGTCAACTGTGGGCTTATTTTACATGAGAAAAAGTCTCCATTTTACAGAGGGTGTGGGCATGGGTATGGACCTATAATATAATGTCAGACAAGCTTGACTACAAATTCCAGCTCTTTATGACTTTAAACAGCCTAGTTAATTTTTTTCTGGAATTTCCATTTCTTTGTAATCACATAAATACTGATTGCCATTAATTACTCTGTGGCAGGAGTTGTGCTGCCTACTTTACGTGCATCATAGAGCGAGTGTCACCTCCATTGGACAGATGAGAAAACTGAGGCTGAGGTTGGCAAGTAAGTTGCCTAAAAAGGAATTCAGACCTAGAATTATCTAACTGTGGACATCTATGTTCTTAAAACAACAGGTGTCCATACCAAATGGATGAAAAAGTTCTACGTCAAGGTTTGTTGCGAGGATTATGTAAAATTGTGTACCGAATGGAACACAGGAAGCCCTCACTAAATGGTAGCTACTATAATAATTTTTAGATAAAGGTTTTTTTTTAATTTTATTTTTTGGTTTTGTTTGTTTGATTTATGAGACCTAGAAAAAAATCTGTGGACAAAAAGGGAGTAATCCCAGAAGGTAAAGTGAAAGGATTAGGATAGGAGGGAATTTTTCCTCTGTTATTCCTGGCAGTGGCCAATTATTTATAGACGATTAGAAGCTAGTACTTTCTACTGTATCTCAAGGCCACTCAGAAGGGGCCCTGGACTGGGAATAGTAGGAAATGCGTTCTAATCCCAGTGTATTAATAACTCACTGTGTAAACCTAGACAAATCCTTTCCATTTTCTGGATTCTCGTTTTCTGCTCTGTAAAAGGAGATAGTTAGATTGGGTTATCTCTAAGGACCTCTTCCTGTTTCTTCTCTGATCATTTCACGCTCACGCAGAATGGGCGTACCCCCCATAGAATACTTATTTCAATGAAGTCTTCAGTTCCTCATTTCAAGATACTATATATTCATACTCAAGACCTATATTAATTTCAAGGCCACTACTCATATATGTTAATTTTAGCACCTTATCACCGTATCATTTTTCCTTAACACAGGTACTACAGTTACTTCCAAAAATTCCTTTTAAGGTATTAGAAGTAAGGAAAACTTACAGATAAAATCAAAGTATCAATAATCCTAAAATTGGACTTCCTTTCCAAATTATGTTTTGTTTAGACCGCTATAAAAAATGCATCAGGATTTCCCACCTGACAACAACACAAGGTGTTTACAAGCTTTCAGGATAAAGAAGAAGCAGCCCAAATTACACATGCATTCGTAGAAAGGCCGTAAATCACTTGAGTGACTCTGGCAGCTGTCCTAATAAAAGCTGCATTCTACACTCACTCTGGCCCATTATATATAGATTCCAAGATCCCAAGGTCCCCAAGCTGTCAGCAGTGGGAATAATTGTGAGGAAGATTCAGAGACAGTCTTGGGGAAGATACCTATCCAGGAGATTGCTGGAAATTGGTGTTATCTTCTCAGCACCAGCCCCTACAGGCCCATCCCCAGAGGGCAGAATAAGAGCCCATGATCCAAAGTATTTAGGAAAATATAGGGAAGAAGTTCCTAGTCAGCAGCTACTTATAGGCAGTGACTTTCTTGTCATCATAAGAAGGCAGGTCACCTCTTAATGATGATGTCGAGGGATCAAACTTTAGGTAGAGGTTGGCCTCAATGAATGTCATCTTCCCTTCTATCAAGACTGACTAGGAGTGCAGGTTTTGTTTGCTGTTGCTGTTAACTGAACTCCAGAGTTTGTTTGGGTTTCATTAGTTTCTCCATGAATGTCCTCTTCCTGTTACAGAGAAATCCAAGGAACCACACTGCACTTAGTTGTTATGCCTCCTTAGTTTCCTGGGGTCTGTGACAGTTTCTCAGTCTTTCCTTGTTTTTCATGACCTTAACGATCCTGAGGATTACTAGCCAGGTACCCTGTGAAGTCCCCCAAACTTGAGTATTTCTGATGTTTTTCTCATTGTTATATGGCTGTTATGGGTTTTTTGAAAGAATAAACAGAGGTTAAAGAAGTAATATCATACCAGGGGACACGTGACATCACATGACAACACTGGTGAAGTGAACCTTCCTCACCTGGTTAGGATGGTGTTTGCCGCGTCTCTCCACTGCAAAGTTCCCGTTTTCCCACTTGCCTCTGTTCTTCAGGCATGAGTCACTAAGCCTAGCCCACCTTCAGAGGGCGAGAGGGGACAGAAATTAAGCAGTAAGATCCATAAGTGGTATCTTTTTAAATTGTTCATTTGAGCTGTTTTTGCTGGTATTTAAAAGAACAATTTATTTTTGCATGTTGACCTTCCAGCTAACAACCTTACTAATTCACTTATTAATCTAAAAACTTTCTTTGAATTCTTCTGAAATTTCTAGGTACAAAATCATATCTATTGTGAAAAATGACTATTTTATGTCTTCCTTTCCAATCCTTAAACATTTATCTTTTTTTCTGCCTTATGACACGGACTTTCAGTATAATGTGAAATCGACATAGTTATAGCAAGTATCATTGTCTCACTCTCAGAGAGAAAGTTTTCAACACTTTACCATTAGGTATAGAAATAACCTATGTGGTATTTAGAAAGTTCCCTTCTATTTCCATTTTGCGAAGAGTTTTTATGATGAATAGATGTTGGATTTTAAGAAATCTTTTACTGTATCCGTAAAATTGATCATATGATTTTTCTTTTTTATTTTGTGAAGGTGGTAAAATGTATTGATCCATTCCAAATGCAAAATCAACCTTGAATTCCTAGAATTAATGTGATCAAGATGTATTAGCTCTTTTTTGTCTTGCTGAATTTGGTTAACAAATTTTTTTTTTTTAGAATTTATGCAGCTGTGTGCATGAGTTATTATAGCCTCATTAAATGAGGTGGGAAATGTTTCATTTTTTTTATCATCAAGAAGAGTTGTTCTAAAAATTCTTGTATCCCTTTCTTAAATGTTTGATAAAATTTACATGAGGAGACACCTGAGTCTGCATTTTGGTGGTGGGGGTGAGGGGCAAGTGTTAAATTATGGATTAAATTTCAGTAATATTTAGAGGAGCATTCATATTTCTTCTGTCAGTTTTGAAATTTTAATTTTTCTAGAAATCTATTTCATGTAAACGTTCAAATCTATTTACATACATTAGCTCATAGTATTCTTCTTTTATGGTGTTCCTTGTTCATTCCTGATGTTTGGTATTTGTGTCTGCTCTCAATTTTTTTAACTTGATCTGTCTTGTCATGGTTTATCTGATTTATTAGTCTTTATAAGACCAACTGTTTCTCTTTATTTTATTGATTTCTGCTAGTACCTTTATTGTTCACTTCCTTTTACTTTGGATTCAATTTACTTTTATTTTTCTAATTTTTTTAGAAAAACTTTTTTTTTTTTTTTTTTTTTAAGCGGTACGCGGGCCTCCCACTGTTGCGGCCTCTCCTGTTGCGGAGCACAGGCTCCGGACGCGCAGGCCCAGCGGCCATGGCTCACGGGCCCAGCCGCTCCACAGCACGTGGGATCCTCCTAGACCGGGGCACGAACCCACATCCCCTGCATCGTCAGGTGGACTCTCAACCACTGCGCCACCAGGGAAGCCCACCAAGAAAACCTTTTGTTAATGCCTAGACTTCTGATTTCATAACCTTCTCCCTCTGCCCCACTTATATGTGTTTCAGGCCGTTAATGTATCTCAAATACACCTTTAGCTTAATGTTACAATTCTGATGTTATTCTTTTTTATTATTTTGTTTAAATATTTTCAGATTTCTACTATAATTTCCATATTGACCCATGGTTTATATGGAACCGTGCCTGCTAATTTTGAAACATATGGGGATCTTCTAAGACACACACACACATATTTTCTGCTTGTTCTCAGTGGGGAGGTTGGTCTTTAATCTCTCATTTCCAGAAGGAGAATTCCCTTTCCTCTTTATTTTTGAATACTTTGTAAAGACTTACTTCTCAATGAAGCTCTCTCTAATCAACCCCGTTCCATTCTCTTCCCTCAGCATATCCTGTCTGGTTCCGTACTGCTCAATCTGCTCCTGTATTTCCAACAATGGGAGTTATGCTTGCATCCATGCTCCTTCCCACCACTGCTTACACCCAGGACATTGTATTTTAATTCATCCATTCCTCACCTCAGCACCTCACATGTAGGGGGAAATGCCATGGATGTATTCCAGCCCCTGGCTGACAGGTTAGCCTGCCACTGGTCATGCCTCTCGAGCGGGCATCAACCACTGCCTGCTGGTAGAGATATGATGGTCAATGGTCAGTGACTGACTTTGATGCAGTTACCCCGCTAGACACACAGCTGGCCACTCTCACAAGAGTAGGAGTGCTTGTTTTCCCACCTGGCTTCTCTCCTATATCTGGAGCTCTGGCTTTGTTATCTGAGTTCAGAAGCCTTGACTACTGTGGAACAAGATGGGTCTGAATCAAGCATTGGCCCTTCTGGAGCTCAGATGCGGCACCTAATGGAGATTCTGTCAACTTGGACTCTTATCACAATTGTTTAGAGAGAAAAATGAGGGTGTTTGGGAGTGATTTAGTTGTGTGTGGATTGTGGTGACTTGCCTTGCTACTGATTTTATATATTCAGGGGTCTCTAAAGTGATTGTTCTTGGAATGGTCAACCACCACCACATCGATTTCTATGAATCTGATGGTATCTGGAGAGGGTCCAATCCTGCTTGGCAGGATACATTGGGAAGTGAAGTGGCAGGCCCTTTCTAATGAGGCTCTGAGAGCAGAATGTTGAATATGGAGGAGGGAGGGAGGGAGGTGGCGGGCTCAAAGCAGATTGCTTTAAACACAGCCAGCATGGTCCACTTATGTGTCCCCTTTACTTCATGTGCAAATCCAGTCCTGTCCTATGGTTGGACATTCATTCCCCCCCGTCCCACCTGCCCCAACCCTGGGACTCTGGATGCTAAGATAAGAGAGGCCCCAGAAAATTTTAGTATAAGAGGTAATTACTTAGTCCTAATACCATTCTTATTTGAGTTTGTATTTGCACATGAGAAGAAATATATGTATCAGTAAAAAAGGTAAACGTATTAGCAGTGAATATCTTCTGGTAGAAAAAGCATGGATTTTTATAATATTCCACAATTATTTTTTATATTCAGAAATATATTGGTATGGCCAAAAATATATTTCAATAAAGGACTATGTCCTCTGACTCAATGGTCCGCCTCTTAGAATATATCCTAGATTAGTAATTTAAAACACAGGAAATATAGAAATATAGTTAAACATGATGATCTATAACAAACTAGTTTTTGTAACAGTGAATGAGCTATACTTTTAAAAATAATCTAAATATGCAGTAAAAAGGATATATAGGATTACATAAATGTTGACACAGTTATAGTGTGGACTATTATGCAGACTTTAAAAACATTTTTAAAGGGTTTTTAAAGATTTGGGAGAAAGCAGTGTGTACTGTGAAAAGAAAAATGTGACTTTCAAACTTTCTTCACAATATAATATGTTTTAAATATAATTATAATTCTGTACAATATACAGAAAAATGTTCAGTAGGTAGCTTTGGATGGCAGAATACTGGGTGACTTTTGCATATTTTTTTTCTACTTCGTTTAACTTTTCCTTAGTGAACATGGTTTATACACACATATACACACACATATCCATTGAAAAATTCTATCAGAAGGAGCTTTAAACCCTGGGAGTTAGAGGTTTGCTTACTTAAACTCTGAGGAGAGCAATTGAGGCTTAAATGAATATAAATTTTTATGTTCATATAATTTTTTCCCTAAATTCAACATTAAATGCCTATGCAGTTATTGAACCAATATCTAGAATAACCTCACCAATTACTTGGAAATCGTGTTAAATGGAAATGCAAAGGCACACAACTCAAATGAGCCAGAGGGTCTGAGGTCAGATGTTATTCCATCTTCAGAAGATGATACTCCAGCAGGTGCATTAATCAGCCTCTGTCTTTCTCTAAATAAATGCTTATTCTGCTCAGAGACCAAGTTCTAATTTGATCCATTCATACTTGAGGGGGTTGGCATTTATAATTCATTATGGGCTTTGGCTTATTGCTACATTCCTCACATTGCCACCAGACTGTACAACTGTGAGAGGCACAGTTCTCTGTGTTCAGCACATCCTGGACCACTCCATGCAAGCCGTCTTGAGAACTGTCCTCTAGGATGTATTTTCCACATAGCATTCTGGTGGGCAATGCCCCCTGGAGTAGCAGGGTCCCCGAATTTTACACAGATTCCTGCTGTACTTGACTTCTCACCTCTCTTCTCCCATCTAACTTCATAATTCAGTTGGGAATTGTTTATATTAACCAGAAACTGAAATAACGGTCAATATAGACATCAGAGGAGGAAGTGGAGGTAGTTAAAAATGTGGAGAAATGTGACAGTTCTTACCCAAATCAGATTCTATAATCCTTAAAATAGCAAGTGTTTTAAGCTTCACTTCCTAAATAGAGGTCTACTGACTCTACTGTTATGGGAAATTGTGATCAAATCAATACTGTATATTACTAATATTATATTGCAATGTGCCAAGTTTGAATGGGAACAGTAGGTTTAAAGCAGGGTCATTAGTTTGATTGGCTAAATTGTTTAAGTGGCTGCACATTATGATTATAGTATATATGAAGATTCAATCAAAGCTGAGCTCCCGCCTCCCCCGATCCCCCAAAAAAGAAACAAAGGGTAAAAGTTTTTTTAAGAAAGAGCGTCCTCATCAGGGTGGCTAGTCTCGTCCATGCTGCAGTAGAATAATCCCCCCCCCCCCCACGTCTTAGGCTTACAGCAACAAAGGTTTGTCCCTCACGTCAGTCTGATGTGGATTGGGGACTTCCTGAGTGATGTTTCTACAAGCAGCGGCTCAGGGACCAAGGCCTCTTCCATCCTGCTGTTGCACCGTCTTGGAGTCTTTTGCTTCTGACTGTTCAGATCGATGACAGAGAGAGGTACCAAAGAGAAAGCACTCCCATTTTTAATTCATATAACCCCCCCCCCCCCCCAAAGAAAAGATGCTTAGTTACTGGCTATTCAGTGAGGAGTTACAGCCTCTGCCACAGGCGGGAAGTGAATTGTTGCATTCTAGCTGGAACAGTTTGTTCCCATCAGGGAGCTCATGTATCTCATGCGGTAGCTTGGTACCTTCTGGGCTCCCGTGTGAGTCTCCCAAGGAGAATGAATCTGTCTACAGGGCTAGTGAGTTCCTGACATGAAACGCACCTATCCTTTCAACCATAGCCCACTTTGGTCACATTTTCTTTAAACTAACACATACATTCATTCCCTAGGACATGTGCGTATTCTGACTTTCCAGTTTCCTTGAGAATCGAGACATCCACCTCTGGACTTTTATTCACCCTGCTCCTTTCTGCCATGATGACCCCTCTACTCTAACTCCCAACCCTACTTGTTGAAATCCTTCCTTTTTTAGGAAACATTTTGAATGATGCCACTTTTTTTTTTTTTTTTTTTTTTTTTGCTGTACTCGGCCCTCTCACTGTTGTGGCCTCTCCCGTTGCGGAGCACAGGCTCCGGACGCGCAGGCTCAGCGGCCATGGCTCACGGGCCCAGCCGCTCCGCGGCATGTGGGATCTTCCCGGACCGGGGCACGAACCCGTGTCCCCTGCATCGGCAGGCGGACTCTCAACCACTGCGCCACCAGGGAAGCCCTGATGCCACTTCTTTTATGAAGTCTCTGATCCTATCAATTAAATGTTCATTTATTTAACAGATATTATTGAACATTTCTTAAGTGAGAGGCACTGTCTTAGTCCCTGAAGAACTAGTGTCAAACAAAATAGATAAATTCTCTCATCTTGTGGAATTTTATCTTCCAGTTGAAAGAGACAATAATAAAGAAAGTAAAGGTTTTTAAAATCACCAATTGTAGTAACGGCTGTGAAGAAAAGAGAGTATTGTGACAAAGGGAGGTGGACTGCTTTAGTTTGGACAGAAGCCTTTTTAAGAAGGTAACACGTGGGCCGACACTTGAATGTGTACACTTCCTTCGTCCAGGGCTCACGGCAGAGTGTTTGTACCACTTATAAAATGCTTCTCATAATCTACATGATATTTGTTTTCCCTCTACCTCCTGGCCCAATATGGTAGATTATGAGCTTCCTGAAGGAAAGAGCTATGTCTTATTTATCCCTTTCACTGAAATAACTTTAAATTCTAATTTCTAATTATGACATCTAATCAAACGGCTAATACCTAACATAGTGCCTGGCACTTAATAGTTGCCTAATAAATGGAAACCTAGCTTACTGAACACACACACACACACACACACACACACACACAAGTGTTCAGACATGAGTGTTGGATTGAAGAGAATTGAATTGACTAGACATCATCAGAAGTAACCCACAATGTTAAAAACAGACAGTTTCCTCAGGTCTAGCTTGACAGTGAGTCAGCCTCTCTGTGGCATCTCTCAAGTCATTTTGAGAGTCATCCCCACTTCCTCCGTATGTCACTCTGAGCACACAGCTAGCCCAAAGGAATTTCTTGGCATCCAGGCACATTTCCTCATGCAATTTAGTGGCTAGGGCTCATGCTTAAAAGAATAGGATAAAATATATTCTCCTACGGAGCATGGCATCTTGTCAAAGAGTGAATGTGGAGTGCACTAGACTGCTCTAGCTATCAATCAGTACAGTCCTGGCCAGTTTCTAGAGTACTGAGTGGAGAAGGCCATACTGGACTTAATACCCTTGTTGTTACAAGGCAAACGGTATACTACTACTTTTATTATTGTTATCGCTGTTGTTATTATTTTGTTTCCGGGCAAAGCCCTTGACCTGTCTTATTTCTTTTAATCCTCCCAACAGCCTTTTGAAATCAATTCTATTACCTCCATTTTCCATAATGAAGAGCTGAAGTTTCCCCAAGTTAAGAAACATGTCTAGCTGGCAGAGCTGGTAAGTGGTAGAGCCGTGTTCGGAAGTCTCATTCCAGAGCCCATGTGTGTCATCGAAACTCTAAGACAGACATTGTTCTATTAATTAACTTGGCACTGCCTCTCCTGTGTAAGGCAGGGAACATTTCCCGGGACTTCCTTCGCCATGTGGTCCTGAGTTAGGGCCACCAGAGGAACTTGTATGAGGTTTGGGAAGTGGAAGTGAAGCAGAGGCTGTCCTCTTACAGGGGGAGCAGTCAGGCACAATGAGGAATGATGCCCAGGTGCCTGGGAAGCCTCAGTCCGCCCCTGCTCTCTTCCTGTTGCTCGTGCAGTTCATCTGTTTCTGCCAGCCAATAGCAGCCTCAGGTGCGCTCCCACGTGGTCGGTCACCGGCTGCAGGTGAATTCCTGAGGGGCAGCTGATTCTACAGAGCAGGAGTTTCCCAGCCCTGTCCAAGAACTTCCCCTTTGTAACCCTTTGTTGACAGCCAGGTGCACACAGCTTCTCATGTTTTCCTACAAGCTCTGACCCGTCCGCCTTCACCAGCGTATCAGGTGTGTGTGGCTTGTGACTCTGATTCTCTGACGCCTACTTCAAGGTTTTCATTTTCCTATATCACCATTTGTATGAACAATGATTCTTCCACTAAATCCTTTATTCTCATAATAGTTGTAGAGGCTCTGTTTTCATGATTGACACACATGTGAAATAGACATGATAATGATGAGACCACCACTCCCTGCAACGTAGCAAATGCCTCATGCTAAGGGCTCTGTATGCGTTACCTGGTGATTCTGCAGATTCTCTCTTACATGAGGCCATTTCTGAGTTATGCTGGCCGTTCTTCTGGCAAAGAAAAGGACTGGGTTTATAAAAAGTAATTTATGACTAAAAACCCCAGCAAGGTGACTTTCTCAAACACATAGGATTTTGGTGCTGATGTGCCTGCCTGTTTAATTGCCCTCTTTAGTGCTCTAGTCTCTCAAAAGGATTATTTTCATGAGCCGTGAGTGACTTAACTCATATGGTGACGTGTATCCTTCATCTGCTGCAACTGAGAGGCGTTAATCAGCACGCTCACAAGGTGACTCACCAGGGATGTTCTTGCCAAGCGAGGATTGGGTGTTCAGACAGCCCCCATGTCAGAGTGAATGTAAGCCTCCAATTTCACTTCACCTCCTTAAAAATCTTTCCCTTTCAAGAATCGCTCTCCAGTTCCAGCTCCACAAGCTGTGTGATAAATATTTTTATGCCAAAAATTAGCCTTGCAAAGGGCAAACTTTATCATTCTTTCCAAAGGATGACCACAAACGTTTCATTCAAGGATGATGAAGCCCTTGATGCCATCATTATCAATTCGCCTTCTCATACCAGCACCCTGATCCCATCTCTTAAGTGTACATATCACCACATGTCCAGAGGCAGGAAGCTATATGCAGCCCTTCTTTATTTGACCACTGCAGTGAGTCACATTGTGTGAACTGATAGCCCTTCAAAGCCTTGCCTGCAAAAAACTCTCAATTCCCAATGAGTGGGTACCATAGCCACCTGTACATTCCACTTTTTGAGAAGTTAAGAATCCTACCTTATAAGAATAGCTAACCCTCATCTGACCTCATAGAATGGAGGGATGCGGGATTCAGGCCTGGGACGTTCATAAGGAGCTGCCTGTGGTTATAGGCATAAGAGGGACCAATGATTCTGAAAGTGGGTACCCCACAACACCAAGGTATAGTGTAATGAAGTGTCTTCTGCTCCCCTAAATGACTCCTTGACACTATTCCTTGATCACTGTAAGTCCATAGGTCCAACAATTAGCTCGCTACCTTACACAGAGAGAAAACTCAATAAAATGGTAGATGAATGAATGGCAAATGAAAAAAGTCCATAGGAATCCATGTGTGAGAGGACTAAGGCTTTTCTTCAAGGGGAAGTAACTTGGATCACAACATAGCAATAAGCAGAGTTTCAAGGGACTTGGGTGCCTGTTTATAAATTGTGTCTTTTAGGGTGAGCTCCATCTGTACCCAGTGAAAATGTGGCCCTCAAGACTTCCTGCATCCAGAGATACAGACAGATGGTGGCTAGAGGGACCAACTCAGCCACTTAGCTGGCTTCCTAGTACCAATCCGTGTACCACCTGAGAGAAAGGTGTATTTCAGGTAGAGACCCGTGAGTTTGATGAGCAGACCATGACTTTACCCAGCCCGTCATGTGACTGGATGTACCTGTTTATAAAACACCTCTCTGAGGTTAGATGTACTATATGTGATCAAAAGATCCATCAGTCTACCTACAGGATATGGGTCTTGCCTCATTGTCCTAACCCTCTAACCACCCGACTCCCCATAGCACACCATTCCCATCTTCCTTGACTCAGTGTTGTCTGTAAGTACATACGCTTGAAATGAAAAATGGCAATAATGATGGTGATGATGATGGTGATGGTGATGCTGGTGAGCCTTTAAGAAGTGCTTGAAAGGCTAGGTACCTCTTTTAAAATTTGATCTCCATGCAGCAGCAGCTATTATTCTCATTTTACGGATGAAAAAACTAGGTCTTAGAGTAAACATCTTGCGAGGGTTAATTAGAGCTTAATTTGCTTACTTGATTGATCCTTTGCGCTCTGAGGAAAGCACCCTTGTTTTCTTCTGTTTTCTGACTAATTGAAAATCCATTCTTTCTACAGAAGTCTTATAGAATACTTATTTTATATTTCCTTCACAATCCATAAGAAAACTGAGTCGAAGTTTGCTAAATTCCATTCCAGTTTTTCTTGGTGTGATTCAAATGGCTTCCTTGGAACACGTTGATCAGTAGCATAGTAGAGTAAAGACGTTTTAAAGCCATAAAGATGAGCACAGCATCATTTTAACAAGCCACAGAAACATACATATAAAGCTATCTTAGAGTATTTAAAGCACTTATATTTCTAGAATCTAAATTATCCAAATAGCGTCATTAAAGAGGAAAACATATAAAACGTATAAAATTAAAGTGATTTTTGGAATAGCACATATGGATTTTGTGACAAGCTGTGGGCTATGTCAGGAAAAGGTCATTTGCTCGTTCTTTTATAAATGATGCTGTTTGGGAATTCTTCCCAGGGTTGTTAGAGACGGATGCGGAGCAACAGTTCTTAGTCTGCATCTCTTTGCCAAGTCTGTGATCAGCTGGCTACATTTGCTCCCTGGTAGACCGTGGATTTGAGCAGGAGCTGGGCAATTCTGTCCCTTCATCTTACATGCTTTTCCTCTTGGCTGAATGTAGGATGAGGACAACCATGCCAGCCCCCAGTGGTGTGAGGTGCTGGTGTAAAAGACAAAGCGATGAAAGACCAAAGGGATTTTCAAGGCTGGGGGTCCTCACAGAGTTTGGCCAGGATTCTGGCTCCCAACCCACCTCCCACCTCCACTCCCTTACCTGATCCAGACCTGTAGCCTATTCAGAGAAATACTAGGACTCAAGGCCTTCTTAGCTTTGGACTGGTTGTTCTGGTACAAGCATAACACGACTGAACTTCAGGACAGTGAAAAATTATAGATCTGCCAGGGGGCACATGCTAGAGAACTGCTCTTCTTATATTGTTTCAAACTAGGTCCTGGGGGCAGGATCAAGTTTTGTGAATGCCAGAGGGCCCTTGAGAATGATCAGCGTTTTGGTTTTGCCAAGCTGTTTTTAGGTCTAGCGTGTATTCCTTTTTCCTCCTGGTGACATGCCTTGGCTCTGTAGGCAGCCCGCCCAGATCATGGTTTGTGCCTGTCTGGTTCAGTAAGAGCTCCCTGCAGGGCAAGCCAGCAAAGCGAAGAGCAAAGCATCAGGCCTCAGGGGACCACACACCAGATTACTGGACAGTTGGACCAGCTCTTCTAAGGTTTCCTCTGTTTCTCCCAAGACATCTCAGAGATGTTTTCTGTCAGATTTATTTCACTGTGCCATGTTTATTTCAGCCATATTTTATGAGTTAAGCTTTTTATTTAGGAAGCAAATGGTTTTCATGCTAATTTCTCCCCGAAGGCTCTCTAGGCAATGTATAAACCAATATTTGCTTTGCTCCGAGGTACAGGAATGATGATCTTTATGCAAAACACATTAGTTTCTTTGGGCCTCTTTCCTATTTCCAATACACATGTTTTTATAAACACATACCTGAAGAATTTTGGCAAATGTATCACCTTTCTTCTTTGTTCACGAGATATTTGTTAGATTATCTCTAGTGTTCAGTTAACTTTCAGTTGGCCAGAAGAACAGGAAGCTAATGAGATGATTGCCCTGAAGTTTCCTTGCAGTCCGACAGTGGACTTGCGGATGGGAGGCTGTGTTACAGACAGGTTATATATAAAGGTATAGAGCCGCAGAGCTGGATTTTAACGCCTGCTCTGGTACTCACTGAATATGTGACCTGGGCAGGCCTCCTAACCTCTCTTAAGCTTGGGGTTTTCAGAATATGGGGATTGATTATTCCTAGATCAGAGGGTTAGTGAAGGATAATATGAATTTATATGTATATATACCAATAGGTGCTTAGCATTGAATCCAGGATATGTTAAGTATTCATCACAACGTAGCTGTCATTACAACAAAGGACTTCAGTGAAGGGGCTGGCCAGTCTTAATACTATTATTGACTGAGACCCTGACGTCAGGACTTGTGTGAACCTGTATCCGGATTGACAATTGCAGGAAACTAAATATCAGCTTTCCGAAAAGCATTGAGTGGATCACTAAAGTCACCGAACAACTGGTTATTTTAATACAGAAAATTGCACCACTAAATAATATTTTGGTCTTACAACTTTCCTCAGCCAATTCTTAAATCACTTCTAAGACCATTACGTGGAGAAAGCCTTAGGTAATATTCTGATATCTGTTCTTCCAACCTGTTTCTCCGCCCTCACCACCCTCTATTTACACACACACAATTACATAAAATCAAATGGGATGATAACATATAGAATATTTTGTAGCCCTTATTTTTCACTGAGTGAAATATTGTGAATATTCCATTCTACCTCATTAATAGCTGTATGGTGTCAAAAGTTGACTTCATCGACTGTTTGAAATTTATTTACATTTTAAAAATATTCTAAGTGACATTTTGATGAAGATCTTGAAACATATATATGTGTACATATTGTTATTATGTTCTTATAAAAACTTCTAGATGCAGAAGTTTGGGGTTCTAGGATATACACATATTTTAGGGCTTTTGTTGCATCTTGTCAAATTTCCATCAGAGATACCAGATCAGTTTATACTCCTGTCCGGTGAATTCTGGTTTCTCCTAACCATTGTTAACTGTGGTGCAGTCATTTAAAAAACTTGCCAACTTGAAAGATGGAAATAGTATATCAATCTTCTTTTAATTTGCATATCTTTGATTCTTTTCACACATTTATTGGCTCTTCCTCTTTAGTAAACTGCTATTCCAAACTTTTTTTTTTTTTTTTTACGGTACGCGGGCCTCTCACTGTTGTGGCCTCTCCCGTTGCAGAGCACAGGCTCCAGACGCGCAGGCTCAGCAGCCATGGCTCATGGGCCTAGCCGCTCCGCGGCATGTGGGAACTTCCCGGACCGGGGCACGAACCCGTGTCCCCTGCATCGGCAGGCGGACTCTCAACCACTGCGCCACCAGGGAAGCCTCCAAACTTTTTATTTATTAAAAAATTGATAAGTTGTGGGATGAAGTTGGGAATATAATATCTTAACATATTTTGTTGGCTTTCAGGACTGAAAGTAAAGTAAATGTAAGAGCAATGATAGACAGTTGCTTCTTCACAACAGAAACTGTGCCCAGTAGAACACAGTGATCTCTGGAGATGCTAAGTGTGTTGTGGACGTCTGACAATGGTTAGAACAAGGTCTTCTAATAGTAACGTCATGATAATTAAGGATTTAGCCCCCAAATAACTACCATGAGACAATGAACGAAAACTCCTCCATCTTAAAACATAAAGGTTTATTATGGCTCACCTAGAAATGCTACCTAGACCAGTTTCCAGATTTTTTCAGGAAATTCTGAAAGACATTACTACAAATCATACTTGTAGAACACTAAGTTAATAGTCATACAAAGACACTCAGAAGTTCAGAGATATATAATATATAAGAAGGTCATATGTATTATATATAATATATGAGGATATAAAAACACGATATATAAGAATATATATATATATATATATATATATATATATACACATATATGTATCTACAGAGAGAGAGAAAGAAAGAGAAAGAATGTATGAGAAGGTCATTCTTACATCATTTCTGTTTCTGTTTTATAGTAGGTGTTTCACAAAAGCTGTTGTATGGATGGTGGTCATGGTGACTTTCATGCTTAACTTGCCTCTAGGCTTAGCATTTAAAATGAAAACCTCTGAAGGAAACTTCTACCATAAGGTAATGTGCCCTGGAGATCAGAGAGAGCCCACCCATGTTCAGACCTCATTAAGGCTTATAAATTCACCCTTCCTGGACCCAAACGATTTAAAGTGACAAGTCCTGGTTTGTGAGTGAGCATGTGTAAGAGTGTGTGAGAGTGTGTGTGTGTGTGTGTGTGTGTGTGTGTGTGTGTGTGTGTGTGTGTTTAGAGGAGCACATGGGAAAACCCTTGATTATAGGGTCACAGCTCACAACTCTGAATCAAGGGCCAAGAGTTGCAGAAAGGATGCTTAAAATGAGAAATTGTCCATAGAATTTGAGAAATGTAGTTGCAATTTAATTTGCTTCTCCTTCTAAGATCCGAGGACAAGTAAAACACTTGAGTACTTCACCCACGTGAAACAGGCCCAGTGCTCTTACACACACACACACACACACACACACACACACACACACACACTTGTGCACACTCTTGAACACACCCCTCTTATCCCTAACATAAAGGCTCCATCTTTCACAGCCAGCTCTCATGTACACTTTCCTGGGAGGTATACAGGTCACAGATACCTTCTCTGACCCTGCTCTCCAGCTTCATATTGTGACCTTAAATCCCTTCTCCTTCAGTTTAAAGAGCAACATGGTGAAGAGGTGGACAGTTTCTGCTTCAGAGCCTGACAGATAAGGATACAGTCTGACCTCTGCTACTTACTAGCCCTGTGACCTGAAAAAAGTTACCAAAAGAAAAGAACAGTTACCAGCTTCCTGTTCAGTGAAAAGAGCATAAAAATAGCATCACCTTCCCAAGCTAGTCATGTGTATTAAATGTGATAAAATGTGCAAAGAATTTAGCAAGGTGGCACAAAGTAAGTGTGCAGTCATTGTAAGCTCTCATTGTGGTTGTGACTGAAACTCTCCCAAATAGAGAGATTCTGCAGTTAATGAAATATTGGCTCTGAACTTCACACAGAAAGGAGGGTGAAAGAAGGGCAGAGGTTTGTAGTATTTAATGGTAAAGCACAATTGCTGGACACCTCTGTAGATTCTTTCCCTCAGCTCCTTTCTGTTGCTTCCAGCTGGTTCTCAGAATAAGCCATGTGTGTGTACCTAGTTAAATTTCCACTGAAAAATGAGACAAAGCCACTTTCCTATTTCATTTTAAGAACTGAACAAGGGGAAGAGAATCAGCTGAGGAAACAGTGGTGCACCCCAGGCAGAAGGAGCCTGAGTCATCCTCACTATTAGGCACAGGGCACTCTGCTGGAATTCTAGCCCCCTACAGGCTCCTCCTGGCGCCAGGAACAAGGCAGTCTCTGAGCCAAAGCCATCTCTTCTGCACTGAGGCAAACATCCCAGGCTAATGTAGTTATCAGATCCTTCATCTCATCTGTAAAAGGAAAGAAAGAATGTAACAATATTAAATATTTTTCCTTTTTAAAGTTATCTCCATTTTAATTATAAAAATAACATTCTTTATAGCAAATGTTGGAAATTCCTCCCAAGTACAGTAAAAAAGTTAAATTTATTATAATCACATCATTGTTAAGATATTGGTATATATCCTTCCAGACTTTTACATATATATTAAAAAGATGGGATAATATTTTAGCATCATTTCCCCACTGAATAGAACATGAGTATATGTCCATATAAATAGTTAGATATAAAACATAATTTTGATGGTTCCAGAGTACTCTACCTTGTAATGACATCCTTAGTTCTTTAACCTACGTCTTATTTTTGTACATGTGACTTGTTTCTGATTTTTTTTATTCTTATAAACACCTAAGTGATGAACAGCCTTCTAGCTACATCTATGAGCCCGTCTAAGAGCATTTCTTCTGGAAGAAGTAGAATTGTGGGTTAATGGGCATATGTAGTTCTGATGCTTTTGATGTTTTGCCTGTTTGCATCAGCTTATACTCTACTAGCAGCCTATAAGATTTAATTCAGACTCAGGGGATAAATCTTAGCCAGGTTAAGCCAGTGGTGGTGAATTCCATATCCCTTTCTAGTGACTAAGTTAGTCATGGGCACATCACACAGTCCTGGTCAGTAAAACTGAAGGGACATCTCCTTGAGGGCATCTAGGAAATGTATTCCTCTTTGATTAAAAGAGACATAGAAGGGAAAACTGTACATTTTTCCAGTTCTTGAAGTGGAAGAGGATGTCTGGAAAGAGCTTCTGCACCCAGAGAGTGACCATAAGGGCACATACATAGAGGACAAGAGACAGTGTGCAGAGGATGACAGAGGGGAAGATGAGAAAATTGAGTCCTTGACAGTGTGGTGAGGCACCAAATTAACCACCAGCGACCGTGTCTAGACCAGACTCTTGTATGAAGTAATAAACGTTCTGATTTTCTGAGCTACATTTATTCAGGTTTTCTGTAATTTGCAATGAAAAACATCCTACCTGCAAAAATGATATACAATTGGTTTAATGTTCATTTTCTTGATTACAGGGAACTTGAGCTTTTTTTATAACTTGGCCACTTATGTTGCTTCTTTTGTGAACCATCTGTTATGTCTGTTGCCATTTTCCTACAAATGTATTGCCTTCATATTGATTTACTAAATTTTCTTTAAATTTTAAATATTAACCCTCTGTTTTATGTGTTACAAATATTGTTCCTACTTTCAAACTTTTCAACATATTGAATTTAAAAAATTTTCTATATTTGACCTATGAATCTTTTCTTCCTGCTTTCTTCATTTGATTTTGTGCTTAGTATTTTCTCACACAAAGAACAGATATTCATCTATATTTTGCCCTAGTTATTTCTCGGTTTTATTTTTTATCTTAATTCTTTAATGTACATTTTGGTGAATAATATGAAATAAAGATCAAGTTTTCAAAGAATGCAGGGAAATCCTAACACTATTGAAAATGACAACACTTCCCCTATGATTCGTAGTATCCTTATCTATATTTGTATTACACCCAGGCCTGTTGGATAGTTTCCCGGTCTTTTTTGTGAATATCTATCTGTTCTCCTCTTATACTAGTTCATACTACTTTAGTAATTGTAACTCTTTTTTTTTTTTTAATCAATTTATTTATTTATTTAATTTTGGCTGCGTTGGGTCTTTGTTGCTGGGCGCGGGCTTTCTCTAGTTGCGGCGAGCGGGAGCTACTCTTTCGTTGTGGTGCGCGGGCTTCTCATCACGGTGGCTTCTCTTGTTGCGGAGCACGGGCTCTAGGCATGCGGGCTTCAGTAGTTGTAGCACACGGTCTCAGTAGCTGTGGCTCGCGGGCTCTAGAGCGCAGGCTCAGTAGTTGTGGCGCACAGGCTTAGTTGCTCTGCGCCATGTGGGATCTTCCCGGACCAGGGCTCGAACCTGTGTCTCTTGCATTGGCAGGCGGATTCTTAACCACTGAACCACCAGGGAAGTCCTGTAACTCTTTAATATATTTTGTTATCTGGCAACACAAGCCCAACTTCACTATTACTTTGCAAACGTTTTTGGTGACTCTCACTGATTTCTTTTTTATGTATGGGTTTTAAAATCATGTTTAATCATGTTTAAATGTCCCCCAAATCCTATTAGGTGGTTTGGTTTTTTTTGGGGGGGTGGGGCTGATTAGAGTAAGATTATAAAATAATGTAAAGAGCTGATATCTTTATAACATAGTGACTTCCTGTTCAGGACTGCATTTCATTTGACACATCTTTTAAGTCTTATTTGATTTTCCCCAGTATTTTGTTTTAATTTCTGCATGTAGTTTCTATCCCTTAATGTTAATATTTTCTCTAAATGATTAGATTTTTAGAAAAGTGATGCATTTGCCTCTATGGATTATCAGAGAGGCTTTTTAAAAACTGTACAATACAGATGTCAGTAGCAACTCTTCAGTACTAAATATAGTCAGTTAATTATGCAGTTCTCAATCTTTCAAAAATATTAATGCATATTAGACAGAGCAGGATCCATGTAGACACTTAGCTTTCATCAGTGTCCTCAAAGTTACAAACTTTCTGCTGATGCCAAGGTGGCAAACAATCTAATTTTAGTAAAAAAGAAAGATAACCATCATCCAATAAACCTAAAATGTCTCAAAGGTTGGACAGGTTAAGATGATCATACCAATTACTAGATAAATACGGCATCTGCCTATTATACGTTTAAAGTCAAATAAGATGTGAATAAAACTATGTTTACTAAATTACTTAAAAGTATTTGCAAGTCAGTCTCCCACTTGACATTTTTTACATAAAAATAAGACTGTTTCATAGCACAAGATAAAAAGATAGTATTTGGGGCTTCCCTGATGGCGCAGTGGTTGAGAGTCCGCCTGCCGATGCAGGGGACGCGGGTTCGTGCCCCGGTCCGGGAAGATCCCACATGCCGCGGAGCGGCTGGGCCCGTGAGCCATGGCCGCTGAGCCTGCACGTCCGGAGCCTGTGTTCCGCAACGGGAGAGGCCACGACAGTGAGAGGCACGCGTACCGCAAAAAAAAAGGATAGTATTTGGAGGAGCTTTGAAAATACTACACATTCAGAATCCAGTCTTCTTGGGAGAAACTCAACCATGTTAAGAGGAGCCCCAGCCTCTCCCCCCTGTCTAGAGCAGACTCCCTAAAATTTTAAATTGATGTTACTCCTCACCCATTTTTAAGTTTTAAGGTCTTATCACTATCACATTATAAATTAAAAAATAACATTTTAATTTGTTTTATGTTCTTTGCATGTATATTTTTAGTTATGTTTTTAGAGGTTACTCTAGGGTTTATCATATATATCTAAACTCATAAAAATCAGTATCAAATTTAGATTAGCTTAATTCCAGTGATGTATATAAATGTTACTCCTATAAAGCTCTATTCCCTTCCCCTCCTTTTGTGGTATTATTGTTATACATATTACATCCATCAGTGTTACAAACCTAGTAATACACATGGTTAAAATTATTGTTTTACCATCTGCAGTAATTTCCTTATCCCAACGCAGTTTTGCTCCTACCCACCACCTTTGTGCTATTATTGGCAAGTGTAATACACGTATGTCACATTTCTATATGTTATAGGCCCAACATTATGATATTTACATATTATTATGTAGTTGCTTTTTAAAACAGCTGTCAGAAAAAATGAGAAAATATGCATTTATACTGTTTTTTATACCTTTACCAGTGCTCTTTGTTTTATCATGTGGATTTGAATTACTATCTGGAGTCACTTCCCTACGGCCTGGAGAACTTCCTTTATAGTTATTTCTTATCAGGTGGTCCTACTAGCAACAATTCTATCAGTTTTTGTTATCTTGGAAAGTCTTTATTTCACCCTCATTTTTGAAAGATAGCTTTACTGCTTATAGGATTCTTGGTTGATGATTTTTTACTGAGAATTTTGAATGCTGTCCACTGTCTCTGGTCTCCATTGTTTCTGCTGACAAGTCAGCTATTCATATTATTGTGTTATTTATGTAAGTGCTAAGTCATTTTTCTAGCTGTTTTCAGGATATTCTCCTTGTCTTTGATTTTCAGAATTTCAGACACTGTGATATGTCTTTTTCTGAATCTCTGTTTTTTATCATACTTGTAGTTCATTGAACTTCCGGGATATGTAGATTATTCAAAAAATTGGGGAAGTTTTCACCATTATATTTTGAATATTTTTTCTGTTCCTCTCTCTCCCCTCTCCTTCTTTTACTCCTTTTATGTGCGTGCTGATGCACTTGATGGTGTCTCACATTTCTCTGAGGCTCTGTCTACTGTTTTGTTTTGTTTTTTCCCGGTACGCGGGCCTCTCACTGTTGTGGCCTCTCCTGTTGCGGTGCACAGGCTCCGGACGCGCAGGCTCAGCGGCCATGGCTCACGAGCCCAGCCGCTCCGCGGCATGTGGGATCTTCCTGTACCGGAGCACGAACCCGCGTCCCCTGCATCGGCAGGCGGACTCTCAACCACTGCGCCACCAGGGAAGCCCTTCTGTCTACTGTTTTTCATTCTTTTTTCACTGTTCTTTGGCTTACACAACCTCTGCGGCTCCATCTTCAAGTTTGCTAATTTTTTTCTGCCAGTTAAAATCTGTTGTACCCCTCCAGTGATTTTTTTTAAGTTTCAGTTATTGTACTTTTCCACTCCAGAATTTCCACTTGGTTCTTTTCTCATAATTTATATTTCTTTATTGATATTCTCTATTTGATGTAACAGTGTCATTATATCTCCCTTCACTTCTTTAATCATGATTTCCTTTAGTTCTGTGAACAGATTTGGAATGGCTATTTTAACGTCTTCTGATAGATCTGACCTGTGTTCTCTCACAGGTTGTGTTGTTGCTTTTTTCTCCACCAATGTAGCAACTCTGGGCACTGGTCTCCCTCCGCCGGGGCTTGTTACCATTATTTGCTGGTATATATTTTAGTGTCTGGCTGGATCACTGTAGTGGAGTCTGCTCCCCTCTCCCTTCCCCATCCACAGTGTGAAGCCTCTGGTGTTGCTCCTGAGGGAGGCGCAGCTTTGGGTGAGCTCAGTCACCCTGGGATGACAGTAGTTTGGGCAGGGCTCTCTTTTTTCCTTTCCCTGATCACATCCACGTGTACCTGCCATTGACTGCTCCGTTGTTTTCAACAATGCCCTGAGCATAAATTGCTCTACAAACGAATCCAGTCAAATTGTGGCTCCACGGAAGGACATAGTTTCTGAGGTTGGTGTTTGATGTTTGCTCTGACCCTGAGTGGGGGGTCGGTAGAGGACGGGGGTCTGCTCTCAGCTCTTTTATTCCATGATTTTCTGCTACCAACTAGCCAGCCTATAGTCCAGGCTGTATCTTCATTAAATCCACAGATCTCCTCCCAAGTTTCCTCTCATCACAACCTCCTCTCCTCTTGAGAGCACCTTTGAACTTCTTCACTCTCTGTTGCAAATGAAGTTAGTTCCTTTGCAAAGATATTAGGAGGTATCTGTTTTATAGTCTGCTTCTCCCTCTCAGGCATAATCTCCCAGCCAGGGCTCTGGAGCTAGAGGTGGGGACAATGACGAGCTGCTCTCTGAGTGACTCTTCTGCTCTAGGACCTGAATGCTTATTGTGTGTGGGTGTGGAGAGGAGAGGCTAGTAGCCTGAGGTCCTCCCAGCTTGCCTCTCCTGCCGTGGAACCACGATGCCATGAGCCAGCAAGAGTGTTGAGGGCATCAGTAGTCTCAGCTGCTGTGCCCAAGGTAGGACCTGCATTCCACAAATGGGGCCTGGGTGGAAGAAGGGAGTCCGCATCTCTCGACTGGATTCAACTGGGACTTATCATCAGCAATGAGTAGCTTGGGGCATGATGAGAAATGCTGAAGCCTTGCTCCCTCCAGGAAGAAGCCCTCTAACTGGGAGCTGGCAGGAGAGGGTGCCCTGTGTTCTTGAGGGCAGCAGTCAGGAGTGGAGCCTCGGCCTTGCTGAGCTAGGAGGTGGGGAGGAAGGAAGGTTTTTGCTCAGATACTGCAAACTCTAGTCTTTCTTAACAAAGTTTTCTAGGTTTTCTTGAACATATGTTTCTTCCTCTGCTGTTTATACGTAGGACTATTTCCAGAGGCTTTAAATTGTTGTTTTTAATCATTTCCACCAGTTTCACTGGGGAACAGGTCAGTGGAGCTCCTTATGCTGTCCTGCTGAAGGTAGCCCTCTTCTAAGAGGAAAGACAGAGAGCAGTCGGCCTCGTTCCCACGACGCAGCCCTGTGCCCTTCCTGTAGGTATAGGTACCTAGTAGGTCATTAAAGCTTATTTATTGACTTGACTTTTCTCAGTTTAGTAAAGCTGTATTTCCAGCAGCGTTTATAGTTATAGTTTCTCCTACATACACGTAGTTGTGCTAAAAATCTCTTCTATCTATAAACATCAAATATGTTAGCATTCTTTCCCTTGAAATAACTCAGAGACAATTTTTCAGAGTTTATGTTATCCGTTGCTTTAAAACACTTGGCATCCAGCCTTGCAGTTTACTGAGACTTAATAAAAAATGATTTTTCTGAAGATTTTACCCAAGTAATCAATTAGATCAGTAGGACCAAGTCACATACCCACTGCTTCGATTCTGTAAATCTCCTTCTGGTAGGTATCAAGTAGCAGATTTGGATTTAGTGGTGATACTGTTTGAAGCTGAAGGTAAGTAATTATATTACTTTGCACTGTTCATGCTTAATTCCACTCGAGTCCAATCCGGAGGAGGGGCGTGATGAAGGGTTACCGACAAAAGCAGGACAAGACTCCACGTGCACTTAATTTACATTTAGCTTCTGGCCCGTATTTGGGAAGGGTTGCATCCATTCACACTCTGTCCGGGGGAGAGGGTCTCCTGCTGTGCTCTGTGCCCCTGCCATTGCTATTACAGTTGTGGGGATTCTCAAAGTGTGGGAACGTTTGTTGAAAGTACAGATTCCTGGGCCCCGTCCCGGAGATTCAGGTTCAGTAGATTCAGGGTGTGGCACAGGAATCTGCCTTGGTAAGAGTCTACTGGGCTGCTTCTAATGCAGGTAGTATCCACCGGCACTCACGCTGAGGAACTGAGCCAGGTGCCACTCAGTGGGCGCATCATCCAACTCTCCTTGCTCTCATTTCCTCCAGGCCACACATACGAGCGCTTGATTTCCCGGTTGCTCATTGACTAGGAAAGAACATGGTGGTCATGTTGACATTCTGCTTATTAGCTTCTTTCTCATTACAGATTCATGCATTTATATTTTATTAAATATCTGTTTACAGACCAAGTTTGAATCCACCCAAATCACCAAGGCTATTAATATTAAGAGGTAGCTGTCTTTATACCTACAGATTTCAGATCATCTGGCCGCTCCTGGGAAGAATGTAAGCCACCTTTCTGAGAGCAAGCTGGCATTAAGGGCACCAGTATCTGGTGTCTTGACTCAGTGATGTGTAGAACACAGCAATTCCTTTTTCTCTTTAAGAAAGGAGATAGGATGGTAAAAAGATTGAGCATAGGCTTCAGAGTTGGGCAGACCTGGGTTTGAATCCTTTCTGTGCAGCTGCTGAGCAGTGTGGACTTACTTCAGTTGCTTATTCTCTTTGAGCCTCGATTTCTTCATGTGCAAAGTAAAAGTAATAAATTCAATAGGTAAGAATCTCTGGTTGAGTCGGAATACCCACATTAATCTGGCAAAATATATACATACATACATACAGACATACATATATACATACATAGGAATATCTTGACTCCAAAAGCTCTGAGGTAGGGCTAGCCTCAAGCAGAGTCGAATCTAGGGATTCAGATGAGTTCATCTGAACCCATTCGCTCCCCATCTCTTGACTCTGTGTTCCTCCCTGTAGACTCCATTCTCAAGCTCCCCGTGGCTGCAGCCAGCAGCTCCATTTATACATATATCTTTCCAGGTTAATAATGTCCAGCGGGAGAGAACAAATGCTTGTGCCTCCCTGAGCAGTCTCAGCAAGCATCTCGTTGTAAATCATTCTCTTTGGGCCAAATGCCCATCCCTCAATCAGTCACCATGACTAGGGAAACATGATGTTCTGATTGGCCAGGCCTGGGTCCCATGACCTTTTGGAGCTAAGGATACATCAACTCCACATGCATCACATGGCTGGGAATAGTGTGGCCTCCAGAGGAAAAAGGAAATGCTGCTACCAAAAGGAAGAGCTAGAGAGAATACAGGACCAACAATCTGTAGCTCTCTAATACATGAAGACCTACATCACAGGTCTTAAATGAGGTAATCCTGGTAAATCGCCAGGCACACAGTAAGTATTCAATATGTGACGATGGTTTAGAAAATAAACCCTTTCTTACAGTGAACTGCGTCCTCTCTTTATCATAAGCTATTACTTGTTAGGAGCATCATCTCCTAAAGGAGAAAAAGATGACCTGAAGTCATTTGTTTTCCCCCTAAAGTCTAAATGGAAACAAAGTTCTTAGACGTCCGAGTCTTTCCAAGGTTGAATTCCTGTAGAGAGCGGTCAAGGTAAAACAGAGGAAAAGTGGGAAGAGAAAGGGGAAGGGAGGCATAGCGCACTGCTGGCACACAATGAGAGCTGGGTTTGAATCCTAGTTCCGAGACTCTCTGAGCCTCAGTTTCTTCATCTGTATATTAGAAATGATGAGTATTGCCCACTTGCTTCTATAGTGATAACCAAACAATATGATGGCTGTGAAAAATAAAGAATTACAAAGGGAAAAAAATTAAATAGTCAAATTACTATGAAGAGAATAATAGCTATATTGATATGCTAGGTACAATTGAATATTGAGTATCTGGGGGCCAGGCACTGTGCTGAGTTCTTTAACAGATGTCATCTCATTTAATTCTTGCAGTCATCCTAGGAGGCAGGTACTATTATTGCATCTTCACTTTACAGATGAGGCTCAGAGAGATTGCATAGCAGACTCAAGATCACACGGTTTATAAGCTGGGATTCAGTTTAGGTCTCTGATTACTTCTTTTCATTCAGCCTTATAGCGTGCCCTTTCTGTTTAGTCCGATGCCCCTGTGAATGTGCTGGGACAGTTGTGGATGGCTACTTACATCTGTCTTACCCAGTCATCTCCAGTCACATGCACACACACAGTCACGTTAGCACATGCCCCTTCCTCCTCCCTCTTTTCAGTGGAGTCACTTTCTCCTCCACTTTATGTTCGCTAGTCAGAAGTTTCTCCAGGTGAAAGAGACAGCCCTAGACATCAGAATCTGCACAGACTACCTTCTGCAGCAGCCGGGATCTTGGTAGCCTCCCAGGAGCAGAGGTGTAGGGTAGCACCTTCCCCACTAGTCTCTGCCTGCCTGCTCTTGAAGAGCTGCTCTGTGTTTACCTTCAGGAAAGTGTACTGGTTGCCAGGAGTCCAACTTAATAGAAATTCAATGGCCGTTAGGAGAGATTTACGATGACCTGAACCATAGAATTTGGACTCATCATATTGATCGTATAAAGGACCATTCTAAGAGCTAGAGAGGGAACAGAGGGAAGCTTCTATGCGCCAAGCTTATATGTACAGATTGCACAGTCACAAATTGGATGCATTTCCCCATAAAACCCTATTCTATGGCTTCACGTAATTACTTTGTCCCTGGGCCTCCATGCATTTCAGGCGTTCAGCACAGGCAATCATTCTAGTCTGATCAGAACTTTATTCTGGTACAAGATGCCATGTCTCTGATTTCCCAGGTGGTTCCCATGAGAGTACTTGAACTTCTCATCCATGTGTCCTGATTTTTGTTCTCACGCATTTGGGCCCATTAAGGCTCATTACACTCTTGAGTCAGGCCTCTTACCAGCTCCTGAACTTCCTCGATGCACGATGTGGGGCAGATAGAGGAATACTTGGGGGCTATACTTCTGCTTTGAAACAAGGCAGAAATACAGCACAGAGAATTTAAGCAAGTTGCCAAAGGTCACACAGCCGGTGAGTAGTAAAACCATGTTTTGATGCTAAAAAGTCTGGTCTCAGAGGCAGTGCTCTTAGCTACTGCTCTGTCACTGCCTCTGATAGCAAGTATTCAACCAGTGTCACTTCCTCTTTTTCTCCTTTTGTATAATAAACTGTACTGGCAATAAGGCCTTGATTTCTGTTTGGAGTCATGAAATCCTTATTGCAAGCCACTCCTTTGAATCTCAAAAACCCTTACACAGAGAATCTCAAACTTGGCTTTCTGTTGTAATCACCTGGGGAGCTTCAAAAAGGAGTAATATCTAGGTCTCATCCTGAAGGTTCTGAGGGAATGGATCTGGGCTGCGTCCTGAGCATGAGGGTTTTTGAAGGCTCCTTAGGTAATTCTAACGCACGGCACGCCTAAGAAGCCTGGCTCTAACAGACCTGCGCAGCAGCACGTTCACCTGGCCAGGACCATCGCACTCCATCTGACCAGATTTTATTTCCAGGTGTTGGTGACACAAGCAGACACACACAAAATGTGTCAGTTTAGACGCACAGCCAAAGGGGAAATTCAGGTCCATCACATTTCCATAACACGGCTTCACACACATGCCTGTAGCTGCCGGATCCGTTTTTGCACGTCCCTTCACCGCCGGGCCCTTGAAGGGTATGTGTTTAGGTGTAATAGCACGGTGCTGTGTCTCAGACTGTTTATACTAATCCCTATAGTTGGTGAAACTGTCACTTCATAAACGCCATTGTAATATGAAGGGCTTTTCTAAAAATAGAGTGTTTTTGTCTTCCAAAGTCTATGCCACCTGGAACTGTTGAACGCACACAGCTCCAGTGCAACTACAGTAAAGGTGGAAACCTGCTTTTACCTTATTTCTGTTTTCCACCTGCCCGTGCTTCTGGATAGCCTTCCCACCTAGTGGAGCCAGGAAGATATTTAGCAATTTGAATTTTTATATTCCCAAGTAAAATCATGGCAGAGTAGCATCCACTAGGGCTTGTGAGAAAGCTCGGCCACGCCCAGGAAAGCGACTGGCTCCTCCTTCTGGAGAGCCAGCCCCTTTTCTTCAGAAAAGAGTCTGAAATGCAGACTGCTTCCAGTGAGCTATGTTTGATAGGCTGCTGAGGGAGGTAAGGTGGTCATGGAAAGCCAGAGCTCAGGATTCGCTCACACATCCATCCACCAACATGTTCATGCCACGAGCACCTGCCCTAGCCTCTGGCAGGCCCCAGGGACCAGCAGTACACAAGGCGAGCGTGGCCCTGCCTTATGGGGGCTCATGGGCTAATGAGGAGGACGGACGTTAAATGATAAAGTCACATAAATACACAACTACAAATTGTGATACGTGCTGAGAAAGAAAAAAAAGATGCTATGAGACAAAGTAGCAGAGGAAATCTCCTTGAGGTTGGATGGTGGTGGAGGGACAGGGCAGCCACCCCAGGCCTAAGGGATGAGTCAGATGTGGCTAAGGGAGAGGGAGAGGAGTATTCGGGAAGGGGGCTTTATGAGGGCACACTTACCCATCCCTCAAGGAATTAGCAGGACTGGAGGCAGTGAACCAGGGCAGGAAGGATATTAGGAGGGTGGGAGAGGGAGGTAAGGACAGACCACTTAGGGCCTTGGAAGCCAAGGGGGCAACTTGGGATTTTATCCTGAGCCCCCTAGGAGCCTTGAGGGTGGTTTAAGTGGGGATCTGCTGGGGGAGTAGATGGAGAGATTACATGACCACTGTTTGCCTTCCAGGTGGAAAAAGGATTGGAGAAGCACTAATGGATGTGAGGACACAGGAGGGAAGGTGAGAGGTGACGGCTCACAGCATCTTCGCCCTTCTGATCAACCTCACCTTTCTCTTGCCTGTATCCTTGAGGGCAGGGAGCAGCAGGTATGTCCGTTGCGAGTCAGCACTTGTGTTTTCTGTATCTGGAGGGATGAGGCGGCCAGGATGGAGTGTGGCCCTGCCACTGTGTCCTTATTCTCATCCACACTGTCCTCTAGGACCAGCAGAGCTGCAGGTCTGCTTCCCACCTGACCCGCAGGATTCTTGCCCTTGCATGTCTCTGTCCTTTGGTGATAAACAAACACCTGGTATGAATATATTTACCTATCTATCGAGCTCTTGTCTCCCCTTTCTTGCAGCCTTTCTGCCAGTGTCTCAGTCTGGGCTCTGACCTCCTTTCGCCTGGCTTGCTGTAGTAGATTTCTAACTTCCCTCGCAACTGGGTTTGGAACTCCAATGTCTTCTGCCAATCAGGCCTATCTTGAAGTCTGACTCATCCTTCCAAACCCCAATCTTCAGAACATCACTCCCCTGATTTTTCCTTGGCTCATCATTGCAGAACTGAGGTCCTTTCATTTGCATTCAGGTCTCCTGCTCCCTGGGTTCTCGACCAGACAGGACCGTTCTTTATTCTGGGACCATGGTCTTTGGTCTCCTCTCTTTTGTCTTTGGCATATGCTGTGCCTGACAGACTTGAGTGATCCCTTCTGTGAGGGACAGGAGCGTATCCTCATGTGACTTACTCCCCAGCCTCCATCCTCACTCTGCCCTACTTGTTCTGGGAGGGCAGATATCATAGCTTGTCCCTCCCTGTCGCTGCCCATCTTACTCATGGGGTCTGGAGACACTGAGCACACTTGGACACGTGCACCTGGAATTTTCTTCTCTTTTCACCCATCCTCGGGGAACGCTATCAGTTTAGCAATGGATCAGAGCTGAGAGACACCTCTGTTCTTTACCTCTAGAAGCTCACTTGCTTTCTCATCCTGCTTTGTCTCTTTCAGCACCAATCATGCCAGTCAGTGTTTTCTTTTAACAGAATAGAGGGCTCGAGAGACTTCTCTCTCAGCCAGTGTAACAGTATTTGCAGCAAGCCTTCCACCATGTCAGCCCCTCAGCTCCAGAAATCCCTTCCTCAGTGACGGGAAGGTAAAAGAGGACCAGTTCCATTTTCACCTGCTCTGCTTGCAAATGGCCACAAATTGATAGTGCGAGCCAGCTGTTGGTTGACTCAGCTCCACTGAAGGGAATGAAAGCCTTGAATGTGTGTTACCTTCTCTGGGTCCCTAGTGGGTTCACAGGCTCCCACGTCTGCAGAGCCATGTTAAGTGGGCATGTCATAAGGCATCAGCAGATCGTTAGCTGATGCAGAGAGTACCCTTAATGAAGTGTCAGGAAGCATAACCATGGCCCCTGAATGGCATGGCTTCCAACACTGCAGCTTCTGATTGCTGATTTCTCAAGGACCTTACTAGGCTTCAGGGACATCACAGCTCTTAAATGTCAAAGAAAATAGGGACAGTGCCACCCAGGACTTAACGGGGAAATGTCTGATGACAACTTGACAGGCATGGGGCAATATTCTCCAAAAGGTCTGTACCGTCCCCAGTGTCCTGACTTCCTCTGCACACATCTTCTTAACTTTCAAACTCCATTCAACGAGAAATTATGAGAATACTGACAATACCCAACATTGGTGAGGGTTTGGAGCAACAGGAATTCTCATCTGTTGTTGGTTGAGGTGTAAAATTGTACAACCACCACTCCGAAAAAGGTTTTCATCTTATAAGACTAAGTGTACGTTTGTCCTATGATCCACTCTTAGGCCTTGCCCCAAGAGAAATGAAAACACATTAATAGAAAGACTTTTACTCAGATGTACATAGGAGCCTAAGTGTTCACTAATAGAAGAATGTATAAAGAAACTATGACATAGTCATACAGTGAAATACGACACAGCAATAACAAGGAACACATTACTGATATATACCGCAACATAGATGAACCTGGAAAACATGATGCTGAATGAAAGGAACCTTACACAAAAGAGGACAGATTGTGTGGTTCCATTTATGTGGAATTCTAGAACAGGCAAAACCAACTTATAATAGAAATAATCAGAACAGTGGTTGCCTCTGAGGGGACGGAGGGCAGGGATCAACTGGGAGGGGCCATGACAGAACTTTCTAGGATGATGGTACTGTTCTCTATCTTGATAGCAGTTTGGTTTGCTCAGGTGTCTGCATTTGTGGAAACTCAGAATGTACACTTAAAACTCGTGCATTTCATTGTATGTAAATTTTCATCAAAAGAGAAAACTGTACACAAATATTAACCTTAATGATTTTCACGCTGAAGTATTTAGGAGGAAGTATGCTATTGTCTACAATTTACTTTGAAACAAAAAACATAAGATGGATTGGTGGATGGATAGAGGGATGGGTAGATGGATGAATATGTGATAGAGCAAGTATAGTTGAGTGTCAATGCTAGGACGTAAATGATGGATGTGTAGGTATTCATTGTAAAATTCTTTCAACTTTGCTGTATGGTGAAAGGCCTGAAAGTAAGGTTCAGTATTGTGTACTGCCTTGACATCTGGTAAAATCAGGAGGGCCTCGAATGGCCTTACCTCAGGTTCCCCTCCCCACTCTGCTTGCATGGATAAGGTCCCCAGCCAAACAGTCCTCTTTACCCAGGGCACCAGATGCGCTGCCTGTAGATGCAGTCCCTGAGTTGGAGGCCTCAGTTCCCTGCTAGTCTGAGGAATTATTCAGCCAAGTCAGTCCCATCCTCCCATGGGGCCAGGGACACCCCACCTCCTTGATACTACAAAGCTTGCTCACAGCCCTGGTTGTCCACTCTGTTCCTAGAGGCAACCTCTATGGGATCCTGTCCAGTGTGTGGTGTCCTCCTCCCCAGGCTGTGAGTATATGTGACTAATTTGGGACTGACATGTACACACTGCTGTATTTAAAATGGACAACCAACAAGTACCCACTCTGTAGCACAGGAAACTCTGCTCAATGTTATGTGGAAGCCTGGGTGGGGATGAGAGGGGAGTTTGCGGGAGAATGGATACATGTCTATGTATGGCTGAGTCGCTTTGCTGTGCACATGAAACTGTCACAGCATTGTTAATCAGCTATATTCCAGTATAAAATGAAAAGTTTTTAGAAAAAGAAATATGAAAAAAAATATCTCATCTGTCCCGTGTCAGGTGTTGTGTGTCCAGCCATCCCCATCACTCCAGGGTGGGATCCCTCCATGGCAGATGGAGTGAATAGGAGACAATTAAAACTTGCTATATGTTTGAAACTTTACTTTAAAATGTTGGGAAAAAATGTATGTGCCCAGTAATGAACGATGTTACAAAGGAGAAAGCATTGCTTCTAACTTTATTGAGCTTAGCGTTTACTTAGGGAAATTCTTAGTAGTAGTAAACCACACACTGGGCACTTAAATGTGGCACACACTTTACCTGCTGTCTGTCGTTAAATCTTGACTTGCCCAGCATCTGTCAGTGAGTAGAACAGTATGAGAACTAATGTAGGAGAACCTAGCGGCCTGAGGGTAGAAAGTCCTGCCCCACTTACTAGCTCCGTGACTTCTAGGCAAATGACTTCCCTCTCTGGGCCTCTATGCTTTGTCTATAAAAAAGAAAGGTTGCCACAATTCACCCTTCCAGCTCTAACAGGCTAAAGATCTGTAATTTTGAAATCAGTGTGCTTATAATTACCTTATGACAGGAGAAAGGAAAGAGGCATCTTATTTCTGGGTCCCTGATCCCTGCATTGTCACTCATTTGGGAAATAGTTTATTCCAATGCAAACTTACCCCCTAGTTTCCACCAGAGCATAAACCCCCAAAGAGCAGGCAATTATTTGCCTGACTAATTTAATCATCTGGTTTTGAGAATTTGCACATCAGCCAGGGAAAATAGCTTTTTTGTTGCTGCTGTTACACTAATACTTCCCACTGTGAATCACATAGTCAGATAATTCAACCCAGCTTCCTTCTGGACAATCGTTTAGAGGCGAAACATGGTTTTCCTCTAACTCTCAGGAAGGTTAGTGTGAGGATTTCATACAGGGACAGGCCACATCTGTGCAATGAAGCTGAGCGTGTGACTAAGCAGTCTGGATGTGTGGATAAAATTGTCACACGTGGTCAGGACAGATTCACGGCATGTCTGCAGAGATAGCAGTTTTTTTCCTTTTATTCTTCTCAGGCTTCAGCTCTCTGAAGATCGGTGAAAGATGATGGCTGATCTGGGGCATATTCACTGAGGACAAAGAGAGCCAGATTGTGCTTTGGACACATCATTCTGAGGTGCATTAAAATCTGGCTGAAAGCTTGTGGGAGAAAGGATAGATAGTCCCAATTATCTGCAGATACCCACATACCTCTGCCTGTGAAAATAGTCAGTTACCCATCACCGATGGGAATGTTTCCACTGTAGGAGGACTGGGCTTGCTCTAAACCAGGATTTCTCAGCCTCGGCACTAGTGATATTTTGGAGATTGTTTTTCATGTTGGGAGCCTATCCTGGGCATTGTGGGATGTTTAGCACATCTCTTATCAGTAGATGCCAATAGTATCTCCCTAGTTGTGACAACTAAAATGTCTCCAGACATTGTCAATTTCCCCAAGCTGGGAATCACTGCTCTAAACCATCCATACTCCCTTTACTTCACTCTGGAGCCCAAGCTAGACATTTATGAAAAGGTTGGGTAGGGTAAGGGAAGGAGCAGATGCTTCACCACCCTGACCTCAGGCGGCTGTGAAGAAAGCTTAGTTTCTAAAGAATGCCCTCAACTTGGCACACATTTTTTAAATTGTGGTAAAATACACATAACATATAATTTACCATCTTAATCATTTTTAAGAGTGATGTTGCTAAGTCTATGTATATTGTTGTACAAAAAATCTCCAGACCTTTTTCATCTTCCCAAACTGAAACACTGTGCCCATTGGACAACTTCCCGTTTCTGTCTCTACCCAGCCCCTGGCAATTACCATTCTACTTTCTCTCTCTTTGACTTTGACCACTCTAGATATATCACATAATTGGAATCATACAGTATTTGTGTTTTTGTGACTGGTTGTCACTTAACATCATGTCCTTAAGGTTCATCCATGTTGTCAGAATTTTCTTCCATTTTAAGGCTGAATAATACTCCATCATACTGTTTATTCATTCATCTATTGGTGAACCCCCTTGGGTTGCTTTGGGCTATTGTGAATAGTGGACATGGATGTTCAGATAGCTGTTCGACATCTTGCTTCAATTCTTTGGGATACATACCCAGAATTGGAATTGCTGGATCAGCTGGTAATTCTAGTTTTAATTTTCTGAGGAACTGCCATACTGTTTTTCATAGTAGCTGTACCATTTTACTTTCACAACAAGAGCACACAAGTATTCCAATTTCTCTATATCCTAGTGAACACTTGTTATTTCTGGTTTTTTTTTTATAGTAGCCATTCTAATACATGTAAGGTGGTATCACATTTGGTTTTGATTTGCATTTCCCTGAAGATTAGTGATGCTGAGCACCTTTGCATATGCTGGTTGGCCTGTGTATTATTGAAAAAATGTCTACGCACATCCTTTGAACATCTTTTAATAGAGTTATTTGTTTTTTTGTTGTTAAGTTGTATGAGTTCTTAATATATTCTGGATATTAACCCTTTATTAATTATATGATTTGCAAATATTTTCTGCCATTTCTGGGTTGCCTTTTCATTCTGTTAATTGTGTTCTTTGATGCACAGAAGTTTGGTTTTTTTTTACTTCATGATTCCATTTATATATCATTTTTTAAAACATCTTTATTGGAGTATAATTGCTTTACAATGGTGTGTTAGTTTCTGCTTTAGAACAAAGTGAATCAGCTATACTTATACATATATCTCCTCCCTCTTGCGTTTCCCTCCCACCCTCCCTATCCCACCCCTCTAGGTGGTCACAAAGCACCCAGCTAATCTATGCTATGTGGCTGCTTCCCACCAGCTATCTATTTTACATTTGGTGGTGTATATATGTCCATGCCACTCTCTCACTTCGTCCCAGCTTACCCTTCCCACTCCCCGTGTCCTCAAGTCCAGTCTCTACATCTGCATCTTTATTCCTGTCCTGCCCCTAGGTTCTTCAGAACCTTTTTTTGTTTTTTTCAGATTCCATATATATTTGTTAGCATGCGGTATTTGTTTTTCTCTTTCTGACTTACTTCACTCTGTATGACAGACTCTAGGTCTATCCACCTCACTACAAATAACTCAGTTTCATTTCCTTTTATGGCTGAGTAATATTCCATTGTACATATGTGCCACATCTTCTTTATCCATTCATCTGTCAATGGACACTTAGGTTGCTTCCATGTCCTGGCTATTGTAAATAGAGCTGCAATTAACATTGTGGAACATGACTCTTTTTGAATTATGGTTTTCTCAGGGTATATGCCCAGTAGTGGGATTGCTGGGTCATATGGTAGTTCTATTTTTAGTTTTTTAAGGAATCTCCATACTGTTCTCCATAGTGGCTGTATCAATTTACATTCCCACCAAGAGTGCAAGAGTGTTCCGTTTTCTCCACACCCTCTCCAGCATTTATTGTTGGTATATTTTTTGATGATGGCCATTCTGACTGGTGTGAGATGATATCTCATTGTAGTTTTGATTTGCATTTCTCTGATGATTAGTGATGTTGAGCATTCTTTCATGTGTTTGTTGGCAATCTGTATATCTTCTTTGGAGAAATGTCTATTTAGGTCTTCTGCCCATTTTTGGATTGGGTTGTTTGTTTTTTGGATATTGAGCTGCATGAGCTGCTTGAAAATTTTGGAGATTAATCCTAAGTTTGATGTAGTCCAATTTACTTTTGTTGTTCATGCCTTTGGTATCATATCCAAGAAATCCTTGCCAAATACCACATCATGAAGCTTTTCCCCTGTTTTCCTCTAACGGTTTTATAGTTGCAAGTCTTAGGTTGAGGTCTTTGATCCATTTTGTGGGGTAACACACACTTTTATATTTAATATTATCATGTGACATAGTTCTCTGAGGCCTGAGGCAGCCAGGCCTCACCTGGTCACTTACGCATGGAGTCATGGTTACCCTGATAAGCTACATTTCCCAGGATCGTTCTTCTCTAGCTACAACCTCCTGTAAAGTCCCCGACACCATTCTTTTTTTTTAATGAAATTTGTTTTTACATTTTTATTTTTATGTTTTTGGCCACGTGGCTTGTGAGATCTTAGTTTCCCCACCAGGGCTCTAACCCGGGGCCCCAGCAGTGGAAGGTCAGAGTCCCAATCCCTGGACCACCAGGGAATTCCCTCCCTGACACCATTTTGGGAGTACCAGCAGGGCTCACACGTGAGCTCACAGGCAAACTTGGTCAGCCACTGTAGTTAAGTGCCCTTTCAACAGGGCATCAACTGGGCATCACCAAGTCCAGTGAATATCACTGCCTTGTCCAGACCTAAATCATCTCTCAACCATTGACACTCCGGCCAGGCATGCCTCTACTTTTCATTAAGCACTGCCATTTCCCATAATCCACTGCTGCCACTTCCACCAGCTCGTGTGGGGACTGCCAACACCATCCTGGAGCTGGGTGCCAGAGCTGTGTGGGAGATTGGATTGACGTGCGGGCACACGTCTACCTCTCTATGGTGGTACATTGTCCTAAAGGGGCTACCCAGCTTGGATTTTGTTTTTTGTTTTACTTTAGCAATATAGCACTTTCAGCATTTGCTCCCAATGTCCTCTGTCCCTAAAACCAGACGTGAATGCATGGGGGTAAAGCTAAGCTTGCGACATCCAGTGGCAGGGCAGCCACCATGCCATGCTCAGACCCAGCTCCAGTAACAAAGCTTTGTAACAGGCTGAAGCTGGTGGAACCTAGCTCCTCTTTCCCTTGGGATGAGTACTTTCCCATCATGGTCCCCAGTCCCTCATGCACATGGACTTCTGTCTCTCTGCCTTTCAGTACTCCAGCTTAGCATTGCCCTAAAACCCCCCACCTGAATTCTATTAGAACAGTCGTGAGCTCAGGAGAGCAGCTTCCCTGCCACGCTGAGGCTTCGCTGTGAATTATTCATGGCACTGAATAAAGCTCCAGTGTAGGGTGTTTCCAAGCAGGTACATAAATCTCATCTATGAAGAATCTCTACGCTTTACTTAAAAGGGATATTTATCATATACCATGCAATATTTATGAGTTAATTTGAATCCCACAACGGAACAAAATACAATATCTACCAGAAAACACCAGTAATCCTTCCATTAGGCACCACTGTTGACACACTGTTAATTTCATTCTAATGGCACAATCTAATCACTGAAACATTAGCATCTGTATGGCAGTAATTCAAAATGTTCCAGCTGAGGGGGATGGGAAAACAATGCAAAATACGCTGGCAGTGAAACCATGAAAAAAATGGAATTAGGAATTGCAGCATCTGGTTGCCAGCACCTGTTAGGTAGACAGCAGGGTTAAGTGGTACCAAAAGCCATAGAACTTTGCCCTAGTTGAAGAGAAAAATGATTTTGCTTTGTGCCTAAAGCTCTCGTTGGAGTCATGAATAGGTTTTCTAAAGTTATATGCATAATTAACAGGTGCATTAGTAAAGAGGTGTTCAGTGAGGCTTTAATGAGATGATGCAAGGAGAACAGGCAGCATAGCCTGGTATTTAGCTCAGTAAGTACTAGTTTAAAAAACTTTCTATTCCTTTTTAAATGTACACTGAGTGCACCGTGTGGTATGGAAGAAAGGAAATGTGCTTTGGAATCCTACAATTGTGATCCAGTGACAGTACTTAACAAAATAACCCCTCTTCATTTACCCTGGGAACCTCATCTTCCTCATCTATAAAATGGAGACGCCATTACCTTCAAAGAATTGGTGTGAAGATTAAGTGAGATAATACAGTGCCTAGCAGAGTGCCTAGTTCATCACCATCATCATGATCATCATCATCATCATGTAGCAGCAATAACATATAATGTTTGTTGATCACCAACTGTATGCCCAACATTTAGCTTAACATTCTAAGTAGGAGGTTTTATTATATCTATTTGATAGATGAGGAAACTGAAATTCTTACAGGTTAAGTGACTTGCCCAAGGTTGCATAACTAATAAACACTCATTTTTTTAATTGAAGCCACATTAGTTTGACACTCAGGCTCATGAACTTAATCACTCTGCCAAATTGACTTGTCCCTTTGTTGCAGGACTTTCAATGATGCTCAGTGGCTTGGGATCTGAGAATCCAGACAGAAAGGCTGACTGAAGGTAGGGATGGATGAGGCGGGAGGATGGGAGAGGGAAAAGTTAATGGTCCCAGGGAGTACACTGTTGAGATGGCTGTCTGTGAAATGACTTAGACAAGAGGGTGTGTGCATGTGTGGGTGGGGGAGAGGGACATAGAATAGATGCTAGGAAACTGACATGAAGCCAAAGGAGTAATGAACTGAGGAAACTGAGCAAGTCAGATGATTAGAAGGCAAGATAAAGTCCCCAACTATTCACCCAAGAGGTCTCTTCTTCAAGCAGCTGTGGATCCAATGGCTTGTAAAGGCTCCTTAGTGGAAAGTGGAAACACACCCTTGTGTTATGCTGACTGGATTCTAACAGTGTGATACTTGTAGAAATGAAACCACATCCAGAGGAGGAAGGGCATGGTAATCTCAGCATCACTCACAATGTAGATACCTTCCTCTAAAAAATTTTAGGAGGGAAGAAAAATGCATGGTTGAGAATCTTAACAGCATAGGAAAAATAGAGTTGAGAGGACCAACGTCAAAGAAACCCTATGAACACCCTTATAAAACTTTCACATTCATTGCTACAAAATAAATCCAACTCAGTCCAATTAAAAGAATATCAGTTGTGTTTAATACATTTAAAAATAACGATAAAAAAATAACGTTAACTGGTACTATACAATTAATTTATGTGTCATGGAAAATTTTAATATTACCCTTCCTTGAGGCCTCAGAAGAATACCTGGAAATGCATTTTGCTTTGTCATAGACATATTTTTTGCTATTTGATTTTCAGTCTAAATGTATAATTCCTTTTTGATGAGATGACTCAGACTTTTTGACTCCCACCCCCCTGGTCTTATTGTGGTCCCAGGGACTGAGCCCTAAGTCCAAGCACATCCATCAGCATCCTCCTAGAGATTTGCACAACTCAGCGCTCCCTTCCAAACACATGTCAGAATGTAGCTGTGAGCCCTGGTTGACCTCCTTTAGCTTTTTCTACTCTCTCCCAAGTCTTCACCATAAAAAAACCTCCATTCTACTTTGTTCTTTTCTATTCTCAAGCCCTGATTTCTGCTTTTTATGTTAACAGCTAATAGAAGTGACTCATATGCTGTCACTGAAGTTCTTCTGGATGTATAAAGGCTGATGCAAGGGAAGCTCTGTACTCTAGTATTTTCAGCACAGGATATGCATGCGGTTTGGGAAGGATTACAACCTAGTGCTTCAGAATCAGAATCAAAAGTATTTTCATATTGTTCCCTGGCAAAAAGTTTCTTTCCAAATTCAGATTCAGGCGTATCCAGTGAACTCTCCCTCAGATAAAGCCATGAAGGTCATTTCTATCGAGCTGTCTTTCTGTGGAGCCTCACAGAGACCAAAAACAACCTCTTCATTAGAACTGTGTATGACATGGTACTGTTAACGCACCCGAAAGATGGAAAGAGCATTTCAGAAATGTCATTTAGTGCCAACTGAGGCAATGAGAATGGATGTTAGCCTGCAAATTACTAAACTGTTTTGGTGATGACCAGCATTGGCAAGAGTGTATTAACACAGGCACTGATACACACCCAGTGAGATCGTAAGTTGGTATGTACCATCCTCCTGAAAAGAGACTTGGCGATATGTTCTAAGAGCTTTTAGTGTTAGATTTCGTACCCACAGCAACTTCTAACTTAAGTTTAGATTCTTACGTTTATCTCTTTTGGGGAGAGACAGTACTGGCATTGGCGTGGCCTATAGAGAGTGATTTTTTTTTTTTTTTTTAACCATAAAATGGGCCCTATGAGTCTACTTCAGTCTGTGAGAGCTGGAATGATGTGAGTCTGTCCTAAAAGGCAGCTCTCCTTCGGAGAGTCCAGCAGAATCAGGCATCTGGACCTATGAGACTGAAGGCCAGCCCCTGGACTGTGGTTAATTGAACAGACTGAGTTCCCTGGGGAGACCTCTTGACAGCGATGCCATTGACAGTTCTCTGCAACGCCTTGACCAGCTACTTCCTGGTCATACAAACTGTGACAGAGAACATAGATGTAATTTACTCTGAGAAGAAACTCAGAGGATGATGTGCCTCAGTGCTAGAATGGGAAGAAATGGTCCCAGAGAGCAAAACAGAAGTATGAGCAAAGGTGAAGGGCAGCAGTAGACATCAAATGCATTTTAATGTCATTGATAGTTTTGAGCCTTGAATGAATAACTTGGGTACAGGTGACAACAGAAGTGACTCAAGAATCCTAAGGCAGTCAACCTGTTGAAATAAGGACGATTTTAGAAAAACGAATTGTGACAGGTTTTGGAATCACTTCTTGTCCATTACTGAGGTTGGGGTTGTGAGGAACAAAAGAAGACAGCAGTAGATATTAGTGAGAAAGGAAGAAACTTCAAGGACACATGAGGTAGAGTCTTCTGGTTGTCAGGGGCTATAACCCTAGAACTGGATGCTGCTAGTCAAGGATTCCTATCACTGGCAATTTTCAGGGAGGAAGCTGATACACCACCTTTCCTATCTAGTTTAGCCAGACAGGGGCCTGGATTTCATAACCCCTGAGGAATCTGAACCAAGTCTTAAAGGTTCAACTGTGATTATAGGGAAAGCTATTTGCTTTCCTGCCTCCTTCAGGTCATCTCTAGTCTTCAGCTCCCTATTTCTGTCCCAGATTATCTGGGAGCTGTTTGCATTTTACAGAAACAAGTTAAGGGAAATTGATCGTTAGGTTCACAGTGAATTGCTTAAATCTCTCACAATATGCAGTCTTACAGTGAGTGTATTTACAGAAACAACAATGAAGGCTACTTTCTCTAGATTACTTTTTAAGTTGAAAATAGAGATGCTAGTATTTTTTTCAGAAAGCAAATAAATGGTTTTTGTCATTTCAGTGAGTATTAAAGTGTGTAGTACTTTGAGTTGCTAATAAAAATGACAATTGGTGTGTTACTTATTCAGAATCCAAAAGGATGGTGTGTGAAATAAACTATGAACACTATACCAAGCATTATCAAGATGTATAGAAATGCATATGCTTTCAAATCTACAAGTTATAAAGCAATCTTATCATCATAAATGTTATAGCAATGAAATAATGGCTCTCATTTAGCTAAACCTATTGAGTGAATATTGTAAAATTCCTAAATGGTATAGTTTGAAGAAAACAAGCTGACAGGAACCTTGATATATTGAATTTAAACCACATAATTTATCAGTTAAGATGATTTTAAATGCAGGAAATAGTAACTCAACTCCAGCTGGCTTTAAAAATAAGAGGAATGCTGCTCTTGCATAAAAGCAAGTCAAGAGGCAAGGCAGGATTTGGGGCCGATGGAGTTGGGGGTTCAGCCATATCATGGTGGAGCCATGGGGTTTTCGTCTGTCTGGACTGCCACGCACAGCATCAACTTCATCCTAAAGCCCCAGAAAAATGTTTTCAACTCTACAGCTTGTTTTCTTGTTGGTGATACCACAGTTGTAACACTCTCTGCATTTTCTTGCTCAGGCAGGTCTTTCTGCTTCGAGATGAACTCCAAGAGAACTCCAGGCCTTTGAGCTCCCAGGACGCAGGTCCAGATTGCAGCTCCCACAGCAGCCAATTCAACCTGGCCCTTGGCACCTCCAGTGCCTGCGTCCCCACCACTTTTGACCTGGGGTAAGGGTCCTGGCCAGGTGGTGGTGAATTCTTGGTTGTCTTGGCCTCCAAGCAAGGAGCAGAGCAGCCTCTCAGCCTCTCAACCACGTAGTTCTCTTTTGTGTTAAAGGTAGGCTCTTGTATTGTAAATAGAACCAATAAGATGTGTGTATATATATGGAGGGAGAGAGATTAATTTTAACCAGTCTTCTCACGCAGCTGTGGAGGCGCCAAGTGGAAAATCTGCAGGGTAGACTGGCAGGCTGGAGACTCGGGAAGGAGCTGATACTGGATTTTGGAGCCTGAAGCAGTCTGGAGGCAGGATTTTCTCTTCCTCAGGGGACCTCCTTCTTTTTTCTCCTAAAGCCTTCGACTAATTGTATCAGACCCACCCACATTATCTTAGGTAAGCTGCTTTACTCAGTCTGCTGGTTTCAGTGTTAACCTCATCTAAAAATACCTTCACAGCAACATTTAGACTAATGTTTGATCAATATCTAGGTATCATGGCCTAGGCAAGTTGACACATGCAATTAACCATCACAGCTCCTATGCTGAAAAGTGGTCCAGCAGAGGCAGGGTGTTCCTGGGGGCCAGGCAGATAAAGGGGTAGAGCTGGTAGTCCACTGACCCCGCCTGAAACATCAGGATCGCACCTGGCTGCAGAGAGTAAAAGCCCAGACTGGACAGCACTCCATGCCTCCAGCTGCTGTGTCTTATCTCTCCCATGACACCAAGGACACACTGAGCCTCGGAAGGAGCCCATGCAAGTGAGGATCCTTGGTACCGAAATTTCATTATCTTCACGGTAAGTGTATTTCTGCCTTTGGCTAAGAGACAATTACGTTTTTAAATTCCCAAGCCAAACCATTATTAATAGGAAAGAAGGAATGGGTTAATAATCATAACACTTTCTATTTAGAAAGGAGAAAGTGAAAACATTGTGCAGTGGTCCCTAGTATTGGTGTATCCTGCTGCTCGACAGAACTGGTAGGAACCTTCTGCCCTGGGAATGGAATGAACCTTTGGCCAGCCAACTTGACATTCCTGGATTCTACTACCTGGGACGGTACTTCTCTTGTTCCAGTTTCCTCCATGGCTGCTCCTGACATGTGTGCTGGGGGTGATTTGTGCTCCTCTGGGGAATGCATAGTTTCTGCAGTCCACTTCCCAGTATGACAAATTCCAAGGTCAAGGGGTTGCTTAGAAATTAGGTTTGCAGGCTATGGTCAGCCAGACTGGGGCTTTCTTTAGCCATAGAGGTCCCTTCTAAACTCAGCAGTTTCCGGTCTATTTGGTTCTAGGAACATAGAAGACTAGGCCAAGCTGGAGGTGACTGTGGTCTAATATAAGACTCTGTGCTGTGTACTTATATCGATTAGGATGTTTTGGCTGCAAGTAACAACAACAAACAGTAAAGGTGGCTTAAATCTGTAAGGATATTTCTTGTTTACAAAAAACTACAAGAAATCTGGAGATAAGTGATTCCAGGGTTGATTCAGAGGACTAGCAATGTCAGGGCTCTGGGTCTACACCCTGCAATGCTGTTGGCCTTTCGCTAAGAGTAACAGGATGATTACTGAAGCTTTAAGCAACATATTCTTCAGTAATATTCCAGGCAGGCTGTAGGGCAGGGATAGCAAAGGGGACCTTCCTCTTGCAATATTCTTTCTTTTATTATGAAGGAGAAGGCCCCCCAGCAGATGTCCCCTTAGTCTCACTGGCCACATTGGGTCACATACCCCCATTCAGTGCAATCCCTGGTGGAGGCGACTGGCATTACCTGGCCAGCTTAAACCGCTCACCCCAGGGAGGTGAAAATGCCAGTCTTCCCTGAGGCCACTGCTGCCTACCTGCTGCCTACAGGATAAGTAAGATGAGGGGTGGCTGAGGGAAGGGCGTCTGCCACAGATCTGTAGAAAGAGAAACACCTGAAGACTGGAGAAGGTGGTGCCCAGAAAATGTCGAGTATTTGTGGAATCCTTTTGGAGACATACTAAGGAAGGGTGTAAGACCTGCATGAAGTTTCTTCTCCACTGGTTCAGGGGCCATAGCATGAGATACAGACAACAGAGAACAGAAACAACCCAGCACAACAGGGGAAGGGTAGAGCAAAGGAATGGAGAATCGAGGAGTGAAAATGGCAAAGGAAAGGGGAAATTGGAGAGCACAGGGAGGCAGAAAGGAGCCTTTTTTTTTTTTTTTTTTAAAGATTTTCATAGTGAAAAGGTTATGAAGGTTTTCAGCATTTTCTTCTGGGAAAGAGAGGGTACATGGAAAAAGACTCATGCTGTGGACAGGGGTCAGTCCAGGTCTTAGGGGATCTGAACCTTATACAATTTGAAGGGTCTTCTTTAAGAAAAAGAAAAAATTCTAAGTATAAAATTAGCTAAAAAGTGAATATTTAGAATGAGGAAAGAGATCTAAATAAACTACAAATTTAAAAAATATGACAAAAACCAGAAAATGACATTATTTTTATTAACTGGCTGACACACCTCTTGAATAATTTTTCCTTCCGTTTTTGCCTGTATGTACCTCTTCATACTGATGATGATTTTTGTAATATATTTCATAGCTAGCTTAGGAAGATAATTCAGTCTTCTAGCATAGTTGGTTAAAAAAAGATATTTTTTATTATAGTTAGAATACGTAAAACATGTGACATCACACACAGATGTCCTCACTGCTTGTTGCACTGCTTCAGGCTGGTGCCCTACAAACGCAGGCATTCAGTTAAATTCTGTTTCACACGATTCTGTGCAGAAAAGGGAAAAATGTGTACGGTGTAACTGTCATTGCATTCCTGACCGTTTTGACAAGGTGTCGATGAGAACCAAATTCTCCACTTAGAATTTTACACATCTAATGAAGTTTCCCTGACTTGGCTTCTGGCTCTGTATTTTAAACCTTGTTCCTCCTCCCTATTCACATACTTGCAGTGCCAGGCCCTTGAAGCATGTGTCTGGGCTGGCAGCCTCACCTTCGCTGTCATGGGACCAGGTGAGTGAGCAGAGCAGCAGTGTACCTGGATAGTATTCTTCCAGCAGATGGCTAGCAACGACTGCGCACCTCCCATAAACATATCCCACTAGACCCAAACTAACTGTGTTCAGAAGTCCACTTCTCCTGAGCCAGATCCAAAAGAAATTGTCACAGCTACTCCAGCACCATCCGACAAGAGGAAAGTGCCAGAAGGGAAGTTGGCATGGGAAGAGATAGTAGTCTCCACCATCTATGGTTCAAATAGTTGATTTTTCAAATTTCACAGAAACATATGACAATGTGTAGAGATTACTAGATCCCTCCCAGGACCTAAATCATTTGCTTTGGGTAAAACTACCTCTGTCTGGAGGGAACAGAGGGTATTGATGGGAAGATGGGGGTCACTAATAAAGAATTTCATCTTCTTAGTGTTTATTCCATGGCCCACCATGCAAGTCTTGCCACCAGATTCCTGACTCCAGTGCCCCTCTGTGACCAAGGCAAGATACCAGGCTGCTGACCTTGTTGTCACCTCAAAATAAAATGTGTTCCTTCTTCACACATGTGGTGAACTCACCCTTCAAGGCTGCAATTCCAACTCCATGAAGTGTTTCCTGATCTCCAGAGCAAAGCTGATTTCTCTTCCCTTCCTTTAATTCATCACTGTACCCCTTCCAGCCTCTCCTAAAACACTTTTGGAAATCGTTCACATAGACTTTGGGCTCCTTCACTTTCACAAGGTATTTGAAGGCATCACTACATCCCAGTGCTTAGTCCGGTACCCAGCATAGTAGAGGCAGCCCTGGAGATATGTTTTGAAAACAAGTTTGGAGAGAGTGCACTGATGTTAATATAAAGAATAATATCTTCATCATTAATAACATCAGCAGATAGGAGTTTTGAGCATTTACAATGTGGTAAGCCACTTCATATAGTTATTTTCCCATTTACACAATAGCCCTATAGAGTAGGTACACTTATCATTCCTACTTTATAGAGCTCAGAAAATTGAGGTAGTCACACAGCTGGTAAGAAGCCAGAATTCCAACCTAGGTTTGTATAACTCACCAAGCCCATAAATAACAAATTCACCTTCTGTGTGGATATCACAAGGCTGACCCTATGAAGATTATATGGTCCAGGATAGTCAAACCTATTCTCTTCTAGTCATAGCTGATGGAGATGATCAGGACACTTTTGTCATCGACTTTGGAAGTAATGTCTGCGTCCATTTCCAGGAGCTACTCTCATATCACTGGAGGAGGGACGAGAGCTGAAACCTACTTTTCTCCCTGCATCTACTCCATCCCCTCAGTTGAGAGGAGAGGTAGGCATTGCAGAGAGGGGAGGGCACTTGCTCAGGTTTACAGAAGGAACTTGTTTGTCTGGGTCAACGACCTCCACCTTCCATTCAGTGGTCTTTGATCTACAACATGACCACTAACCTCATATCTGGTAATCGACTCTTTGTCTTGGGATATGACTCCTTAAAAGAAATTCCCAGTGAATTAGTATGATTTAGACAAGCTATCACAGCTGATTGAGAAGTTAGGTCTTTCTGTAGAGAGCTACGTGCGGCATTTCTTCCAAGGGCCTTTTTACCCTGCAGTTCATCTAAATATGTTATACATATCCCTAGTAGATATAACTGTACAAACATATCAACTCGGAATTATAATTTGGCCTCTTGCTCTTTCCTTTTTCAATTTTATGGTGATTCATACTCAGCCAGTCACGTTAGATCTACCAATGGCAGAAACTAATATATTATGAGTGTTGAAAACTGAACTTGGAAGACAGAATTTGCTTCCCAGAGTTCTCCAACCTAATTTATATCAGAAAAAATATCAAATCAGTTTTGGCCAGAATAGAATGAAAAACACCTAACCTGAACTGATGTGTAATAAATGCCTCTCTGGAGCCTCAAGTTGTCTGTCACTAGAAATGAAAATGTGCGTGAGCAAACTCAAAAGTCAAGCCATGGTGGCAGCCTTCACTGCACCTGTGCCTTTAAGGCTGGCTTTCCTCCCAGTTCCCTGAGTGACTCCCTAAGACCTCTTTGGGCACTGCTTGCTCACCACCCCACTGAACCCTGCTGCTTCCCCCAAAATTGTAGTCTTTCCTTTCTCAGACTCCAGCAAGTCACCTTTTCTCTATCACTGAGTTCATATTTCACAGTTCTCTTACTCTTCTCATCTCAAGGCATTTTCCATTCCTCCATCACATCCTAAGAGGCCCATTGAGAGTGTACTTACAACCCAAGAAGTGAGGTTAGAAGCGGTCACACAGGCTAGATGAAAGACCACTGGGTAGAGAGTAGACACTTGAGTCCTTGACCTAGACCTATGATGAATTCCTTTGGTAATGCTAAGCAAGTCCCCTTGCTAGTCCCTTAAAATTATCAAGATAAATGTTCTTTCAGAATTTCCTGCATGCAAATAACATGTTAGCAAACAGAGAGTCAATCAGGTTTCAGAAATTCATACTCTATTTGAAGCCCACATGTTGCCTATAGATCTGAGGAGCCCTCCAGCCTCAAATTTGCACATCCCACCTTTGGGCTCTAGACCTTTCTATTGCCAAATCCTAATGCCTCCATCCCTTCTTCTCTGAACGCTGATTCCTCCTGGTTCTTGTCAGCAGGTACTAATGCCTTACTTCTGCCTAATAACAAAGTTGCATTCAGTAGGGGCCTTTAGTTCACTTCAGTGCAGCCTGCATTTGAGGTCCTTAAAGGCCACAGTGTGACCCTGGCCAATGAGAAAGATATTCTGAGACTAGTTTGGTAACACAGCAGGTATCAACAAGTGTTGGGTGAGCTGAACTGAATTGCGTGGTGTGTCTTTTAGTACCTTCCAAGTCAGTCTTTGGCTATTCCACCATCCTGCTGCAGATGGAAAGATAAGATATAGAACAAAAAGCAGACTACACCTAGACATCACCTCAGGAAGGCAACAAGCCCCTCCCTCTGATCAATGGAATCCGCGGCAAGGGAAAGCATTATAACATGTATTCTGCACCTACCACTTTCCAGAAAGTGCTAAGTGCTTTCCAGTGCTGATCGTGCTCAGCTTTCTAATAGGACAGACCATCCTGTGGATTCCAGTGATACCACTGATTCGCAGGTGAAGGTGAGGCTTTGACCTCTTATGTAGCAGTGGAGATCTCACAAAATCATCCGCTTCTCTCCCTCCTCCCTGTGCTGCTTTAGTTTGTTTATCCATCCGTCTATTGAAGGGCATCTTGTTTCCTGCTTTGTGCTTATGAATGAAGCTGCCGTAGATATTCATTTGCAGGCTTTTGTGTGGACATGCGATTTTTTTTAAAAACATCTTTATTGGAGTATAATTGTGTTACATCCGTTGTGTTAGTTTCCGCTGTATAACAAAGTGAATCAACTATACATATACATATATCGCCATATCCCCTCCCTCTTGCATCTCCCTCCCACCCTCCCTATCCCATCCCTCTGGGTGGTCACAAAGTACGGAGCTGATCTCCCTGAGCTATGCAGCTGCTTCCAACTAGCTATCTGTTTTGCATTTGGTAGTGTATATATGTCAGTGCCACTCTATCACTTCGTCCCAGCTTACCATTCCCACTCCCCGTGTCCTCAAGTCCATTCTCTACATCTGTGTCTTTATTCCTGGCCTGTCCCTAAGGTTCTTCAGAACCATTTTTTTTAACCCATATATATGTGTTAGCGTACAGTATTCGTTTTTCTCTTTCTGACCTACTTCACTCTGTATGACAGACTCTGGGTCCATCCACCTCACTACAAATAACTCAATTTCATTTCTTTTTATGGCTGAGTAATATTCCATTGTATATATGTGCCACATCTTCTTTATCCATTCATCTGTCAATGGACACTTAGGTTGCTTCCATATCCTGGCAATTGTAAATAGAGCTGAAATGAACATTATGGTACATGACTCTTTTTGAACTACAGTTTTCTCAGGGTATATGCCCAGTAGTGGGATTGCTGGGTCATATGGTAGTTCTATTTTTAGCTTTTTAAGAAACCTCCATACTGTTCTCCATAGTGACTGTATCAATTTACATTCCCACCAACAGTGCAAGAGGTTCCCTTTTCTCTGCACCCTCTCCAGCATTTATTGTTTGTAGATTTTTTGATGATGGGCATTCTGACCAGTGTGAGATGATATCTCATTGTAGTTTTGATTTGCATTACTCTAATAATTAGTGATGTTGAGCATCCTTTCATGTGTTTGCTGGCAATCTATGTATCTTCTTTGGAGAAATATCTATTTAGATCTTCTGCCCAGTTTTGGATTGGGTTGTTTGTTTTTTTGATAATGAGCTACATGAGCTGCTTGTATATTTTGGAGATTAATCCTTTGTCAGTTGCTTCATTTGCAAATATTTTCTCCCATTCTGAGGGTTGTCTTTTCGTCTTGTTTATGGTTTCCTTTGCTGTGCAAAAGATTTTAAGTTTCTTAGGTCCCACTTGCTTCTTTTTGTTTTTATTTCCATTTTTCTAGGAGGTGAGTCAAAAAGAATCTTGCTGTGATTTATGTCATAGAGTGTTCTGCCTATGTTTTCCTCTGATAGTTTTATAGTGTCTGGCCTTACATTTAGGTCTCTAATCCATTTTGAGTTTATTTTTGTGTATGGTGTTAAGGAATGTTCTAATTTCATTCTTTTACATGCAGCTGTCCAGTTTTCCCAGCACCACTTATTGAAGAGGCTGTCTTTTCTCCATTTATATTCTTGCCTCCTTTATGAAAAATAAGGAGACCATATGTTCATGGGTTTATCTCTGGGCTTTCTATCCTGTTCCATTGATCTATATTTCTGTTTTAGTGCCAGTACCATACTGTCTTCATTACTGTAGCTTTGTAGTATAGTCTGAAGTCAGGGAGCCTGATTCCTCCAGCTCCATTTTTCTTTCTCAAGATTGCTTTGGCTATTCAGGGTCTTTTGTGTTTCCATACAAATTGTGAAATTTTTTGTTCTAGTTCTGTGAAAAATTCCATGATAGTTTGATAGAGATTGCATTGAAACAGTAGATTGGGTAGTATAGTCATTTTCACAATGTTGATTTTTCCAATCCAAGAACATGGTACATCACTCCATCTGTTTGTATCATCATTAACATCTTACATCAGTGTCTCATAGTTTTATGCATACAGGTCTTTTGTCTCCTTAGGTAGGTTTATTCCTAGGTATTTTGTTCTTTTTGTTGTAATGGTAAATGGGAGTGTTTCCTTAATTTCTCTTTCAGATTTTTCATCATTAGTGTACAGGAATGCAAGAGATTTCTGTGCATTAATTTTATATCCTACTACTTTACCAAATGCATTGATTAGCTCTGGTAGTTTTCTGGTAGCATCTTTAGGATTCTCTATGTATAGTGTCACGTCATCTGCAAACAGTGACAGTTTTACTTCTTCTTTTCCAATTTGGATTCCTTTTATTTCTTTTTCATCTCTGATGGTTGTGACTAAAACTTCCAGAGTTATGTTGAGTAATAGTGGTGAGAGTGGGCAACCTTGTCTTATACCTGATCTTAGTGGAAATGGTTTCAGTTCTTCACCATTGAGAACGATGTTGGCTGTGGGTTTGGGATATATGGCCTTTATTAGGTTGAGGTAAGTTCCCACTATGCCTACTTTCTAGAGGTTTTTTTTAATCATAAATTGGTGTTGAATTTTGTTGAAAGCTTTTTCTACATCTATTGAGATGATCATATGGTTTTTATCCTTCAGCTTGTTAATATGGTGTGTCACATTGATTGATTTGCGTATATTGAAGAATCCTTGCATTCCTGGGATAAACCCCCCTTGATCATGGTGTATGATCCTTTTAATGTGCTGTTGGATTCTGTTTGCTTGTATTTTGTTAAGGAGTTTTGCATCCATTTTCATCAGAGATATCAGTGTGTAGTTTTCCTTCTTTGTGACATCTTTGTCTGGTTTTGGTATCAGGGTGATGGTGGCCTCGTAAAATGAGTTTGGGAGTGTTCCTCCCTGTGCTATATTTCGGAAGAGTTTGAGAAGGATAGGTGTTAGCTCTTCGCTAAATGTTTGATAGAATTTGCCTGTGATGCCATCTGGTCCTGGGCTTTTGTTTGTTGGAAGATTTTTAATCACCGTTTCAATTTCAGTGCTTGTGACTGGTCTGTTTATATTTTCTATTTCTTCCTGATTCAGGCTTGGAAGGTCATGCTTTTCTTAGAATGTGTTCATTTCTTCCAGGTTGTCCATTTTATTGGCATATAATTGCTGTAGTAATCTCTCATGATCCTTTGTATTTCTGCAGTGTCAGTTGTTACTTCTTTTTCATTTCTAATTTTATTGATTTCAGTTTTCTCCCTTTTTTTCTTGATGAGTCTGGCTAATGGGTTATCAATTTTGTTTATCTTCTCAAAGAACCAGCTTTTAGTTTCATTGATCTTTGCTATTGTTTCCTTCATCTCTTTTTCATTTATTTCTGATCTGATCTTTATGATTTCTTTCCTTCTTCTAACTTTGGGGTTTTTTTTTGTTCTTCTTTCTCTAATTGCTTTAGGTGTAAGGTTAAGTTGTTTATTTAAGATGTTTCTTGTTTCTTGAGGTAGGATTGTATTTCTATAAACTTCTCTCTTAGAACTGCTTTTGCTGCATCCCATAGTTTTTGGATCGTCGAGTTTTCATTGTCATTTGTTTCTAGGTATTTTTTGATTTCCTCTTTGATTTCTTCAGTGATTTCTTGGTTATTTAGTAGTGTATTGTTTAGCCTCCATGTGTTTGTATTTTTTACAGTTCTTTTCCTGTAATTGATATCTAGTCTCATAGCATTGTGGTCAGAAGAGATACTTGATACGATTTCAATTTTCTTAAATTTACCAAGGCTTGATTTGTGACCCAAGGTATGATCTATCCTGGAGAATGTTCCATGAGCACTTGAGAAGAAAGTGTAGTCTGCCGTTTTTGGATGGAATGTCCTATAAATATCAATTAAATCTATCTGGTCTATTGTGTCATTTAAAGCTTGTGTTTTCTTACTTATTTTCGTTTTTGTTGATTTGTCCATTGGTGAAAGTGGGGTGTTAAAGTCCCTTACTGTTATTGTGTTACTGTCAATTTCCCCTTTATGGCTGTTAGCATTTGTCTTATGTATTGCGGTGCTCCTATGTTGGGTGCGTAAATATTTACAATTGTTATATCTTCTTCTTGGATTGATGTAGTGTCCTTCTTTGTCTCTTGTAATAGTCTTTATTTTGAAGTCTGTTTTGTCTGATATGAGAATTGCTACTCTAGCTTTCTTTTGATTTCCATTTGCATGGAATATCTTTTTCCATGCCCTCACTTTCAGTCTGTATGTGTCCCTAGGTCTGAAGTGGGTCTCTTGTAGACAGCATATATGGATCTTCTTTTTATATCCATTCAGCGAGTCTGTGTCTTTTGGTTGGAACATTTAATCCATTTGCTTTTAAGGTAATTTTCTATATGTATGTTCCTATTACCATTTTCTTAATTCTTTTGGGTTTGTTATTATAAGTCTTTTCCTTCTCTTGTGTTTCCTGCCTAGAGAAGTTCCTTTAGCATTTGTTGCAAAGCTGGTTGGTGGTGCTGAATTCTCTTAGCTTTTGCTTGTCTGTAAAGATTTTAATTTCTGCATCAAATCTGAATGAGATCCTTGCTGGGTAGAGTAATCTTGGTTGTAGGTTTTTCCCTTTCATCACTTTAAATATGTCCTGCCAGTCCCTTCTGGCTTGCAGAATTTCTGCTGGAAGATCAGCTGCTAACCTTATGGGGATTCCCTTGTATGTTATTTGTTGCTTTTCCCTTGCTGCTTGTAATATTTTTTCTTTGTATTTAATTTTTGATCATTTGATTAATATGTGTCTTAAGGTGTTTCTCCTTGGATTTATCCTGTATGGGACTCTCTGTGCTTCCTGGATTTAATTGACTATTTCCTTTCCCATATTAGGGAAGTTTTCAACTGTAATCTCTTCAAGTATTTTCTCAGTCCCTTTCTTTTTCTCTTCTTCTTCTGGGACCCTTATAATTTGGATGTTAGTGCCTTTAATGTTGTCCCAGAGGTCTCTGAAACTGTCCTCAATTCTTTTCATTCTTTTTTCTTTTTTCTGCTCTGCAGTAGTTATTTCCACTATTTTATCTTCCAGGTCACTTATCTGTTCTTCTGCCTCAGTTATTCTGCTATTGATTCCTTCTCGAGAATTTTTAATTTCATTTATTGTGTTGTTCATCATTGTTTGTTTGCTCTTTAGTTCTTCTAGTTCCTTGTTAAACATTTCTTGTATTTTCTCCTTTCTATTTCCAAGATTTTGGATCATCTTTACTATCATTTCTCTGAATTGTTTTTCAGGTAGGCTGCCTATTTCCTCTTCATTTGTTTCGTCTGGTGCGTTTTTACCTTGCTCCTTCATCTGCTGTGTATTTCTCTGTCTTCTCATTTTGCTTAACTTACTGTCTTTGGGGTCTCTTTTTTGCAGGCTGCAGGCCTGTAGTTTCTGTTGTTTTTGATGTCTGCCCCCAGTGGTTATGTTTGTTTCAGTGGGTTCTGTAGGATTCCTGGTGGAGGGGACTGGTGCCTATGTTCTGGTGGATGAGGCTGGACCTTGTCTTTCTTATGGGCAGGACTGAATCCGCTGGTGTGTTTTGGGGTGTCTGTGAACTTATTATGATTTTAGGCAGCCTCTCTGCTAATGGATGGGGTTGTGTTCCTGTCTTACTAGTTGTTTGGCATGGGGTGTCCGGCACTGGAGCTTGCTGGTCATTGAGGAGAGCTCGGTCTTAGCGTTGAGACAGAGATCTCTCGGGGAGCTCTCACCGCTTGATATTACGTGGGGCTGGGAGGTCTCTGGTGGTCAATGTCTTGAACTCGGCCGTTCCACCTCTGAGGCTCAGGCCTAACACCCGGCCGGAGCTCCAAGACCCTGTCAACCACACGGCTCAGAAGAAAAGGGAGAAAAAAGAAAGAAAGAAAATAATAAAATAAAATAAAGTTATTAAAATTAAAAAATATAGCTTTAAAATAAAAAATTTTAAAAGTACTAAAAAAAAAAAGTAGAGAGCAACCAAACCAATAAACAAATCCACCAATAATAAACAAGTGCTAAAAACTAAACTAAGATAAACATGTAAATCAGAAACTAGTCAGTCGCATATAGCAAATCCCAAATCTACAGTTGCTCCCAAAGTCCACCGCCTCAATTTTGGGATGATTCATTGTCCCTTCAGGTATTCCACAGATGCAGGGTACATCAAGTTGATTGTGGAGATTTAATCCACTACTTCTGAGGTACAGGGAGAAAATTCCCTTTCTCTTCTTTGTTCACACAGCTCTTGGGGTTCAGCTTTGGTTTTGGCCCCGCCTCTGCATGTAGGTTACCGTGTGGCGTCTGTTCTTCATCCAGACAGGAAGGGGTTAAAGGTTAGGGGGCGCTCGCTCACTCAGGCCGGGGAGAGGGATGGGTACAGAATGCAGGGCAAGCCTGCGGTGGCAGAGGCCAGCGTGCAACAGCCTGAGGTGCGCCATGCGTTCTCCCAGGGAAGTTGTCCCTGGATCATGGGACCCTGGCAGTGGTGGGCTGCACAGGCTGCTGGGAGGGGAGGTGTGGATAGTGACCTGTGCTTGCACACAGGCTTCTTGGTAGCCACAGCAGCAGCATTAGCATTTCGTGCCTGTCTCTGGTGGTCCACGCTAATAGCCATGGCTCGCGCCCCTCTCTGAAGCTCGTTTAGGAGGTGCTCTGAATCTCCTCTCCTCGCGCACCCCAAAACAACGGTCTGTTGCCTCTTAGGCAGTTCCAGACTTTTGCCCAGACTCCCTCCCAGCTAGCTGTGGTGCACTAGCCCCCTTCAGGCTGTGTTTATGCAGCCAACACCAGTCCTCTCCCTGGGATCTGACCTCTGAAGCAGAAGCCTCAGCTTCCAGCCCCCACCTGCCCTGGTGGGTGAGCAGACAAGCCTCTCAGGCTGGTGAGTGCTGGTCGGCACCGATCCTCTGTGCGGAAATCTCTCTGCTTTGCCCTCTGCACCTCTGTTGCTGCACTCTCCTCCGTGGCTCTAAAGTTTCCGCCCCACACCCCATCTCCGCCAGTGAAGGGGCTTCCTGGTGTGTTGAAACATTTCCTCCTTCACAGCTCCCTCCCACTGGTGCAGGTCCCATCCCTATTCTTTTGTCTCTGTTTTTTCTTTTTTCTTTTGCCCTACCCAGGTACGTGGCGAGTTTCTTGCCTTTTGGGAAGTCTGAGGTCTTCTGCCAGCATTCAGTACGTGTTCTATAAGAGTTGTTCCACATGTAGATGTATTTTTGATGTATTTGTGGAAAGGAAGGTGATCTCCATGTCTTACCCCTCCGCCATCTTGAAGGTCCTCCTCCTGTGGACATGCGTGTTGAACTCAGTTGAGTAAGTACCTAGGAACATGATAATTATTGATTCTTATGTTTAGTTTTGTAAGAAGCTGCCAAAGTGCCTTCCCAAGTGGCTGTACCATTTGTATTCCCACCAACACTGAATGCATTCCTGTTGCTCCTGACTAGCATTCGGTGCTGTCAGTTTTTTGGATTTTAGCCATTCTATTAGGTGTGTAGTGATACTTCAGTATTGTTTTCATTTGCAATTCCCTTGTGACATATGGTGTTGAGCATCTTTTCTTATGCCTATTTTTTAAGTTGAAGTATAGTTCAGTTACAGTGTTGTGTTAGTTTCAGGTGTACAGTAACGTAATTCAGTTTTATATATATATTTTTTTCAGACTTTTTTCCATTATAGGTTATTACAAGATATTGAATATAGTTCCCTGGCTATAGTTCCCTGGTCCTTGTTGTTTATCTACTTTATATACAGTAGCGTGTATCTGTTAATCCATACTCCTAATTTACCCCTCCCCCTGCTTCCCTTTGGTAACCATAAGTTTGTTTTCTGTGTCTGCGAGTCTGTTTTGTAAATAAGTTCATTTGTATCATATTTTTTAGATTCCACATATAAGTGATATCATAGATATTTTTAATCTGTCTCACTTACTTCACTTAGTATGATAATCTCTAGGTCCATCCACATTGCTGCAAATGGCATTATATCATTTTTTATGGCTGAGTAATATTCCATATATGTGTGTGTATATATATATATATATATATGTGTGTGTGTGTGTGTGTGTACACACACACACACACACACACACACACCCCACATCTTCTTTATCCACTCATCTGTTGATGGACACTTAGGTTATTTCCATGTCTTGGCTATTGTAAATAGTGCTGCTATGAACATTGCAGTGCATGTATCTTTTTCAATTAGAGTTTTTGCCTTTTCTGGATACAAGTCCAGGAGTGGGATTGCTGGACCATATGGTAGCTCTATTTTTATTTTTTTAAGGAACCTCCATACTGTTCTCCATAGTGGCTGCACCGATTTACGTTCCCACCAACAGTGTAGGAGGGTTCCCTTTTCTCCACACGCTCTCCAGCATTTGTCATTTATAGAATTTTTGATGATGGCCATTCTGGCTGGGGTGAGATGATACCTCGTTGCAGTTTTGATTTGCATTTCTCTGATAATTAGCGATGTTGAGCATCATTTCATGTGCTTGTTGGCCACCTGTAAGTCTTCTTTGGAGAGGTGCCTATTTAAGTCTTCTGCCCATTTTTTTATTGGGGTTTTGTATATTTTGGAAATTAAGCCCTGGTCTGTTGCATCATTTGCAAGCATTTTCTCCCATTCCGTAGGTTGTCTTTTTCTTTTGTTTATGGTTTCATTTGCTGTGCAAAAGCTTTTAAGTTTGATTAGATCCCATTTATTTATTTTTGCTTTTATTTCTATTGCCTTGGGAGACTCACCTAAGAAAACATTGCTATGATTTATGTCAGAGAATGTTTTGCTTATGTTCTCTTCTAGGAGTTTTATAGTGTGATGTCTTATATTTAAGTCTTTAAGCCAGTTTGAGTTTATTTTTGTGTATGGTATGAGGGTGTGTTCTAACTTCATTGATTTACAAGAGGCTGTCCAGCTTTCCCAGCACCACTTGCTGAAGAGACTGTCTTTTTCCCATTTTATATTCTTGCCTCCTTTGTTGAAGATTGATTGACTTTAGGTGTGTGGGTTTATTTCTGGGCTCTCTATTCTGTTCCATTTATATGTTCTGTTCTGATTTATGTGTCCATTTTTCTGCCAATACCATGCTGTTTTGATTACTGTAGCTTTGTTGTATTGTCTGAAGTCTGAAAGGTTATGCCTCCAGCTTTGTTCTGTTTCCTCAAGATTGCTTTGGCAATTCTGGGTCTGTTTTGATTCCATATAAATTTTAGGATTATTTGTTCTAGTTCTGTGAAAAATATCATGGGTTTCCTATGCCTATTTGCATCTTCTTTGGTAAGATGTCTGTTCAGATATTTTGTTTGTTTTTCCATTGGATTATTTGTGTTCATAATGTTGAGTTTTAGGAGTTTTTTTATATATTTTGGACTCAAGTCCTTTATCAGAAGTGTTTTGCTAAATATTTTCTGTCAGTCATTGGGTCCTCTATATGATTATTGCATGATTCTAACTAAATAACATTATGGAAAAGTTCAAACTACAGAGATGGAAAACAGATCAGTGGTTACCAGGAGTTGGAGGAAGGCAGATGGATGAATAGTTTATGCACAGGGCCTTTTTAGTGTGGTAAAACTATTCTGTAGGATACTTGTGATGGTTAATTTTATGTATCAACTTGACTAGGCTATGGGGTGCCCAGATATTTGGCCAAATATTATTCTGTGTGTGTCTGTGAAGATGCTTTGGATGGGATGAACAATTGAGTTGGGTAGACTGAGTAAAGCAGATGCCTTCCCTTATATGGGTGGGCCTCTTCCAATCAGTTGAAGGCCTGAGTATAACAAAAAGGCCAATCCTCCCTTGAGTAAGAGGGAATTTGCTCCTGTCTGACTGCCTTGAACTAGGACATCAGTTTTTTCCTGTCTTTAGACTGAAACTGAAACATCAGCTCTTGAGTCTTGAACCTGGAGGCCTTTGGACTCAGACTGGAACAATACCATCAACTTTTCTGAGTCTCAGCCTTGCTGGCTGAAGATATTGGGATTTGTTGGCCTCCATAATTGCATGAGCCAACTTCTTATTTTAAGTATGTATGTATATATAAAATAACATTTTAATTAAGTAATATTTAATATTAATAATATACATTAAAATATATTTTATTGGTTCTGTTGAACCTATACCTATATATCTCTTCCTGGTTCTGTTGAACCCTGAGTCATACAATACTATAATGGTGGGTACATGCTATCATGCATATAGAACTGTACAACACAAAGACTGAATCATGATATAAACTAGTTCACAGTATAAAGTATTTCATAATAATGTGTCAGTATGTGTTAATTACTTATAACAAATGCATCACATTCATCCAAGATGTTAATAGGGAAACTGTGTGTAAGGGAGAGGGCGGATATGGGAACTCTATACTATCTGCTCAATTTTTTTATGAATCTATAACTGTTCTAAAACGTAAAGCCCATTAATTAAAAGAAAGGAGAGTATGCAGATCTTGGTGGTATTTGAGGGAAGTAAGACTGACACGCAGTGGATTTATGGTTGCTGCTGTGAGATGCCAGAAGCAAACTGATAGTTAATTCGGAGAGTAAGAGTGTTTAAGTAGAGGTGGCCAGGTGCAGTGCAGTGCTTCCCAGGAATTTCCAGATTAATTGGTTGGTGATGGTGGAGCTGGTAGTGGAAGTTGTGAGTTTACTATTACATGTGGGTTTGGCATCTGAACCAATTTAAAGTAAAAGTTAAAGGATTAGGTGACTTAAATGGTATTGTGTAACCCCTCAGTCTATCTGCAAGTTTGGAAATGACAGGTAGGTACCCCATCACCAAAAAGAAAAGTAGATTAAGCACACTGAATTCAGATGGTGGTGCAAAATATTTCTTGACTTTCCCCCGATTCACTTGCAGTATAAATAAAGTCTGCGTTGGAGGGCTATCCAGGGAACTCCTTTCTCCCTGTGTTCTCCAGTCACCCTGCCCTTGAGTCTTTCTGTCTTTATATCCTGTCGAGCCAAGGCTCAGTTCTCTCCTCAGGACCTTCATCTGCATCCAGGAGGAGGGCTGCAAATGCTCCGTGGTCACCCGGAGCCTTCTCTTGGCCATCTGCGGTGGGTCTTCAGATGCTGCAGTGTGGATGCCTCTTGGGACTTGGGATACTTTCAGCAAAGCCTCAGTCTCTCTACACTGTCTTATCACAGATACCCTCTTCACTAGGGAGGAGAAGGGGAGGGAAGGAAGACATGAGGATGGAAGGAAACCCTGTCTTGCCGCGTTAGGTAATATTATTATTATCATTATAATTGGTATTGCTGGCACCTAGAACTGTCTGCTGCTTGACTGCTTTTCTGTCTCTGCTCCAGACCCTGGATATCCCAACACTAAACCCTTTTTTTCCTTTGAAGTAGCATGAGTGAGCCTCTGGCCAGGACATCAGCTGTTCTCCAAACCCCCTGATCTTCACACTGGGGCAGGGGCTGCTTATGCTGCAGGAGATGAGAAAGAAGCACCATCCAGGTGCAGTTGTGTCCACAGGAGGCAAGAAAAATGGAGAGTTTGATACCCAACATGTCCGATGTCGTCTTTTAATGAGAAATACATAAGGAAGAAGGCAGCTCTGACAGGCCCCTGCAGGGAAGGACCTGGCTGATGGCATGCGGTGTAATTGTTAGGAGCATGCGCAGAACTGACTTGGCAGCTCTGACTGCTGCTGCATCTCTCATCTCCCCCTGCTCCTGCCGTTTCTGCTCCATTCCCAGGCCGAAGGTTAGCCCCCTTCATGAGCAGAGGTCTGGCCAAAAGGCTGGGGCCAGCCCGCCCTTCCAGCATCCCATTTAGACACACCAACCTTGCACATCAAAGGAGGATGAGCAATTTCACTTTCTGCCCTGAAGGCCAAAATGAACAGATGTTGTAATGCTAGCTCTTAGGGAGAGAGGGCAGAATCAGGAGCCTTTTAATCCATTTCCTCCATATCAACATTTCAGATCCAGAGGGTCGGACGCCTTTGTTCATAAAAGGTCACAAGAAGAGCATGTTGACTCCAGTAAGCAGTCTCCTGGGTCAGACCATTCCGGAAGGGTCTGTCTTTGGAGCCATACCACACAATGGCAAGAAACACAGAAAGGGCAAAGAGTTCTCACAGCTCAAAATTCTTTGCCTAATTATCCAGTGCCCACTGTGCTCCGCCAGAATGGGTTCTGAGCTCTGGTCCTGTTTCTGTCTCATACCTGGTAGGTGAGTCCACTCTCTGGGCCCTCAGTTTCCTCATTCTGCAAAGTGTGAGGATGGACTGCACCAGAACAACCACCTACAACTCTGGGTACACTTTGGAAGAACCTGGCAAGCTTTTTTTTTTTTTTTAATTGGAGTATAGTTGATTTACAATGTTGTGCTGGTTTCAGGTGTACAGCAAAGTGAATCTGTTATACATATACATATATCCACTCTTCTTTAGATTCTTTTCCCATTTAGGCCCCCTCAGAATATTGAGTAGAGTTCCCTATGCTATACAGTTAGTCCTTGTTAGTTAATCTATTTTATATATAGTTGTGTATATATGTCAATCCCAGTCTTCCAATTTATTCTTACCCCCCTCACCCCCTGGTAACCATAAGTTTATTTTCTACATCTGTAACTCTATTTCTGTTTTGTAGACAAGTTCATTTGTACCCCTTTTTTTTAGATCCCACGTATAAGTGATATCATATATTTGTCTTTCTCTCTCTGACTTACTTCACTCAGTACGACAATCTCTAGGTCCATCCATGTTGCTGCATATGGCATTATTTCGTTCTTTTTTATGGTTGAGTAATATTCCATTGTATATATGTACCTCATCTTCTTTATCCATTCCTCTCTTGATGGACATTTAGGTTGCTTCCATGTCCTGGCTATTGTAAATAGTGCTGCAATGAACATTGGGGTGCATGTATCTTTTCTAATTATGGTTTTCTCCAGATATGTGAGTGGGCTTTTTATTTTTGGCTTAATGGACACAGATTCCTGGGTCCAATGCCAGGCTTGCTATGTAAAGATGTCTAGGGCTGTGGCCTAGACCCTTGCATATTTAATAAGCTTCCCTGGAGATGCTGAGGCAGCCAGCTGGGTACTCAGAAAAAAACATGCTTCGCAGCCACTGAACTAAATGATCCTTAAGGGCTCTTTCTCAGATGATTATTTTTAAATATTTAACTATATTTTAATAACATAAAATATAGGCACTTTTCAGAAAAGTGGAGAAAATAGAATTTTTCAATGATAATCATTCTACCAGGCAGAGATCTCTATGTCATTATTTGTCCTTATACAGAGTTTTCTTGGTTTTTCACTTTTGTTGGTTTGCATACTTATAACCACACTACAGATACAAATCTGCATCTTGCTTTTTCTTTTAACATTACCTTATAAACATTTTCCCATGTTTTATCTATGTTTTGTAACTAACATTTTTAAAAGTAAATGACATAATCTGAGCGCATGGTCCCTGGCTTACTTTCTCACTCCCTTCTACTTGGAATTTTCAGCTCCATGAATTTGAATCACTTGCTCTGTTGCAGAGCTCCTCCTCTGAGGGATATGAGAGCACTGGGTGGGCTGTCTACCCTCCTTCCCTGGCTTAGCAGAAACCTGACAACCCGTGTCCTGCCCACAGAGTGCCCTACTTTGGCATTTGTGCCAGATGAGGACCAATTCACTGAGTCGGATGCTGCTGAGTGAAACCAGCGTGGATGCCTCTGCATTGCGCTGTGACTCCTCTCCTGAGAATCCTGTATCATTGCTGCTGATGGAACAAGTTAATGGAGAAACTGATGGATCTGACCCAGAAAACATCACCTGATCGCTCCCAGTCAGTTTTCATTTGCTATGGTCTGTTTGAGCACTTAAGGGCTGCAGCGAACTTCAGTCTTAATTGGTGCAATCTCAGGTTTGGGAAGCTCATTCATCGACCCAATCGTGAGCCCCCTCAGACTAAGTAACAAGCAGAAAACTCAGGGCTAGGCTTTGGGCAGAGAGGATGCTTAGTATCTGGTGGCTCAGGGCATCACTGTTCTCAGTAAGCTTCTCTTCATAGACGCCAGAAGCCAGAGAATCCAGCTACACCACACGTTATTCAAGCAGGAAGCTGAGACTTTTCCTGGGGAAGGGACCTATTTAGGGTCTCACAGTGAGTATGTGGCAGAGCCTGTAAGCAGGATTGGCTGCCTGCCCTTGACACCAGGCTGAGGTGCTGATACAAGGTGTCTGTGCCTGCTCCTCCTTCAGGATGCCCCAAGAGCTCAGGTTGGCTTTGTCACTCCACCATATTCCCCAGCCAACTACTTTGCCTCGAGCCCATGTCAGTATAATGTCCTCATGGTCCTTGCCTTCCCTTCTCTTCCCTTCCCTTCTTTGCTTCTTCCCTCCCTCCCTCCCTTCCTCTTTTCCTTCCACAAGGTTTGTTTTGTTTTGTTTTGTTTTGTTTTTTTACGCGGGCCTCTCACTGTTGTGGCCTCTCCCGTTGCGGAGCACAGGCTCAGGACGCGCAGGCTTAGCGGCCATGGCTCACGGGCCCAGCCGCTCCGCGGCATGTGGGATCTTCCCGGACCGGGGCACGAACCCGCGTCCCCTGCATCGGCAGGCAGACTCCCAACCACTGTGCCACCAGGGAAGCCCCACAAAGTTTTTTGAATGTTAAGCAAATGTCAAGTACTGTACTGGAGATTCTGTAGGTTCACCAGCTGTTGGGAGTGACAGACTGGTTCACCTGTAAGGCAGTTTCACCCCCAGTGTGATAAAGACTGTGATGGGGCTGTGGAAGCATAGGGAAGGGCACCGACCCCAGACTTTAGAGGGGAGGGGCTTCCTGGAGCAGGTGACCTCTAAGTCAAATCCTGAAGACTGCGTGGGAATGAGCAGAGAGAAGTGTGAAGATGATCATTCACTCTTGGGGCTACGTGTAAGAAAGCACATGACCCACGTGCGGGAGTGCAAGTCATTCTGCATTTAGGGCCCACAGGGTTTGGAGTGATGGAACATGACCTTCTGTGCGAGCGGTGTGCCGTATGCCACTGGTGGAGCCTTGTAAGCAGTAGGTTTCCACTCCAACAGGGGAGAGCTATGGCTCTGTGTGCTTGGGGAAGCGGAGGGGTCTACCTGAGTCCTGAGAGGGAAGGAAGTCTCCTTTGGTTGAGTAACACTGAAGGCTTCTGTAAAGTGCAGAGGTGACCAGGAAGAGGCTGTCGTATTCAGCAGTTCTCACTGGCTGACCTTACCGCTCTTCCTGTGCTTAATTAGGCGGGCACCCAGCCAGGCGCTGAAGTGATAGAACCTAGGAGTGATGGGCTTTGTGGGGAAGAATCAGATAATTCTGGAGGAGAACTTGCCCAGGTGGGACACCACTGTGAAGGTCCCCAGGCAGCTGGGCAGGGAGTCAGCACGAGCAGAAGACGCCCGCAGCAAGGACTAACTGAGAAAGAGAGCTGAGAGGACCAGCTTTGCCTTGTCTTGTATCAGCTCTATCCTGAAAGCTGACAGCATCCTTAACTCTGGGCTCAGAGCATCTAGTTTGTTTAAAAGCCAGTGCCATGGGTTTTCTTTCTCATAGCATCTAATTTATTAAAACTCAAGCACCATGGACAAGTCTTTTTTTGTTTGTTTGTTTTATCATGACAAATGGTGGTCTAAGCCTTTTATAGGAGTAATCTTCTACTTGAGGAGTTCGGATTTCAGTCTTTATAAAATCATCTTCACTTGAGGCATGGGCTAATTCTGGATGATCTCAGCTCTCACTGCCCTCCAAAAATCAGATCTCTGGACATTATTAGTTTTTGCTTTTAAATCTACATTTGTTAACTAAACATCTCATAGAGTCATTTCGTAGGCATGCGGTCCAGCTGGTGTCTGTTCTCAGGATAACTTGGGAACAGTTAAGAGACAGGCAGCCCAGAATAAACAGGAAGAAGAGAAGAGACCTGCAGTTACTGAGTGGCTCTTTCATGAATTCTATTTAATCTTCCCCACAAGTCTGGGAGATAGGTTTATTTATCCAATTTTCTGGTAGGGAAACTGACATTCAAAAGGGGCTAATGTAGCCTGAGGAGCTGGGGTGAGCGGAAAGCTAAGATGAACCCACTGAACCTTGCCCCTGTATAAAATAATTCCTTTCCCTTGAATGTAGACAGAACCTGTGGATGTGATGGGTCAGAACTGTCCTAATTAGGTTATGTTATGTGACAAAAGGACTGTGCATATGTAATTAAGATTACTTATCAGCTGACTTTGAGTTAATCAGAAGGGAAAACATGCAGGGGGGCCTGACAAATCACATGACCCTTTAAATCTGTGTGGAGAGGTCAGAGACAGAGGAAGTCAGAGATTGGAAGAACGAGAGAGGCTAGACATGGAGGACACTCTCCATTGCTGGCTGTGAAGCTGGAGAAGGCCATGTGAGAAGGAACACAGGTAGCCTTAGGGGTTGACACATTCCCCGCTGACAGCCAACAATAGAATGGGGCCGCCATCCTACAACCTCAAGGAACTGAATTCTGCCAACAACCACTTGCGCTTGAAAGCCCTGAGCCCCAGAAAAGAACTCAACTCAGCTGACACCTGGACTGCCACCCTGTGAAGCTTTGAGCAGAGAACCCAGCTCAGCTGTGTCCGGACTCCTGGCCCACAGAAGCCAGGAGATAATAAACAGCTGTTGTTTAAAACCACCTAGCTTGTGTTAATTGGTTGCACAGCCATAGAAAACGAATAGAGAAGGTGATGGACCAGAATTTAAAGCCAAGGCTGTTAGGACTAAGGCCGGGCTTGTCCCACTGCAGCAGCTACCTCCTCTGCCCTCTACTCCATCGCGGGGAGAAAGTGAGAAGGGCTTATTGGACAATTAAACTCTACAAGTGTTCACTGAGAGGCTTTAGGTGCATAGCCCTGGATTAGGCAGTGGGTTTATAAGATGATTAAGACTCAACAGCATCCCTCAAGGGGCTCACTGTGTAGCATGAAAGACAAACAAGAGGCAGATGGTGGAAGTGATGTGGGAGAGCCTATGGCAGACAAGCAGCAATGCACTGTCAGAGTTGGACTCAGAGAAGGCTCCAAAGGAAAGGACGCTTTGAGCTTGGACTTGAAGACTGTTGGAGGCCACAGCAGACAAAGTGGGAAGTGCATACGTGAAACATGTCAAAGCCAACTGCACACCAAGTGAAACAAAGCAGAAAGGTGAGGTTATCACGAGGGTTTCAGTCCACAAGCCAGGAAACTCAAGGCTGCAAGAGGCAATGAGTTCTGAATTGTTCACAGACTAAGGGATTTTCAAGGGGTAAATGCCAAAGTTCGTGCTTTTTCAGCTGATTGGTCACCTGGTGGTCTTCTTCCTTATTTGCATCAGGTAGCTGAGTCGGGGGAACAAGGAAGTCCAGAGATGGTGTGGACAGACTTGGCGTTTGGGGATCGGCTGGCTTCCTCTGCTGATCTCTGAGAAGAGCTGTAAATTCCTACAACTTATGTTAGGTAAGGCTGAGTTTCATTTTCTTAACGTGCCTGCGTTGGTCTACCGCATTTTGTCCCTGACATAGTGACTCCATTTTAGTTTGGTTCTACAAAGGGTGACAAGATGGGCAAAAGCAGAGACAGGACACACAATCTATATAAATTCTAATAAGCGGTCCGTGGTGTCTGGACCGTCAGGTGCGTGCAGGGCAGGTGGGGGCTGTAGCTGGGAGTGTGGGTTAGACCAGAGAGGGGCCTTTCATCCTGTGATACAGCGTTCTGGCCATTTCCTCTAGGCGGTTAGAATAATTTCTCTGCCAGCCCTGCCTGCCCAGAGATCTCATAAAAATCAAAAGGCAATTTACTAGATGACATTCTAGACTGCCTTAATATGCATTCAATATCAAAATCTACGACCTCAAATGGCTGCCATTTCTTTGGTCAACTCCTTTTCACTTAATTTAATCTGGGATTCATTCCACAAACTTTTCCTGTGCAGCAACTCTCGCTGGACACTGTGTGGGCCCCGGGGGCACAGCAGGGAAGCGCAGGAGGCCCTCCCCTCAGGGAGCTGCACTGACCAAGCCTGTGGCGGGGGTGAGGGAGGAGTGACAAGGATTAAGAAAGTGTGTCCAGAAGGAGAAGGGAATTTGATTCCTGGGAAGTGAGGGAAGGAAGAGGCCAGAAAGCATCAAAGGCTTCCTTTTCCAAAACACTCTGGAATTCTGTGTGCTCCGAGAACCTGTTGCTTCTGAGGAATAGCTGTCAAGCTTCGGCTGGAAAGTTTATACAGGTTACCAGAACCAGTTCAGAGCTGGCGACCGCGTGCAGCCTCATTGGACGCTCAGGGCTGAATTACCGCGAATTCTTTGCCTTCATTGCATAATGGCTTCTTTTCTTTGTTAAAATTTAACATAATGATATCATAGGCAACAAAATATTTCAAGGGGCATTTTGGAAAGGATTATGTTTGGTTTTTTTTTCCTACAGCAGATTTCTCTTTCCTAGTCTCAAGTTTAAAGTTTTTCAGTCTGTTGTAAAAGGAGTAAAAAATCGGGGTAGGTGGATAGAATTGTTTTGTGTCCTGACTGTAGTGGTGGTGGTTTCATGAGTGTCTTAGCTCGGGCTGCCATAACAAAATACCATGGATTGGGCAGCGTAAACAACAGAAATTTACTTTCTCACAGTTCTGGAGGCTGGAAGTCTGAGATCAGGGTGCCAGTTACGGTCAGGTTCTGGTTTGTGCTCTCTTCCTGGCTTGTAGATGGTCACCTTCCCACTGTGTGCTTGCATGTCAGAGGGAGAGAGAGGAAGAGAGACAGAGAGGCAGAGACACAGAGAGTGAGAGACGGAGGCAGAGAGACAGACCAAGACAGAGAGACAGAGACAGAGAGAGACAGAGACACACAGAGAGAGACAGAAACACAGAGAGAGACAGAGAGAGACAGCTAGAGAGAAAGAGAGGGACTGAGACAGAGAGATGCAGAGAGACAGAGAGAGAGAGAGAAGTAGAGCAAATAAAGAGAGACAAATAGAGACAGAGACAGAGAGATACAAAGAGAGAGAGACAGAGAGATGAAGAGAGAAAGACAGAAGGAAAAAGAGAGAGTGCTCTGCTCTCTCTTTCTTTTCTTATGAGGAGAATAATCTTACTGTGTCAGGTACTTCATTTAACCTTAATTATCTCCTTGTAGGCCTCATCTCCAAATACAGCCACATTGAGGGGTTAGGGCTTCAACATATGAATTTTGGGTGGACACAATTCAGTCCATAGCAGTCGCTGTATAAATCTGTCAAAACTCATCAATTTCTGTGCTTTAATTAAGTACAGTTTATTGTAGATAAACTGAACCTCCATGAAGTTGTTTTAAAATGTATATATAGAAGAAGAAGCTGGAAACAACCGGAACGTGGCCTTTTAGATTTAATACAGACCGTAAATGTCAAGTTAGTCCTTGCTCTAGGATTGAGTGACTGAGTCGCTTGCTATTCAGGAGAATTGGAGCAGGAGCCCCCCACTTCCCCGAACCGCCATCCCCTAGGCTTGCACCTGCCCCTCTGTGACAGAGGACAGGACTGGATGCTGCCTTTGGGCCCACTGAGCACAAGCTGTTCCTCCTCTTCCTCAGGCAGCATTGGGCACTGGTAACCCCCTGCCCCTCACTTGGCTTGGGGGCTCTCAGAACCCAGATGAAAGACCGACCTGCCCCTGCTTTTGAGGAGCAGGTCCATTTTCCACCTATCTTTGAGCATAAGGTATTTCCAAAGGGCCCTGGAAGAGCTGTGCAGTGGATGAAGGGTCTCAACCAGTGCTGTCCCCACTACACCAGGACACCCACCAAGGCTGATCCCTTCTAGAGGGTGTCATGCTCCAGCATTTTCTGCCCTTTCTGGGGATCCCCTCATGACACATGCTCTCTGTCTCAGGATCTGCAGACTCAGTGTTCAGATAATGTACTGGTGGACGGTAATGGCTTGCATGACCCAGGGTTGCCTCTGAAGGTAACAGAAGCATTCTGGAGACAGCGTCTGAACCCCAAAGGGTCTTGATGCTTTTTTCTACCCCTGTCTGAACTCTAGCCCATCTCCCCTACCATGTCAGGGGGATTCTTCTAAAATGCTAAATGGATCACACACTTGGCTGATTATAGCTTTTTATTATTCATTCCTTTATCCTTCCAGAAATTATATAGCAAGTTTCTGTTGTTCTCAGCATTGGGCATACAGGAGTGAATAAGACATAGTTCCTACCCTCTAGAAAATCACTGTCTAGCAAAGGCAGATAGACTTGTGAATAGATAAATGTCACAAAGGGCTGTAGGTGCTTTGGAAGAACTGAATATGGGATTTAGCAGAGCCCAAAGGAGGGAGATGTCATTTCTTCCTGGGAAGCAAGAGGGTGTCAAGTAAGGAAAGCTTCAAAGAAAGAGTGACCCCGAGCAAGCTTTTGAAATGAGAGAGTCAAGACATTTGTAAAGAGGAAACTGCATGGAGCAAAGGCATGAAGCAGTGTGTAGACATACTTATCCCCATTTTACTTATAAACGTTGAGGCTCAGACAGGTTAAAAGTTTGCTTATAACTGTACTGTTCAAATTGCTAGAAAGAGCTTCTACCACACATTGTTATAGGGGCTAGGAATACAGCGGAAAACAAATTCAAATGCAAGTACAGGGCTCTCTCCACCACTTAACACTGCAACTCATCTTTTCAAGTTAACAATTCTATCAAGCATCCCTCCTATGCACAAGGCACATTGGGGAACCTGGAAATGAGCTCTGCAATGCTGCCCTCAGAATATAAATGTTATATAGGAAAGAACATGATATACAGACATAAATAATTATGTGGTCCTTTCAACTTTGTAATTTTATCTTGAAAAAAAAATCATTGTTTTGTTTTATTTTCCTGATGCCAAAGTGCAAACATTACAACAAAACAAAAGTATTATTGCCCTGGTACTTAGCACTTGACCAAGGTTTCAATTAATATGTTCTTATGAACAAAATAAAATGAGCTCTGACCCAAAGGCAATTGGGGACTGTTCTATTTGTACTCACACTTAGGCCATGTAACATGAGTTGCCATTCTAAGAAAGGTCAGTCTTTGTAGTTAAGCTGTTGGGTCTGCCATGTAGACTCCTTGTCCTATCTCCTGGAGGGACCTCCGAATCCATAAATGAGAATCAATACTCAATCTACTTTAATGCCGAGAAGCTTTTCGCATGGGTGCTTGAGCATCTATTTCTGGCTGTCAGAGGGAAAAGCAATGATTAGATCCAGACAGATAATGTCACCATCCCCCACATGACACTTGGGTGTTAAGTGAAGGTGAATCATGTCACCTCAACTCAAGTCTTTACGTTCCCCTAGGCCCTCCTGGCCTGGGCCAGTGGCATCCAGGATTAATGACGTCCTGGACCATAGCACAAGAAACTTGAACATCACTTCTCTGTATGGGAGAGAGGGCAGGAGACTGAGAATGATTCTTGCTCACTGAAGCCCACCCAAAAGTGCCACCCCCATCCGAATCCCCAAGTAACCAACAAGACTTCTGGAAGCCCTACCTGACCCTACAAGGGATTTAGGTCCCAAATTCCAAAAAGATATGCATATAAAACATAGGGCATCGGGCTTCCCTGGTGGCGCAGTGGTTGAGAGTCCGCCTGCTGATGCAGGGGACACGGGTTCGTGCCCCGGTCCGGGAAGATCCCACGTGCTGCGGAGCGGCTGGGCCTGTGAGCCATTGCCACTGAGCCTGCGCGTCCGGAGCCTGTGCTCCACAACAGGAGAGGCCACAACAGTGAGAGGCCCGTGTACCAAAAAAAAAAAAAAAAAAATGGGGCATCAAGGGTAGGTTCTGTTAGAGTTTTTTCAGGGCCAAGAGGTCCAGGAACACTGCCTGCCCATAATGTATTACTTTCCGTATGAATCCCCAAGAGAAGCAATGTACAGGACAAAGGTAAAAGACAGGCTCAGTTTAGTGTTAGCTGGGCCTTTGACCCTGAACCCCAATATAAGAGTGACAGTAAATTAGACTGGGCCACATTAGTTGTGCCCACTCTCTAACCCTGGGCCCGTGGCAGACATCACTCATCAATAATGGTACTCTACTATAGCTCCCACACTTAGCCTCAGACTTCTTTTCAATAGAAAGTTTCAAGAAGCCATTCCTAATTCATAAAATTAGTACAAAGATTAAGCCCTTTTGCTTTTTTTTTTTTTCTAATTTGGACCAGAAGATGAGTGAAACTGCTCTGTACTGTCCCTGTCTTGCTGCTTCCTGCTAGGATCTCCTGCTGTTCTAAGCTTGGCTGCGTACCCACAGATTTCATGCTATTAAGAAGGACGTCGCATTCTTGGATTTGGGTCACTGAAGCCCTGCCATGTATCTCCTCTCCTTCCTTAGCTCCTACCAGCCAATGATAAGAGAGCGTTGTTTTCTATTGATCTTCCTCCATTTGTGTTTTTCCCTCATTCTGAGTTGAGTCACAGCCCTCTGCTTGGGTTGTACTTTTTTCGTCCTCTCCCTGCCAGCTCATATTCTCTACTGGTTTTCATAAAAAGCATATCTTGGAAAGTTTAAACAAAGTCATTTAAACTTTCTCTTTCATTGTTAATAACACAGAGAGTCTTATGTGCCAAATGAGCTGGTACCTCTGACTCCAGTGTCTCTTAATTTATAACTGAAAATGCTGTCACCCGCTGTCTCGGGGGTGTTTTATGTCCCACTGTCTCATGTTGTCTCTGAGGCTCTTCTTAAATAGTATTACTCTCAGTGAAGCCTGAAACCTTCCTGTCTCTTTTAGAAAACTTTCTCTGCTTGATCTTATCTTCCCTTGGCTTCCCAGCCTGGGCCTAAATCTCCCTTTAGTGCACTTGCACAAAGGCAGGGGAAGATGCTAGTGCATAGGCATAAGTGGCCTCAGTTACTCATAAGCCCAAAGGCTCTTAAGAATTGATAATTTCTTAGTTTCTTAATAATTTCTGCTTCCTATAGAGGATGGAATTCAAATCTGTGTTTCCCTCTAACTCCATTGATTTCACTCTCAGGGAGGTATTAATCTGATTGTTCAGATTCCAATAAGTGACAAGTCTTAAGGGCATAAACAAGCCCTAGTGGACAGACACATTCTCTTTGATTTCATCCCCCTTTTAGCTGGTGCATGTCTATTTTGCCTGATAATAATAAGATTCTCAAGACTTGGGTGCGGGAGCAGTGGTAGGTGGGGAATAGGCAGAATGTCCTCGTGGCATCTTTTATCTAAAATTACTTCAGTTCAACTCAGTCCTCACAAATGTCCAGAGACAAAAAGTATCGTCACTGTCCTTTATCAGGACTGTTAAAATAACTCTTCAGATGTCTCTAATTCTCCAGCCTTGTCTTCTTCTGATCCATCCTGCATCCTGAAGCCATGATGATTTTATGCAATGTGAATCTGATCATATCTCTGCGCTTGGAAGGAGGAAACACATTCAGAGCTCAGGAACAAGGACCAGAAAGTGATCTTGCTTAAGGAAGAGTGGCCCCTGCATGCCCACAAGTCATGGCTTATTAGAGAATTCAGGTTCTGATAAAGGGCTGCATATACCTCAGCCTCTCCAGGGAAGGCTATTATGGTGAGAAGAAAAATGAAAAGGAACTAGAAAACAATTTTTAAAAGTTTAAAAATCTAAGGGTTTTGCAAAATAGGCAAACCCTTGTAGGATGCTACATTCTGATTTTTTTTTAGTAAGTGCGTATGGGGTCTCCTCCCAAGCAGAGAATTCTGGGTCTACTTTATTTTTTTTAAATTATTATTTATTTATTTATTTATTTTGGCTGTGCTGGGTCTCCGTTTCTGTGCGAGGGCCCTCTCCAGTTGTGGTGAGTGGGGGCCACTCTTCATCACGGTGCGCGGGCCTCTCACTGTCGCGGCCTCCCTTGTTGCAGAGCACAGGCTCCAGACACGCAGGCTCAGTAGTTGTGGCTCACGGGCCTAGTTGCTCTGTGGCATGTGGGATCTTCCCAGACCAGGGCTCGAACCCGTGTCCCCTGCACTGGCAGGCAGACCCCCAACCACTGCGCCACCAGGGAAGCCCTTGGGTCTACTTTTATATAGGATTATGGGGCTGTAGGCCCCAGCAGTGCAGGCTGGCCTGTTCCCATTTCTGGGTGAAGCCAGAAGCACAGCTTGGCTTCCCTTTTTCCCCTTCCAGGACTCTGGGGCTGATTAAGAAGCAACTCAGATGTACCCAGGTGGGAAGGAGCCTCTGTTCCTTAGCAGTTCGTTTGGAAGCAGTCGCAGCCAGCTGTCAGGAGTGAGGCAGGAGAAGCCAATGTGGGGAGCTGGGGTCCGGTGTAGGGGAGTGTGGCCAGTGTCAGACTTGGGAGTGTGAAATGAGGCCAAGCTGGGGCAGGGAGGATGGAGGGGCTGGAGTCTGAGGCTGGGTCAGCTCTTCAGGAGACATCTAATCGGAGCAGTGTGTGAAAATTGGAACTTGGAGTCAGATTCAAGGGCAAACAGAGCTTGTTAGAACGGCAGGACCAGCCTTCAGATCAAATCCTTGGCCAGCTGAAAATAAAAATCACTTCTGGGGATAAGAGACCAGAGAGGCCAAGCCTGTCTGCAATCTCCCCACTGTTCTGAGAGTTTCTACCGCCTCTGGTCTTAAAGGCACAGTCATCCAAAACTAGTGCCTGCTACAGGTTGAGGTACCAGCCCCCATTATGCAATCAGGACATCAGTGTTGTTTGGGGAACCCAGGGTTGTCCACATCTTAGCAGAGGAAGAAAACCTGTGATCATTACCTTGTTGTGTGGGGCTGACTATTCGTTAGTTTGTGGTACAGGCATAAGCTGGACAGCCCAGCCCTTCTTTGGGTCATAGGCATATATACTGGCAAGTGCCTTTTATTTCAAAACATTTTAAATTTTCTGTGATGAATTTTGAAATAGTTGTTCATCCTGAGGCATCGTAAAGCTAAAACTGAAAGCCACAAACATGGTAGCTTTGCTATGAACCAGTGCCACATGCCATCTCTTACCTTCCTCCTGTTCTCTGTAAGTACTTACTGAGCACCTCTCTGTGCCAGGATGCCCTTCCCCCAGTGGAGCACACACTCTATGCTTCTCAAAACACACTGGCAATCTCTGCTCAGTCTCCCACCTCTCCAAAGACCTAGAGTGCTGACTGATTTTTTCATACTCATTTTCTAAGTTAAGAGCAAAAGCCATAAAATGGCCTTATTCTTTTTTAAGTCAAAACAGTGGTCAAAAAGAAGATAAACCATCTGCATAACTCAGGAATGCTGGATAAGCGTCACGTTTAGATTTTTTTTTTCTCTCCATGATGTCTCTTTGCCTGGAGGAGAACTTTCAAACAATTCTCACATTAAATTATATGTAATTCAACAGGAAAAAGTGGTGGGCAGTCTAGCCTCCCACTGGGTGCTCTGACTTATCATTTTAATGGCCTTGATTTGAAATGCCCTGTACCTGACCTTGAACGTCCATAGAAGGGATGCTCTGATCCGTCAGTGTTTGCAGCCTAACCTTCATCAGATGATCATATAGGAAATCCCCATTTCGGATGCTGGGACTGTCGAGGGTGTTGATTAAAGGAATAAGTGTCTTCATTTTGTGCAAATATCCTGAAGTATCCGTTCCTAGCCCTGTGCCATCGCCTGCAAGGAGCATCATGAGGCTGAGGCCAGGTGCTACTCAACCCTGCTTGCCTCCCTGATCTTCACTGAGTGCTCACAGCATGCTGAGTGCAGCCTCATTCAGGCCAGCAATCATCCCCTCTGAGAACCACCTGCAGCCCCACACCAGTGGTTTTTTGCTGGGAGGCAACTGGTACACTGGGAAGAGTAGTTTTGGGCAACAGAATCACTCAGAATGGAATCCTACTGCTGATATACTTGCTAGATGTGTGGCTTTAGACACAAGACACTGTGTTAGAAAGAAGAAATGAGATGACAAAAAGAACGCCCCTGTCGTAAAACGGAATTTGAAAACCGTGAATGTGTGTAACGGTAGCTTTGAGGATAAAAAGAACGGGGCCCTACCCTGCGCAGCCTCTTTGCTTCCTTCTTTTCTCCACTAGCACTTCCTGAGCGCCTCTCAGTGCCCAAAGCTGAGCTAAATGCTAAGGGTGCAGCTGTCACCAAGAAAAACATGACCTTTACCCCAGAGCCGATACCTGGAGGCAAGTGTCTCACAAATCATTCTGCCCCTCCCTTGTTTTGGTCTTCTGCAGCCAAAGCGAGAGCAAGAATCATTGTTCTTTTCTCTGTAATTAGTACAGTGTTCCCAGTAAGAGTTCAATAAAATGTTCCTCACTTAACTAACTAGCAAAACTCAACTTCCAGGCGGGATTTTTCAGAACAGCCTACGGTGGCAAGAGTGGCATATTGGAAATGACCTCTCACACTTTGAGCTCTAGGTCGAGACCGAAAAGGGAAGAAGAAGAAAAAGTATTTGCCCTTCTATAGTTGGCTGGGTGAGGCAGTGGGCCCCACAGAGTAATCCACGCAAACTCATATAAACAGGTCACCCACCACCAGTGGGGAGGGACACAGACGCAAAGGCAAATGTAGCTTTGCTGGGTCTTACTAACACCTTATGTTTACTTTGCCCATTTTACTACTAGGAGAAGCAACCACATAAGGGTGTTTGAGGAAAAAAAGTAAATAAGCACATAAAATGTATTTGTTACTCAGCGTGGCATAATGTAGGTGCTTTTAACAGCAGGCAAAAATAAGCTCCTTCAGTAAATTAATTCGATTGTGGTGACAAAGCACGCTGAAGTCAGAGAGGCTGCCCCTGGCAAAGCCTCGGTTCCTTGGCAGCGGTGCTGAAACCCTACGTTATGTAATTAAAACAGGGGAAGCCCCTTTCTGGGAGAATGAGCCAGGAAAACCAAATAAAATAGCAGCTTCTTAAAATGAATTTTCTTTTCCTTACTCTTCAAGAAAACACTGATCAAATGAGCAGAAGTTAGTTTTGTTTCTAAAATAAGAAGGCTGATGTCTCTGACAGTGGAAGTTATGCCTCAGGCCCTATTCTGTTGAAAGGCAGCTCTTACGTGTCCTCCTGTCACAGACCCCCAACCAAGGCCCTCCTCACCATAAAACCAGTGCAGCAAAAACCACACCACATTCACTGTGGTTCTGGCTATCAGAAATGTGATGCTAAGGAAAATCGGGAAAACCAAATAGGAAGAACTTCAGATAGTTTCTAGCTACATTTGTTTTTCTTATTTATAAATCTCATCCATGTGGACATACACATCACACAGTTGATTTCAGTTTTGTTGAAAATGTTAGACAACGATTTGGTAAATGAGAGCTAAATAAACTGTGTGACTGGTGCACCCACTGTGGCCCAGGGCTGGGGGAGATTCCAGCAGAACCCTGCTTACGTTCCTCGGTAGCCTCTCCTCACCGGAAGCAGGCCTCCAGTATCTGGCCCTTGCCAACCTCTCCAGCCTCATCCTCATTCTGCTCATTTTGAAATGATCTCGCTCAGCTGTTTCCTAGCCCCATGCTTTGTACCAGCCCTCCTCTCTGCTAGAATGTCTCCTCCCTTCTCCATCTCCTTCTCCCTGGTGCAACTGAGGAATCCCCACACATCCCTCAGACCTGGCTGCAGAGTTTCTCTTCTAGGAATCCTCCCATGACTGTCCTCCCCTTCCTGCCAGCCAGCCTGGCCCAACTTTATCCCCAGGGCCTTGCCCACACCTGGCAAGGCTCTCTTTACAGGCGTGATCTTAGCTTATCGGTTTCCTTGTAGTTGGTTTACCTGTCTATCACTACTCCTGAACGCAGCTTCTCAAGAGCAGGGGCTATGTTAACACTGGTTTCAGTCTCCCACACTGCCAAAGTGCCTGGAACACCGTAATTGAGCCACTGGTGGTGGAAGGGAGGAAGGGAAAGGGAAAGGGATGGTGGACAGAATAAAACAGTTACCTGAGAAGGTCTGGGGCAGAGCATGAAGGAGGCACCAGTGCTGCTAGGGAGAGGCCAACACAGCCAAGGAATCAGAGGAAATTATGAAGCTTCACAGAGGAAATGGAGGGTCTGCCTTGCTTACAGGGATGATAACTGGAATGAAAGAGGGAATCCTGGGCAAATAAAGGTAGATGGTCCCAGAGTCCCTTTCTTAGGTGTACAGAAGCCTTACATAAAAAGGCCCGGCTTTGTTTGTGTTTTAGTCAGGGACCTCCAGAGAAACAGAACCAGTAGGATGCATGTATACATAGAAAGAGATTTATAATCAGGAATCGGCGAATGTGTCCATGGACGCTGACAAGTCCCAAGATCTGTAGGGAATGTCGGCAAGCTGGAGAGCCAGGAGAACCACTGGTGTCGTTCTGATCCAAAGATCGGCAGGTTTGAGACCAAGGAAGAGGTGAGTGTTCAAAATAATTTTATAATAAGGTGCTTTTGAAAGAGAATGAATAGAAGAAAAGGCTTCTGCTAGTTTGAAGACTCCCACACATACCCAGGTCACAGGTTTGTCTCAGCAAGGTGATTTCTCATTAGCATACATACCTGATATCAGATTTGGGTGAATATTCTCACCCTATTGCCCCACTCCTTGGAACTTTATTATTTTTTTCATTTTTTTTGCAAATTATAGTCCATTATAGGTTATTACAAGATATTGGGTATAATTCCCTGTGCTATACAGTAAATCCTTTTTGCTTATCTGTGTTGTGTATAATAGTTGTATCTGTTAATCTCATACTCCTGATTTGTCCCTCTTCCCCCTCTCTCCCCTTTGGTAACCAAAAGTTTGTTTTCTATCTCTGTGAGGCTGTTTCTGTTTTGTATAATTTGATTTGTATTATTTTCTAGATTCCACACTGAAGTGATATCATATAGCATTTGTCTTTCTCTGTCTGACTTTTTCCCTAAGCATTATATTCTCTAGGTCCATCCATGTTGCTGCAAAAGGCAATATTTCATTCTTTTTTATGTCTGAGTAATATTCCATTGTGTGTATATATATATATATATATATATATATATATATATATATATATATATATATATCACATCTTAAGCCAGTCCTCTTTTGATGGGCAGTTGGGTTGCTTCCATGTGTTGGCTATTATAGATAGGGCTGCAGTGAACATTGGGGTGGATGTATCTTTTCAAATAAGCGTTTTCTTTTTTTCTGAATATATACCCAGGAGTGAAATTGCTGGATCATATGGTAGTTCTATTTTTAGTTTTTTTAAGGAACCTACACACTGTTTTTCATAGTTGCTATACCAATTTACATTCCCACCAAGAGTGTATAAGAGTTCCCTTTTCTCCATATCCTCTCCATCATTTATTACTTGTAGACTTTAAAAAATTATTTATTTATTTATTTATTTTGGCTGTACCAGCTCTTGGTTGTGGCATGTGGGATCTCGTTGCGACATGCAGGATCTTTAGTGTGGAGTGTGGGCTTCTTAGTTGTGGCATGCAGACTCCTTAGTTGTGGCATGCATGCGGATCTAGTTCCCTGATCGGGGGTTGAACCCAGGTTCCTTGCATTGGGAGCACTGAGTCTTGCCCACTGGATCACCAGGGAAGTCCCACTTGTAGACTTTTTGATGATGGCCTTTCTGACTGGTGTGAGGTGATACCTCATTGTGGTTTGATTTGCATTTCTCTAATAATTAATGATGTTGAGCATCATTTCATGTGCCTGTTAGCCATCTGTATGTCTTCTTTGGAAAAATGTCTATTTAGGTCTTCTGCCTATTTTTTGATTGGATTGTTCCTTTTTTTGATATTGAGTTGTATGAGCTGTTTGTATATTTTGGATATTAACGCCTTGTCAGTCCCATCATTTGCAAATATTTTCTCCCATTCTGTAGGTTATCTTTTTGTTTTGTTGATGGTTTCCTTTGCTGTGTAGAAGCTTTTAAGTTGGATTAGATCCCATTTGTTTATTTTTGCTTTTATTTCTTTTGCCTTGGGAGACTGATCTAATAAAATCTTGATATGATTTATGTCAGAAAATATTTTGTCTATGTTCTCTTCTAGGAGTTTTATGGTGTCATATCTTACATTTAGGTCTTTAAACCTTTTTGAGTTTATTTTTGTATATGGTATGTGGGAATGTTCTGATTTCATTGTTTTACATGTAACTTTCCAGCTTTCCCAACATCATGTGATGAAGAGGCTGTCTTTTCTCCATTGTATATTCTTGCTTCCTTTGCCAAAGATTAATTGACCATATGAGCATGGGTTTATTTCTGGGCTTTCTATTCTGTTTCATTGATTTTTGTGTCTAGTTTTGTGCCAATACCATGTTGTTGTGATTACTGTAGCTTTGTAGTTTAGTCTAAAGTCTGGAAGGGATATGCCTCCAGCTTTGTTCTTTTTTCTCACGATTGCTTTGGCAATTCTGGGTCTTTTTTGGTTCCATATAAATTTTAGGACTATTTCTCTGAGTTCTTTGAAAAATGTCCTGGGTATTTTGATAGGGATTGCATTAAATCTACAGATTGCTTTGGGTACTATAACCATTTTAACAATATTAATTCTTCCAATCCAAAAGCACAGAATATCTTTCCACTTCTTTGTATCATCTTCAGTTTCCTCCATCAGTGTTTTATAGTTTTCAGAGTATAGGTCTTTCACCTCTTTGGTTAAGTTTATTCCTAGGTATTTTATTCTTTTTGATGTGATTTTAAACAGAATTGGTTTTTTACTTTCTCATTCTGATATTTCATTATTAGTGCGTAGAAATGCAACAGATGTCCTTATATTAATCTTGTACCCTGCTTCCTTGCTGAAATCATTTATTAGTTCTAAGAGTTTTTGTGTGGAGACTTTAGGGTTCTCTATATAGAGTAGCATGTCATCTGCAAAGAATCACAGTTTTGCCTCTCCCCTTTCAACTTGGATACCTTTTATTTCTTTTTCTTCTCTGATTGCTGTGGCTAGGACTTCCAATACTGTGCTAAATAGAATCTGTGTGAGTAGGCATCCTTGTCTTGTTTCTGAATTTTAGAGGAATGCTTTTCAGCTTTTCACTGTTGAGTGTTATGATGGCTGTGGGTTTGTTGTAAATGGCCTTCGTTATGTTGAGATATGTTCCCTTTATACCCACTTTGATGAGAGTCTTTATCATGAATGGATATTGAATTTTGTCAAATGCTTCCTCTGTGCCTATTGAGATAATCATGTCTTCCCCTTTGTTAATGTGGTGTATCACATTGATTGATTTGCGTATGTGGAACCATTCTTGTGACGCTGGAATGAATTCAGCTTGATCATGGTGTATGATCCTTTTTATGTATTGTTGGATTTGGTTTGCTAATAGTTTGTTGAGGTTTTTGCATCTATATTCATCAAAGTTATTGGCCTGTGATTTCATTTTTTTGTAGTGCCTTTGTCTAGTTTTGGTATCAGTGTAATGGGGGACGCATAGAATGAATTTGGGAGTGTGCCCTCTTCTTCAATTTTTTGGAATAGTTGAGGAGGGCAGGTATAAGTTCTTTATTTGTTTGGTAGAATTCCCCAGTGAAGCTTCTAGATTGCTTTTTATCTTGGAAATTGAACTATCTATTTTTGATTGATTCATCATTATAGTTTTAGTTCCTTATTACAGTGGTCTGCATTTATATTGATAATCTTTATTAATTCAGTTAGCATTTTTATTACCAGTTTTTTGAACTCAGAATCTGGTAGACTGGTGAGCTCTATTTCATTATTTGTTTTTTTAGGGGATTTCTGTTGCTCTTTTAATTGGAAGTAGTTCCTCTGCTTTTTCATTTTACTTAACTTTCTCTGTGTCTATAAATATAAGAGAAACAGTTATGTAGTGTGGTCTTGAAGAAGTGTTTTTATGTGGGAGCATCCCTGTGTAGACCGTATGTCTGATGTCTTTGGTGAGAAGGCTGGTTTTGCTATGAATGCCAGCCACATCTTTCCTCAGGATGTGTTGGCTGCTATCACCTTGATACAGGTGTACTTAGTGTTGGAGGATCTAAAGCCTGTGCAGGGTGTGAGGCGGGACTTCCCTTCTGCTCTGTGGCTGTTGCTGCCCTATCAGGAGCAGAATCTGCTCCCCAGTTGTTGGAGTAGGAGCCCTGGGGGTTGGGCTTGATTAGCTTCCATGCCTCTTGAGTGTATGCCCTGCCCTAAAGGAAGGGAGTGCTGAAGCAAGCCAGGCCTGTGCAGACACAGAATGCCAGTAAACCACCTGTGTAGGCATCCATGGCTCCACTTAGATGCTGTCCAGGGTCATGTCTTTACCCCATTGTGGTCATCCCTGATCTAGTACAGGGCTGTGGTGTGGAGTGGGCAGGGCTGGAGCATCTGCTAGGCTGGGACTGGGGGTCGGGGTGCTGTGCCTGTAGGAACTGAGGTGGCCATGCTGCCGCCAGACGTCTGGGCTTCCTCTGTGCCTCTCTCCTCCCAGGACGTGTCTGCCCCAGATCCAGCACCAAGTTCTGGCATGCAGTGGGCAGAGCCAGAACACTGGCCTGGCTGGGAGATGGGCCAGGCATGTGAGAGGAGGTATCTCTTGTAGCACTGCCCAAGTAAGTTCTGACAATGGCCGCTGCAGCCCCACCGGGACCACACCCCAAGTCCCTGGGCTGTCCGTGCAAAACTAGACCAGAGTCTTTTCCCAGGGCTCAGCTGGCCCAGATCTTGTGCCAAGCTGGGGTGTGGAGTGAGCAGGGCTGTGGTGTGTGCCCTTTTCATATTGGGAAGTGCAGTGACGTGGCAGCCACCAGTGCAAGGCTCTCTCCACCCTGATTGTTGGCAAGCCAGCATGCATGTACTCCCCACGAGTAGAGACTAGGCTTCTCTAGCCCTTCTATCTGTCCTGGTGTAATAGGGGACAGCACTAGTTGAGCAGGTGGGTACCTGGGACCTTTCATCCGCTGCACAGCTCTTCCAGGGTCCTTTGGAGATACCCTATGCTCAAGGGTAGGTGGTAAAATGGATCTGTTTCTCAAAACCAGGGGAAGATCAGTCTTTTATTTGGGTCCTGAGAGCCCCCAAAGCCAAGTGAGGGACAGGGGGTCACCAGTGCCCAATACTGCCTGGGGAAGAGGAGGAATCAGCTTGTGCTCAGCCGGCACAAAGGCAGCATCCAGTCATGTCCTCTGGGGCTCAGTCGCAGAGGGCAGATGTAAGCCCAAGAGGATAAGGGGTTTGGGGAAGGGAGTGGTTCTCCCAGCAGCCAAGGGGGCTTGTCTCTTCCACGTAGGACCTCAGGCTGGGACACTCAGTCTGTGGTTCCACCTGCTCACTACCCAGGGTGAGAGTCTGCCTATGCAGACCTTCTCTTCCTTTCAGATCCCTCCAGGGGGCACAGATCCCAACCTTATGCCTTTATTCCATCCTTCCTGATTATGTGGAAATCTATCTTTCAGCTTTGGTTGTATAGGAGTTCTTCTGCCAGTTTCTAGTTTTCTGTGAGATTTGTTCCTCATGCAGGTGCACTTTTGATGCGTTTGTGGGGGTAGGTGAGCACCATGTCCTCCTACTCTGCCAACTTGATCCAACCTCTCGGGCACTTTAAAAATTACCCATATTTTTCTTTAGGCAGCAGGATGATTTGTGGGACCCAGGGGGTGTTCCATCTCAGTGGGGCCTAATTGTCAGGTTGGGAGAGAGTCACTATTTAGGAGATCCTCTGGATAGCTGGACTAGAGGCCTAACAGGACCTAGGGAATAAATAGGACCCTCTGGGGTCTTGAACGGAGGGAGGAGTCTCCCCCCAAAATAGAGCCAGACTGGCTGGGTTCCAGCCTGATTTCTCCATGTATCAGTTTTATGATTTGGGGCAAATTCTGTAACTCAGTGCCACTGTTTCCTGGAGAGATGACATCTCTCTTAGAACTTCGTGAAAATAAAAAAAAAAGAGGTATATAGCCCAGCAGAGCTGTGTGGTCCACAGAAGGCACCAAACATTTCTTCTTTCTCTCTCCTTTGGCATCCTTCCCATCTTGGAAGGGTTAATCCCATCAGAATATCCCAGTACTCAACTCTATGGCCATGGGATTTTTGCTTTACAAATGATTTTGGTCTAAGTACCAGGGAAAGAGAGATGGCATATTCCAAGGCTTTAGTCAAGAACAGATGATTTTGTGCAGTCCTTATTCCAAATGGAAAGACAGACACTGAACTGGAGTCAGGAGAATTGGGCTATCACAGATTCTCTCACTTTCTCCATGGTTAGAAGGAAGCATGCCTATAGTCTCTTATAGCAGTAAGATAATATAATTTTAAGAATAGAGGAATGTAAAATAGTTAGAAATAAGGATAACTATAAGAAAAAGTTTTTATCATTATTATTCCATGTACACGGTCACCATATGGATTTATGGCCTTATTCTTATTTATACTGTCATCATGAAATATGAATATGGGAACCATAATTAGTATGGTTCTTATTTGATGAATATTATTCAAAAACAAGGCACAAAGTGAGCTCTATTATTTTTTCTAAGTACTCAGAGACCTATATAGGCCTTTTCCCTAACTGTGGGTGATGAAGTAGCAGAGGCCCAGGTGTATTAATTTCCCAGGTTCCCTTAGCTAATAGCAAGAACATTCTGTCTAGTACATTTAGTAAACAGTTTGTACTCTGATTTGAATTCTCAAATTTAAAGGTTGTTGAAGGGAGAAACTACCTGAAAATAGCTTTTTACAGTTTATTCAGGTCACCATGATTGAGCTTTAGGTTATTGAAAATTGTCATTTCCTTCCCTGTTTCGGAACAATAATTGTCCATATGAACAACCATTGTTTGCTTGTTAAAGCAGGACAGCCAGCTGATATGTCTTAGGAAGATTTTCAACCCCGCAGGTTGAAATTAAAAGCTTCTATGGCTAAAATAGAGTTAACCAGAAAATTCAGTTCAGAAAATACTATATTCACTGATATTCCTGGTGACTCAACATTTTGTTATATTTTGCATTAAAAAGGAAGATCAATCATGTCCTGCTTGACGAAATGCTGCCTGGCATAATAGTGTGGGCGGAAACAAAGCGACTCAGCTTTGTTTTTGCTCTGCTGTGAATTAGTCTGGTGGTTTAGGGGAACTGTGTAACCTCTCTGAGGCTCAGAGTGCCGACCTGGAAAATTAAGGATCAAATTAGAGACAATTTGAAACCCTGTAGTTCTCGGTGCCTACCTTGTACCAAATCATCTACCAAGTACTACAGGTGAAGCCAGAGGCATCAAACAAGAGTTATCTTCAAGAGGTTCAAGTGTAATATTATTAATCCCCTCCCCCAAACTGTCAACCTGTCTCCCAATCCCTATTGAACAAAGTGCTGAGAATAACAGTGAAATATTTTTATCTCTGAGGATAAAGGAAAGGGACTGTCTTTGCACCCCGGATCTGTAGGTGAGAAATAAAGTCACTTGCACCATTGTACTTTCTAACATAGCAATTTCTGCTAAGCCAGCAGTTCAACAGAGTGATGGGAGGTTTTAAACAGACATGACCTCTCCCTTCTAGGGACCCCCCAGGGTCAGTGTCAGTGAGGACTGAATAGATTCTGGGATTCTGGGTCCTGGAAGCTGTAGCAGAGACTCACTAGCTGGTTACCAAGGCCATTTCCCTCTCCTGGGAACACAGCTGGATTAAGTATCCCAGCCTCCCTTGCAGGTAGGTGTGCCTTTGCTCCTGAGCTCTGTCCTATGGAATATGGATAGAAGATACCTTTTCTAGTGTGATTCATGAAAACTTCTCACCTGATCCTCAAGTCTCTCTCTCTACCCATCTGTCAGCTGAGTACCCATGCCCAGGGCAACTTTGAAAGAAGTCACACATTGAAAGATGGAAACCTGTAGCCTGGGTTCCTGAATGAATGTCTCTACTACCGATTGGACTTTGCAAGAGTAAGAAGTAAACTTCTGTGTTCACCTGCAGAAAATTTGGAGTTTATTTGTTACAGCAGCTAGCTGCATACAAAAATGCCTGCCTACATACAAAAATGGTATTTGCATTATTGATTATTTCATGGCATACAGTCAGTTAAATGGCAGCTTTTAGGGTTTCACCTAATTAAGTCGATAAACCATCCACTATGGTCCTGCGGTCTTAATGAATGAATATTGAATAAATTATTGGATACATAAACAATGGATACATAAACATTGGATAAATAAATAAACAGCACTGTCAGGAGTGGGTAAGATGGCAAAAATGTCTTCTTCCCTGTGTCTTCCTAGCTATGTCTGGAGCAGCTTAGAGCCACCGCTGATTTACTCTTGGAGAAGTGAGACATAAATTGTGATGCAGCCACAGGACTCTCTGAGGCAGTTAACAAGAGACCCAGAAAGAGACTGACTAAGCTACAGGTGCTGCCCAGCTCTGATAGGGATGAGGGAGAGAGACAGATATGCGGAAGTGCCATTAAATCAGAAGCCAGGGCAAATGCACTCCTGGAACCGGGAAAGCAAGAGAGGCTGTTTCCCCATCCTCCATCCTGCAAGGGAAGCTGTGTACAATTATAATTTTCAAACATTTAAAAGCAATAACTCTCTTGTAATATAGAATGAATATGTGTCAAAGATTCTAAACTAAAGGAATGAGGGAGCTGGTATGATGGTAAAGCTGGTTCAAAGAGCATTTTGAAGAGCAAGGGTTATATGGTCTATCAGAAAAGGCATTCTGAAATAAATTTGCTGAGTTAGACACAAAGCCGGAATATCCTACAGTCAAAACATAACCTCTAGGGTTATCTTTTTCACCTGACAGAAATCTACATGGTAAATTCATTGGGTCTAATCCCTTAATAGCAGAGCCAAATACAGGCATATTCCCCTAGATAGGTAATTAACCCCTACATAAGGCTGTGAAACAATTCTCCAAAATAACATTAAAGAGACATGTTGCCCCCTCTTTGCTTTAGGATAGGGAGGGCGGGAGGGAGGGAGACGCAAGAGGGAAGAGATATGGGAACATATGTATATGTATAACTGATTCACTTTGTTATAAAGCAGAAACTAACACACAATTGTAAAGCAATTATACTCCAATAAAGATGTTAAAAAAAATAAAACAGGGGTAATAATTCCTAACTCAAAAAAAAAGTTTCAAAAGATTATTCCTAACAGCCCCCCCTAATTTGATAATAAATAATATGCAAAAATTATTCCTGATCACAAAAAACGGCTGGTCTCATTATCTTTTAGCTTGATTATTTACAAAGGTGAAGCAAGAGGTATTAATTAACTATATAATCCTCCTTGAGCATATAGAATTGAGCAAATACTTAGGTCAGAGAATTAACTTCTATCTGGAAATTTCATTAAGAAATCTCCTGAGGGGTGGGCTATTCAAAAGACTTGATTATTTGCTATTCTATTTTGAGGCTAGAAACTAGGCCCAGGAAACCCCACCAGACTTCATATCAATCAATACTGTAAGTTCTTCTCTCTTCTAGATTCTCCAAATTTTATTAAGGTCACTGGCGTGCCAGAAAGTGCCCTTCCACACCTCCCGTGGGTCTGGGATCCTGTAAGCCACAAACACGTCTCAGGACAGATGTCCTAAGTGGGCTTTGTAAACATGGGCACCACATGTTAAGTGTACCTTTTTAAAGGTGAGCTTGTCATGCTTGATTAAATGAGGTCAGTTTTCAACATGGAACTCCAGGTACGGCCTTGGTTGCACAACTGATCTGTCAAAGCACATCTTGGTAAAAAAGGAGACCAAATTCTCACTGAGCAGATGCAAACAACAATACTGATGTGTAAAATGAAGAAACTCAGTATTAGTTTTTGAGTTCTGAGGTATCAGTGAGAAACAGATACCATTACAAGTGTACTATTTCAGTTTGCCAAAGCCTCGTCTACTAAAGTAGAAATAGATGAAAAGGAAAGAAAAAATATTTCCTCATATACCTGTCAAAACTAGAATATTAAAAAATGGTAACAATATTCAAAGTAAATAAGGATAATTATATTCCTCTCATCAGTTAATTCAGTCCCATGTAATTAAGTTTATTTCACTGGGTCTTGAGTCGGCAACTGCTTTCCTGAAATTGTCTTCTTCTTAACCAAAGGATTCTGGATATTCTGACCAGACCCCCAGATACAGCCTGACAGTTGTCTAAGTAATGTCAGCTTTACACTGTGGAGCTTGTACCCATGAGTCTAGTCCTTGAAACATCAGTAGTCACTGGTACCTGGTACAGTCCTTTCCTCAAGACTCTGAGTCTCTTCTTCTTTGTTGAAGATACAGATTCTAGCCTGTGGGCCTTCAGGAAGATATCAGAGGAAAGTGGAAGCCACCTGTAGATGAGACCATATGTTTGTGGTTCACTTTTTAGTGAATAATATCAAAATAGAGGACAATTAAATTCTCTGTTGGGATATAATATATGACTTTTTCCTGAGAAGTGAATGTCCCTCTTGGACAAGATCATGTCATAGACAATGAGAGTGCTGGAAAATCTCTAGCACCTGCCATTCCCCTCTGTAAAGTATACACCTCTGGAACATTATTATTAATAACATTTTGCCTATATGTACAAAACTATTTGATTTGACAGATCAATTTTCATCATTCAACTCTTACAACTGTGCTGAGCAGACTAAGAAATATGCAAAACAAACCTAATTATTTGAACCATCCCTCTTTTTATAAAACTAAAGAATATATCTTCATGAGTTCCTAGCGGAACTTTGGAACATCACAAAGATGTTTATGTGTAAAAAAACTAATTTTTTGTAAGTTATAGTCCGATTTGGGGGTGACAAAATCAAGAATGATTAGAGGAAATTTGGGCACCTGATTAAGATAGAAATAATAGCTTGGTTACCCATTAATCAAAGTGGCAATACAGTATTTTAAATAAACAGAGAGGAAGGTGACACAGTTTCACGGAACCTGAGCGCCTTGAGAATCAAGGGCATAAAAAAGCACAAAGCACGGAAAACTATTCCAATGAGAATTGTAATCGTTGCTATCCAGGCAGATAACAGAATGTAAAGAGTAAGCTTTTATTCCCCTTTTAAGAGTAGACTAAATGCTCTAAGATCAATTTACCTTTTAACAGAGAAAAAGCAGATTCCAGCTGTTCGTTCATATCAGATTTGACAGTAAGAATTCTCTAGCTCCTCCCACTCCATTTATTAAACTTATCTTACGAATAAGCCCATCAACACTGAACACAGTTTTCCAAAATTTTAGCACACTTCTTTCCTTCTTGCAGAATCATTATTTTGCAGGTGCTATAAACCAAGGTAAATGAAATTTCATTTCTACAAACCCTCTACAATTTTCTGTATCCAAGTTTTGTCTTTAATTATTCTTTTCCACATTCAAGAACAGCCAGATACTATACTTTAGGTCAAATCTAACCTTTTTTTCCCTTGAGAGACACATTCCATTATCTTGTGAGTAGTTGAATTTCCTTGCCATTACTCCTAGTATAGTCTTAACCATTCATATTGATTAAAACTTTTAACTGAAGGAACCAAATTCTATTTTAAAGAAAGAACTGCAAGGTAGGTAAGTAGCTGAGAATTACCCATCATACACAAGGACTTCGGCAGACCAAAAAGCTCACAGAACACATACTGTGACTCCCAACAGCTACCCACATGCCTTTATACCCTCCAAATGACAAAAAGGAACACATTCATTAATAAGACGCAAAGATATAGCTGTTCTATGACATATGAAAATAAGAAGCAAAAGTACTTATATTTATTTATATAATAAGACTATACTCTGTAACCAAGATTTCTGTATTCTCTTTCACCTAGAAATTATCCAAGTATCTAAAAATTATTAATTCAATTTAATATTAGCCTATGGTTTTAAAGTTAGCTAAGAGTGTTGGGAATTATGTTCAAACTGGCAAACTACAGTCGTAATTGCTGTTGATATAAAAGGTTTGTCAGAATTATAATTCATTTTAGTTGTAATTTTTCACAATCCTAAATATTATATAGGAGTAACTTTAGATTATCTGATCAGTAAATAGTCTAAAAAGTTTAGGAAGTTCATATTAACTTGTCTCTTCATGAAAACATACCAAAACCTTACTTTTTAAAAAATCTTGCATGATACCTCATAGTGATAAAACCAGAGAAAACATAGATAACTATGGTTAAGCTAAAATTTTTAAATCAATCTGATTTGACCAAGGATTCACCTTGATTACCTGATTTTTTCTTTTTTTTCATTTTTATTTCATATTGGAGTATAGTCTAACAATATTATGTTAGTTTTAGGTGTACAGCAAAGTGATTCAGTTATACATATACATGTATCTATTCTTTTTCAAATTCTTTCCCCAGTTAGGTTATTACAGAATATTGAGCAGAATTCCCTGTGTTATACAGTAGGTCTTATGGGTTATCTATTTTAAATATAGCAGTGTGTACCTCTTAATCCCAAACTCCCAATTTATCACACCCCCCCCACCTTTCCCCTTTGGTAAGTTTGTTTTCTGTCTGTGAGTCTACTTCTGTTTTGTAAATAAGCTCATTTATATCATTAATTTTTAGATTCCTCATATAAGCAATATCATATGATATTTGTCTTTCTCTGTCTGACTTACTTCCCTTAGTATGATAATCTCCAGGTCCATCCATGTTACTGCAAATGGCATTGTTTCATTCTTTTTAATGGCTGAGTAATATTCCATTGTATATATGCGCCACATCTTCTTTATCCATTCTTCTGTCAACGGACATTTAGCTTGCTTCCATGTCTTGGTTTTTGTAAACAGTGCTGAAATGAACATTGGAGTGCACATATCCTTTCAAACCATGGTTTTCTCCAGTTATATGCCCTGGAGTGGGATTGCTGGATCATACGGTAGCTCTATTTTTAGTTTTATAAGTAAACTCCATACTGTTCTCCAAAGTAGCTGTACCAATTTACATTCCCACCAAGAGTGCAAGAGGGTTCCCTTTTCTCCACACCCTCTCCAGCATTTATTGTTTATAGACTTTTTGATGATGGCTATTCTGACTGGTGTGAGGTGATATCTCATTGTATAATAGTTTTGATTTGCATTTCTGTAATATAGCAGTGTTGAGCGTCCTTTCATGGGCCACTTGGCCATCTGTATGTCTTCTTTGGAGAAATGTCTGTTTAGGTCTTCTGCCCATTTCTTGTTTGGGTTTTTGTTTGTTTGTTTGTTTGTTGATATTGAGCTGTATGAGCTGTCTGTAGATATTGGAGATTAATCCCTTGTTGGTAGCATCATTTGCAAATATTTTCTCCCCTTCTGTGGTTTGTCTTTTTGTTTTGTTTATGGTTTCCTTTGCTGTGCCAAAGCTTTTGAGTTTAATTAGGTTCCATTTGTTTATTTTTGTTTTCATTACTCCAGGATTGAAAAAGATATTGCTGTGATTTATGTCAAAGAGTGTTCTTCCTATGTTTTCCTCTAAGAGTTTCAGAGTATCCAGTCTTATATTTATGTCTTTAATCCATTTTGAGTTTATTTTTGTGTATGGTGTTCAAGAATATTTTAATTTCATTCTTTTACATGTAACTGTCCAGTTGTCCCAGCACCATTTTATTAAAGAGACTGTCTTTTCTCCATTGTATAGTCTTGCCTCATTTGTCGTAGACTGGTTGACCATAGGTGTGTGGGTTTATCTCTGGGCTTTCTATCCTGTTCCATTGATCTATATTTCTGTTTTTGTGCCAGTACCATACTGTTTTGATGACTGTAGCTTTGTACTATAGTCTGAAGTCAGGGAGCCTGATTCCTCCAGCTCCATTTTTCTTTCTTAAGATTGCCTTGGGGAGTTCCCTGGTGCTGCAGTGGTTAAGAATCTGCCTGCCAATGCAGGGGACACGGGTTCAATCCCTGGTCCAGGAAGTTCCCACATGCCATGGAATAACTAAGCCCGTGCACCACAACTACTGAGCCTGCTCTCTAGAGCCTGTGAGCCACAACTACTGAGCCCACATGCTGCAACTATGGAAGCCTGCATGCCTTGAGCCTGTGCTCCTCAACAAGAGAAGCCACCACAATGAGAAGCCCACGCAGTGCAACGAAGAGTAGCCCCAGCTCGTCACATCTAGAGAAAGCCTGAGCAGCAGCAAAGACCCAACATAGCCAAATAAATAAATAAATAAATCTTTAAAAAAGAAAAAGATTGCTTTGGCTATTCAGGGTCTTTTGTGTTTCCACACAAATTTAAAAGTTGTTTGTTCTAGTTCTGTGAAAAATGCCATTGGTAATTTGGTAGGGATTTCATTGAATCTGTAGGTTGCCTTGGGTAGTATATGCATGTTGACAATATTGATTCTTCCAATCCAAGAACATGGTATATCTTTCCATCTATTTGCATCATCTTTGATTTCTTTCATCACTGTCTTACAGTTTTCAGAATACAGGTCTTTTGCCTCCTTAGGTAGGTTTAGTCCTAGGTATTTTATTATTTTTGATGCGATAGTAAATGGGATTGTTTCTTTAATTTCTCTTTCTGATCTTTCATTGGTAGTGTTTAGAAATGCAACAGATTTCTGTGTATTAATTTTGCATTCTGCAACTTTACCGAATTCATTGATGAGCTCTAATAGTTTTCTGGTAGCATCTTTAGGATTTTCTATGTATAGTATCATGTCATCTGCAAACAGTGACAGTTTTACTAGTTTTTTTTTAAATTTGGATTCCTTTTATTTCTTTTTCTTCTCTGATTGCCATGGCTAGGACTTCCAAAACTATGTGGAATAAAATTGCTGAGAGTGGACATCCTTGGCTTGTTCCTGATCTTAGAGGAAATGCTTTCAGCTCTTCACCATTGAGTATGATGTGTGCTGTAGTGTCATATATGGCCTTTATTATGTTGAGGTATGTTTCCTCTTTGCCCACTTTCTGGAGAGTTTTCATCATAAATGGGTGTTGAATTTTGTCAAAAGCTTTTTCTGTGTCTATTGAGATGATCATATGGTTTTTATTCTTCAGTTTGTTGATGTGGTGTATCACACTGATTGATTCGTGGATATTGAAAAATTCTTGCATCTCTGGGATAAGTCCCATTCGATCATAGTGTATAATCCTTTTGATGTATTGTTAGATTCTGTTTGCTAGTATTTTGTTGAGGATTTTTACATCTATGTTCATCAGTGATACTGGCCTGTAACTTTCTTTTTTGTGGTATCTTTGTCTGGTTTTGGTATCAGGGTGATGGGGGCCTCATAGGGTGAGTTTAGGAGTGTTCCTTCCTCTGCAATTTTCTGAAATAGTTTCAGAAGGTTAGATGTTAACTCTTCTCTAAATGTTTGATAGAATTCACCTGTGAAGCCATTTGGCCCTGGACTTTTGTTTGTTAGGAATTTTTAAATCACAGTGTCAGTTTCAGTACTTGTGATTGGTCTGTTCATATTTTCTATTTCTTCCTGGTTCAGTCTTGGGAGATTGTACCTTTCTAAGAATTTGTCCATTTCTTCTAGGTTGTCCACTTTATTGGCATATAGTTGCTTGTAGTAGTCTCTTATGATTGTTTGTATTTCTGTGGTGTTCATTATAACTTATCCTTTTTCATTACTAATTTTATTGATTTGAGCCCTCTCACTTTTTTTCTTGATGAGTCTGGCTAAGGGTTTATCAATTTTGTTCATCTTTTCAAAGAATCAGCTTTTAGTTTCATTGATCTTTTCAATTGTTTTCTTCATCTTTATTTCATTTATTTCTGCTCTGATCTTTGTGATTTCTTTCCTTCTACTAACTTCGGGTTTTGTTTGTTCTTCCTCTAATTGCTTTAGGTGTAAGGTTATGTTGTTTATTTGAGATTTTTCTTGTTTCCTGAGGTAAGATTATATTGCTATGAACTTCCCTCTTAGAACTGTTTTTTCCACATTCCATAGGTTTCGGATTGCCGTGCTTTCATTTTCATTTGTCTCTAGGTATTTTTTGATTTCCTCTTTGATTTCTTCAGTGATCCATTGGTTGTTTAGTAACATATTGTTTAGCCTCTATGTGTTTTTGTTTTTTACAGTTTTTTTTTCTTGTAGTTGATTTCTAATTTCACAGCATTGTTGTTGGAAAAGACACTTGATATGATTCAATTTTCTTAGATTTACTGAGGCTTGCTTTGTGGCCCAGCATGTGATCAATCCTGGAGAATGTTCCATGTGCACTTGAAAAGAATGGGTATTCTGCTGCTTTTGTATGGAATGCTGTGTAAATATCAATTAAGTCCATCTTGTTTAATGTGTCATTTATGGCCTGTATTTACTTACTGATTTTCTCTCTGGATGATCTGTCCATTGGGGTGTTAAAGTTCCCCACTGTTATTGTGTTACTGTCAATTTCTCCCTTTATGACTCTTAGTACTTGCCTTGTATATTGAGGTGCTCCTATGTTGGGTGCATATATATTTACAACTGTTATACCTTCTTCTTGGATTGACCCCTTGATCATTATATACTGTCCCTCTTTATCTCTTCTAACAGTCTTTATTTTAAAGTCTATTTTGTTTAATGTGAGTGTTGCTACTCCAGCTTTCTTTTGATTTCCATTTGCATGGAATACCTTTTTTCATTCCCTTACTTTCAGTCTGTATGTGTCCCTAGATCTGAACTGGGTCTCTTGTAGACAGCATATATATGGGTTTTATTTTTGTATCTATTCAGCCAGTCTGTGATTTTTTGTTGGATCATTTAATCCATTACATTTAAGGTAATTATCAATATGTATGTTCTTACTGCCATTTTGTGAATTGCTTTGCATTTGTTTCTGTAGGTCTTTTTTCTTTCCTTCCTCTTTTGTTCTCTTCTCTTGTGATGTGATGACTAACTTTAGTGTTGTGTTTGGATTCCTTTTTCCTTTTTGTGTGTGTATCTATTGTGGATTTTAGGTTTGCGGTTACCATGAGGTTTTGATCTAGCAGTCTATACATAAACAAGATTGTTTTAAGTTGCTGGTCTTTTAATTTCAAATGCATTTCCAATATCCTGCATTTGTACTCTCCTCTTCTCATGATTGCTGGTTTTGATTTCATATTTGTGTGTGGATGATTTCCTATCTTTACCATATGTTTGCCTGTACTGGTGAGCTTTTCCATTCATAATTTTCTTGTTTCTAGTTGTGGCCTTTTCTTTCCTGCCTAGAGAAGTTCCTTTAGTGTTTGTTGCAAAGCTGATCTGGTGGTGCTGAATTCTCTTAGCTTTTGCTTGTCTGTAAATCTTTTGATTTCTCCATTGAATCTGAAAGAGAGCCTTGCTGGGTAGAGTATTCTTGGTTGTAGGTTCTCCCCTTTCTTCACTTTAAACATATCATGCCACTCCCTTCTGGCCTGCAGAATTTCTGCTGAGAAATCAGCTGATAACCTTATGGGAGTTCCTTTGTATGTTATTTGTTGCTCTTTTCTTGTTGCTTTTAAATCTTTTCTTTGATTTAATTTTTGTCAATTTGATTACTATGTGTCTCGGCATGTTTCTCCTTGGGTTTATCCTGCCTGGGACTCTCTGTGCCTCCTGGACTTGGGTGACCACTTCATTCTCCATGTTAGGGATGTTTTCAGCTATTATCTCTTCAAATATTTTCTCAGGTTCTTTGTCTCCCTCTTCTCTTTCTGGGTCCCTTATAATGCAAATGTTGGTTTGTTTAATGTTGTCCCAAAGATGTCTTAGACCGTCTTCATTTCTTTTCATTATTTTTTCTTTATTCTGTTACACAGCAGTGATTTCCACCATTCTGTCTTATAGGTCACTTATCTGTTCTTCTTCCTCACTTACTTTGCTATTGATTCCTTCTAGTGAATTTTTTATTTCAGTTATTATATAGTTCATCTCTGTTTGTTTGTTCTTTAGTACTTCTAGGTCTTTGTTAAACATTTCTTTTATCTTCTGGATCTGTGCCTCCATTCTTTTTCCGAGATCTTGGATCATCTTTACTCTCATTACTCTGAATTCTTTTATAGGTAGATTGCCTATCTCCACTTCACTTAGTTGTTCTTCTGGGGTTTTATCTTGTTCCTTCATCTGGGACATATTCCTCTGCCATCTCATTTTGTCTAACGTTCTGTGATTGCAGTTTCTGTTCCACAGCCTGCAGGGTTGTCATTCTTCTGCTGTCTGCCCCCTGATGAATGAAGCTATTTAAGAGACTTGTGCAGGTTTCCTGTGGGAGGGGCTGGTTCCTGCTCACTGGTGGGTGGAGCTGAATCTTGTACCTGTAGTGGGCAGGGCCATGTCACAGAGTGTGTTTAGCAGGCAGCTGGGTGGTCAGAAAGACTTTAAGCAGCCTGTCTGCTGATGTGTGGGGCTGTGTTCCTGCCCTGTTGGTTGTTTGGCCTGAGGTGTTCCAGCATTGGAGCCTACAGGCTCTTGGGTGGGGCCAAGTCTTGGTGAGAAAATGGTGGCCTCCAGAAGGGCTCATGCCAATGAGTACTTGACAGAGCTGTTGCTGCCAGTGTCTTTGTCCCCATAGTGAGCCATAGCCATCCCCGCCCTCTGCAGGAGACCCTCCAATACCAGCAGATAGGTCTGGCCCAGACTTTTACGAGGTCACTGTTTTGTCCCCTGGGTTCTGGTGTGCGTGTGACCTTGTGTGGGCCCTCCAAGAGTGGAGTTTCTGCTTCCTGCAACCCTGTGGAATTCCTGAGATCAAACCCCGCTGACCTTCAGAGCCAGATTCTCTGGGGGCTCCTCCTCATGTTGCCACACCCCCATGCTGGGGAGCCTGACATGGAGCTCAGAACTTTCACTCCTGTGGGAGAACCTCTGTAGTATAATTATTTTTCAGTTTGTGGGTCGCCCACCCAGTGGGTATGGGATTTGATTTAATCACAGTTGCACCCCTCCTACCGTCTCGCTGGGACTTCTTCTTTGACTTTGGATCTAGGACATCTTTTTGGTAGGTTCCAGTGTTGTTGTTGTTGTTGTTGTTGTCGATTGTTGTTCAACAGTTAGCTGTGATTTTGCTGTTTTTGTAAGAAGAGGTGTGGTCACGTCCTTTTGCTCCACCGTCTTCAGATTTTTGATTCTTTATAAAGATGCCTCTTAGCTAGGATTTTCTGTAAGAAAGGATATTTGTAAGCCAGCCCATTTAAAATATTAGAAGTTCAGCTTTTATATTTTTGGGGAATTCTGGCAATATTATTTGTGTAAGTGTTTAAAATTTCTATGAACCAATTAATTAACTGAATTTAACAGACATTGTATTCTAATTTATTAATGCCCTTTGGGAGAAGGAAAATATTTCATGCCCTCATAATAAGAAGTAAAGGCCTTTCTTAATTTCAGACACACAAACCTACAGTGAACTTGCAGCTTCAGTTCTACAAATTCAGTCATAGATCAAGAACACACAGAGAAACACAAAAATTCATTGGTCCAGATCTCAAAGGGCTATTCAAGGATGCACAAAATATTTTTTTAGTTGTTTTGAGCTCACAATTAGCCAAATAGACAAACAGAAAAGACTACAAAACTGCATTTTCTGTTTCTCACCCAACAGAGAATAGATCCCATTATTCCAGTAAAAGTGATGAGACCATAAGACTGGAGTCCCAATCACTGCAGTCACCAATGGCAAATAACAAACTGGTGATGCATAAATCAGAATGAGGACTAAAACTGGTCAAGGACCAGAAGTAAAAAGAAAAACACAGAGTTAAATTAGAGAGAGAGAGTGTATCAGGGAAGATGAAGTTTTATTACCATTTGGGATCTGTCCCAGGAGCCAAAATAGCATGCTAGGCTGAACATGAGGTGCACCTCCCTGCACCACAGCTGAATTGGCCCTGATAGGTTAGTCCACTTGGCAATCTCATTGAAATCTCCCAAACTGACAATTATGATCATTACAATTTTCAAAAAATTAAGAACATATAACTGTAGAAGGAACATGTGTCAAAGATTTACTGATTTATCAGTAAGAGAACCAGTAAGATAGTAAAGCTAGTTAAAATTGCATTTTGAGGGACAGAGGTTATATAGTTTACCGCCCCCTCCCCCCAAAGCATTCTTAAATAATGATGGTTCTTACAATCTGGTAAGCTGAAAAATGATTCCTCAAAGATGTCAACTCTACTCCCCTGAACCTGTGAATGTTATCTTAATGGCAAAAAAGATTTTGAAGATGCTATTTAGGCTAAGGATCTTGAGATGAAGAGATCATCCAGTATTATCTGAATGGGCTCAGTTTAATCACACGAGTCTTTAAAAGTAGAAGAGGAAAGCAGAAGGGTGGGTCAGAATGATGCTATGTGAGAAGGACCCGCTACCGCTGGCTTTGAAGGTGGAAGAAGGGGGCCATGAGCCAGGAAACATGGCAGCTTCTACAAGCGGGGCATGGGCCTCAACTTCTGGTTAGCAAGAACACAGGGACCTCTGTCCTACACCTGAGAGGGACTGAGTTCTTCTAACAACTGGAATGAGCAGTAAAAGCATTCTCCTCCAGAGCCTCCAGAAAGGAACACAATCTGCCTACCACTTGATTTTAGTCACATGAGACCTGTGCTGAACCCCTGACCTCCAAATATGTAAAATAATAAGTTTGTGTTGTCTTAAGCCACTAAGTCTGTAATAATTGGCTATGGCAACGGGAGAAAACTAACACAGTGAGGCAGAGATAAAATTTGTTAATATCCTATAGGCCAATAAAATGATAAGCTTTGAGGTTATCTTTTCTACCGGGTAGATCCCTACATGGTACATTTAACTTCACAAGAATCTAATTTCATAGCTAATAGTAAACAGCCAAGTCAAACACAGGTACATTACTCTAGATAATTAAATAATCTTTGAGTAAATACGTTAAACAATACCCCAGTTGACATTGAAAGAACATGCCATTCACCTTTTTGCCTTATTTCCAAGTTTAATTAATTTTTTCTCAACAGGCGAGACAGGAAATATCATTTCAGTTTACAAACAATAAGTTCCATGAGGGCATAACCTTATTTATATCAATTAATGTTGTCTTATCACGGTGACACCTAGCAGGTTTGTTGAATGGATAAAGAAACCCCTGCAACCTCATCTCTAAATATTTCCTCCTATGAAATCTATGATTCACACCAATTTCCTTGTTTTCTTTAAATATAAACAAGGCATGTTCTCTCTCACCATGAGACTTGCATTTGCTTTTCCTTCTGTCTAGAATCCACACCCCCATTCAGCTTGGCTAACAAGCAGTCATACGTTAGATCTCAGCTTAGACATGACATTCTCTGGGAAGTAATGTCTGGTCACCTCATCTTCTCACATGTGACTCTCTCTGCTCTTATAGCTTCTGTAATTAATGCCACAATGCTTAATACATTAAATTTGCCTTATACAGACACCCGTTGTTGGTCTAATGCAGCAAACTGTAACAGTTTAAGCATCAACTCTAGAGTCAGACTGCCTGGATTCAAATCCTGGCCCTGCAGCTAACTAGCTGTGTTATTTTAGGTAAGTTAACTGATCTTTTTGTGAATCAGTTTTCTCATCTAAAAATGGGGATAATATTAATATAATCACTACATAGAGTTGTGGTGGGGATTAAATGTTAAGGGCTTAGGAACGGGCCTGGTATATGGCTAGAACGTGGGAAGCTGTTATTGTTTTGTAAGTTCCTTGAAATCAGAACCATCATCTTGTTCACCATTTCTCCTCAGTTTCTGATGCAGAATGCCTGACATGAAGTGCTCAGTATCTTTTGGTGACTTGAGTAGACTTGTGACCCATCCTTTTCTCAGACCAGAATTGGAGATAAAAGAGCAACATCTCGATAGTGAGATAAGCTACCCAGAGAGACTTAACCCTAAAGCCAGGAGAGACCCTCCCCCTGAAATATCTGGAAGTGAAAGTACTGGACCTAGTGCTCCCTGAAGGAGGCTGTTGACTTGAGCCTTCTGCAACATGGGCCTCATTACATCACAGGTGCAATTAGCCTAGTCCCAAAAGGACCATGGGTTCTCAGTAATGGCAGACCCTTCCATCCCTACCTCCCTCTCCCTCTCCCTCTCCCTCTCTCTCTCTCTCTCTCTCTCTCTCTCTCTCTCTCTCTCGCTCTCTCACACACACACACACACACACACACACACACACACACACACACCCCATTCTTCCTGGACCAGGAAATTCTTCAGCAGCCTTGAGACCCATTACACTGACCTCAGGGATCAGCCTCTCAGTTTCCTAACAAGGTGAGTTTCCAAGCTTTTGCTCAGGATATCCCTTGGAGGAATATAAAAGAGATTGCTCTGGCCGAGAGAATGTAATGCCACTCTTTTCCTTGTTCGTTATTGGTGTTACTAGCTGAGCCATCACACTCTTTTTGATACACAAACTGAGAACTGTCCTCCTTCAGCCCTTCTTCCCAGGGGGATCTGGAAGCACCAGCCCAGTCAGAAACAGAGCCACCCACACAGTCTACAGCCTGCAACGACTTAATCAAACTCAGACTCCTGCAGGCATCGGCGTTCAGCCCCCACGGAGTGAAGAGAGAACATAAATTATGGGAAAGGCACAGTCATTTTGCAGAAATTACCACGAGCCAGCGTGGAATTTGTACATGGACAGAAGCTATGAGATTTAGTATGAATTTTTAAAGGCCTGGTCTTATTACATGCTGAAATGGCTGTTTGGGCTGCATCGAAACGAGCTATGAGGAAGCCTCACTGATGATTGTCTACACCCTCCTGGTTTCCATCTGTTATTGAAGAAGGTTTTATAATCATTACCTTTGCGATTCTCATTTTCATGCTTTTATTTCCCCTAACACTAAGGAACTTGAAAACACTACACAAATACAAGCATTAAACAATGAAATAAAACTGAATGGCATCCCCCTGGATAATAATTATTATTTTGCCTTTGAGAAAGGTGAGTCAGAAGAAAGTTACATAAAATTTCTCATATAGCATGATAGCTACAGAGACCAGACTACTGGATTCCAGATTTCTAGAAACGTTACCCCGTCGAATTCTCATTCTACGAGTTGGGTGTTGTTATTCCACCATTATACAGCTAAGGAAGCACTCTCTTGAATGAGATGAGACTGTATTCTGAGAGTAGATATTTAATGAAAAAACATAGAATTTTGCATACTTGGATGACTGAGAAAATTTTAGCTGTAAATAAAGGCATTCAAAAAGCTTAGCAGTGGTGGCAAGGGGAATTCCGAATCCCATGCCCAGGCTGACTTTCTTCCCCTCATCTCTCTAGGATAGCGGTTTGTTGAGGTTTGAAGGTTTATGTTCTCAGAAGGCAGCTTGCCTGTGCCCATGGCACTGCCAGAAATCCTAAGACCATGCTGAAAAGACACAAAGAAGTTCCCCCTTTGGCTCTAGACACCTCCTGGCTTGAATAAAAGATAGCATTTTAGCAACACTGGACTGCCATTTCAGAGAATAGGTTGGCATCAACCCTTTGAAAAATACCATCTTGAGTCCATCTTAGGAAAGAATGGGAAGTAGGATTGTTTTCAAACCTAATCCCCTTCTAGCACTTCCATCCTCTGCAGCTCTCCCAGATAGGTGGGTTGAAGGGGAAATACTAATGCTGCAAAAGGGTCAAGGCCACCCCTTGATAAACAAGGAGAAGAATCTGACTTTCCAGAGGCCTCCTCCCAAGCTTTAGCCTATAGTTATGCATTGTTCCCTCTCTGCCCCCAGGAAGGCCTTGCTGGGCAGAGCCCCGTCTGCTCCTCTTTGCCATCTTTGCCGTCTCCCTCCCAACCTTCACTCCTGGAAAAGACCCACCCTGGCTTCTGTCTCCAAAGAATCTTGAAGCAGCTTCCTGGTGAGTATCTGAGCTACTTTCTCCCTAACTGGTACTGCTTAGTGTGTCCTACCTACCAGATGATATATTCCTGTTTTAACAAGGGCTTCTTGAGACAGCTGAGACAACATCTTTTTTTAAGAAAAATTATTTGCCTTTTGAAACTAAGTACATGTCTTACTTTGATTAAGAGAGAAGTTATGTAAAAGAAGAAAATCATTGAGGTTTTACGCATTAGTTTTCCCCTCTGTAAATCAAATAATCCCAGTTCTAAAACAATTCCTTTTGAATAAGTCATTTTCCAGTTTTTATTCTTTGATGGGAATGATTCTTCCCTGTGAATTCCTCCAAAAGTCTCAATGTAACCAAAATACTTCCCAAAGGACCCCAAAATATATGTGATCTGATATATACTTATCTTTTTAAATTTTTATCTTTACCACATTTTTCTTGGCATTTATCACTAATGTCTAAGTTATTTATTTCTTTTTTAAAATCAGGTAATTGCTACTATTTTATTTTTTAATTTTTATTCACTTTTATTGAGGTATAACATTGACATGTTTTATTAGTTTCAGTTGTACCACATTCGATACATGTATATACTGTGAAATGATCACTGCAATACAGTTAACATCCATCACCACACACAGTTACAGAATTTTTTTTCTTGTGATGAGAACTTTTAAGATTTACTCTTCTGGCATCTTTCAAATATGTAACATAGTAGTATTAAGTGTGGTTGCCATGATATACCTTACATCCCCATGATTTTTTTATTTTATAACTGAAAGTCTGTATCTTTTTCTTCCTTCACCCATTTGGCCCACTTCCACCCCCACCCCTGACAACCTCCAGTCTGTTCTCTGTACCTATGAGGGTTTTTTGGTTTGTTTGGTTTTTTTAGATTCCACATATAAGTGAGATCTTAATAGTATTTGTCTTTCTCTGACTTATTTCACTCTGCATGATGCCTTCAAGGTCCATTCTTGTTATCACAGATGGCAAAATTTCATTGTTATAATGGCTAAATAATATTCCATTGAATATATATACAGTTCGCCCTCTGTATCTGCAGTCTCCGCATTCTTGGATTCAATTAACCGCCGATGGAAAATATTTGAGAAAAAATTCTGGAGAGTTCCTAAAAGCAAAACTCCAATTTTCTGCATGTCAATGACTATTTATATAGCATTTACATGACTATTTATATAGCATTTACATAGTGTTAAGTATTATAAGCAATCTAGAGTTGATTTAAAGTATACAGAGGATGTGCATAGGTTATATGCAAGTACTATTCCATTTTATATAAGGGACTTGAGCATCTAAGGATTTTGATATATGGCACTGGGTCCTGGAACCAATCCCTCATGGATACTGAGGGATGACTGTTCAACATTTACTTTATCCATTCTTCCCTGCACAGACACTTAGGTTGTTTCCACATCTTGGCCATTGTAAATAATGCTTCAATGAACCTGGGGGGTGCATACATCTTTTTGAATTAGTGTTTTCATTTTCATCGATAAGTAGCAAGAAGTGGAATTGCTGGATCATATGGTAGTTCTATTTTTAATTTTTTGAGGAATCTCCGTATTGTTTTCCATGGTGGTTGCACCAATTTACATGCCCACCAACAGAGCACAAGCATTCTTTTTTCTCCACATCCTCATGTTACCTTTTGATAATAGCCATTCTTACAGGTGTGAGGTGATATCTCACTGTGGGTTTGATTTGCATTTCACTGATAATTAGTGATGTTGAGCATCTTTTCACGTACTTGTTGGCCATCTGTATGTCTTCTTTGGAAAAAAGTCTAGTCAGCCCCTCTGCCCATTTCATAATTGGATTGTTCATATTTTTGATGTTGAGTTGTATGAGTTCCTTATTTATTTTGGATATTAACACCCTCATCAGATATATGCTTTGCAAATATGTTTGCACATTTGTTAGGTTGCTTTTTCATTTTATTGATGGTTTCCTTTTTCTTGCAGAAGCTTTTTAGCTTGATATAGTCCCGCTTGTTTATTTTTGCTTCTGTTACCTTTGCTTTTGGTGTCAAATTTTTAAAAATCATCACCAAAACCAGTGTCAAGGAGCTTGCTGATTATGTTTTCCTCTAGGAATTTTATGATTTCAAGTTTTTAATCCATTTTGAGTTAATTTTTTTGTATGGTGTAATATGGTGGTCTAGTTTCATTCTTTTGCATGTGTGACTGTCCAGTTTTCCCAAAACCATTTGTTGAAGAGACTGTCCTTTTCCCATTGTATATTCTTGGCTCCTTTTTTTGTAAATTAGTTGACCATATATGCATAGGTTTATTTCTGGACTCTCTATTTTGTTTGATAGTGTTTTTATTACTGTAGCTTTGTTATATAGTTTGAAATCAGGGAGTGTGATGCTTCCAATTTTGTTCTTCTTTCTCAAGATTGCTTTGGCTATTGGGGTCTTTTGTGGCTCTGTACAAATTTTAGGATTATTTGTTCTAGTTCTATGGAAAAATGCCATTGGTATTTTGATAGGGATTGTGTGGAATCTATAGATTGCTATAGGGTAATATGGGCATTTTAATAATATTAATTCTTCCAATCTGTGAGTACAGAATATCTTTTTATTTATTTGTGTCTTCTTAAATTTCTTTCATTATTGTCTTATAATTTTCAGTGTAAAGGTCTTTCACCTCCTTAGTTGAATTTATTCCTAGGTATTTTATTCTTTTTGATGCAATTATAAATGGGACTGTTTTCTTATTTTTTCGTTCTGATAGTTCATTATTATTGTATAGAAATGCAACAGATTTTCTGTATATTGATTTTGTATCCTGAAAATTTACTGAATTCATTTATTCTAACAGTTTTTTGGTGGAGCCTTTTCTATTTATAATATCATGTCATCTGCAAATAGTGATGGTTTTACTTCTTATTTTCCATTGTGGATGCCTTTTGTTTCTTCTTGTCTAATTGCTCTGGTTAGGACTTCCAGTCCTATGTTGAATAAAAGTGGTGAGAATGGGCATCCTTGTCTTGCTCCTGATTTTCAAGAAAAAGCTTTCAGCTTTTCACTGGTGAGTGTGATGTTAGCTGTGGTCTTGTCCTATATGGCCTTTATTATGTTGAGGTGCATTCCCTCTATACTCACTTTATTGAGAGTTTTTATTGTAAATGGATGTTCAACTTTGTCACATATTTTTTCTGCATCTGTTGAACTGACCGTATGATTTTTATCCTTCATTTTGTTCATATGCTGTATCACATGAATTGATTTGTGGATGTTGAACGTTTGCGTCCCTGGGATAAATTCCACCTGATCATGGTGTCTGATACTGTTAGTGTATTATTGAATTTGGTTTGCTAACATTTTGTTGAGGATTTTTGCAACTGCCTACATCAGGGATATTGGCCTGTAATTTTTCTTTCTCGTGGTGTTGTTTTCTGGTTTTGGTATCAGTGTAATCCTGGCCTCATAGACTGAGTTTGGAAGTGTTCTCATCTCTTCTCAGTTTTGGAAGAGTTTGAGAAGGATTGCTATTAATTCTTTTTTTGAATGTTTGGTAGAATTTACCAGTGAAATCATCTGGTCCTGGACATTTGCTTTTTAGGAGGTTTTTGATTACTGATTAAATCTCCCTACTGGTAATTAGTCTGTTTAGATTTTCTGCTTCTTAGTGATTCTGTCTTAGAAGGCTGTATATTCCTAGGAATTTATCTGTTTCTTTTAGGTTGTCCATTGACACAGTATTCCAATTTAAAAGTGTTGTGGTAACCAGAGGGAAGATTGCCTGGGGGTTCTTGAACTAACTTCAGATAGGCAATGGCTAACGGTAACTTTCTCTAGCATTTTTTTGTTATTGTTGTTGTTGTTTTATTGAAGTATAGTTGATTTACAATGTTGTGTTAATTACAGCAAAGTGACTCAGTTATACATATATATACATTCTTTTTCATATTCTTTTCCATTATGGTTTATCACAGGATATTGAATATAGTTCTCAGTGCTTTACCGTAGGACCTTGTTGTTTATCCCTTCTATATATACTAGTTTGCATCTGCTAGTCCCAAACTCCCAATCCATACCTCTTCCACCCTCCTCCCCCTTGGCAATCACCAGTCTATTCTCTATGTCCGTGATTATGTTTGTGTTTCATAGATAGGTTCCCTTGTTCTCTGGCATTTGTTAATTGCGACGGCCCCTCCCCTTACCCCAGTGCTTGCCTGGCTCCTCTAGATAGGGCCAGGAGAAGGCAACAGGTCTCAAATGGCAGTGTATATCAAAGCCTGGCTCACCAGCAATGCCTGCTTCTGCCCAAGCAGGTAGGAAAGGTTCCAAGGAACCTCTCAGAAGCTCCATATCTCCTAGCCTATTATCCCAGGTGGTCTTGACTGCAGAGGAAGGGGAATGAGTAAGAATATTAGTAACTCTGGGAAAGAAAGAAGAAAAGTCAAACTATGAGCCATGAACTCTCAGGCTTTTTATGACACAGAGCAGCAGAAAATGAAGACTTGAAAACACAGTGGCTGTTTATGGGGAAAAGAATCTGGGAACTTAACAAACAATGAAAAATCACACGACCAAGTGAGTGTTGCTCTTCAAAGTAGTTTTCTTGGCAGACTTGATACTTATTCTAAAAATGCTTCTTTGCTCAAAATGTTTGGCCAACTCCAGCTTCAAAATTACTTCCCAAGCTTGTGACACATTCTTTTGATATCTCCTTAATGATGCCAAGTCTTTGTCTTTTGAGGATGAATTTAAATTTTGTAAAACAGACAAAGGTCATTAAGAGTCTCATCGGGCTTCCCTGGTGGCGCAGTGGTTGAGAGTCCGCCTGCCGATGCAGGGGACAAGGGTTCGTGCCCCGGTCCGGGAAGATCCCACGTGCCGCGGAATGGCTGGGCCCGTGAGCCATGGCTGCTGAGCCTGTGCGTCCGGAGCCTGTGCTCCGCAACGGGAGAGGCCACAGCAGTGAGAGGCCCGCATACCGCAAAAAAAATAAAAATAAAAAAAAAAATAAGAGTCTCATCTGTTGGGTAAGTTGAATTATACCATCCCATCACTTCCGCTGATCCTCTGCAAAGTGATTGTGAGTTAATGAAGCTAAATTTCTTGCACAGTTTGTAAAATGACCCTAAGAACTATCTTAAAAGGAGAATAGAAGAGTTACTGAAAGGTCTGTTTGGAGCAACCAAAGCATCTTTGGAATAAGTATACAACCTTTCAGAGCTGTTACGTAGAAATGGGTAACACTCACTAGGGTGCACAGGTCTGAGGAAGATTCCTTAAAAAAATACAGTGTGCGTCTATCAGAGCCACAATCAAAAACACATAATGTTTTGCCTTATCTCCATTTCTGAAAACTTAAATAAGGGAAACAAACTCCTTAAACTTCCAGAACCCCCTCCTCTCTTTACCTCCTGCCATGTACACAAGACAGCAAGAGACTGAGAATGAGCATGAGATCATGTGAATGTGAGAAAGCAAAACATCGTGAATTTTGCCAGTGGCTTCTGCCGGTTTCCTTTTCCTCCAGTTGGAGCTGTTTCTTCTCTTGGTAATTCACTAATTCACTGTAGAAAGGCTGAGGATTGGGTCTCTTGTCTCTGAGCTCTTTAGCCCACATGTGTAAATTCTGTCAGTGCACGCATTTAAATCGAAGGTGATTATAAACACAAAGTAGAATTTGTAGAACACATACACACAGATCGAGTGTGTAAAAACAATTCACGTTTAGTATTCACAAAGGCCATGTTACTGAGTTTAGAAACCAGATGCCAAGAGAATAGAAGTGTTGAATACTAGAACCCCACTGTTCTGAACTGAGCAGAAGTAAATTTATTTGAATAGTTTGATTAGATCTTTTAGATCCTATCCTGCCTGTCACTAGAGCACAGCCAGTCCTGTGAGACCTCGCTCCTGCTAGATTGCCCACTGACCAGAGGTTGAGTGTGGTACTTTGGAATTTGGATCGATCGGAAACCTCCCCATCCGAGTGCCACCTTGCCCAAAGGAAGCAGCAGAAGTGGGTCGACGGTGAGAGGGTGCTCACCGTGCTGAGGCTGAGGCAATGTGGTCTGATGGAAGACTGGAATCTCGGGTGCCCCTTCAGTCTTCCCTCCTGTGACTGCCTGCAGTGTCTCACATCCACCATGGGGACAAGACTCAGAACAGGGGGCTTTGGAAAGAACCTAGATGGCTGGGCATGTGTCCAGCTCCCCGGACAAAGTGTGCTGCCTGAAACCAATAATGGTGTCCCTCAGTTCCCCTCCCTGCGACCGCAAGTCTGCAGCAGAGCCAGACTCCCTCCTCACTTCTCTCAAGGCTGCTCTGAGCTCATGGGCAGAGGGCCCAGCTGTCACTGAGGAGGGGAAGACCTGAGAAAGAAGGTGGAGTCGAGATCAAGCCCTGGACCCTCAGGGAATTGCATGACCTGCACAGCTCCCCCAGATCCCAAGGATGACCCAGGTGGGCCCTGGAACTTCCCCCCACTCCCATCCCTGCCCAGGACACTCATCTCTCCCAGCCCTTCTGACCTTCGAGGGAACCAGGAGTCTTAACCCTGAGCACAGCTGAGGCAGGATGATGCAAATAGTGCGGCAAAGACCAGGAAGCACAGGCACTCTCCTCTCCTTGCAAAAGGAACAGCGATGATGATGGTGGTGATGATGATACAGAACGTGGGAGAGCAAATACCGTGTGCCAGCCGTTTTACAGACTTTATTGTGGTAATATCCAAAGAAACTTTATAAAGAGGCAATGGGGAAACACAGCTTGGACTAGATGAGTCACCTTCCCCAGAGTCTTTATTCTTTCTGCTTGCTTTTCTTTTGGGGCATGACCCAGATGCCTCCTCCTGTGGAAAAGCTTCCCTGCCCTTCCTCCCTCCCCCATAACAGGGTAAGCATCTTCCCCTGTGCCCTCATAGATTCCTGGGTTTCTTTCTGTCGGACCACTCCTCCCCCCTCCGCCCCCCACACTGGAATTGTCTGTTAAACGTACCTGCCTCCCTCTTTTAGGCTGTGAGTCGCAAGAGACTGGCTTGCGTGGGGAAAAATATGGAGGTTCCTTAAAAAACTAAAAATAGAGTTACCGTATGATCTAGCAATCCCAGTCCTGGGCATATATCCAGAGAAAACTCTAATCCATGCACTCCAATGTTCATAACAGCACTATTTACAGTAGCCAAGACATGGAAGCAACCTAACTGTCCATTGGCAGAGGAAAGGATAAAGAAGATGTGGTACACAGTTGCAGTGGAAATCACTCAGCCCAAAAAAAAAAAAAAAAGAAATAATGCCGTTTGCAGCAACATGGATGCAGCTAGAGATTATCATACTAAGTAAGCCAGACAAAGACAAATAGCATATGATATCACTTACATGTGGAATCTAAAAGAGTGAACAAATGAACTTATTTACAAAACAGACTCACAGACATAAAGAACAAACTTATGGTTACCAAAGGGGAAAGGGGAGGGGGAGGGATGAATGAGGAGTTTGGAATTAACAGATACATACTACTATATATAAAGTAGATAATCAGCAATGTCCTATTGTGTAGCACAGGGAATTATATTCAATATCTTGTAATATCCTATAATGGAAAAGAATCTGAAGAAAAAAGAGACTGGCTTTATTTATCTCTGTTAAGTTCAACCCAGCCCAACAGAGGATGTACTCAGCAAATGGTTGTCACATACATGGATGGATGGATAAAAATACACACAGTGCTTATAAAACAGATATTGAATACCTTTTATGTGCCAGGCATTTTGTTAGTGCTGAGAGTTCAACAGTCACCAGACAGTCAGGGTTCTTGCCTTAAAGGAACTTCTAGCTGGGTTTTTGAGCCCCAGCTCTCTTCCTTCTCCCCACCTGGGGAAACCCGCCTCAGAGTCTCTTTCTCGGTGTTTGGGATGTGCAGCCAGCCTCCCCTGTGTGTAGAGGACAGAGTAGGGGTCTGGGCCACATTCCTAGTGCCCCCTGGAGAAAGGATCATGTAAAATGGATGGCAGTGGTGGGAAAGAAGCATTTGTTTCTGTCTTTTGCTTCGCTATCCAGAGGCTCCTACTGCCTGTGACAGTTGCTCTCAAGGCCACACTGCAGCTATTCACACTTCCAGGTGCCTCCTCTCCTGCTGACCTCCTCGGTCATGATCTAGATGCCAGAACTTTCCATCTCTCCACACTGAGTGCACATCACATAGTATCAAGTAAGACCGACCCCAGCACCACTCACCTTTGTTCCCTGCCCTTGGGGAGAAGAAATGATAACAGCCTGCTTTTGAGCACGTGCTGTATCTCAGGCGATTACTTTTCCAAGCCCTCAACCCACTGCAAGATAAGCATCGCAGATAAGCGAACGGAAGTTCTCAGAAGTTGTGCAGACTTACTCAAGACCACTCAGGACTTGAACTCAGGTCTTGGTAGATCCATAGCAGGTGTTCATCCCACTACATCAGACTTTATGGAACAAAATGAAGGGCTCCCATTTGGAAAACCAGTTGGGGCCATTTGCTGAAATGAAAGACCGAGATTCTTTGCAGTCTTACCGACGGCTGTGGTATTTCTCTGTGGAACTGCAGCCTTTCCTCTTATAACCTAAAGAAGAAACTAATATTTGCCCATGGAACAGAACTGCCAGGAAGGAGGCCAGGAGGGCTTACCAGGGTACTGTTAAATTGCCGGTGAGCCAGAGAGCTACGGCAAATGCTTCACTCATGAACAACTTTATAATCCAGCTGGGGGGCGCGGCACGCTGCCTGCCATGCAGATGAGATTCCAGGAAGATGGGCTGAGGTCAGGGAACATTGGGACTTATTTCCAGAGGATATTGTAAGCTGACTTCTGGGGTGCCGTTGAGACCCCAGTGTGTGATGGCGGGTTTCAATCGTGGTAGCTAACGCGTGGCAGGCACTACCTCTGCGCCAGGCTGTGGGCTGGGCTAAGTTTTCAGCTATGATACTGGCAGTGCCCAGGGGTTGGTGAAGTGGCAGTCACACGAATAAGGTCGCGCAGCGTGAGAAGTGCTAAAGTGGGGGTAGCTCCTTTTCGCGCCTCTGCAAGTGTGAATAACAGCTTCTCGCTGCCCTCCGGAGCTTACGGCTGCTGTGACCTGCATAAGACAAGGGCACAAATACCTGACAGCACGTAGCACTCCTCCATTCACTGAGCACCTGTAGACCAGTGAGAAGACAAGGCTAGTTAGACACAGCCCTCAATCGCAAGTTGCCTGTCTTTTCATCATCATTCCACACATTTTATAAAAGAGAAAAAATACTTCCAGAAGGCTTGTTAATTTGCCTGGGGTCATGGAGCTGGCGTGTGGCAGATGTAGGACTAGAACACTAGACTATGTGACCACAAAGCCTAGATCTATCTTTGCATGACACGACAGATGCTGAAATGGCTCTGAAATGGCCCTCTAAGTGAATTTCACATTACCTGCCTCCATCTGTAGGCATTCTCAGGAGTGTGAAGAGATGTGCTGATAGAAAGCCAGGGGCTTGTTCATGAGCCCAATCAGGCCAGTTAGCTCAGAGACCTAGAAGGAGCCAAGCTGTCGCAGAAGCTCTTCCTGGGAGCCAGTTCCTATCACAGAGGCGGGGACTGTAGGCCTCGCCTGAGCAGCCCACAGCAATTAGATACTCTCCGTGCAAGACACAGAGAAGCACCACCCCGATCCCTTCAGGGAAGGACTTGCTGTCCAGCTGGGGGAGTGCAGGCAACAGGTACCCCACACTGTCAGCCCCAGCTGCAGGGGGCCATCGCACCTGGGCCCACACCCTTCTGGGACAGCCGTGTTCCGTGGTACAAGGCCGAGCTATTTCAGCTCAACATGGGATGGGTGGTGCTGGCTCCCAGGCTCCCCATCGGGTTGGCCAAGGCTTTGTGGCGCCTCCGTCACAATTCTAGTTTTTCCTCTGCCCAGCGCTGCTTTCTCCCGTTCCTTTCGTAAACATCTGGTACTCCACCATCTATCTCAGCATCTGCTCTGGGAGACTCCAGTCTGCAACAGTATTGAAGCCTGTAGGGGTATGTGTGTAAGGGGTGGGTGGGGGAGAGGGATACAGAGATACAGCACAGCCCTTGCTCGGAAGATGCTCATCATTGGGCACGAGGGGAGAAATATGGGTAGCTCAGCTGAAACTCCCATCTGCAGATGAGCTCAGAGTAGAGTCCTCCTGCCTCTGCTCAAGAGCCAGCACAGTGAGGCCATCCTTGGTCCCAGGCTGCAGAGGGATAGTCACAGAGGGCTGGGGCCACATGAGGGTCCTTCTGTCCCCAGACACCAGCTTCGTCCCGGCTGATCCACCAATTATTTCTCACAGCCTTCCCTTTGTATCCATGGACACCATTATGGTCCAATCCGCCAGCCTCTTTTCTGGGCTATTCTGCCATCTCCACCTCTAGGCCCCTGCTTTTGGTCATTCTCCACAGCCACAATAAACCCAAAATACAAGGCAGAACATTCCTTCACTGCTTAAAGCTTTCCAATGGCTTTTTACTGCTTTTAGAATAAAATCGATACCACTTAAATGGTCTGTGATATTCTCCATGGTCTGGCCCTGCCTGTGTTTCTGACCTCAACTAATATTTTTTTGAGGGTCTGCCACATGCCAAGCACTGTGCTAGGTGCTGGAGATAACAGCAGCGAACAAAGCAAAGTTCCATCATAGTGGGGAGTGACAGGCAACAAACAAACAAATAACAAATGTGTCAGATAGTGCCAAGGGTCATGGAGGGAAAAAAAACAAAGTGCCTGGGGTGAGTGAGGGGGGCAGCAGGAGGGGAAGGAGACAGAGTGTCCGTAATAAATTGACATTTTAGCAGAGACATAAAGGGCTTTAAGAGAGGGAGCCATGTGGATATCCGGTACGTGTGGGTGGGGCAGGGCGGGGTGGGGCATGCACCAGCAGAGGAAGGAGCAAGTGCAAAGGCCCTGAGGTGGGTGCGTGCTCGGTGTGTTTCAGGGAAGCAAGGTGGCTACTGGAGCAGAGTGAGTGAGGAGGAATGGTAGCAGAAGAGTTCAGGAGCATGTGGGGTCTCATGGGTGACCACACGAGCTTTAAATTACACGCTGAATGAGATGGGAGCTGTGAGAGGGTTTGAGCAGAGCAATGCCTTATCTGACTTACCATTTAAAAGGGTGCGTCTGGCTGCTCGGGTAGGTGGGGAGTGAGAGGGGAAGCAGGAGACCAGGTAGGCATACTCCAGGTCAGGGTGCCCCCCCCCCACCAGATTTCTGGTCATTTCCAGGTCAGGGTGGACTAGGGTGGCAGCAGCAGAGGTGGGAGGAGGCAGTCAGAAGCTACATGCACAGTGGAGTTGACTGGACTTGGCCGTAGTTGGCTACAGGGTGTGAGAGAAGATCAAGGATAACTTGGGACCTGTACAGTGTAAGGATAGCTATTCTTTTTACTGAGATGGGGAAAACAATGGAGGAGGGGCAGGGTTTGTAGGGGAACTAGGAGTTCCGCTTGGGCATGTCAAGTTCAGCATTTCATCTCTTACCACTCGCCCTGAACTCACTGCACTGTCACACTGGCCGTCGGTCAGCTTCTAGAAAATCAAGCTCCTTTAACCTCAGGGCCTTTGCACTTGCTGCTCCCTTGGCCAGCTGCTCCCTGACTCCGCTTAGGCAGCGGGGAGCAGCTGTCTGCTAGACAGGGCTCTGACCTTCCCGCACCTTCTTCCTGCAGATCTCAATACGGCTGTCACTTCCTGCGCATGTGTTGAAAGATGCTCCCGACCCCTCCCAGTCACATAGTTGGTGTTTTGCTTTTGTTTTTGCTTTTATTTTTGGTAGCATTTATCACTACACATAACCTTTCTGTTCCTTTGTTTATCTGCTAGTCTGTTAGTTCCATGAGAGTCGGGACCATGGCTCTTTTGCTCCCAGCTCTTAGCTCAGTGCCTGGCACATTGTGGTTGCTCAATAAACGTTTGTTAAATTAATTTAACAAAGAACAGGAACCATCGCCCTGTACTCCAGGGGCTCACAGCCCAGGAAAGGAGGAGATGTCCCTAAATATCAGTCACATGTAAGAAAGAATCAGTGCAGACAGGGCCAAAGGAACACCTAGCGACAAAGGGCAGATGTGGAGTGTGGCCGAAGCACCTGGGCAAGGCTGGCTCAAGAAGAGAGCTGGCGCAGGTGGGGAGCTGTGAGGTGCGGCTCAGGGTGCACCCAGGGCAGGCGGGCCAGGCCCGGTGGGAGGGGAGCAGAGGCAGGCAGGGTAGCCCAGGCCGGCCTCTTCTCCTCCGCAGCTAGCAGAGGTAGGGTGAGCAGTTTTCTGCCAGGGCTGGGGAGCACCGAGAATGGAACGATCGGCATCGCCTGCCGGAAAGCCCGTCCCAAAGCTCCTTCTCCAGGTGGCGGAGGGACATGCAGGGACCATAAATCAGAATTAATTGCAGCTGTCATGCAGAGGATAGTTCGCCTTCTAGACACCAGAGGAAAGAAACCCCACTGGGTTCAGCCATCAGTACCCGTCCATTGTGTGTTCTAGCCCCACATGCCCCTGCTTGACCCCTGCAACTGCAATCAAACTTCTTTGCTGACAAGTCCTGTCCTCAAAAACCCTTGCCTTGAACACGCTTGGAAAGTAGCCCTCCTGCCAAGGACAAGGCCTAAAGGAAACACAGCTGCTAAAAATACTGAAACACTCTCTGAGCTTCATACCCCACCCACCCCCTTGGACCCTCCCCTCCCCAGCCCAGAAGGTTTCTAGGAGGCTGTCTGTGGGTGAGGCCCTGGGGAGCAACGTTTCCACATCACCAGCAGAGGGAGGCAGGTTGTGTCGGCTCAGAGCAGAGAGCAGGGGCCAGTGGCGGGGCAGGACAGCTGTGGACTCCAGCAGGGATAGAGCCAGTCTGGCCGGTTTCCTGGCAACTCCTGGTGCTGGCTGTGTTTAGCAGCAGCTTCCAGAGCAAAGCTTGCTTGAGCCCATGGGTTCCTCTGTTCTGGGGTATTTTTCTTGGCTTCCTGAGGCCTTAGTGTGGTCTCTTTTCCCCATGACTCTGGCTGGGGTCTGTACCAGGGTTAAGCTGTCTTCCCTGAAGGACAGGCCTGCACTGCATCAACACTGTGTCTGGCACAAAGGGCGACTACTCAAATGGAAGAAATGCCCCCCCTACCAGACTTCTGGGCACCCCAGTGTCAGCCGCAGGCACTTCTGGGGTTATAGGGGGCATGCCTACAAGTGTGGGAAGATTGGAAGGACCTGGCTCTGGGTCATTTCCTCTCCTGGGTTTTTCACCCTCCTCCGAATCTTGTTGGAGAGCTCTCTCTGGGTCATCCTCTCTGATTGTGCTGTGACGATGACACTGTTACCTGAATACCCACCTGGGTTCCTGTCCAGAGGCCCCAGACATGGTCACAGTCTTGTCCTCCACTGTCCCCCAGTGTCTGACTAGGCTCACTACACCCTGACTGCTGAGCCTTCCCTTAATTCCCTTAAACTTTAGACACTGCGTTCCTGCCATACACCTAACCTTCTCCCTAGGGCTGTAAGAGATGCAGTGCTTGCCCTAAAAGAATAAAAACTCCCCAGGAGGTGAAGGCATACCCACAAGGGGACACTGAAACCAAATAAGGCAGCATGTACTCTCAGAAAAGTGTGAGATTAGTATTTACAGTAAGAAGCATATATTTGGCCTTTGTCCAGTGTTCCTGGCACAGAGCTCTAAAACCCTTGGCATTTATTAATTGATGAGAGTGGTAAAGGTGTCTTTTGTTAGGTTAATGAGGTGACTTTTCGAATGCACCCGAGGTTGGGGCTGGTTTCCCGGAGAACCAATCCTGTGATTAAGAGAGTTGAAACTTTTCAGTCCCATCAGTCCTCCAGGGTGGCCCCATACCTCTGACCTCCAGGGTGAGACGAGAGGCTGGAGGTTGAATTAATCGCCAGTGACCAATGATTTAATCAATCATGGCTAAGTAATGAAACCTCCATAAAACCCAAAAGGACTGGTTTGGATACCTTCCAGGTTGGTGAACACGTGGAGGTTCAGGGAGGGAGGTGCACCTGGAGAGGGTATGGAAGCTCCTCACCCTTTCCCCATACGTTTCCCTGTGCATCTCTTCCATATAACTGTTCCTGAGTGTATCCTTTTATAATAAACTGCTGATCTAATAAGTAACATGTTTCTATGAGTTCTATGAACTGCTCTAGCAAATTATTTGAACTCAAGGAAGGGGTCCCTGGAACTTCCCATCTATAGCTTGTCAGTCAGAAGTGCAGGTCACACCTGGGCTTGTGACTGACATCTGAAGTTGGGGGCAGCAGTCTAAGGCTGAGCCCTTAACCTATGTGATTTGATGCCCTCTCTGGGTGGCTAGTGTCAGGATTGAGTTGAACTGTAGGACACTCAGTTGGAGTCTGAGAATTGCTTGATGGTATAGAGGAAACCACCCCCTCCCCCAACACACATATGGGCATTGGGTTCCAGAACCCTTTCAGTTGGTGTCAGGAGTGGGATTTGCTAGATCGTCCCTGGCTCACAGAAACATGGTTTGGGAAGAAAGGATGAAACAGTGAGAATGAAGAACCTTTGATTCTTGGGCCACATGGTCACCTGTGTCATGGAGCAGCAGCGGTGCTGCAGTCAGTTACTGAAGGTAAAAGTTACCAGTAGAATTTAGAGATGGGTACAGATCCTGGGGCGTGGAATCACTGGATATACAAGGAAACGCAAAATAATAAGCATGCTCAAGATATAGTCGCTTGATTATTGTTATCTGTAATAGCTAAAACAAAAGTAGGAGAAAGTGCTGGGCTGGGCCTTGATGCTAAACCAGGCTCAGATCTGGATCCATCTGAGCTTTGGCCACTAGCCTCCAAATTGCCTAGGCAGGGGCAACAGAAAGTACCTCCAAGACCTCTGGTTACCAAGAAAGTAGTCAGTGTAGGGGGAGGACAAAACCAAGAGACTCCTGAAACCAAGGAGTGTAATGTAAGGAACCGTCTCATTTTGTATCAGTATCATCAGCCTTCTGAGGAACCCTTACTGAAATGGATTATGGGAGTAGCTAATTTAGGAGCCTTGTCTTTGGTTTTGAGTGCTACAGAGTGGAAGAGCATGTTTGGGTTGACACAGAACCCACAGCTCACTATGGAACAATCACAGATGTCTGTACATGGGCTGGACCTATAGGAGGTTACTCCCAAAGGGAACTCTGTAAGGTCTATTTACCCTGAGAAGGGGGACTGCCCATCTCCCCCTATGAATGCCAAGTGGAAACCCCAGAGGAAGCAGCTGATATGCTTTCCATGCAAGCCATGTGGGACTGACTTTAAGTTGGCTGGTATATTCACCTGCCGAATATGCCTCTTACCCAGGTCATGGTAAATGTTGTGGTTGAGGGGGACCCTTTCACATGGGCATCCCATATAACCTTATTGCTGCAAAACCAAAGGATAGTTTGGGAAGCTTTATCTGCCGCTGGAGAGGGGCACAGTGACCCTGGCTGAGTCTTCTAGCATAGGGAACATCCTGAAGGCCAGAGGAAAGGAGTTTTTCCCCTTCAAATCTCAGGAATCTCAAAACAGATGCAAGGTGAATCTGACAGCTGAGCATGGTGTTGGTAAACTCAACAGGCTCCAGGAGTAATAAGCATAAAGGGAGCCCTTCAGAGATCCAGCCTGCCCCCGCCTCCTTGAAGTAGCTCATCCATGGAGGAGGAGAGGTACTAACGCCCAAGAAGGCCTGAATGTGCCTGGTCCATGTGAGGTGTCTTATCACCTGCTGGCTCAGTTAAACCTCACAGTGGTCTTGTGTGGGAGGCATGTAAAATTGTCCCCACTTCACAGGCGGGCAAACTGAGGCTCAAAGAGGTCAAGTAGGAGGTCACACAGCTGGTAAGTGGCCAAGCAGGGCTTCAGACACCTCTGAGATTCCACAACTGGCTGCCCCTTAATAACAACAACAACTAACCCTGCGTGTGCATTCACCATCTGCATGGTGCTCTCATATGTTGTAAATTTAATCCTCATGTCAACCCCATGAAGCTGGAGGTGGTGTTTCCATTTTACAGGTAAGAAAATAAAATCCCGAAGAAATAACATACCCATGACTCATTGTGTAATGGGTGGCTGAGCTATGATTTAAAATTTAAGCAGTGGTGTGTCTGGTAACCCAGGACCCTTTATGACATCACAAGGTTCTGGTATGTATCCCTCTTGCCATTAAACTCTGGCGACTGAGAGTTTTCCTGGAAAAGTTGTTCTGCTGTCTCCCAGCCGAAGCTGGCTATCACCTAAGCCCCCTCCCCATCCCTAAACATCTTCCCTGTCACAGGCAGTCAAGAGCACATGCCCTCCAAGGAAGTCAAGTGCCACACCCAGTCCCCACCCCCAGCAGCAGGCCTGGCTGATTACTGTCAGTTTTGTCCCTGCTCCCCTGAGCATCTCCACTGCCAGGTCCTGTGACAGGGCACGGTTAGGAACAAATGTCCCTGAGATCTCTGCTAGGAGCCCTCAGCATGTCCTGTTGAAAATCACCCCTGCCATCTCCCTTGAGAACCCTTTTCCCCTGGAGCTGAACATTTACAGGCATTCCCTTCATTTTGAGGGCTTGCCTTTGGGGGAGAAATAACTCAGCAGCAGGTCAGACACACAGCCAGAGATGGGACGGCAATGATCTCCACTCCCTGAGTGTGGGCCCAGGATGACTGAGTAACAGAAACACAAGAGGCAGTGCAAAGCCAGCATTCAAGCAACTCAGGGTCAAAACCAGGGCTCATGCTTGCTAGGATTTTACCTGCTAAGTACTGGATGTGCTCCACTCCAATATAAACATCATCACAACCCACTGAGGGCAGAATTGTCAAATTCCTGATTTACAGTGAGAAAAGGGAGACTTAGTAAGCTTAGGTAATTTGCTCAAGGGCTCATAAACTGGTCAGTTTGATTCCTTCCTCTCTGTTCATAATCACTTTGATACAGTACCTAAAGCAGTGGCTCTCAGAATCACCTGGAAGGCCCTATCCACAGAATTTTTGATTGAATAGGTCTGAGGTAGGCTTGAGAATTTGCATCTTTTAAATTGAAGTATAGCTGATTTACAGTGTTATGTTAGTTTCAGGTGTACAGCAAAGTGATTCAGTTGTACATATACGTATATATGTGTGTATATCTGTCTATATCTACCTATCTATATATATATCTGTTCTTTTCAGATTCTTTTCCCTTATAGGTTACTATAAAATATTCAGTACAGTTCCCTGTGCTATACAGTAGATCCTTGTTGGTTATCTATTTTATATATAAATAGATAACCTTGTTGGTTATCTATTTTAATTTTATATATATATATATATATATATATATATATATATATATAAAATGTATCCCTCCCCTGTCCCTTTCCCCTTTGGGAACCATGAGTTTGTTTTCTATGTCTGTGGGTCTATTTCTATTTTGTATATAAATTCATTTGTATCATTTTTTTAGATTCCACATAAAAGTGATATCATATAGTATTTGTCTTTCTTTTACTTCACTTAGTATGATAATCTCTTGGTCCATCCATGTTGCTGCAAATGGCATTATTTCATTGTTTTTTATGGCTGGGTAATATTCCATTGTATAAATATACCACACTTTCTTTATCCATTCATCAGTCGATGGTCATTTCCATTTTTAGCAAGTTCCCCGGTGACCTCGGAACTTTAAGAACCACTGCTCTGGAGGCTGGATGGATTAATGAAGAGTTTACTCAAAACCAACCCAAGTGCACAGCAAAAGGGATTTGTTTCCTTCAGTATGTATCATCTGGTGACGCCAGAGGGCTTCTTGAGCTGTAGTAGCAGCCGACCCTGAACCTAATCCTCACTCTCAGGGCTGGCTCCCGTGGAGAGGACAGGGGGATGGGCTCTGCACTGTTGAGCATTTAAGGAGCCCAAACAGGGACTCCAGTTGGCTAACCCATCAGACAAGAACAGCACCACAGTGGTGGTCTTAAGGGTCTCTGTCTGGCCAGTGGGTGCTGAGCCAAGGGAGACCTCACCAGCCCTGAGCATGACCAGGGCAGCCAAACTCTACTCCTCGTTTTATCCAGACCACAAAAGTCTGAGTCCCTGGGGGTTTGGTTTCAGTGTCTCAGGATCAAGAAGCAAAGCATGCTTGCTCTCCCTGCAGCTCTGAGGTCAGGCAGCCTTCTCCCCACCCCTGCCCACCAGGAGACAATGACAGTTGGCAGGAGGAAGAAAGGGAGGGGGAAAGAGGCAGCTAGGTTGGGGGGAGGTGCTGAACGTGGGCGCTCAGAAGACCTGACGCCTTCTTATCTGAGGCACTGTCTGGCCAAGGTCAAGTTGCAGGTGGTGGCAAGAGATTTAAATGCACAGTAAAAGAACAGTAACCATCCTTTCGTGTGTGGCTGTTTCTCTGTGCTTTGCTTCAGGTCGGGCTGACCCTGGGCTCTTCATGTGGACAGACAGTCCAAATGCAGCTCTACTGTGTATGCAAGGAGTCATCCGGCTGGCAGACACACTTTCCTATGCCTCCACACTTTGGATCTTCCTTACGGGAGCAGTGCAAAATCAAGGAAGCAGGTAATTTGTAGGAGCTCTGTCTAAAAGCCTGTGTTGAAAATTCATTGCTCTGCAGCAGCTGCATGGCACTCTTCTGGGGTCACATGTCAGCAGAGGGATGGGGGACATTGGTGGGTCACAGGGCAATATCCAACGGGAAGATAGAAACGGTTTTCAGAAAAAAGGTCTTAGTATATGGAACATGACCTTACAGGAAGCCGGCCACGTAGATTAGGAAGCAGAAGTCAGAGTTCCATTTGTTTTGTGTCTATTTAAGATTCACAAAATTTTAAAATCAAGGTAAATACAAAGCAAAACAAAACAAAAAAGAATGAAAAGCAAAAGAAAAGGAGGAAAACTATTGGGTTGGCCAAGAATTTTGTTCGGGTTTTTCCATAAGATGTTACAGAAAAACCTGAACAAACTTTTTGCCCTACCCAATGTACGTGTACGTGTATGTGTGTGTGTGTGTGTGTGTGTTTGTGTGTGTGTTTCTGTCTGTGGAGTTGCACCTCCAGCTGCTCAGGTCGTGCACAGCATGTGATTACCCAGATGAAGGGAAACACTTGTGAAGAAGGACAAAGACACAGTTTTAAATTTACAGAAAGCAAAAGAGAGGTCGGGGCCCTACAAGAGAAGACATCAGCACCCACACCGAGTTCTCCCTGTCCGGCTTGGTGTGAGCCCAGGGGAAAAGCTAGAGTCCGGATTTCCTAGGCTGCCAAGAGATTGTGAAGGAGCGAAAAGATACTACCAGTTCACTGCCCTGATCGGCTTCTTAGACTAATAGATCTCAGTCTCAACTGAATATCAGAATTATCTGAGGGGCATTTAAAAATCTTAATGTCAGGCCACACCCCAGACCAGTTAAGTTAATGTTGCTGAGAACCTCGCATCAAAGATTTAAAAAACCTGAGTGATTCCATGGGCAGCCCAGGCTGAGCATCCCTGCTCTGGAACACTCTTGTTGACTTTGAATTTCTTAGATTATTGGCAGATTTTCATAATCTGCTTTCATCTGATTTATGCTCATCACTCATGCAGTCAGTTAAGACCTGGCCCCAAATTCTTCTCACTGCCTGTCTTTGATACTCTGTATCCTTATTTACTTGCATTGATTTAAAGATGAGCATGAACTGGAGACAAGTCATTAATTCATACTTAAAAAATAAAGAGCGAACAAAATTGTGAAAGTATTTCCCAGCCCTCCCACATCCTATCTAACTTCTTGAGCCGCAAATGCCTTTGCAAAATAAAACTTCAGTCCTAAAAAACCCAGCAAGCCAAATGTTTCTTTTCCCGTTTTCGGTCAGTTCCTTGATTTTATCTCTAGCCAAAAAAACCCAAAAAACAAAGCACCTTTTTGGAAGATCTGCTACCTCTTCAAGTAACTTTTTTTTGGTACATGTGATAATGTGGTAATTCTGAACTTTTTCTAAGAAAAATTATACCAGACAGACAGGTCTTAGATAATTTTCCCCACCACCATTCTCTTGTCCTGTTTTTTAAAAAGTTCTTTTAGAAGTGCCTCTTCCAATCAAAGGTCGGCCGTTTATTTCAAGATCTATAAATAGCTTTGGTTTTCCTAATATTCTTCTAGCATATTGTATTCCTCTGCTCTCTGCAGTGTTCAATTTCTTCCCAGTTTTTTAATACCAACACAGCCTGAAAAATATTTCCCTGGGGGGAAAGTTATGACAAGTGCCCTAAAACAAAAGCGACCATGCCAAATGCTCAGAGAGTGCTTAATAATTAATGAATGAATGGAAAAATAGCAAAGTGTCTTTCTAGCCCAGGTATAGATTTCAGCACTAGGAATCACCATACATTCCTAGGTAAATATATATGTCACAGTTCTGGAGAAATACCTAGAGAAAACTGTGCTGTTAGAAACTTTGCCAGCGGCTACTACCATAAGCCATTAGATAGACTGTCCAATCTCCGCTTTCATCTCTGCTCTGAATCTCTAATGCACCTTGGGGAAAACCTGCTTGGATTCAGAACAAAAGGAGAAGAACTGAGATCATTTGGTGACTTAGGGACTTCGTTTATTGCCACTTGAGATGATCAAATTACCTTTATTTTTATCTCAATCAATTCATCTAACTTCCGCATTCATGTTTTTGTCTTGTTTCTCTCTTTTAAACCATGCATCCTTCAGTATGACACACTTAGCCATGCTTCCAGGTTCTCAACCACCTAATCTTGAGGAGTAGCTAATGATTGAGCAAAACGTTTTGTTTCAGGATTTAAATCAAATATGTCTAAAAGATATGTTTCGTATGTCTAAAAGAAAATCGACCCCCAGGAATCACGCCCAAATCTTTAGTGGACCCAGCTTGTCTCCTCCCCAGTCCAGGGTTTGATGGTCCGTGGAAAAGACCCTAGATTTTGGGAAGACTTGTTTTTCAGTCTGTTCTCTGCTCTTTCCAAAGGTGTATTACTTTTTGAAAGAGGAGTAAAAGTGCATTGTTTGGAAATTTAGTTCTTGTTTTGGCTAATAGGGTGGGGTTGGTTATTTATCTGATTGTATTAGTTGTTGACCTGCCCCATGATGACCAGTCTTGAGGAGACTAATCAGTTTGGAGAGAACACAGATAAAAACAGACACAAGGTTCATCAGGCCCCTCTCAGCCAGACTGTCCCAATATGCCGCTCTTTCACAAGCCCTGTATTTCCATACCAGAATTCCTTAATGGTGTTTCTCCACCAGTCTTCTGAATTCCCAATTCTGAGAACAATGGATCAAGAAGTCAGGAAAAGGGGAAACCAGTATTAGAAATCTCCTCTGAGAATTAAAGCTTAACAAGTTGTAGAGACTTTACTGGTCGGAAGGAATCCACTGACTTGAGAGCAGAGAAGCTGACAAAGGGAGTGAAAGGTTGAGGGGGACATTTCTGGGAACCTAGTCGTTGACAATCTAATCCATTCCCCTTGTAGCTTCTGCCATGCTTGTAAATGGGTGGCCATGCTTGTAAGTGGGTGACCCTTCACCTGTCTGCTGCTAATGGTGAGTCATTCTTGCAAATAAAATAAATATTAATAAGATTATACACATAGTATACTTTCTACAAATGCTGTGAGTGATGTTCCAAGAAGTAATAAGTTTTGCAAACAAATGAAGTCCTTAAATTGGCAGTTTTAACATGTGATTCTATGTCGTGTCATTACTCTTCCTTGGAGATCTGAATGCTACATTATTGGAACGCTATCTTATAATGTTTGCTTGTGTTTATCCAGAATGTGAATATTGCTATAAGCTACAGTTCTTCGTAATGACATTAAACTTAAAATTTCTTATTCTTCTTATTTATTCTTATATATCAGACAAATTTTCAGATTACCATAATATGGATTGAGTATAAAGAGTCTTAGGAGTGTTTTAAGAAAAACTTATGATTTCAGAAATTCCAGAGAATTCCCGAGAATTCTTCCTTGCCCTCAACTATATCTCCTAAATTTCCCTTAGAGTCTGGTGCCGTATCTATGCCCCTGACCTGAGCTGCCATCCCCTTTGGAGAGACCTCATAGAAACACAAGTGTGTCCATTTCATCCCCTCACATAAGACATTTTAATGGCTGCCCACCCCATTAAAAGGTACTCAATCTCATTAGCAACCTGAGAAATGAAAATTGTAACCACAATTAGAGATCAGTACATACCTATCGTCATGGCACAAAATGAAAAGTCACAGCTCCATGAGGCAGGAACAGTATTTGGTTTTGCTCACCATTTTATTTATAAGTTTAGCACAGTGCCAGACATATAGCTCAGTGCCCCTCTGTAGATGGATGAACGGGTGGATAAATGAATGAGAATGGACACACCAGAGCTTCATGCTATATATCGCACACGGCATCACCCAGACACCTGGCCAGGTAGGAGGTCCTTTGGGTATTGCCCCAAGTGGCTTTTTTCTCTGAGGCTGACAGTCAAGGTCCCTTCACTTATCCACAATGCTTTCTCCTATCGCAGTGGAGAAATTGATTCTTTTGAGCCCAAGTTTTCCCATCTTGAACACGGGCCTGGTATTTCCTTCCTTCTGAAAATTTATCAAGCTGTATCAAATTATATAAAAATCCATTCAAACATAGCCTAACATCAGCGACGCCATTTCCTCATGTTTTGCCGAATTATGGTGAGAAACAAATGAGGTAATGCACGTAAAATTGCTCCATAAAGCACAAGGCATCGTGCAGAATTAGGATCCAGCATGATTAAGTCAACTTGCCTCCAATCACAACCCTGTCCACCTGAGCTTACACCACAGGGCCTGGGCTTAGCCTTGAGCCCACCTGGAGAGATCCTCTGTCTATCTGGAAACCCCTTCTTTTCTGGCTCTCTCTAACCTGCTTTGGGTGCCTCATATTCCGGAACCTAACTTCATTAATCAAGGTCCTCATTCTCTCTGGACATAAATGGATTGTAGAATGAAACCCACTTGGCTTTGGGGCTTAGAATTTCCTTGACCCTTGACCAGTTTCTTAACATTTCTGAACCTCAGTTTCTACATCTGTAAAACGGGAATGGTAATCTCTCCTTAACAAGGATGTTTTTGAGAACTGAATAAAGCTGTGGGCTCAAAGTAGCATTCTTACTGTCTGGTTCACAGTGAGTGTAAGATATACATTAGTTCACCTCCTTTTCCCTCTGGGTGATCTCAACTAATTGAAAAGCTCATCTTCACTAATAGAAGAGGACAAAAATGCAGGGTTTGGTATGACAAAAGGTGGAAATATCAGGTTGGGTAAGGTAGCTTTCAGTTCCTTAATAAAGCAGAGGGTGAGAGATTTCATCACACAGAAGCCCTCCAGCCTCTCCTAGTGGTCACTGAACCTTCTGGGTGATGGGAGGACTGGAATACATAAGAGCTCACTTGCTGAGCAAAGACTTTTGTCTGAAAGTGTGTTATAGAAGGATGATGGTTTTATAGATCTCAAAATCATGGCTAGCTGGAACTTGCCCATCCTAAGTTTGAGTGGGCCACTTCAACACATTCTGGGAACCATGCCAGCAACAACTGAATACCAGTTGGTCGCCCCCAAATCACTTACTCCCTAAACCTGGACTTTTAGTCTAAGGAATTATTATCTTAGACCAAGACTTGCAATAGGATGCCCTTGTCATTGGCTTGTAGTCATTTAAGACCACCCCTTACTGCTCCCTCCTCCGTGCACCTATGCACTGTGTAGGCTGGGTCTGCACAAAGGACCCTCCCCAATCTTGTACTCTGTCAGTCAATAGTGTAAACCTTTGCACATGGAAACTTGTACCTCAGGATCAGGGAATGTTTCCCTTGGTTTTGAATCAAAATGATTCCTGCTGTATTTGAAGTATGTTTTTGTTGTTGTTGTTTTAAACAGAGAAAGAAGAGCTTTTCACTGTTACCAGCTCCCAGAACCATCTTTCCTCTGGCTTCTGATTTCTTGCTGCCCACTCACACTGAGGTTCCCGGCCTCAGCTCTGTGACAACCAGGGTGCTGGCTGTCGGCACCACGGATGTCGTGTCATCCCTGAAATGCTTTGGTTCTGTGTCCTTTCTCCGTTGCTTTCACACAGACAAGGATTTGGTGCACAATATGCAAGTTTGCCTATTTCCACTCTGACTCAGTACATGCATTGAACCTGAAGGGACTGTAATCAGACACAAAAGGCTCTTAAATATAAGCAGCTCATGTCAGGGATCCCCTAGCAGAGTCCCGATTTCAAGTATTACATTCTATTTCCCAGTCAGGAGTTTTCAATTTCTATTGTGAAAACAGTCACTTCGGTGAAGATTAAGAGCAGGAATATGGTTGTGAAATTGACCTGTCAGACATGTAAGTGATGAGGAGAGTCCATGTGTAGTAGTCAGGGCAGCATCAACCTAGGCAAGAAGAAAGTATGCATTTTAGCAAGAGCCTTTTTTCGCTGTGGGAACCCACAGCAACAGGATGTGCATTTTTCATTGAGTGTGGTTTTACTGCCCTCCAGTGTCTCAGAGTGTTAAGGACTTATTGAACCTAAAAATGCCTTCTCAGCACTGGCTGTGGATTTTATAGTCCCTGAAAAAATATTAGAACTCAGTGAAAAAACCATTAGAGATAGTCTAGTGAACATGATCAGCCTTTGTATAGGTGGAAAACGGGGGGCCAGAGAGGAAAGGCAGGTTCAGCCTGCCAAAATAAGAGGCAGCATAGCAAGGATTAATCATCTCATTCATTCATTTGTTCATTCATACATTCATTCACTTGTAGCACGTGTTCCTTTTCTTGTATAATATTGGAAAAAATAAATTGTATTCTTTGTTCCCTACGTTATATCACTTTCTCTGAAGTCCCTGAGGACTCCAGAGCCAGAGTTCTTAATTCAAACTTTGTCCCTCCACTCCTTTATATCCCTTAGGAGAGAGGAAAGCCTGGGTCCTTGTCACTCACAAACTCTTTACAGAGTTTGGCACATGTTAGGTGTTAAATCAGTATTCATTGAAGCAGTCAACCAACTAATGAATGGAAGGATAATTTTTTGCAATATAAATTGTGGTGTTTTTGTTGTTGTTCTCATTGCTATAAGTATATAAGCATTTCATTGAAAGAGCAGAATTTAACAGGATACCAGCACAAAATAAAACTCTCTCCCAGTTACTGTACTTTTATACCTGCTTGGTGGGCTAGGTTTTTTTTTTTTTCCCTTCACACATTGCTTAAATTTAGGTTGGGTCTTACGATGTTTGTGGTAACTTTCAGATATAAAAATGACCTCAGGTCACTTTTAAACACAGTGATTTAACTTTCCAATCACTTGAAGGTGGACTTCTCCACTGTTCTAGTACTAACCTTAGATGTGGGGAGAGGATCATGGTGAGATACCACTTATGCTCTCAAACTGACAAAGATAAACGCATGTTGTAGTAGGGCTTCCCTGGTGGCGCAGTGGTTGACAGTCTGCCTGCCGATGCAGGGGACACGGGTTCGTGCCCCGGTCTGGGAAGATCCCACATGCGGCAGAGCGGCTGGGCCCGTGAGCCATGGCCGCTGAGCCTGCGCGTCCGGAGCCTGTGCTCCGCAACGGGAGAGGCCACAACAGTGAGAGACCCGTGTACCCCTCCCCGCCCCAAAAAAAGGCAAAGTATCTGGGAATGTCAAAAAAAGTATGCACAAGTAAATTGTGATAGATTCACACTATGCAATGTTATACAGCAGTAGGGATGAACAATTTATAATTACTTGCAAGAACATTTTAAAATCTCTAAGCATAACACTGAGCAAAGAAGACAGACACAAAAGGGCATACATATATATATATATATATTTTTTTTTTAATAGATTTATTTATTTATCTTTGGCTGTGTTGGGTCTTTGTTGCTGCACATGGGCTTTCTCTAGTTGCGGTGAGCGGGGGCTACTCTTCATTGGGGTGTGTGGGCTTCTCATTGCGGTGGCTTCTCTTTGTTGAGGAGCACAGGCTTTAGGCACGTGGGCTTCAGTAGTTGTGGCACGAGGGCTCAGTAGTTGTGGCTCAACAGGCTCTAGAGCACAGGCTCAGTAGTTGTGGCACATGGGCTTCGTTGCTCTGTAGCATGTGGGATCTTCCCGGACGAGGGCTTGAACACATGTCTCCTGCACTGGCAGGTGGATTCTTAACCACTGTGCCACCAGGGAAGTCCCCAAATGGCATATATTTTTGAGTCCATAAAAATCTTAAAGTATAAAAAAGAAACAAAATCAGCATAGATTTATAGTGAATGAAATCAGAACGGAGGTTAACTTCGGAGGGATAATAGTAATGGGAGTATGAGAGGTAAAATGTGGTTCAGTCTATAGAAAGGTTTCATTAAGCTATAATCATAATACTGTCTTGTGATATTTAAATATATGTGAATATACAGACCCTCTTATATATGTATGCATGTTTATTAAAATATTTTAATATGTAAAACATATTAGAAAATTATAATGCATGCATATTAAAGTAAACAACAATAATATCCAATAGGCAGGACAGAGTTAAACTGGAGATTAAATATTCTAAGGTCTTTGTATTATCCAAGAAGTATAAAAAATAACCAATCTGTATAAAAAAATACAAAGCTATGTTTTAATATTTAGAATGATAAATAAAAGACTAGTAAAAAAATATATGGCTAATAAGCAAATGGAGGAGAAAAATAAAATAAAAAGAATTATCCTAAAGAGAAACTAAGACAAAAGAGAAAAAAAAAAGATTGTAGAACAGATGGAATAAATAGACAACACAGAAAGATAGCAGATTTAAATCCAAGTATGTCAGCAATCATGTTAAATATGAATAAACTAAATATGTCAATTAAATGACAAAGATTGTCAGACTGGGTGAAAATTTTTTTAAAACTATTTGTCACTTACATGAGACACACTTTAATATATGAGGATAAAGAAAGATTCAAAGTAAAAAGATGAAAAAAGAAAGACTGTAAGCAGTATTACTATGGTCTGAATGTTTGTGGCCCTCAAAATTGATAGGTTGAAATCCTAACTCCCAAAGGTGATGGTACAAGGAGGTGGGAGCCTTTGGGAGGTGATTAGGTCAGGAGGGTGGAGTCCTCATGAATGAGATTAGTGACCTTATAAATGAGGATCCAGAAAGATCCCTCACCCCTTCAACCATGTGAGGTCACAGTGACCTTGAGAAGTCTGTGACCTGGAAGAGGGCCCTCGTTCAACCCTGCTGGCTCCCCAATCTCAGACTTTAGCCTCCAGAACTATAAGCAGTAAATTTCTGCTGTTTTTAAGCCATCCAGTCTGTGATATTTTGTTATAGAAGCCTGAATGGAGTAAGGCAAGTGTGCAGAAGAAAAGCTTGTATACCAATACTAATATCAGACAAATTAGATTTTAAGGCAAAAAGCACTGCTAAAGATCAAGAGATATAGTGATAAAAGTTTCAATTAACTAGGAAGGTTGTGATGGTTAATTTTTATGTGTCACCTTGACTAGGTACAGTACCCAGATATTTACTCAAACATTATTCTAGATGTTTCTGTAAAGGTAGTTTTTAGATGAGAGTAACCATTAAATCAGTAGCTTTTGAGTAAAGCAGATTACCCCTCATAATGTGAGTGGGCCTTGTCCAATCAGTTGAAGGCCCTAAGAGAAGACTGACCTCCCCAGAAGAACAGGGGATTTCTGCCAGTAGAGAACCTTTGGACTCTTCCCTGGGTCTCCAGCTGCTAGCCTACCCTGCAGATTTTGGACCTGCCAGCCTCTACAGTCATATATATGTATATATGTCAGAGACGATCAAATATATACGCATGTAAAACTGCTTACTGTGTTTGTACCTTGATCGAGCCCCCAAGATATCCTTTTACTACCTTGTAAGGTTGGTAGTTAGGATATTCCCATTTATAGGCACAAAAATAGTACTAAATGGTTACATAACTTGCTGAAGGACATACACCTACTAATTATTAGGATCAGATCAGAACCCACACCTTGCTGACACCGAACTCATTTTCTCTTCCCATTGATTCATCTCCTCTTTTCAATAATCTTACTAATTTAGTCTGGCCTGTTCCCCCATTTTGAAGAGGGAGATGATGACTTGATTTTCTAGCCTGATAGACCCATAGCACAGCACCCATGGAGCTCGCTGGGGGGCCCCTGTCTTTCCACACAGGCTGCCCTGCCGACTCCCTGCCTTTGCTCGCAGTTCTCTCTGCCAAGTGCACACGTAACGCTTTCAGGGCACTATCGCTCTCCAAGTGACAGATCTTAATGCTCCTAATTGTCCCCCATTATATCATCATTACTTTTTCTGTGGAATTAAAATCCTTTTCATGAAAGGGCAAAAAAAGTTCATCTGCCTTACAGCATATCCCAAACTTCTCTATTGGAATAGTTAGTTCTTTAAAATTTCCAGCTCTGGCTCCAGAGTGACTTTCATTATCTTTTCCCGTGGCAGTTTGTGGGAAGGATGTTGCAGTCACACAGTAACCTCTCCTGTCAGTGTCTTCCTTTTAAAATGAAAGCTGCTAAACAGTGAGTCCTAGAGGGTAGAGGCTATATCTTAGTACCCTCCATGTGCCTGGCACCGTGCCTGACACATATATCATAGGTGATCATTACATGCTTACCAAATAAGTTATTGGAACTTCATCATTCCTTTTTTCAAGCACATTTGAATCCTCTGCCTTCAAATCTGTGGGGTGGTCCTCAAGCTTGTTAGAACTAGAGCAAAACAAATTTAAAAAGATATAGGTGGGAATTTTATGTCCCATTTTACAGGTGGTGAAACTGAGGCATGAGAAACTGAGATGCTGAAGCCAAGCGCTACACAGCAGAACCACAGCAGAGGCAAAGCCAGTCGGAGATGATCAAATACCTTTCCTCTCTGCATCCTTCTGCCTGGACCCCTCCCAGTCTCTTGGGTTGGTTCACTCTTTCTTTTCTTTTTTCTGTTGTTACCATGCAGAAGTTCCCCCTCTCTTAAACCAGTGTAGAAATTACTGGCAGCATAGGGTCAGTGAGGTATAAACGCTTCTTCGTCAACATCAGAGCAGGGACCAAAGGCAAGCACTGTGAAATTCCTTCCCATCTAAGCTTCCAAGGCAGCATCTTTGACCCATGGGTCAAAAGAGAGTGGCTCATGTCACATTCTGTGGCCATTGTTTGCTGGCCTGTTAGTTTCCCCATGGGGTGGCTGGAGGCTCCTGGAGAGACAGTGAGGGGTCATCAGGGGGAGAGTTCAGACCCTGGAGTTACAGCCCAGCTCTGGGGCCTTGGCTATGCACTCATTCAGTAAACACTGACTGACAGGCACCATGCTGCCACTGGGGGATGTTATGGTAACAAGATAAGCATGGTCCCTGCTTCATGGAGCCTTCAGGGTTACATCTCGAAGATAGGCATTTGATGAATGAATAAAAGCATGGCTAATATTTATGAGTGCTTACTGTGTGCCAGACACTGTGCAGTTTCATGCATTATTTGAAGAGGAACCAGTAAGCAGCAGAGCTAAAGATTCAAACCACATCCATTTCTGTCTGGCTCTAAGGCCCAAACTGATGAAAAGAGAGGATATCGAAAATACTGAGTAAAATGTCTAGCACTTAGTGAGCATCGTGGTAGAATGGCATGAATCTGGATTTGAGTCCTGCATCTGCCCCCTCTGTGATGATGGACCGCAGGGGTGAGGCCACATCAAGGGGGATGAAGCTCCCTGAGGCAGGGCCAAGCAGGTTCACTACCTTGCCCTTAGCAGCTGGCACAGAGAAGCTGCTAGAGTTCAATTACATTGGCCTGACTTAAAATATCTTGGGATGCGACAACATGGGTGAACCTTGAAAACATTGTGCTAAATAAAATAAAGCAGACACAAAAGGACACGTATTGTGTGACTCCACTTAGATGAGGTACTTAGAAGAGTCACATACATAAAGAAAACAAAGTAGGATAGAGATTACTAGGGGGTGGGGAGGAGGTTTAGTCTTTAATGGTTACGGAGTTTCTGTTCGGGATGATTAAGAAACTCTGGACGTAGATAGGGGTGATGGTTGCCCCTTGTGAACGTACTTAATGCCAGTGAATTGTTCCCTTTAAACATGGTTTAAAATGGTAAGTTTTCTGGTATGTATATTTACCGCAATAAAAAAGTAATATTTTTTAAATTAAAAAAGTAAATATCCTGGGAAACCAAGCAATGTCACAAGAGCTTAGAAAACAGTCAGAGGGGACAGACCTGCAAGGTACCAATGGAGAAATCACTTCTTGATGATACGCTGTGGCTGATTACTTACTCAGCACTAATAATACCTTCCCGTGTACACTGTGTACTCCTCCACCACCAGAATAGAAGCGATTATTTCTGTTCTGCACAGAAGAGGAGAGCTTAAGTGCTTTCCTGTCAGCTTCACACTGATGGAGTCTGGCCTTGAACTTAGGTCCTTGAACTCAGATCTAAGCATCACAGCAGGCTCCTCCTCGGGAAAGCAGCCTCAGTCCAAGCAGACCCTGATTGGGGTGGGGTAACAGCTGTCGTTTGAAGGTGAGTTTTAATGAGATTCCAAGGTTTCCTGGACCTGAAGACTGAGTTTCCTTTGGAAGCAGTCACAATTAAGATAACAGGAAAGCTCTAACCAAATCCATATGCTCTCAGATCTTCTGCTAACGAGAACTCTATACAAATAATGGTGCACATGAAATGGGATTTCTTTTGAGCTAAGGAGGAAGACTAGCTTTTCTCCAGTGGTCTAGTCCTCAGCTGTACCTTCTCCATCCCAGGGGAGTGGATGAGTGCGTGAGGCTAGGCAGCTGCCCTTCCTTCTAATGCAGCATCTGACCATTGCCCTAATAGAGCGCTTCTCCAGAAGTGGCCATATGTCGTAAAGGGGCAAATTTTCCCCTGGTTGAGAACCACTGCCCTAAGAGAAGACCTCTATGGGGAGGGATTGATTCATTCAGGTCCTCAGCCCTCCTTGGTGTGCTAGTCTTTTCTGCTGCCCCTGCCTACTCAGTGCTGCGGAGCCTATAATCCAGGAATGGTGCATGCTGAATTAAAGAAGGGAGCAATTCCAATCCCGGACTCGCCCCACATCTCCCTGTTATTGTATGTGCAAGGCCCCGTGGGAGCTATAAGACGTTTGCAGTGTGTTATTCAGTGATGTAAATGAATGAAGAAATTAAATAGATGTTACAAGTGGTTGGTGAGGGCCCAGGCCCCAGGTAGGCCACTAAAGGGAATCTTGTGGTCCCAGCTCTTGGATAACCTACCAGAAATATCTGAGTGAAGGGACTTGGCAGGTGTGTCTCAGTGCAGCTGGCCACACACGTGCTGGAATGCCTCGTGCGTGGGAAACGGACTTTGCAGACTCCCATACTGGGGATGCTCCAGCCTGGCCTTGGGGGTTGGTGTGTATGAGAGTCACCTCAACGCATCAGAAAGCCACCCTGCCCACCCCCCCCACCCAACACCTCCAGCCCCGTGAGGACAAAACAGTAGAGCTGTTAACAGCAGGTCACAGCAAAGTCACAGGCAGAGAGAGCAAGACAGTGTTTAGCCCATTATGAACTTTCAGTAACTGCTGGTCAGGACTTTTCTTCTGGATAATACAAAGGAGGCAGCAGGTTCTCTGCCAGCTAAGAGAGGACCTGCTCCCTGTTAGTCACAGTTTCATAAAACAAAGGTCAGCAATTTCTGAACAAATTCGATTTTAGAGTAACATTTTCTGTTTACTGGTTTTGTTCATTTTAGACTTTTTAAATGAATGATAAATGTAATATTTATTACAGAAAAAGTAACTATATACAAAGAAGTGCAATGGCACAGAAGATAATTCATAATAATCCTACTGCCAAAGAGAGTGCAGCAAACAATTTTGACATTTTTTATCACAATTTTGTCAAGGCTTTTTTTCTTCCATGATTTTTATTTATTTTATTATAAATTTATTTATTTATTTTTGGCTGCATTGGGTCTTCGTTGCTGCGCACCGGCTTTCTCTAGTTGTGGCGAGCGGGGGCCACTCTTCATTGCGGTGCGCGGGCTTCTCATGGCAGCGGCTTCTCTTGTTGCAGAGCATGGGCGCTAGGCACGCGGGCTTCAGTCGTTGTGGTGCGCGGGCTTAGTTGCTCCGCGGCATGTGGGATCTTCCCGGACCAGGGCTCAAACCCGTGCCCCCTGCATTGGCAGGTGGATTCTTAACCACTGCGCCACAGGGAAGCCCTATTTTTATTTTTAGAAGTGATGTGTCGTATTACAGTCCCAGCAAAAACTAAGTGATACTTGAAGAGAGTCTAGTAAAGTTACTGTTAATGAGGGAGTGGGCAGGATGTAAGGAAACCGCAAGAGGTGGTGCAGCACCCACCCTGGCGTGTAGTGACAGGGAGGTGCCACCCCCACCCCCAGCCTAAAGAGGATGGGGGAGAAACAGTGGCCACACCCAAGACAGAGAGCTGGAAGGCTGCATCGGGGGAGGACCCCTTGAGAAGAAGAGGGGTGCTGGGGCATCACAGGAAGAGAGCAAATACCTTGTCCTCCAGCTTCTGCCTCCCTGCAGGGGCCCCAGAAACCAGTCAGCATGGTTGCAGAAGCACATGCCAGGGTGGGCAAGGGTAGAGGGCCAATCTGGAGGAGCAGACAGACATCCAGCCCGAACAGGAGCACGTTCCTGTGGTCTAATATTCAAACATTATGGATAAAGCTACCCCTCTCCACAAAGAGGTGACCATTGGTTTAAGTGTGGTCCAGATCCTTCAGACATTTTTCTAGGTAGTTAACTGTATACTATATGCCATCATAAAATGTGCAGTTTTGTTCTGTGTATATGTGGGGCGGGGGTTATAAATGGTCTGATGCTGGTATTGTTAGACGACCTGCCTTTTCACTCAACAATATATCCTGGACTCTTTCTGTGTCAGCTCGTGTGGAGCTAACATGTTATTTTAACCTGCTGCAAGGTGTTCCCCAGTGTGGTCCATGGGAAGGCTGTTTTCCAATATCGTGCTTCTTGCTCTCGACTTTTGGGGCCATGGCAAGATTGCAGTTCCCTTCTCTATTAAACTCAGGTGTGCCAGTGCAGTTTTCTTTAGGGAAGGACATATAAACCAAAGTCCCATGTGTTACTTCCAGGGACAAGCTGTAAGAGCCAATAAAAGCTTCCCCATCTCTCTTCCTCTGCCACTGGGACTAGGAATGTATCAGACCAGTGATGTCCAATAAAAATATAATACAGGCTGCTCTGTAATTTGAAATGTTCTAGAAGCCACATTTTAAACATTTTTTAATAGATAAGATTTTGATTCTATGTTATTTATCCTATATATTCAAACTATTATCATTTCACCATGCAATCAAGATTGAACATTATTGAGATACTTTACTTTTTTTTATGCAGAGCCTTTGAAATCCAGTGTGTGTTTTACACTCACAGTGCGTATCAGTGCCGATCCGCCACACTGCCAGGGCTCAGTAGGCACTCGCAATAGCCTCAGTAGAGAGCAGCTTCCATATGGGACAGCACAGTCCTACCTGGATCTCAGGACGACACAGAGCTGAGCTCACAGCCAAAGCATGATAGGCATACGGTGTGCCTGAGAAATAAATTTCTGCTGTTTTAAGGCATCACGGTTTGGATGTTGTTTGTTCCTACAGCATCGCCTGGTCTATCCAGACAGGCACACATCCTAACTCATGTAATCATTTTCCCATGGATGGACATATAAGTTGTTTCAGGTTTTTCACTGTCATAAAAATGTGTTAATACACATCCTTATGTGCATTTCTGATGCTCATATGCAAGTTTTTCTCTGGAGTAATTACCCAAGAATAAAATTATATGAGCACATTTTAACACATATGTCTAAAAAGTTGTCCAGATGGACTTTACAAATTTTCACTTCCATCAGCAGTATCTGAAGGTAACTGTTTTTTCCATATCCTTACCAATAGTTCATATCATCAAATTTTTCATTTAATAGTGGGTTTTTTTTGTATTTACCTTTTGATATTATACTTGACAAAATAGATAGCTGTTCTTTTTAACATCATAATTTTTTTTTTTTTTTTTTTTTGCTGTACGCGGGCCTCTCACTGCTGTGGCCTCTCCTGTTGCAGAGCACAGGCTCCCGGACACGCAGGCTCAGCGGCCATGGCTCACGGGCCCAGCCGCTCCGCGGCACGTGGGATCCTCCCAGACTGGGGCACGAACCTGCATCCCCTGCATCGGCAGGCGGACCCCCAACCACTGCGCCCCCAGGGAAGCCCCGTCATAAATATTTTAATCTAATTAAAAACTTTTATAAACCTTGATTTTAAGTGGCAGCATAAAAACATGGTACAGATATGCAAAGTTTATCTAGCCATTTCCTTAGTTTATTTGACATTTGGATTGTTTATGACTCAGGTTATACATAACATAATGAATATCTTTGTACATTCAACTTTTTCCACAGTTCAATTATTTTTCCTTAGGAAAAATTCTAAAAGTGTAAGTTTTGGGTCAAAGACCCATAAGCTTTGTTTTAGGCTTCTTGATATTTGCTAACAGGTTTTTTTTTTTTTTTTCCTCCAGAAGAATTGTATCAATTATACTCCTTTAGGGAAATTTCAGATTTTTATATAAGATGTATTGGGCATTTAGCATGTGCAGATGCCTTCAGATGCATTATTGCACTTAGTGCTCACGAGGGGGAGCAAAGGGGAAATGACCCATCCAGGTTCACATGGTAGGTAAGGGGCAATGCTGACCCTTGAACCCAGCTTTGGACCACAAGTTTAGGCTTTTTGTTTGTTTTGTTTAACGCTTCAGCTGTCTCCTTTACACTGCTGTTGAAAAATAGCCTTCTGCTTGATCTTTATTCCAGCCACCACTCGTCCCATTAATTAATTAATTAATTAATTAAGGTCTCCAAGTAGAGAGAAGTAGTATTAACAATGGCTTCTTTCTGTGGGAAAAACCTCCTCAGTGTTTGAAAAAGGGCATGTCAAGCTATAACTTCAAGATGCCAGGAGAGGGCACTGCTGGCCCATAATATGCTTTAGAAATAAACAGAAAGGCTCTCAAGAGGAGGCTGACAGTTTCTGTGATGGTTTCCCTAGGAGAGAGAGAGACCTTCTACTGAAGGAAATTAAGCTGTTGTTTGGCATACAGAGCTGTTTTCCAGTGAGACTCATCGGGGTTCTTTATTCAGGTGATTTAACCACACAAACAAACCACCTTGTTTCAAAATGAAACGGGAGTCACCATAAGGTGTTTTAAGTGGAAACCATCACAGATATTTCTTAGTATAGTTCTCACCATCGCAGACAACAGTGAAATGCAAATGGAGAAGCAGGGCTAAATGCAAACTTTCCTTTTAGCATGCAGTAGAGTTGAGTGTGTCAGAAAAGATCAGAAACCATCTCTGGACATTTTCCCATTTTGTTCTTTGGACAACTGTTGATGTTCTGTAAATGTTAGCTGAAAGCAGTGTTGTGCTCACTGAGGATGTACAGAGCCATCTCTTTTCTGCTGCAATCTGAGCTCTATTCTTGCCTGGACCGTGGCCATAGTTTTCCTGATTGGTTTTCCTTCCCCCACTGCCACATCCTCAGCCCCACTCTTGTCCCACACTGTGGCTTGAATGGACTCTCTAAGAAAGACTTGGATCCCATCACCTCTGTACTGAAAACCCCGTAGTCATTCCCCACCACCTTTCAGATAGAAGTCTTGCATGTCTTACCCTACTTTCAAAATCAAGCCCCCCCTTTCCCAACCCCATTTTATGCCACTCTTCCTGCACCCCTCCTACTACTGTGTTCCAGCCACGGTGAACTTCTTGCCTTCCCCCCCAACATGCTTTGCCCTTTAACATCTCCATGCTTCACACCTCTATTCCCTCTGCCTGGGAAGTTCTGCACCATTTTTTTTCAACCTCTCAATTTCCTGCTCATTCTTCAAAACCCAGCTAACAAGTCACTTCTTCCTGATGTTCTCTCCAAATCTCCAGACACAGTCACTTCTCTGTTGGTACTCTCATGGGTGATTGTAGGTCTACGTTGTACTGCTGTTTCTAATTTTGTTTGTCCATCAATACCTCTGTACAGAGAGCTCTTACAGGAAAGGGACCGTATTTCATACATCATTTCATCTAAGCTTAGCTAAGCTTATGCCTGGCATGTAATAGATCCTCAATCAACTATTATTATTTGCATTTGCATTTGGATAGAGAGGCTTCCCATAAACTTCAGTAATCTGGCAACATGCCATATATATATCATTATAAAATATTTTAGAGGTTCTAAACTGTCATTATTCATAATTTTATAATTTCATACTTGAGATGGAAATGTTTGTTTATACTTACTTTTATGTCTTTCTTCTGGATGATTTTATTTGGAAAGAGGATATCTGAGGCTAGAATTTGGACCAAGACCGGCATAAGTTTCTTGACAGAGATGTAATTTCAATGAAAGGAGAGTTTCTAGTGGGTAAGAAGGGAAACTCGCTCCAAGTATTTAACAGAAGAAAACAGAAAGATTAAAGTGGAGAGGGAAGCAAGGATCCTTGAGAGCTGGTTTGGCACACTCTAGGGAAGGGGAGATGGGAGATAACAAGAGTGAGTTAGGAAGGAGAGAGAAGGGTGAGTATGGGCATTTATTCCTCCTCCTACAGCTTCTAGTTTTGCTCCCAGTGGCAGGAATTAACATTGGTAAAAGTCAATTGCCAAGTTTCTACCAACACCCTGTATTCTTGCAGATGGTAGTGAGTTCTGAATGATCATTACATCTTGAAATGTAGAAGGTCACTAAAGGGAACATTATTCACTCAGAGATCTATGGAACTTGTCACTTCACAATGTACACTATTTTAATGAGTCTTGAAACTCTTTGTACTGGTCCTATACGTACACAGAGAGTTATAACTAATAGCCTGTATAAGCACACGCCTGCACGTGCACGCACTTGCAGACACGGGGCTTCACACATCCACTATCCCACATGGGGCATGACTCCATTTTCCTATTGATGGATAGAGTTCTTAGCTTGAGATGAACCATCTGTCTACCAAATGGCATTTCTACTGCTTCAATCACATCGCCAGTAATCACTTCCCCTAAATACATTAGTGGGAAATGATGTAAAAAATAATTAAATGTAACTATCCATTCCATTAGAAATTGATGATATCTGTGTTTTATAAGTTAGAGACGTGTAGGAGAAAATGATTATTCTTACAACTCATTGCTACAGAAAGATCTCTTCATTGTCGCATAAAATTTATCCTAGTAAGAGGAATATTTGAAAACTTGGTGGTTCAAAGGAAAGAAGTAAAGACTTTAAATCAAAGAGTTACTTAGAAAAATAGAGGAGACAGAGATACTAGGAAGCTGATGATAAGGGCAAGTAGAAAAAAGGGGTTATGCCAGTGAAACTTGCTTTTCAGCTTAGGGAAATTAAATACAGTCTAGAATTGATTAGCATAGCCTCTATGACCCATGAAAATCAGGTAGACATTTTGGTTGTTAGAATGTTGGCTTCTGACTTAGCCAGACACAGTGTTTCTTGAATTTCCATTAACCCACCTATGAAAAAGCCCTTCTCATCCTAAAGGAAGTAGATAGAATCTTTGGTCATCACTGTCTACCTGGTTCAAAACACAACAAAGAAAAGGGGGCACTCCCTTTTAGTTGTTTGGATGTTGTTTTTGGGGCAGATGAAATATTGCTCCTTTATTTCTTCAGTGCACTATTCACACAAACACACACACACTTTTTTCAGCAAATTTTATACTATTTAGGGACATAAACTCTGAGAAAACAACTAAAGAAAATGTGTGTTAGGAGGGGAGTGTGTATGGTGTGAACAACTCTCTCTTTGTATGTACAAGCATGTTTTCCTTGAGTGGTTTTTTTTGGGGGGGGGCTTTGTTTTTAATTCTCAATCATAAGTAAAATTATTCAGATACACATGAAAGAGGTATTCTGGTAATAAGGCATATTTGGAGTCATAGCTTGTCACATTCTCCATTCATTGAAAATGTAAGAAGTCCAGGAAGGCAAATAGATGCTTTCCCAGGCTAAATAAGGACTCTGGCTGAGTGCCTCATGGAAACAAGCAATTGGGCTGGCAGCTCAGCAGATCATTTTGCTCTTTGGTTATAAAATAAAGAAAGAAAAGTTGACTAGTGTTCAAAGGGACCAGAGATGGATAACACATATAGCAATATTTAGCTCTGGGTAAAGCTCACTTATTCAAGCACATGAGAGAAAAAAACACTATGGGTTTATGAGAATAGTCTCTAGGATTGGTGAAAGGTATATTATTCTGAAGGTACAGAGGAATAGCGAATCTTTGAAGATAAATTACTACAGGAATCAGAAAAAAAGTTTAGAAAATTATTAGACTACCTTATAAGATGCCAGGAGATATGGCCTCTGTGAAACAGAAGCAGAAATCCTCAAGGATGGGATAAGCTAAAATGAAAATACAACATAAACAAAATTAGGATTTCAGGGACGATAGATAGAGAAAATAAAGATAGAAAGAGGTTTCAGGTAAACTAAAAATGCAGAATTAAATATACGTTGGAGACATCAATAATCAGAAATTGCAAAAAAATATCAATATACTTTAAAACATGTTTGATAATTAGAAGAATGGAACAAATATTAAAATGGGAGTGATAATATATAGAGAAAAAAATACAGACAGTAGACATCCCACTTAACAATGATAAAAATCTCTGAGGAAAAATCCAGAATAATTGGTATTGAATTGTTAATCAAGAACATAAGCAAAGAAAATACTGCAGTTTTTTTTTTTTTAAAGGAGGTATTTTAATAGGAAGATCTCACAGGGTAGGGGGAGACAGAAGTTACCACATTCCCACATAGAATCAATGAAAATGACTATACCTAAATATAAACCTGAAATTAACTATTTTATTTTTTGTATTTATAAATAAAAAGAACATAATTCTGCAAGCATCCTTTCAGATGACACACAAATGACCCACAAAGAAACATATGTCTGGCTGGCCCCAAATTTTCTTCTGTTTTTCTGATACTAAATAACAGAGGATAAGAGAACAAAAATTTTGAGGGGAAAACAGTGAGCTCCAGTAATCCATAAGTGAAAGCAATAGGAAAATACTCTTAAGACACACCGATGTTACGTAAGTGTACCACTCACAAAGCCATCCCATAAAAACAACCCCACAACTTGAAGATAATAGCTTCAATTGGTAAAAAGAGTCTTGTAACCTAAGAATTAGGACAACATGTATAAAAGCACTGTAATTTCTGCTGCATTTGAAGTTTCTGTTCTAAGGAAATAATTTTATATTTGACATTTTATTGTTCAGAGATATTAATTGAAGCATTATTTCTTTAAGCAAAAGTTGTAAACGAGCTAAATGTTTAACATCATAGAACTATCCAAATGATGGATCATTATTCGTTCATTAAAAGTGATATTTAGGAAGAATTTTAAGGATGTGAGAAAATATTTATGACATAAAGTTTAATGAAGAAAACATGGTAGGAGTTTGTGTAGAATAACTTTTATGATGTAAAAAACACCAGAGAAAATAGATTAGATGAAAATATAATGAATGTCAACTGTGGATGCCCCTAAGGAGGGGGATTAGGATTGAGCTTTATACTTTTGTGCAGTTTCTAAATTTTCTAGGAAGACCTTGAAGGTCAGGAAGGAGAAGGCAGAAAGAATTATAAAATTTTAGAACTCGAAAGGATTTTAGTGATTGCCTGCTGTTGTAATTCCCAACCATGAGCCCATTTTAGAACTCCTCAAGCAAGTTGTAGTGCTTCAGGTAATAACGAACTACCTTTATTGCACATTGGTTGTGTGCTAGTCACTATAATTTCTTTAAATATAATCCCTCCAAGTTTAAAAAGCGTCATACATTTATTTATTCATCAAAAGGTCAAGAAACTGTGTCTCAGGTTTTCTAACAACGGTCTAATAGCCTTTCTAATTCCCCACACTTTGCATGACCTGGAGTGTGCTCACAGGACTGATGGTTGGGACACTTAGCTTTCACTGGAGTAGATCGTACTCTACTCGGGAGAGGAGAATATGTGGCATGTTTTTGCAGAAGGAGACTCGTCATGCAAATTGCTTGGAGTCTGACAGAATTGGCTCTCACATATGACTCAGCAACTTAAAAGCTGGATGATTTTAGGTAAGTCAATTAACCTTTCTGACTCTCTGTATCCTCACAGAAGTGTTCTGAGAATTTAATTAGATGAGGCATATGGAGCGCCAGGCACATTTCCCGGCATATAGATCCCGCTTATGCCTACTGACTCTCCCTACCCTGTCACAGAACCTTCAGCATCCACACTGATGGTCCGTTCGACACACTGACCTCTTAATCTGAAACGGGCAGCACTCTGTGCCCTGTTTTCAAACATAATGGGACCGGCTCCCTTTGCCCTGTAACCTGCTTCAAGCGCCCCTTTTTGTTGCGCTTTCTAACTGGATACTGAACACTGCAGTCCCTCTCGGCAGGAGTTCTCAGTGGCGTCCCGCTCCCTGCAGATCTGCCTCTGATCCGACCTGTTTTCTTTGCCTCTCACAGTGGCAGCACTAGCCCCTGTGGAGACCTCAGCCAGGCTGGCTAAACCACAGGGAGCGGGCAGCTACCTCACATGCAGGACAGACATCTCTGTTCAGACCCCAAGGCAATGGCGAAGGAGGAAGGTTGATTTTGAGCCGTAGCTGGCCCCAGACTACTGCTTCACCCCTGTCCTCCTCTCATCTTCTCACCGACTGGCATAGACCACCCTGCCCTCCCTTCTGGAGCATTCTTACATCCCCTTGTAGCTCTCCAGGTGGTAGCCATCCTTTAGTCCTCATTCTGATCTCACTCTCTGAGGAATCTCACTCTCCCTGGCCCAGCCCACCTCATTCCCTGCCTCCCGTCAACAGCTGTGGCACTCATTACGCCCCTTACTCAGTTGTGTTTGAGAATTAGGACGCTGGTGCCAGACAGAATAGATCTGAATCTTGGCTCTTATTAGCTGTGTGATCTAGAGAAAGTGACTGATCTTTTCTAAGGAAGAGTTTCCTCACTTGTAAAGTAGGGATACTAATAGTACACGTCCCATAGAAGTGCTAGGAAGATTAAATTAAAAAACGGAAAAGTGCCTTGCACGTAGCTAAGCGTTTAGTGAGCATCTTTTAAGTTGCTTACGTTTTTCAAAGTAAGCTCCTATATGACAAGATTGATCATCTATCCATCCACTCATCCATCTATCCATTACTTGGGACCCAGAGGCAAACCAGACCCAATCTTCGCCCTCAGGAGCTGGCAGTCTCACTAGGGAGACAGAAGTGTGAGCACACTGATTATGATGTGATATACCTGAAAGGCTTAGGACCTGCCAACTTCCCCATTGACGCCGCAGCTAAGACAGAGCATTCTCATTCGGCTGCAGTGTGCTCTCTGCCCACTGCTCCTGGCTGCTCACTGAAGCCTCTTGGTCCCAGAGAAAAAGCTGGAAGCTATGGCTACACTGAGGTCTGGAGGGACCTGTGCTCCATCCTGATTTCAAGGCCGCAGTAACCTCCTCTTTTACTGTGTGGGAAATGGAAGAACTTTTCACCATAGCCTGCTGGAGCTTCTAGGACCTTGACCAGGATTTTAATCCATCCAAACCAGTTCTTCCAAGCTGAGGGTCAGTGGGCCAACTCTGGACTTGATCCTAGAGTCAGACAGCAAAGCTTGGCAGTCACCTGATACCTTCTCAACACCTTCCACCCAGCAGATCTGTCTGAACCATCCCCAACAAGGAATAAATCCTATCTTTGGAAGATTTTCAGGGGAGTCAGTTCACAGATGCCCCTTCCAGTGTGAGGTTATTCATAGAGCCTCTGACTCATCATACAAAGATGTGAGAGCACACAAATACAGAAACAGTGTCCAGTTAGCTCGGAGGATCACAGAAGCCTGTGAGCCTGGCCTTGGTCAGGGCTGTGATTCCCACACGAGCCAGCTGACCTCTGATGCCTGCAGACCTAATGCTGATTGGGCAGCATGTGGTCTTCAGGGAGCAGAGGAGAGCATGGGCAGCTCTCCATGACCCCAAATCAAAGGCTACATCCTGAATGACCTCTGTGCCTTGCCCATAATGTTCTTTACAATTGGCGCCCTACCTGGCAAGATCCCTGCCGTTGTAGAAAAACATAGCTTACGTGTCCTCCCTTCTGTGAGGTTTTCCCTAATAGACCGTCCATCACCTGATGCTTCTAGTTCTGTTCAACAGGCATTTATGAGGTTCTCTTTTTATTCCGATGTGCATGTGTCACTGCATTTGATGATGTGTGTGCATGTCTCTGTTAGACTTGAACTATCCAAAAACAATGCTTTGTCCTGTCTATCCCAATGCTCAGCATGGAGTTGGAATTCGATGTGAATAGATAGGACCAAGTGACTAGAGAAGAGATCCTATTTCCAACCACACTAGTCGGGGAGGCACAGAGTAGCCATCAACAAAGAGCTGAGAGGAATGGAGCCTCTGATAGTCTCCAGGTGAGAGGAGCTGAAATGGGCAGTTTCTGAGCTGAGATGGAAGAAAGCAACTCAGCCCCTTATTGGCTGTTTTCCCACAATGCTTAGCAACTCTTTTACCTCCTTGCTACCTGGCTTTGCTTTTCTCCTAATTATTTTACTACACTTTACCATTATTTAATCTCTCAAGCTTATGTACATCTACTGTATCTGTAGGTGAAAATACTATATAATGGTACACCATGGAGATATAGTAGGTGTAAATAACCTTAAAAGCAAAGATAATAGTAAAATGCAGCAAAATAACTATAAAGTGATGTTTTGACAATACATTACTTTTGTTTTAACATACTTTATTTAATCATAAATTTATATAACTTAATATTTAACATGGCTGTGTTTAACAACCAGCTTGGAAAATTCCTAAAAATGTTAACAGTCAGCACCTGTGAGGGGGCGTGGGCCAGCTGCAGCCTCATTGTCAGGATAACTAACCCTGATCACTGCCAGGACCACCCCTCCAGGACTCCGCCCACCAACGGGAACGCTTGGTAGGAGAATCCACACTCCCAGGACTAGAGACTTGAGCCCCAAACTGGCTCAGATACACACAAAAGCGAAGAAAGTCTGGCCGTCTGGAGAACTGCCACTCTGCCGTCAGAGAGATGGGAAACCACAGAGGCTACAAACAGGTCCGTCCTTTCCTCCCCTTGCTAGAGGTTGGGTTGCTGGAGGTCAGGGTGTTTCTGAAACAGAGATTTGTGTTTATTGGGGAGCGCGGTTGGGAACACCACCTGGGAGGGAGTGAAGGCCGCAGGACCGGGCAGGGAGAAGTTGAGCTGTGATGCAGGTGCAGGGAGGGCCCCAGCTGATCCCCTGGGGAGCCCCAGCACTGGGTGGGCTCTTCAGGGCTGTTTTGCTCTGAGGCACAGGGCCAGGCCTTTGCAGGCCGCGTCACCCCGGTCACGGGATGTGGGCTGTCCCCGGAGCGGAGGTAGTGTTGGACAGGCAGCTCCCTCTGCCAAGGGCAATGCCTGAGGAGGCGCGTGGCCGTAAGCCACCCAGCAGGCAACACTCATGGCAGCCGGGATGGGAAATGAATGCTTGGTCTTACAGGGGTCTGGTCTGCACGCCAACCCTCCCTTACACCGGAGTGGGCCCCAGAGCAGCATCAGCTGGGAACTTGTTAGAAATGCAAGTTTTTAAGGCCTCAGGGGATGGGGCCTAGCAATCTGTTTGAACAGGTTTCCCAGGTGATTCTGTTGCAGCCTGGTGTCTGACAGTAACTGTCTCACACCAGCAATTCTCAGACTGTGGTCTCAGAACCACCTGATTGTCTTAAAACTTACCTAGGACCCCAAAGAGCCTTGTTTATGTGGGTAATATCTACCTATATTTACCACACTAGAAATTAAAACTAAGAGATTTAAAAAAAAATAGTCTATCAGTTTGTTAAAATAACAATAAAAGCCTATAATTTTATGAAAAAACTAGATTTTCAAAATTAGAAAAAAATTAGTAAGAAAAGTGGCATTGTTTTCCATTTTTGTGAAATTTTTCAATGTCTGGCTTAGCAGAAGGCAGCTGGATTCTCATATCTACTTTTATATTCAGTCTGTCTTAACATCCCATGTCATGTAGCTTCTGGAAAACTACTGTACACTTGAAAGAGAATGAGAAAGAAACAAGGCTCATAACGTCTTTGCATCATGATAAAAATAGTTTCAACACTGTAGGCCTTAAAAGGGTGTCAGGGACCCTCAGTTTGAGAACTGCTGCCCCTCGCTTCTCTCCTGGAGCAGGAGGTCAGGCCTCTAGGTCAGATGCTGGTAGGTTTCCGTGTGTGGAGTAGTTTGGGATTGTGCCTTGGACCTTGGGAATGTCACGTTGAGGAGACTCTGGGTTATGTTATATCCTAAGAGGAGTGCTTTCTGTTTTCGTTTTTGTTCACCAGTAGACAGTGCACTTGGTTGGGCTCAGAAGGCAAGCTCTGTTCCTGGGGCAGCAGCTCAGTGCATTCCTGCAGTCTGTCCTGTGTGTGTGTGTGGTTCAGGGCTCAGCCGGAGACTTGGGCGGAATTTAGACCTAGAATTTGGGGCTTTCTCCTTTCTGGGTACCCTGCTCACTTTTCAGCAGCTATGGTTGTCCCATACTCAGCTGTCTGGTTTCCACTGGAGTTTTCATGCCCGCCTCACCCCCGGCAAACACAGAGTGCAGATTCCCACTGGCCGTTAGACCAAAAATCCCCTTAAAAATCTCTACTGCATGATGCCGTTCCTTTGTTCTGAGTGTCATGTCCCCTCCAGAATCTCCCTGATTTTGTTCGATCTCCAGTGCCTTTGGATCATCGCTTTTTGGTATTTTGTTAGGTCTAGTTGTTATTTGCAGGAAGGTAGCGTCATCAGGAGCTCTCCAGTCACAGGGGAGAGGAAGGGGCGTGGGACATTGCAGGGGACATTCTAAAGCCTCCTCCTTCCCTCGTCCTCACTTCCCTCTGGGGTCCTACCAAGAAGGAATAATACTAATATAGTTTCCAGGACCCTGTGGGTAGAACTGCTGAGTTAACACTTGGCACATGGGCGTGATTCTCTTTTTAGCTGCTTCCCTTCCTGTGGCAAAGGGCCCGGCAGACACAGGTCCGCTCCCTCCAGCTCAGTCAGCCAATATCTGTTTTTCCCGGGATGGTCTTCTTTCTCCCGCTAGGCAGTGGGCCCGGGACATCTGCCTCAGCTGAGGACCAGAATGGCTCAATGCTAAGGTCCCTTTTCTTCTGCTACCACTTCTCTCTGGCAGCATTCCTCTTATTGATGGGTTTGTACTGGATCAGACTCTGGTCTGCAGTCCTTTAGGCCTGACTGGCTCAGCAAAAAGGTAGTTACCAGGTTGCTAGAGTTCTCTGTTTTGGGGTTTGAGGCAGAACCCACAGCTGATAATAGATTGTTTTGTTGTATTCGCTGTATTTTATTTTTGCCAGGCATTTTCCCCATATTTATCTCTCTCTCTCTGAGACCTCAGAGGGAGGAAGATGGATTGGCAGGGCAGGGTTAAGGAGTCCCCCAAAGTGCTTCCTTCTTTCATGCTGCGTCCCAGAACCACGGGATCTGAAGGCAGAGTCCAGAGTCTGTAGACATGGGAGACCTTGATCTGGGACAGAAAGCACCCAGGACTCGAGGCTAACCCAAGTCACACATCTTTCAGGACACCTACCAGGCTGGGGGCACAGTTATGGTGTGTGACATACTGGGCTGTAGGTGTCTTTCAGTCTCGTCTCCTCTGCTAGAATAGGAGCTCATCTCTTTTTCCTTTTACCCCTGGCAACCTCATGGCACTCATTATTCTATTTCTGTTCTCAGACTCAACATGCTCAGAAGTCAGACAGATTCGTTCTATTTCAGTTCCTTCCACAGAACGTGAAAGGGGCTGGCAGCGCCATTCAGCATGACCCCTACTCCAGTCCAGAGGACCCCCTCCCCACCCAGCCCTGCAGCACCTCTCTGACCTTCTCTACCTACCACAGACCCCACTGCCACCCTCAGCCCCCTCTTTCAGGGATGCTCACAGGCCTGCTTCACTGACAGTCCCTCCTCTGTCTAAAGCTTTCTGTGTTCTCTGTACCAGTCAGGGTCCCAACAGGGAACAATAACATATTACAAGCTGGATAATTTAGGAAGAATTTGATAAAGGGATATTTTACAAAGGTACAGTCAGGGTATAAAGAAAAATCAAGGAATGGTACAGTCGTCTGGGACTGGAGACAGAGGTGAATGTTCCAGGCACCTGGAGAGGGGGCTCTGTGGTGAGGATGGGAACTGGCCTGTGGTAAAGGGACACAGGCAACCTGTGGGCCACCCACCAGAGACAGAGGCAAGGAAAGCTGCCCCAACATCCCTCTCCTCCTGTCTTCTGATCTCCTGCCTTGGCTTCCACCGCCACATATTAGTGCAGTGATTTTCCACTGCAGGTGACATCAACCAGAGGCCAGATGGTAAGAGAGCCTGTTGAAGCAATACTTAGAGGTCCAACCCCTGTGCACAGGGCAGAGTGGTGACGGGAGATGGGGGCTGGGTCTGGAGGAGCAAGGAGAAGACCCGAGAATAGAGGACTATTTTATCCCATTGAAGGTAGCACGGTATAATGGATGGACATGTTTGTTTTAATCTTACCTGCTATACGATCTTGAGCAAACCGCTTCATCTGTGTGCACCTCAGTTTTCACTTCTGCAAAATGATGATAATACAGAGTTTTTATGAGGCTGTTGTGGGTATAAAGTCCATAGGCTGAGGCCTGTCACATAGGAAGCCTTAGTAAATGGCATATATCCTTACCAGGACAGTCTTTTTTTGTGTGCCCTTAATCATACCGATATTCCCTCTCGCTTTTGCAACTTCATTCTCTCCAAGGGATTCTTCCCTTTCGTCTGCAGATATGTCTGGATAGCTCTTTTCCTCACTCAACTTTAGTTTGGTTTACAGAGATAAGTGCAGTGATGGGCATTCTCAGAGAGCTGGACACTTCTGGAGGGCCAGAAAGCTGGTCTGGTCTGGTGCACAGCCTTGGGCCGGCAGCATGCCCTTCATTTGTGGTCAACCCACGGGCCATGGCCGGCAAATTATCTTAACTATCTGATTGACTCAGACTGCAGGAATCCAGGTGAAGGATGAGGTTTGTTAGCAAAGGCAGTACCAAAATTGGGCAGCCAATCCAATTAGGAATGGTCGTGTTACGTTTTCTACAGAGAAGGAGCAAAAGGCAAATCTGAAAAAGACTGTCTGTTTTGGGGTGTGATTAGTTCTGAAGTGTGCATGTTTTGGGTTCATTGACCTCTTCCAGTTGTGTCCTGTGTGTAAACAGTCCTCAGGCCCTAAGGGTCAGGAGAGGTTCCTCATTGGTGATGTGATAAAGTCACAGCTCTGAAGTAAAGTCTAACTACCATCAGGGTTAGCAGCAAGTAAATGATATAAACTGTCAATACCCAGATGCCCTCTGCATTAGTTTTCTAGGGTTGCCATAGCAGAGCACTACATATTGGGTGGCTTAAACAATAGAAATGTATTGTCTTGCAGCTGTTCTGGTGCTAGAAGTCTAAAACCTGTGTGTCAGAGGGTTGGTTCTTTCTTGGGGCTGTGAGGGAAGGATCTGGTCCAGGCCTCTCTCCTCTGTTTGTAGATGGCCACCTTCCCCCTGGGTCTCTACATTTTCTTCCCTCTATGTGTGCCTCTGAGTCCAAATTTCTCCTTTTTATGAGCACACCAGTTGTATTGGATTAGAGGTCAGCCTAATGACCTCATTTAACTTGATTATTTCTGTAAAGACCCTTTCTTCAAATAAGGTCACCTTCTCAGGTCCTAGGGTCTGGGCTTTCAACATGTGAATTTGTGGGGGGGGGGTTCACAGTTCAACCCATAACACCCTCTAATGGCTCTTGAATCAATGGAGACTCATAAAAATCAATATATCTAGAAGATTCTCAAGTTGGTCACATCTCCATAGTTTATTTTCTAAACAACCGTCTTCTTGTGAAGGGAAACCTTCTTTCCCATCGTCCTTTGCAATTTTGGGGGGTAGTGCCTATGTATGCCAGATGGGTTAAAGAATTCACACACAGTGCAGGGAAGTTGACCACACCAGCCTCTTCCTTTTGCACCAATCAGGGCAGGTCCCTGGGTCTCCTCAAATGAACTAACTGGCAGAGAAGTCAGACTTTCAGCCTGAACCCGTTTACCTGGGTCTGCCTCTGTCACGTCCTTGGATAATACTGTATGAAAGCCATTATTTGTCTTGTCAACACAGACCAGGAAAAAATACATTAAAACCGAGCTCTATCAACCTTGTCTTTTCCACATCTTGTCTTATACATCGTGTCCAGAATCCCAGGGAGTGTCTGGCACCTACCCTCAGGGCAACATGAGGAAAAGGCTTTCTCTCTCCAGGGCTTTAAATGTTCAGACTGATTCCTCCGGCTTCAGGCTGCTGAGTCCACAGATGTTCTGCTGCAGAACGTTAATGTTTATCCAGGGTTCAGAGGTGGTGGAGAGACGGTGGGCTTTTGGTTCCCACATCCAGTCTCTGAAGAGAACTATGCCCTGGGAGCTGAGCAAAGCACAGGGGAGGGGGAGCTCTGCCCTTGGGGGGCCTTAGAGTGACTCTGAGAGACTTAGGTAGACAGTGAGGAGATTCAGGCTGAGGGGAGCGGGCTGGAAACATATTGACCTGGGTTTGTGGCCCTGCCTGGACTGGACTGTTTGGGGATGCCTCTCACAGGTTTGTCTTGAGACTGAATAACCCAGACTCTGGGGTATATTGATGTTGGTCTCTTGTATGGTTTTCGTCTTAGGCCCTTAGGATCAGACTGGTGATGGAGGGAATCCCAAAGGGATGGAAACCATGCAGTACTCATCATCTAGGGCAGGAGGTGATTGGGAAGGCAGGCTGTAGGTTGGCGTCAGGCAAAACTCCCCCCACCCCAGGGTCCATCTGAACCAACTCTGAGGCATGGAGGGGTCCTGACTGAGGGGTAGATAGAGGGGAGATGAGCTTAACCTGCCAAAAGGAAGCCATTCACTTGTGAGTAAAAGAAGCAGTGGGATGAGAATCCCCAAGGATGGGGCCTGCTGCCATGCCGTTGAGTGCTATTCCTCTGTGTTACGCATCTCTGTCATCGTTCTTGAAACTGCTAAAATTTCAAAGTTACACCTGGTCCATGCCCTACTATACAGGTAGTGAAGGGAAGGGCAGGTCCCCTGTCATGGGGAAGCAGACAAGACCGGGGCAGAGAGTCCTCTGAGGCCGTGTGGTAATAGAAGCTGGGGTAGGAGGCATGAAGGCTCTGTGTAGTCAGACACGAGCCCCTGTGAGGGGGCCCCTGAGGAATCGGGGGACAGGTGGAAGAGGGCATTTCCTGACAGAAGAGCTGGTGGAATATGTGTCCCTGTGATTCAAGTTACACGCATAAGCAATCAGTTGAAATTCAGCCCGATAAATCCTGTGGGACAGGTCAGCACAGATGTGAGGAGAAACCCCAAGTGGTGTAGACAGTGGCTCAGAGCCTGGGAGTTTGACTACATAGTTAGAGAGGCTCAGAGCTTGGGTTCAGACAGCTTGGTTTGAGGGCCATTGACACCATTTGCTGGCCGTGTGATTGTGGGTAAGTTAATTTTGCTAAGCCTTGGTTTCCTCATGTAATATGGGGATGATAATCGTACCTTGTGGGATTCCTATAGGATGCAGTGAGGTAGGTAACTTAGCATCATTCATTCGTTCATTCATAATTCATGTGTATATTGATCACTCGCAATGTGCCAGGCCCTGTTCTAAGCACTGGTATACATCAGGGAATAAAAGCAGAGAAAAATCATGCTCCCCTCTGTACCACCACTGAGTTTATATGTGGTGTTGAGAGTGAGCCCACAAAAAACATAGCAATATGATCTTTCTTATATGAGAAATCTATACATGAATGAATGAATGAATGAATGAAATCAAACTCATAGATACAGAGAACAGATTGGTAGTTGCCAGAGGCAGGGGCTGGGGGTAGGAGAAATGGGTGAACTTTTTTTTTTAAGTTTAAATAAATAGGATAAAAATCAATAAAATTTATAAACCAAGACTGTAAGCTGCCAATTAAAATGTCTTTCTACCTTACAAATATACTTTTATAAGGAAAAAAAGTGTCAATAATTGTCTGTATACCTTAGGTTAGTGAATAATACACTGAAATATTGCTGACTATGCTGTAATATTAGAAATTCAGTATGATATTCAGTGATTCTTTTATTCTTAGTCATCAAAAAACAATACAAAATGTAAGATGAAAGTAAATTGGAAAATTAGAAAGGGAGAGACGCTTATAATTCTGCTTAAATATTATTGGCTAGTTCATAACCGGGTACAGAGTGAGAAAGTGAAATGGTTGTGGTATGAGTTATACACAGTGGATACTTCTGTGAAAAACAAACAAAAGCAAACGTCTGTTATGAGAGAAGCTAAGTGACTATGAACAAAAGGGTAAAGGAGAAAGAATTTTTACATCTTGGGCAAGTAATCAAGATTAAAAACTCCAATTCTATAGTCATAGAGAAATAATTCAGTTATTCAGCAATCTAAAGGTATCACTTGTGATTAAACTACTGAATAGATACGTACCATTTCCTTACAGTTTTGAATATGTACCAAGGTGGAAAGATGGGGATACTTTAAGGTGTTTCAATGGTCTGTTCCAGCTGTGAACCATCATTAGACTATAAAGATGTCGATTAGAATCAACTTTTCGGAAGCTGGTTGTCCAGTTAATCTATTTCCATGTCCTTTTTCTCAATATTTGTCTTTTCTTTTCCATTGTTAGCAAAAAGGAGAGACAAATGGCCTTGGGAGCAAAATTAGTTGATTTTGTGTAAAATGATAACCTGAATTTTAGGTGTAGTTGGGGATCAAGAAAAGCCCTTAATTTAAATAAAGATTGGGTATCCCTTAAAGATTTCACTTATTCGTGTATTTCATTCCTGAACAAAGTACTTTCACTATGTCTGTGTATTTATACCTTGCAATAAGCTGCTGTCAAACAATGCCATAAATACACTGAAAAAATACATTTTCTTTTCAATAAATATGTGAGTATGTAATGGATAAATGATTTTTTGATACTTTACACATTAAATTATTGTTTATTTCTACTGTTAAACAGTAAAGTATTTCCAATTTAAATCAACAAATTGTTACCTAATAATAGACTTTGGGTTTTGTTTTTTTTCTCAGAGATATTTATTTTGTATAATCCATGCCAGAGCTGCCTCATTTTCTTGCTCTATATCTAACTATGGATTGGTTAATACTATCTGAACAGGAATGAAAATGTTCTCCTGATTTCACTCCCTAATTTTCCAATTTACTGTGTAGGTAAAATCTCATTATATTTTAAAATATTTTTATATTGATGATAAGGCTTTGCTAGTATTCCCATCAATAAAAGATAACTTTGAAAATAATGGAAAAAAATAAAGATTTTTATTCCTCAGGTAGCATTTGAGAGAGAAATTAAAGGGTGAGTGAGGAAATGGGAAAGCAGAAAGGAGGTGAGGTAAAGGCATTCCAGTGGAACCATCAGCACAAGCAAACCTGGAGGTGACATAAGGTACATATGAGTTGGGATTTCAGTGTCCATTAGGCGTTTAAATCCTCAACATGCTTCCCTGCGAGCAGCCACGTCAGGGCAGCCCCCTGAGTTGGAGAGCATCTCACCAACTTTGTAGCTGAGATTTCCCATTTTCGATCCGAGGGATTGCTATAACTCACTGAGTGCACTTTCAGATGGCCTGCACCACGCAGACTGGCTGAACTGGAGTGAATGGGAGAATCTTGCCTCACTTTTCAAATTCCGGTAGCACTGTGGCAACCTTCCAGTTATTTTACAGGGTTGAATGAAAAGAGCAATTAGAGAACGAGAAAATTATATAGGACTTCAGCCTGAGAGAGCATAGACATTAGCAATTCATTATTGGAATGGAAAATGTGACAAAGGGATTTTGAGAGTGGTGATAACCTAGCTGAGACAGGGAGCCGGTAGGAGATTCTGGTAACAATGTAAAAAAAAATCTCCTAGTTCAACTGAACTAAAGGCTCTCACTGCTTAGAAAATTGTGCAGCATTCTTTCCCTCTCATCGCAGGCCCCCTGCCATTCCGAGCAAGCAAGTGTGCATGTGATGTTTGCAGGGCTTAGTTGCAGCGAATCTCCATTTGTTTCTGGTTTTATCAGTTCTCTGAGTGCTGTAAACCAGTCACCACCTATGATCCCTGTGGGCTGTCTGCAGTGTGTGCTGTGCAGGAACACTTCGTGGGATCCTAACACCTTCCTGGATCACAATGCAGCCTTGACAGAAGAGCCAGGCGTAGGATGTTAGCCGTCGGCATCATTACGTTCTGGGAGCCAAACTTGAGTCTTATGACCTGTTCAGAAGTGATAATTATAGAAGAAGAATAGCTAACATTAATTATGGAATAATAACCACTAACCAGAGTACTTACTATGAATAAGGTAGTACCATTCTAAGCATACTACCTGTACTATGTTAATCTTCACAAAACCTCTTTAAGATAGGTATGATTATTTTTTAATTTTTAGTTGATTTTATTGCAGTATAGTTGATTTACAATGTTGTATTAGTTTCGGGTGTATAGCGAAGTGAGTCAGTTTACATGTGTATGTATAGTAGTTTACATTTGCTAATCTCAAACTCCCAACCCATCCCTCCCTGCCGGCCCTGCCACCTTGGTACCACAAGTCTGTTCTCTGTGTTTGAGAGTCTGTTTCTGTTTTGTAGATTGTTCATTTGTGTCATATTTTAGATTCCACATATAAGTGATATCATATGGCATTTATCTGTGTCTGACTTACTTCATTTAGTATGATAATCTCTAGGTCCATCCATATTGCTGCAAATGGCATTATTTCATTATTTTTTATGGCTGAGTAGTATTCCATTGTATATATGTACCACATCTTCTTATCCATTCATCTCTCAGTGGACATTTACGTGGTTTCCATGTCTTGTCTATTGTAAATAGTGCTGCAGTGAACACTGGAGTGCATGTGCCTTTTTGAATTATGGTTTTGTCCGGATATATGCCCAGGAGTGGGATTGCTGGGTCATATCTGGTTCTATCTTTAGTTTTTTGAGGAACCTCCATACTGTTCTCCATAGTGGCTGCACCCTCTTACATTCCCACCAACAGTGTAGAAGTGTTCCCTTTTCTCCACACCCTCTCCAGCATTTGTTATCTGTAGACTTTTTAATGATGGCCATTCTGACCCGTGTGAGGTGGTACCTCATTGCAGTTTTTTTTTTTAACATCTTTATTGGAGTATAATTGCTTTACAATGGTGTGTTTCTGCTTTACAACAAAATGAATCAGTTATATATATAATATGTTCCCATATCTCTTCCCTCTTGCGTCTCCCTCCCTCCCACCCCTCCAGGCGGTCACAAAGCACCGAGCTGATCTCCCTGTGCTATGCGGCTACTTCCCACTAGCTATCTACCTTACGTTTGCATTTCTCTAACAATTAGCGATGTTGAGCATCTTTTCATGTGCCTATTGGCCATCCATCTGTCTTCTCTGGAGAAATGTCTATTTAGTTCTTCTGCCCATTTTTTAATTTTTTCTTGCGAATTGAGTTAAGCATCAACAAGATGACACTCTTCTCTGTGAATTTGTGAAGCAGTGGTCACCATCTAAAGTTATTGGGCATCAAGAGGCCAAATGCAATGTCTCCAGCAGCCCCTGTTTCCTTGGATAGCTCCAGAGACCTGCACAGAGGGTATCATGGCACTTTGGCTTCGGTCTAATGGGGTAGCTCTTTCCTGTCTCTTCTCCAGGGGGAAGGGATGATTTCTATCAGACTGGGAGATGTTTCCCTATCTCTAAGCCAGAGAGCAGAAGGATGCTGGGCCCGCGGGGACAAGGCAGTCACACAAGGTGCAGACCCCACCCCCAGCATATTTGCCCTTAGAGAACCAGAGCTACCTCCTTCTCAAGGATAGAGAGCCAGGACTAAGATGCACAATGTCCCTGTATCCAAAGATCCAGTGTTGTTAAAATGTCAACACTCCCTGAATTCCAAATGAAAATCCCAACAGATATTTCGTAGAAGCCCTCAAAATGACCATAAAGTTTATATGGAAGAGAAGCTGTTTAGAAAAAGAGAAATAAAGAACAATTGAAAGAGACCAGCAAGGGATTACTTGACTTAACATTTATCAAAATATACAACAAAGGCAGTAACTAAAACAGGAGAAATTAAATGAGTAGGTCATTGGAATAAAACAAAATACAGAAATGGTTCCATGTATATAGAGGAATTTAGATTGTGGGAAAGATGGAATTTCACATGGGTAGAAAGAGGATGAACTATTTCCTGTCAAACTGAGAGCTAGTTATCCCAGTATCATTGGTTCAGTCAAGCTAGACGTGCCCCAAATCACCACTCCCAGTGCCAGGGAGATGGGCTAAAGAGCTCTTTATTCAAAGCAATAATAATATTAGGTGAAAATGAATGAGAATATTTTGATAACCCTAGAGTAAGTTAGAGCTTCTACGTAGGATGCAAAATGCCAGAAGTTAAAAAAAAAAACACTTTTAACAGGTTGTGAAATAAATTTAAACTCTGTATATAAAAAACATCATAAGGGAAGTTAATTAAAAGAAATAGCAACATTGTTTCAATTTGAATGTTTGAAATTTTTCATAATAAAATTTTGGGAAAACAGTAGGCGACAGACTAGGAGAAAATGTTTATGACACAAATTACAGGCAGGATTAATATTCAGAATATATAAAAGCACCAATAAATGCCAAAAGATGAAAAATTGACAAAGAATACATATAGGCAATTAAGAAGAAATGCCAACAGATTATAAACATAAGAAAATTAGTTCAAATTGACTAGTAATCAGGGAAATGAAAATTAAATCAACAATTACCTAACATTTCTTATCCGTTAGATTGGAAATAATTAAACATATTGATCATATTCTGTGTTGTTAGGGAAATAGACACTCTCATCCTCCTTGTTTGAACTGTTCATATCAAAGCCTTTGGGAGGGCAACCTGGCAGTATTATTAACATTTTAAATGTGCACACCCCTTAATCCAGAAATTCTGTATCTCGAAATTTATTCCAAAGAAAGACACATTTGCTTCAAGATTCATGTAAAAACATTGGGGGAAATGCCCATTGTTAGAGGAATAAACTGTTGATACACATAAACTATAGTCACTAGGAAGAATGTGGTAAATACATATGTATTGGCACAAAAACTTTTCCAAGACATTTTTCTTTGTCAGTGAGAAAGGCCAGTCAGTAAACGATTCATAAGGCATGATCTGCATCATATAAAGGGAAAACAAAAATACTTGTTTTTCATGGATCTGTGAGTGGAAGAATGGCTATCACATTTCCCTCTCTCTCAAAGCTAACAATTCCCCCATCCCTCCCTAACCCCTTCACAAAAATAAAAGCACGCGTGCGCACACACACACATGCACATGCACATACCACTTACAGCATTACATCCAAATTAGTTTCTAAGCTTCTTTCCCTACTCTGTGTTCTCATAGCACCCTGTACTTCCACTTCCCCCATCTATATCAATTGTTGATTCAAACTCTCTTTTTAACACTAGCTTCCAGAAGAGAGGGACAATGCATGAAATGCTGGTGTGTTACATATTTGGGATAATTATATGCTAGCCCTAAGGCACAGCACTGTGCTTGGCACACAGCAGGAACTCAATATTTGTCAAATGATAAATAACTCCTTTGTAAAAAGGCAACATTGAAATACATCAATACGTTAGTAATTAATAAATAAAATGACCAATAAATTCACATCCCCTCTATCAAATGACTGATTAGAGGAGAATAAGAAATTTGCAGGTGAAGAGTGGGGGGCTGTTTCATAAGCACTCCCTCTTGCAAGGACACGTGCAGCAATGTTTTCTCTCGTTTGCAATGAGAAGAGGTCAGCTGCTTGTCCTCACTTTGTATGGATATGAGCCTAGACTTCACCTGGCATCCTCTCCATGCATTTGGTATGTGAGATCTCAAAGGAGAAGTGACAAGACAGTGGATAGAAGTTTTTTTGTTTATTTTACAGTTTATCAGGGGAATACTGGCACCTCAATTTTTATTAAAGATAAAGCAAGCAAGCAAAGATAATGTGGAATTTGGGTTCCAAAAACTGGATAAATGATGGAGGAAACACGGTTTTCCTGTAAATACAGATAATATATTATGACCAGAGAAACCCCATATCTCACGGGTGGAACGGATCTGAGAGGATATCCATTCCAGTGAAATTACATTTGGTATAACATAAAAATCTTCAGTAGATAAGTTATCACTACGTGTAAGTTTTCAGAGAGGGATAAAGCTGTATGTGGGTGTTGGGAGGAAGAATGCCATGTGGTAAGGACAGATGGAACTTGTAAGAAAACTGGGTAAAACGAACCCTCTTGTCTTTGTCTTAATCTTCAAGCCTGCTTCTGGTCACGTTTGAATGTATTTCTAGCAGGCAATGCATCTGTGGGCTTTGTGAAAGCCCTGTGAGAGAAATGAGATGAAATCACCAGGCAAATGTATAATATCATGTTCACTCCTTGAGCTGGAATTCCCTGTGCACCTGCCTGTCACATCAATCAGCGGGAATCTGTTAACTGCCTAGTTCTCCGGTCCAGGTGTAGCCGGGATGTAGTAGGCAATCCAAAGAAGTTTATTGAATTAATAATATTAGATGCTTTTTTTTTTTAACGTGGAAAGCATGAGGTGGTTCTTTATTTGAAAATGATACATGGCTTTGGAAGATGGGAAAAAAGATAAAACGTTTTTTATCTCTGAAATATTCTTTAGGATTTGGTATATGATTTTTGCCCTATTTGATAAATAACATTGGAGACCTAGGGGCTCAATAGAAAGTAAGTCTTAGGCTCATTATTACTCCACTCTTAGAGGATTCTTGTCTATCAGTAGTTCCCCTTTGAGAGGGGACGGGTAGACCAGAAAGTAGGGAAGCAAAAAAGGGATTCCAAGTTTTTCTGTTGTGCACATTGTATTTTTCTCAATAAGCTTTCTTGAATTTTGTGGTTCTGCCCACAGCCCTATTCTCTAGGAATTCCCTCCATCCATAGATAGCCCGTTGAAAGGGCAGGCCTGGGCAGTGAGCAGAGGCAGCCAGGCTGAGTGAGAGTCTGTGGTGGGTGAGAGACAGGAGAAAAAAAATCGAGATATTCAAACACACAGACTCCAAAGCTATGTATAATGACCTGCCAGTGGGCAACTGGGAGATTGCCTCCTGAGGATGAATGCCCTAAAAAGGGTCCTAATTTAGGTGGATGTCTATTCCTTGCTATCAGTAATCTCTGACTAAGACGTTTTTGTTTGATGAAAGTAAGCCATCTTTTGAGTAATACTTGCTGGTTCGGGGTGTTTGTGTGGAGTGCCTGTGTGTGTACACGCTCTCGCCTCCACCTCCGGCCTCTAAGAGCTCCGCTCATAGTCTATCCAGGCTTCTGTGTGTTCTCCACCAGTGAAGACACATACCCATTACCAGATGGTAACAATTTTAAATGGAAGAGTTGGTCTCTAGAAACTGAGCTCCCTAAGTATATGTTTAATAGGGTTTATTAATACACAAAATTTTAGGGGTGTTCTATCTAAAACAAGGTCCCGTTGAATACAGGTCCCATTCTCACCTGTCTTTCTCTGGCCAGCAGCATTGTTGCCTTTGCCTTGCAGCATCTTTACACTATGAGGGACCTAAACTGTTACAATCCTTTTCTTTACAGATGAAGAAACTGAGGCCCAAAGAGGTCAAGTGACCTACTTACCCAGGGTCACAAAGTGATGTAGGACAAAGCTAGACTGGACCTCAGGTGTCCTGAAATGTCAAGCCCCATGACACTCCCCTTTCCTCGGGTAGTCTCCTTATCTTGCCAATGCTCACTCCATCCCGGGCTGTGACAGGCCTCTCTTGGCTGGCTGGATCTAAACTTAGACATCCTTTCTTTCTTTTCCAGTGAAGTTTTTCCATATGGTTCTTTATATAATTGGTCCTCAGCTAGAAAAGAAAATGTATGCTGGTGTCAGGAGGTAAACCCTCTAACTGTTCCAAAGTTAGCTTTCTGCCCGCTACACTTTTCAGTTACAGAGCCAAGTAAATCTAGGACAAATGCTCTCATGAATCCCTGATGGGGTCTGTAAAGAAGGATGTTTCCAGGCCCTCAGAGACCTAGCTTGAGAAATGCAAGTAGTTTTAGAAAAAGAGAAAGGCTGCCACTTTTCAAACCACTGCTTTGTCCACCCTCTGAGTCTCTGACCCGCCAGCACAGTATTAGCTCAAACAGACGTGATCCATTCAGCTTCACCCGGCTTGTCATCTCAAATCCCCAACCACATTTGAGGAGCAGCCCTGTTTGGAGGCAAAAGACTACAAAAGAACTAGAATAACAAGCCCAGGAGAAGCAAGAGAGTCAAGAGGGAGAGACCCTTGGCAATGGCCAGAAGCACTGGAGCTGGTGAGCAAAAAGTTAAACAGCATCAGGAAATCTCATTTCCCTGCCATGTTGCTGCCCAGCGCACAGGTATTTGCTACTGCTAGTGTAAGTAGGTGGAAAGCACCAAAAGGGAGGAAATGAAGGCATGCACACAGCTTGTAAATCCTTGGGATGAAGGAAGCAAGCTTCAGAAACAGAAACTAATCAACCGTGAGAGAAATACAGGACCAGCCTTTAAGCATGTGCTTTGAGCCTGAGCTGGGCCCTTCTAAGAACCAAGTACTTCCTGAGGGGGAAGGGGGGAGGGTTGTCCCAAATCCTCCCAGCTCTGTTGCACACTGCTTGGTACAAATAGTAAGAAACACTTGGCATTTCCCCTAGTGCTATCCTGGGCACTCTTTCCAAGTATTAGGCATTCATTTAATCTTCTCCCAAAGTCTGTTATTATCCACATTTTCCAAATGAAGAAGCAAACTGCAAAGTGAATAATCTTCCCCAATTTACATATTTGTCATGGAGAAAAGCCAAGATTAAAACCAAAGTTTCTCTGACTCTAGCACCCACAGTCTAAATCATTAGGCTAATTATCTCTTGCAATGCGCTTGCTGTACGAGAACTTGCTGACCCTCTTGCTAACCATGCTTAGATGCGGCCAGGGTCATTCAGAGGGCCCAGGATTTCTGATCAACTTAAAAGGAATCTACGCTGTTCTGGAATGCCCCATTTCCCCCCTCCTTCTCTCTCTCCTTTTCTCTTTCTCTTCTCATTCCTTTTTCGTTTCCTTCTACATCTCTATTGAAGCTCCCCTTGCCCCAAACGATATTGTTGAAGCCAATATTTGGTTCCGTGTGTCAAAAAGTTTTCTATTTGGGGCCGAAAGTCACACTCTTTCTTTTCCTTTTGTAATTTCCAACTCTTCGTTTATCAGAACTTACTTTCAACAGTCTAACATTTGCAATAAAATGTAAGTGGTTGACAAGTCTCATAAAGGAGGTGCCAAGACCTACCCATAAAGAAATATCACCCAGAGGCCAAGAACCACAGAAGAAATTAGATCAAAATGGAGATTAAGTCACCAAGAAAGGAATCAGTCACAAAGAAAAATTGAAGGTGTCATCAAGGCCAGATGGGCGTGTGGGGAGAAGAGATGGCTAGTAGACTGAGTATATGAACCTCCTTAGCTGAATTTCATACCACCAGCTGGCAGTGGTCCTTCTCCCAAGGCTGCCTCCCTACAACCCAGCCCAGGAAATGGCCAAGCTGTCTTCTCTCCACCCAGCTCTTGCCATCCTTCTTTAGCTGACCCAGAATCCTGATGCACGTCCTGACCAGCATGCGTCTCAAGGCAGCACAGTACCTCCTATCCTGTAGCGTGACTGATTTATCCGGGTCCTGGACGAGGAGTCTTCATGAGCACCATCCCTCCCTCCCTCCACCTTCCTCACCACAAGAAAGTGTATGTGGGGATCACACATAGAAAAGAACATTCCCAGAGATATTCTCAGAAATTGCAGCTTCTCACTGCTGAGATGAACAGAGAGGCTAAGGGAACTGCTATTCCAAGCCATGGAATTACAAAAACAGCCAACATCACTGAGGACCATCTCTCCCTGTTCCTGTGTTTCATTAGCTCAGCATCAACCGACTTAACTAGAACAGACAAAGCCTCATTAAAATATCATGTTGGACGAGATTTAATTCTCAGAATAATGTTAACATCAAACAAGCAATTGGGAGACAGCATTGCTCTGGCCCTGCAAGGGAGTGGGTATTTTGCAAGGTAAGCACTCTCCTTGCCAGTGGGGTTTGGATGCTGGGTGGAGGGAAAATGATTATGGATGAAGAGGCTGTTGCTGTGAGGGTAGAAACTCTATGCTGACTACACCAAGCCCTATTCTCTGAATATTTGGCTTCTCAAAACGTAATTCTTTTCTAAACCCAAGTGCAGTAATGACATCTCTAAACTGACTATTCAGCATTTCTTCCTTACAAGTGAACCACCTGTCCACTGTTAAGAGAAGCTGTCAGATTAACTCTGGAGTTTGCTAGTCATCTTCCCCGTAGAGAGGCTCAGTCAGGTGTGAGGCATTGTGGGAAATATCCCTAAGGCAAAGGAATTTCAGAGGTAGCTTGTTTGGTATAATATAAAGAACATTGCCGTGAGTTAGATCTCACTTTTAGCACTAGCTCAGTCACTGTATTGGGTCGAAGGGTGTGCCCCCCAAATTTATGTCTACCCAGAACCTCCAAATGTGACCTTATTTTGAAATAGGTTTTTTTTTATTGTTTTGTATGGTTTTGTATACGTATAATTAATTAAGTTAAGATGAGGTCATACTGGATTAGGGTGGGCCACACCAATGACGGGTATCCTTATAAGAAGAGGAAAGGCACACAGAGACACACAGAGGGAAGATGACCATGTGAAGACAGGGGCGGAGATTGGGATGGTAAAGCTACAAACCAAGGAGTGCCAAGGACTGCCAGAGGCACCAAAAGTAAGGAAGAAGCAAGAAGGGTTCAGAGTGAGTGTGGCCCTACTAACATCTTGTTTTAGGACTTCTAGTGTCCAGAGTTGTGAGAGAATACATTTCTGTAGTTTTAAGCCATCCAGTTTGTGGTAATTTGTTGTGACACTTGTAGAAAATGAACACAGTCATTAATCAGCTGAGTAAACTTGAACTAGTTATTTATTCTCTCTGAGCCTCGGTTTCTTTGTCTAGACCAGAGTTTAGATCTATGACTTCGGTAAGTTATTTAATCAATTTTCTCATCTTAAAATGAGGTACTATAACTTAGCATTTTGATAAAGAGAATTAGAGTTAACACGTGTAGGGCACTTAGTACATCATAAACATTAATAGGCGTCTCACTAAATATTTGTCACTTAGTATGATGATCTAGGTCTTCACTTAGTATGATGATCTCTAGATAATCTCTTAGTATGATAATCCATGTTGCTGCAAATGGCATTATTTCATTCTTTTTCATGGCTGAGTAATATTCCGTTGAGTGTGTGTGTGTGTGTGTGTGTGTGTGTGTGGATGTGTGTGGATGTGCATGCATGTGCATGCACACACATACACATACACACACACACACACACACACACACACACACACTACATCTTCTTTATCCATTCCTCTGTGATGGACTTTTAGGTTGCTTCTATGTCTTGGTTATTGTAAATAGTGCTGCAATGAACACTGGGGTGCATGTGTCCTTTCGGATTATGGTTTTCTCCGGATATATGCCCAGGAGTGGGATCGCTGGGTCATATAGAAGTTCCATTTTTAGTTGTTTAAGGAATCTCCATAGTGTTTTCCATAGTGGTTGTACCAATTTACATTCATACCAACAGTGTAGGAGGGTTCCCTTTTCTCCACACCCTCTCCAGCATTTATTGTTTGTGGAATTTTTGATGATGGCCATTCTGACTGGTGTGAAGTGATACTTGATTGTAGTTTTGACTTGCATTTCTTTAATAATTAGTGATGTTGAGCATCCTTTCATGTGCTTTTTGGCCATCCGAATGTCAAATTATCACAATTTTATCCTGGCAATCTTAGGGGAGATACTGGTGGGCCAAACTGTACACTCCCATGGATGCAGAGTTTTCCTGTATATGTTTCCAGATTTGATTTAGCCTCACGTGTTATTAAATTTCTACTCTGTGTAAGACTCAACAGTAGCAGAAATAAGGAAGGACCCAATTTCTGTCCATAAAGAGCTTTTAGGCCAGTAGTGGGGTAGTGAGTGGAGGGCAGTCAGATACGTCTACAAGAAACTGATGTGAGGCATGATAGGATCCTGTCCTCATTCTTTGAAGGTTGAGAAGAGAGATAAATCAGTAACATTCTGAAACAGCACAAACCTATGTCTTATCTTACAGCCAGGGAACACGTTTCTTACCAAGTAGTGGTAAGGTCATTTCACCTCCTGTCCCCAGCCTAGTGCCCTTACAGGGCAGTTTGGAGGATAAAGGCCTTCATTTTCCTGAAAAGCCTACTCTGAAGATTGCCATTTCCAAGAAAGTTAAAAGTCTAGAAATTGAAGCATAAAACAGTATGCTCAGTGCTGGGAATATACTGGTGAGAAAAACAGTCGAGATCCTTGCCCTGATAAGGTTTTATTCTCACAAGGGAGACAGACATCAACTGGTCATCACTAAATTGAAGGTGAAAATGTTTTGTACTAAGAGAATAGCTAATAGAGAGAATTTTTCTAGCTGTGGAGGTCAGGGAGGTTGTCCTGAAGAAGTGATGTCTGAGGTGAGATTTGAGTTTATCTCGGTGAATAGGGGAGAAAGGAGCATTCCAGACAGCATGGGCAGCATGTGCAAAGGCCCTGAGATGAGCAGGGCTTGACTAGTAGAAAGGATAGAGTCGAACTCAGTACCAGTGCTCTGGAAGAGCAAAGGCAAGGCACAGAGGGCAGAGGAGCCTGCTGAGTGAGACGGCAGCAAGACCATGAAGGGCCTTGTCAGCCATGTTAAGTTTGGTCCTTATCCCAAGAGAAATGTGAAGCCACTTGCAAGCTGAGAAGTTTGCCGCACACAGTGTGGTTCATGGATCGACAACACGGGCGTCACAGGGGGAGCAAGTTAGAAAAGCAGAGCTCAGGCCCAACCCACACCTACTGCTGAAACAGAATCTCTTCCCCACTTGATTGGCTTGCATATTAAAGTTTGAGGAACACCAGCTTAGAACGTTTTCAGGTCGTGTAGGAATTGCACAGTGTGGAACATCTACCCGAAACATTTGTGTTATTTAGTATGTGTGCATGCGTGCATGCGTGTGTGTGTGTGTGTGTGTGTGTGTGTGTGTGTGTGTTAGGCAGGGACGATAATAAATCCCAACAAAGACACCTGGTTAATGGTGTCCTGTTGTCCTGTGAACGCTTTCCTTGAGAGCGTTTTCTACTGTGTCAGGGCTCCTCTGTGCACTTGGGACAGTGCTGAGTATGTTTAGTATGCTCCATAATCATATGTGGCCCAAGGAAGCCTCTCTCCATAGTGGCACATCGCTCAGGCATCTTGGTGGGGCCGGCTCCTGCGCCTGTCAGACACCTCTAATTGATCAGCCTTCTTTTTACCCTGCGTTTAGACATGGCCTGAGACTCTCTCCACACAGTTCACCTGTGCGTACCAGTTGATCTAAATTGCAAGATTAGATCAATTTCCCACCCTCAGTTTCTTTGGGCAAGGCATAAGAATGAATTTCTGCAACAATCAGCATTTCTGAAGCTTCAAATATATTTGCCCACGGTCCTTTAGGCTTGCAAGCCTAATTTCTAGGAATACCTTTCCAGGAGGGGAGCAGAGTCGCAGCCCCTTGGAGCTTGGCCACGAGGGGCCGTGAGGGTCACACGGTAGGCTCCCCAGCCAGAAAAGGAGGAAGAGATACCAGCTTAGGGAGCCTGCTTCTCGCAAAGGCACCGACAGCTCAGGGAGGAACAGCAGAGACTTCTCCAAGAAAGCATTTGTCTTTTTGAACCATCAGAGCTACCTCTGGGTCTGCAAAGAAGGATGACTGGAAGCTGTTCAGAAGGACAACTTAGGAGCTGGGCAGCTTCAGCTACCACAAGCTTAGACAGAGATGGATGGGTTGTCAAACACCAAAAATTAATCCTGAGTCTCTGACCCAAGCAAGATTCCCAGCAGCATGAGTGTCCAGCTTCATTTTTTCTATTTATAAAAGAAGAAACTAATCTTTCTCTCCCCCCAACACATGCATAGAGGTGAATGATAAAACTGGATTTGCCACTGACTGTCCCAAATACAGTATTTGGTCAGTGCTTTCAAGAACAAGCATTTTTCTGTACACTCAGATACAGGACTGTGATCAAATGAGATTGATTGTGTCTGAATGGATCAACTTTATTATTCTGGAGTTATGTGGACTTGGCCTAGATCAGCATTTAGTTTGTATCCACTTGGTAGATTCAAAAAGACCTCTGGACACTCCCATATTTGAGTTTCCTTTGAAGCCTAGTGGTAAGAGGGACGAGCAAGAAACTCAGGACACAGCTCCAGTCCTCAGCATCATTGCCATCATTAAGTGACATTATATCCATGTGACATCAGCAGAGGCAAACACATGGCAGACTAATAAACAGAGTTAACATCGACTGACCAAACAGAAGGATTTGGGTAGTGAGGAAAAACCAACGAGGCATAGTTAACGATGCAGTACATAACACTACAGTACAATGGGATATAGAGTAACAGTATAGCACAGTATTGCTAACCAAGGCTGCAGGCTCAAAGGAAGAGGGGGAGACATAAGCTGAATGCTAGGAGTTGAAATAAAAAAAGTTGTGCTGTTGAGCAGGTCATCCAGTGGCTTCCTTGAGCACGTTCAGAAATTCTGAGTTGACACAATACACCTTACATCTAGAACAGTCTTCCCAAGGAGACAGTCAAGGATGCCTCAGATTGGCAGATCTTGAAAGGATGATCATTGAAACAGGTAGACATTTTTCCAAACACAAGTTGCTTCTCTGCAATGTTCAGAAAGGCTTACTCTGAAACACAAAATGTAAGCAGCTAATTCCAGCTTTCATATCTGAGTACTATAATTTCTATATTCCCCTGGGAGTTATTCCATCATAGTTTTATTTCATTACTGTGTTCAGTTCTATGCACGGCATGAAAAGCTAACTTTGAGGCACCAAATTCCGTAATGCTGATTCAATATTTTTTTATACTTTAGCTAACTCCTCTGGGGAAAGTACTTTTGAGATGTATTCCCGTTTGAGAGAGCCATGGTTGTGCTAATGTCCACAAAGCACACTGCTGAGCAAAAGACGTGGATCTGAGTGTGTTCATGGTGCATCCTTGGCATGAGTGTAAGGCTCTCTGTACAATGAGGAAAGTGTCTATTTATTATTTATTAAAATGGTAACTTTCTATGTTTTCCAACTTTATCAAGAAGTAATTGATGTATAACATTCTGTAAGTTTAAGGTACACAACTCTGTTAATTTGCTACACCTACATGTTGCAAAATGATTACCACAGTAGGGTTAGTTAAAACCTACATCACCTCACATAACCGCCACTTCTTTTTTGGATGAAGGGAGAGAGAAATGGGTGTCTTTGGCAGGATCCCGCATAACTGGGGAGGCTGGGTACTCTCTCGCATGATTTCACTTTCCCTTGAGAGGAAATCATACTCTGAGAAAGTCTCTCTTGGCCCTGAGCTATGCTGCCTTAGGGGAGGGGTGATACAGAAAAAGTTTCCAATGTGTCCAAACTCCTTTTTTTTTCTTTTGTTGCTCCATTGGTGTGCTAGGACTTCTCCACTGGAAACCTTGACTCCCGCAAATGCTTTCTGGTCTGTGGGTGATTGCTTAAGCCAGTGTTTTTCGGGGTCTCCTGGACCACACCCGACAGGGGCTGGAGCTGGATCGTGAGCCACTGTAGGGTCCGCTACTGGGACCAGATGTCTTGTCTGCCTATTACCTGATGCGTGCGCGGGCGAGGCTGCTCTCGGGTCCCACGGCATGTGGTGCTGGATACCAAAATTCTCACAATGACACTTTTGTCTATGGATGGATGCCAAATTGTTATTGTTGGGAGAGGGACATGACAGGGTATGCCTTATTCAGCCGTGTTGCTGGTGTAAGCTGTCAGTTCATTTAGAAAGTTGCTCAAAGCAGTTGATTTCAAACAGAACATCTGCATTAGGTATGGAATTTAAATGAATTGTTTGAAATTCATTAATGCAGTGGTTTTAATGAGGAGTGAGAGGATATATAAAGGAGCCTTGATGTTATTTAGCTCACTTGCTTGAAATGGAGATCTAAAACCAGAGTGACATAGACTTTAAGCAGTAAATAAAAGTAATTACAACCCAAGAAATAACCTTCTGCTCAATTCTGATCAGATACAATGGGAAAAAAATGCATTTAGATCTGGACACCTCTTAACAAACATAAATTTTCATGGAAAAGTGTCCAGGGTGGTGAAGTATTTAGAAACTGCATCATGTGAGGAACGAAAGAGGCTGCCTAGCCTAATTTTAATCTGGGGAGGAAGCCTTCAGAAAAAGTGTCTTTTTTTTTTTTTTTTTTTACGGTACACGGGCCTCTCACTGCTATAGCCTCTCCCGCCGCGGAGCACAGGCTCCGGGCCCGCAGGCCCAGCGGCCATGGCCCACGGGCCCAGCTGCTCCATGGCATGTGGGATCTTCCCGGACCGGGGCACGAACCCGTGTCCCCTGCATCGGCAGGCAGACTCTCAACCACTGCACCACCAGGAAACCCAGAAAAAGTGTCTTTGAATGACTGAAAAACTGCTGTGTGGAAGTAAATTCCTCCTGTGTTGTTCTAGGGGGGCAGAAGCCATAAAGAAGTAAAGCACAATGACAGAATTTCCAAGCTATCAGAACTGCCCAGTGACTGAATCGGGGTGGCAGCAGCAGAACAAGATGTGACATAGCAGCTGAAAGACCCATTTGGGACAAAAAAGAAAAAAGAGAGCTAGGTCAAAGGGTGAGGAACTGAGTTCTTTTTCCTGATTCAAATTCTCTATAAAAAAGGAACCAGAACAAGGAGAGGTTTTTTAAAACAAACAAACAAAAATAAACTTTAAGAACCGTTTTAGATGTACCAAAGAATTAAGATAGTACAGAGAGCTCCCATATACCCCACACCCAATTTCCCCTATTATTGTAGTAGCTTACATTAGTATGGTACGTTTATTACAATTAGTAAACTAATATCGACACAATATTGTTAGCTTACTTAAGTTCATACTTTATTCAAATTTCCTTAGTTTTACCGAATGCCTTTTCAGGATCCCATCCAGGATGCCACGTTCCACTTAGGTGTCATGTCTCCTTAGGCTCCTCTTGGCTGCAGAAATTTCTCATGCTTTCCTTGTTTTCGATGAGCTTACCAGTTTTGAGGAGTACTGGTCAAATATTTTGTAGGATGCCCCTCAAAGGGATTTGTCTGATGTTTTCTCATAATTAGACTAGGATTATGGGTTTGGGGGAGGAAAACCACTGAGATAAAGTATCATTTTTATCACCTCACGTCAAGGGTTCATATGATATGTAGTTTATCACTGTTGTTGTTGACCTCGATCACCTGACCGGGATAGTGTTTATCAGGTTTTCCCCTGTAAAGTCACTTTTCCCCACTTTTCCTTGCTGTCCTCTTTGGAAGGAAGTCACTGTGTGGATCCCACTCTTAAAGAGTGGGATTTATGCTCTCTTCCCATCCCCTGAGAGTGGAGTAGCTACATAATTCATGCGGAAGTCCTCTGCAAGGGAAATTTGTCTCTTCGTCAATTATTTATTTATTCAATTATTTATTTATATCAGCAAGGACTCACGGATATTCATTTTATACTTTGGGTTATAATCCAATACTACTTTGTTTTGTTGCTCAAATTCTTCTGGCTTTGACCCCTGCGAGTTCTTTCAGTTGGCTCCTGTGCTCTTTCCACATAACTCATCAATGTAGGTTTTGTTTTGTTTTTGAGCACTTCCTTCCTTTTAGGCACTTGAAGAAGCTCCAGGCTCATCTTGTATATTTACTGCCCCAGTACTAGCATCAGCCATTTCTCCAGGGAATCCTGGCTCCTTTTAACGGAAGATGGTATTATAGACCAAGATCTGGGTGCTAGATGTGTTCATTGCTGCTGGGTTCTTCTTGCTTTTGCACCATCTCTGCTGACAAAACAAGGACACATGTGTGTATATTAAACCACTTATATACATTTATCCATAAATATTTCCATATGTAGCTATCTGTAGGTATATGAATACTGAGTTCATACTGATGTCTTCAACTCTCATCTATTACCACATGGACTATTCCAGCCTTCTCCCCTTGCTTAACTCTGATCCCCACTTGAACAGTAAGAAACCTGGCTCCCACAGTCCACCATCCATTTACTTAATTGTTCAATTCCAGTGTCTTAATTGTTCATCTGAACCCCCATAGGAAACAACTCTTTCAGCTAGTGTACAGTGTTTATGTGTGGCTCCTTTTGCCTTTAGTCTTGCAGACTCCAAAGTTACATAGGTCAGCACCTTTCCTCTCACCCCTTTAATGAGGTAGTTTCATTTATTTTTGATACAGTTAGATTCTCTTGTCACAGTCTGAATTCTTTCCTGGAATTCCTTGACCTCATTTGTTTGTTTTTGTTTTTAAATTTGCCTTCATTAAGATTCACTCTTTGTTCTGTAAAATTCTGTGGGTTTTGAAAATAATATCATGTACCTCCAATTAAAGAATCATACAAAATGGTTGCCCTATATTGCCTGTGCTTCCCCTATACAGCCCTTTATTTCTCCCCTGAAAGCCCAGGCAACCACTGATCTGTTTTCCATCTCTATAGTTTTGTCTTTTTCAGAATGTCATATAACCAGAATCATTCAGTTCATAGCCTTTACAGGCTGGCTTCTTTCACTTAGTAATGTGCATTTAAGGTTCATCCATTCTTCTCGTGGCTTGAGAGTTCATCTCTTTTTACCAGTGAATAATATTCCATTGGGAACAAACCACAAGTTGTTTATCCATTCATCTATTGAACAACATCTTGGTGGCTTCCAGTTTTTGTTAATTATGAATAAAGTTGCCATAAAACATTCACTTGCAGATTTTTCTGTGGACATAAGTTTTCAGTTAAGTTGCATAAATACTTAGAAGTGTGATTCCTAGATTGTAAGGTAAGAATATGTTTCCTTTTATTAAAAAAAACGCCAAACTGTCTTCCAAAGTGACAGTACTATTTTTCATTTCCACCAGCAATAAAAAAGAGTTCTTATTGTTTTGCTTCCTTGCCAACATTTGGTATTGTCAGGTTGATTTTCGTTTTGTTTTCTTGGCCATTTTAATAGGTATGTGGTAGTGTCTCATTGTTGTTTTAATTTGAAATTCCTTAATGATAGATATTGTTGAAAATCATTTCGTATGGTTATTTTCCACCTGCTTATCTTCTCTGATGAGAGGTATGTTCAGATGTTTTGCCCATTTTTTTTTTTTTTTTTTTTTTTTTGTGGTACACGGGCTTCTCACTGTTGTGGCCTCTCCCGTTGCGGAGCACAGGCTCCGGACGTGCAGGCTCAGTGTCCATGGCTCACAGGCCTAGCCGCTTCGCGGCATGTGGGATCTTCCCGGACCAGGGCACGAACCCATGTCCCCTGCATCGGCAGGCGGACTCTCAACCACTGCACCACCAGGGAAACCCTGCCCAATTTTTAATTGGGTTGATTGTTTTCCTTTTGTTGAGCTTTGAAAGTATTTGTATTTTGGATATAAGTCCTTAATCAGATACATGTTTTGCAAATGTTTTCTCTCAGTCTGGGGCAGTCTTTTTATTCTTTTAATAGTGTTTTTCACAGACCAGAATGGTTTAATTTTAATAAAGCCCAATTTATCAATTTTTTTCATGAATCATATTTTTTGTGTTGCATCAAAAAAACCTCATCATCAAATCCAAGGCCACCTAGATTTTCCCTTATATTTTCTTCTAGAAGTTTTATAGCTTTGCATTTTACATTTAGATCTACAATCCATTTTGAGTTAATTTTTGGGAATGGTGCAAGGTCATGAGCCTTTTTTTTCTCTTTGCATTTGGTCATCCAATTGTTCCAGTAGTATTTGCTAAAAAGACTGTCTTTTCTCTATTCAATAGCCTTTGATCCATTGATGTGTTAACTCTCTTTGTATGGATTTATTTCTGGGCTTTCTATTCTGTACCACTGATCAATGTGGCTTTTTCACCCCCACCAATACCATACTGTACCTTTGTAGAAAGTCTTGACATCCTATCATGTCAGTCCTCCAACTTTGTTCTTCAGTGTTTTGTTTTTTGCAATCTTTTGCCTTTCCATATAAACGTTAGAATAAGATTATCGATATCTATAAAATAGTTTGCCTGGATTTTGACTGGTATTGAATTGAATCTTTAGAAGAAAGCTTGGGAAGAATTGACATCTTAAAAATATTGAGTCTTCCTATTGATGAACACAGAATCTCTCTCCATTTATTTTGATCTTCTTTTATTTTTCTTATCAGTTTTATAGTTTTCTGCATACAGACCTTGTACATATTTTGTTAAATACATAACTAGGTATTTCATTTTTGTTCTACTGTAGATGGTGTTGTGTTTTTAAATTTTAAAATTCCAATTGTTCATTGGAATTGAGAGATTACATTGGTGTATGAAAGAGAGGGGGATTTGGGAGAGGAAGAGAGAGAGGAAGGAGGAGAGGGGGAGGGAGAGAGAGAGACAGGGAGGATTGGCTCACAGGATTCTAGTGGGGCCGGCAAGTCCAAAATTTGTATGTCAAGCTGGTAGGCTGGAAATTCAGGTAAGAGCTGATGTTGCAGTCTTAAGTCCAACATTTTCAGGGCAAGGAAGGCAGGCTGGAAACTCTGGGAGGTTTTCTGTGTTGCAGTCTTGGGGCTAAATTCCTCCTTCTGTGGGAAACCTTAGTCTTTATTCTTAAGGCCTTCACTTGATTCCATGAAGTCTCCCCATGTTATGGAGGGTAATCTGCTTTATTCAAAGTCTATTGATTTAAATGTTAATCACATCTAAAAAAATCTTCATAGCAATATCTAGACTAGTGTTTGACCAAGCAACTGGTCATGATGGTCTAGCCAAGTTGACACATAAAATTAACAATCACATTAGTGTACCCTCTGATTCTATATATTTTCTGGAAGAGATTTGGTGTTATTTTACTCTTAAATGGTTGATAGAATCTACCAATGAAATAATGTAGGCCTGGTGCTTTATTTTTGTAGCATTATTAATTATTGGCTGCATTTCAATATAGACCTTTTCAGATTGTCTGTTTCTCCATGAGTGAGTTTTAATAGTTTGTGTCTGTCAAAGAATTGGTCCATTTCATCTCAGTTCTCATATTTATGAGCATAGAGTTGTTCATAATATTCTTTTATTATTCTTTTAATGTCCAAGAGAGCTATAGTGATGACCCCTCTTTCATATCTGATATAGTAATTTCTGTTTCTCCTTTTTTTCCTTGGTTAGCCAAATAATCATTTTCCCTCACTCTGTACAATTTCATTGATTTCTGCTCTAGTTTGTATTTTCTCCTTCTTGCCTTAGGCTTGATTTATTATACTATCTCTGTTTTTTAAGTGGAATTTTTAGATTATTGATTTTACATCTTTCATCTTTCCATACATATATACGCATATATATATATATATATATGCATTTTAGTACTATGTATTTCCCTCAAGTACTGCTTTGCTGCATCCCACAAATTTTTTTTTTTTTTTTTTTTTTGTGGTACATGGGCCTCTCACTGCTGTAGCCTCTCCTGCTGCGGAGCACAGGCTCCGGACACATAGGCTCAGCGGCCATGGCTCATGGACCCAGCTGCTCTGCGGCATGTGGGATCTTCCTGGACCGGGGCACGAACCCATGTCCCCTGCATCGGCAGGCGGACTCTCTACCACTGTGCCACCAGGGAAGCCCCCATCCCACAAATTTTGATATTATATTTTCATTTTCATTTAGTTCAAAATATTTTAAAATTTCTTTGAGATGCCTTCTTTGGTATATTTGTTGTTTAGAAATGTTGTTTAATCTCCAAATATTTGGGGATTATCCAGCTGTCATTTTATTATTGATATGTAGTTTAATCTCATTGTGGTCTGAAAACACACTTCGTATGATTTTAGTTCTTTTAAATTTGTCAGGTTATGTTTTATGACCCAGAATGTGGCCTATCTTGGTGAATGTTCCATATGAGCTTGATGAGAATATATATTCTCCTGATATTGGATAAAGTATTCTATTAACGCTAATTAGGTCCAGCTGATTGATGATACTGCTTAGTTCAACTATCTTAGTGATTTTTGCTTGGTAGATCTGTCAACTACTGATAAAGGGTTATTGAATTTCTGACTATAGTAGTAGATTTGTCTATTTCTCCTTGTAGTTCTATCAGTTTTTGCCTCATGTATTTTGATGCTCTGTTCTCAGATGCATATACATTAAGGGTTATATCTTTTTGAAGAATTGAGCCCTTTATTATTATGTAATGACCCTCTTTAGCCCTGATAATTGTCCCTTTCTCTGAAATACGCTTTGTCTGAAATTAACATAGCAACTCCAGATTCTTTTTAAAATTAGTATTAGTATGGTATATCTTTCTCCAATCCTTTATGTTTAATTTATCTGTCTTCATGTTTGAAGTGGGTTCTTCATAGACTACATGTAGTTGGATGTTGGATTTTTATCTGATATTACAGTTTCTATCTTTTAATTGATGTACTTAAACCATTTTACATTTAAAGTGATTATTGATCTAGTTGGATATATACTTACTATACTTACAACTATTTCCTCTTCTTTGTATTTCTTTATTTCTTCCTTTTTCCCCCCTTTTCTGATTTCAATTGAGCACTTTATATGCTTACATTTTCTCTCATCTCTTATCATATCAGTTATATTTCTTTTGAAAAAATTTTAGTGGTTTCCCTATAGTTTGCAATATACATTTACAACTAGTCTAAGTCCACTTTCAAATAAAACTGTACTGCTTCCCAGATGGTGCAAAAACTTTGTAACAGAGTATTCCTAATCCTTCCCTTCCATCCCTTATAAAAATGCTGTCATTCATTTTACTTATATATATGGTATAATCACATAATACGTCTTGAACAGTTATCTATGATACCAATTTAGAATAAGAAAAAAAAAAGGTTTTTAACCTACATCTATTCCTTCTCTGATGCTTTTCCTTCTTTATGCAGGTCCCATTGTCTGAGCTATATCATTTTTCTTATCTCTGAAGAACTTCTTTTAACGTTTCTTGCAAGGCTGGTTTGCTGGCAATGAATTAGCTCTGTGTTTGTTTGTGAAAGTTTTATTTTCCTCACTTTTGAAGGTTTATTTCAGTGGATACAGAATTCTTGGGTGGTGAGGTTTTCTTCCTTTCAACACTTTAAATATTTCACTCCACACACTTAACTTCTTAAATGGTTTGTTATGAGAAGTCTGTTATAATTTTTATCCTTTTTGCTCTAATGATAAGGTGTTTTTCCCTCTGGCTCCTTCCAACATTTTGTCTTTGGTTTTCTGAAATTTGAATATGATATGCCTTGGTGTAGAATTTTTATTTTTATTTTGCTTGGTGTTCTCTCAGCTTGCTGAATCTGTGGTTTGGTGTTATTGATTGAGAGAAGTTCTCAGTAATTTTTATTTCTGTATTTATTCTACTTCATTTGTTTTTTCCCAATTAAGTATAGGTTATATACCTTTTTAAGTTATCTTGTAGGTCTTGGGTATTACTTTCCGACTTATTTTCATTCCTTTTTTCTCTTTGTATTTCAGTGTGGGAAGTTACTAACGTACCTTTAGACTCACTGATTTTTTTTCTTCTGCTGTGTCTAAAACCGTTTATTAAAGGCATTCTATATCTTACAGTGTTTTTTATTTCAGCATTTCCTTTTAATTCTTAAAGTTTCCGTCTCTACACTTACATTACCCATCTGCTCTTGCATGTTGTGTACTTTTTCCATTAGAGGATTTAACAGATTAATCATAAATGTTTTAAGTTCTCAGTCTAATAATTCCAAAATCTGTGTCATATTTGAGTCTCATTCTGATGCTCACTTTGTCTCTTTAGACTCTTTTTTTCTTGCCTTTTAGCGTGACTTGTAATTTTTGTTGAAAGCTGGGCATGATATATTGGGCAATAGAAACTGAGGTAAATTGGCCTTCAGTGTGAGGTTTTATATTAATCTATCTATGACTCAAGTTGTGTTTAATGTTTGATGTAGCTGTGGATGCAAGGGCTTCAAATTCCTCTCTAGTGTCTTTGGTTTTCCCCACTGTTGTCTTTGGGTTTCCCTAAGTACTCCTTCTTAAATAGAGTCTGTGCCTTGCAACTCTTCTAGTTGCATTGCACTGTTATTGTACTGGAGCACTGGTGATGTGGTGGTAAGGCACAGGGAAGAGAAAATGTTCTATGATCTTACAATTAGGTCCCAGTCTTTTAGCGGGCCTTTCTCCCTGGGCTAACACCCTTACAAGTGTTTCTTAGCTTTACCTTCTATTTCTTTAGGTGAGACAGAAAGACTACAGGGGGCTGAGGTTGGGTAATTGCCCTTCTACCATCTGCCTTGGTAAGATAAGGTGCTGATAAATTCTTTTTCATTGGAGAGTAGGCCTTTGTTGTAGAGAATGCTCAGAGTATATTTCAAAGTGTTTACTTTTTCCCTCCTCCTGCCAGAACCATGAGGTGATTTTTTTTTTTTTTTTTTTTTTTTTTGGCTCTTCATCATGAGAACCTGGTGGGTACCTGAAGTTAAAAACCACAAAAGTTTAGCTCACTCAAGAAACAGCCCCCAGGGGTTTCTCACTGTCAAGTTACCCACATTCCACCTCCAGCAATTCATCAAAATTGCCATTTAAATATTCCTACCAGTTTATGACACCAAGGACTTTCACACTAGGGAAGCAGAATCCCCTGGGTTCCTAAAGAATCCCCTGGCCATGATTTTCTGTATTTTGGGATGGTGATTTGTCCTGAAACCTCAATTATCTGATAAGCCCAAGAAAAGTTGTTGATTTTCAGTTTGTTAAGCTTTTTTTCTTGTTATTGTTTTAAGTATGAGAGTGATGATTACCAAGCTTTTTTTTTTTTTTTTTTTTTCCCCAAGCTTTTTACATGATGTAGCTGAAACCAGAAAACTTTGGGAGAATGAGGCAAGGAAATAAATTACAAGAGAGGTGCAGATTTATAACTTTATATTTTTAGTCTCAAAAAAGATTTTCAGCTGTGTCCTACTTTTTCTCCCATCAAATGAAGGAGTCTGTGAGTGTACAGCAAAAGATGTTGATTTTCAGCCATAGAGATGGTGAGACATCCATTCAACCAATTTGAGGTAACTAAAACTCAGAGAAGGCAGATTTCTTAGGCTTTCATCTGATGTGGCATGGAGGGAGGGCATGAACTTCTCATGATATCTATGTCATATTATGTCTGGGTGCTCTAGCAGATGGCCCAAAGCTGGAAAAATACTGTTCTCATTTGCTAGCATTTTTCTTTTTTTTCTTTTATTAAGGCAGAAATTTATTAACTCATTGTTAATGTTTGTATTATTTGCTTAATCATCCACTATATATAGACAGATCCTTTTTTGTCTGAACTATTTGTTAATTGCAGACTTCTTAATGCTTCTCTCTATACATCTCCTAAGAATAGGAATTCTCCTCAATAACTACAATATAATAATCACACTCAGAAAATTTAATATAGACTCAATATGATTATCTAATATCCAATTCATTTAAAATTTCCCAAATTCTTCCCAAGAGATTATTTATTGCAATGTTTTGATCCATTATTCAGTCAAAGATAATGACTTGATTTAATTGGCATGTATCTTAAGTTTTCTTTGATCTAGAATAGTTGCCCAAACTTTTTTTCAGGGGTTCTTTTATGACATTAACAATTATTAAGAATCCAGAATATTTTTCAGAGTGTCCCTATCTTTGTGTTTGTCTTATTGTTTTCTGATGACTTGATTCAGGTTGAACATCTCAGGCGGGGATTCTACATTGGTTATTTTGTGTTCTTTTAAGGAATCACTTCAGGGGACACAGGACATCAGGTTTTACCTCCATTGGTGACATTACATTTGATCACCTGTTTAAAGTGATCCACCAGAATTTTCTATTATGCTGGAATCTTTTCACATTTGTAATTAATAAGTAAATTGTGGGGAGGCATTTTGAGATGTTGTGAATCTTTGGTTCCCCAGAATTCTTTTCCTCAGTAGTTTAAACATCATCGATGTTTCCTTCCTGAACCAATTTTTAGCTGCTCCGTGGCATGTGGGATCTTCCTGGACCAGGTCACGAACCCATGTCCCCTGCATCAGCAGACGGACTCTCAACCACTGCGCCACCAGGGAAGCCCTCCTCTATATTTATTACTTGGCATTCTTCTGTAAAATAGAGCTTCATACCTCCTCTCTACTTTTTAATACTAGTAAGAATGCATGTATATATGTATGTATGTGTGTATACATACTGGGCATTAAAGGAATTTGAAGCCCCTAGCACCTACAGCTATAGATATATCAGCATGAGCTACTGGAATCCTTTTTATTTAGTGTATCATAATACATTCCTGTTATTTTTATTTTTATACTCAGTTATACCCTAATTTGTCCAGTGATTACCTCTTAAAACTGGCTGTGGAATCCTTTTGACACGTTCCCTTTAGTCTTTGAACAAGTTCTTATTTTCTGTTACAACTAGATGTTCCAGGTTTGCTTTATTCCTTCTATTTGGAAGACCTAGAATCAATCATTTCTCAAAGAGCCCAGATTACTTTTAGTGGGAAACAGTATTTAGAAATCAAAATCTGGGCGCTAAGTGTGCTCATTGTTACTGGGGTGCCATTGCTCCTATCCCCTTTTGGTGGACAAAGCTAGAACATATTTTTGAACTCCTATCCATACTAATATCTTTAGTTCAATCCAGTATCACAGAATTCTTCATCTTTTTCCATATTTGTATCTTCTCTCATTGTGAGAACCAATATTGTACAAATAGGCATAGTAATAACTCTGGTTCCCAGCATCAATATTTTTACTCATTTGCTCAAATCTACAATACACAAAAATAAATAGTTTCAGAGTTGCTACATCAATACCACTACCAACAACAAATCTCCTAAATAAATTTCAAGATTTCTTTGCTGTTCTTTTTGTCTTTAGAATAAATCTCAATGAAGGTATCTGGAGTAGTGTGTTCAAAACTTACTTGAACAAATCCTATTTATCTTTTGTGTAATTTTGATGTCTATTTGTTATAAAGAAAATATAAATTGCCTGTTCATATTAAATTTTATCCTTCTTCCCATCTTTGTCAATATATTTTGATTGTTTGAGTGTGTAAACCTAGAATCAAAGGAAAAACTAAAAAAAAAGATATGCTCAGAGATGTACTGATTCTTTCTCTTTCTCTGGCACCCTATTCCCACCCATCCCCTCTGGGTTATTAATTAGGTAGCTAATTTCATTAGTTTCTGGCTTATTTATCCTTCTAGTATTTCTTTTTGCAAAAATAATAGACATTTTCTTATTCTCTGATTTTTTTTACATAAAGAGTAAAATACTATATATAATCTTTTGCACATTGCTTCTTTCCACTGAAAGACACATATCCTGAAGATCACTCCGTATCAGTTCATAAATAGCCTCCTCTTTTATTTTTATGGATGTATAGTACCTCATTATGTGAATGTATAGTAGTTTATTCAGCCAAACTTCTAAGGATAGGCATTTAGTTCATTTCCAGTATTCTGCTACAATAAATAACGCCTCAGTGAATAATCTTGCTCATGTGCTGTTTGTTTTTTTTTGATATTATTGCAGATAAATCTTCAGGGTAAGTTCCTAGAACTTGAAACAAAAGGTTTTTCAGGGTTTTTTTTTTTTTTTTTTTTTTTACTTGCCATGAACAATTAGACTCAATTTTGAAAGCAGATTTTATTATTTGTTTGTATTGTGGAGGTGTGGGGAAGCAGATAAGAATATTTTGGTCATGTAAAAGTACCAAAACTGAGACAATGAGGAATCAAACTCTTGAGTGTAATAATAATTTAAAAGTTAAACTTAACTGTTGCGAATCTCCATCAGGAGGCAGGCCTAAAATTGGAAGTAATGAGGAAACTAGATTTATTCTCACTCTGGACCTCAAAATAAACAAAAGAGCTGGGAACCAGCATGGTTGCCATACTGCCAACTCCATGGGTGCTGTGTTTGTGGAATAGATATTGAATGGTGTCCCCCAGGAGTTATGGCATGTGACAGCCCTGGGAACTTGGACTACAGAGAGGGATAGAGCTATTCAGATCATCGACATTGGGCACCAAAAAGAAGGGTGTCACTATGGACTGGAGAAATCAGGAGTATCTGGACAGCATCAACAACAAAAATCTGTTTTGGAGCAATTGGATGGATTCGACTCCATTCAACGCACATTTATTTGGCACACACTGTATACAAAGTTCTGCAGGAACTTGGAAAGCAAGCTCTCCACATGTACCTACTATATGCCATAGACTATACTATTCATTATTTCAGTTATCATTAACAGGTTTGTAGTGAGGTAATATCAATATCCCCATTATATAGATGGGGAAGCTGAGGTTCTGGGTGGTTCAGGTATATGTCAGATCAACCTATTTCAAATTGCAGTTCAGCTCCTTACTAGCTGTGTGATCTTGGCTAATTCAGATAACCGGAGACTCAGTCTTCTCATCTGTAAAAAGGGGAGGATAATAGGAAAATTGGCAACACAATCTAGAGCAGCCTGGTGCCATCAGCATGTGTGTCACCTGGCGACGTTGTAGAAATGCTACTCTCAGGTTCCACCTCAGAACCAGAATCTCAGAGAGTGGGTTTAGCAGTCTGTGTCTTCACAAGCCCTCCAGGTGATTCTGATTTTTGGAGTTGGAAAACCAGTTGTGTAGAGGTTAAGAGCATGGATTCTGGGTCCTGACTCCATGGGTTTGAATGCTGGCAAGACTGTACTTTTTAGCTGTGTGATACAAGTTACTTAATGTGAGTTCAATCCTTTGAAAGTGGATATAATGATAGTACCTACCTCGTTGAGATTGCTCCGAGGATTTAATGTACATAAAACAAAACAGTGCCTGGCACATAGGGAGTATTACAGTGAGTATTTTAAAGCTTTTTGTTAAACAGAATAGATAAAAATAAAGGTTGCTGGGGGGTTTTAGATAGTGTGTATAAATTGTGCTTGGCATATAGTAAGCCTCAACACATGTTAACAGTTATTATTGTTAGTAGTGATAATGCCGTAATAACTTGTTCTAAAGTCCCAGAGCCAGTAAGGGAAAGCACTAGGACTGGAATGAACTCTGTCCATTTCTAATGTCTGTACCCTCCCTGTACATTACACTGTACCCCACATGAACAGTCTCTGCTTTCAGGGGAGATAAATATAAAAAGTCCACACTAAGCAGGTGGACATCATGGCAGAGATCAACCTAGGAGCTGTGGACAGATGCATGCAGACAGAGCAGCAAGAAACAGAAATGCTGTTGGCCTCAGAGAGAGGAGGATATCGGTATTGGGGAAGTGATGGAGGGAAGAAGTTGATGACCTGCTGGGTAAGAATTGAAAGGGACACATCATTTCAGCTGGAAACACTCAAAACATCATTATTTCGAAATTGCTGAGCAAATTCAACGGCTGGTATTCCTGTGCTAATGTGTTAATAATAATTCTGCAGTTAGGGACAAGCCTGAGCTTTTAGCATTCAAGGCCACTTAAATTTTAAAGAGTCATCTTATGGAAAGTTTTAATTAGCTCTGGATTGTAACTAACATTCTCTTTAAAACTGTGGTGGGCGTTTGATGAGGTCTGATTTCCAGTGGATGGAAATTAAAGCTGGATTTTACTCATTGCTCTGCCTTTGGGGCCAAGGCAGTTCATCTTATCTGTGGCTCAGCTTGAGCTCCACGTAGCAAGGCATTGTGCCCGCCAGAGGATTCAGGCCTGCGTGTCCCCTTGTCCTCTGTGCAAAAGGAGAAGGGTAGCAGGGCCACTCAAGGATGAGGGTTGGTCTGACCTCTGACTACAGCCCCTGCCTCTCCTCCCTCAGCTTATATCCCTCCTCCTAACACCTAGATGTCCTGCCTGGTTTTCAGGACAGTCTCCTGGGTACAGATGCACATTCCAGCTTCATGCTGTGCCTTCACCTGCCTTCTAAAACTCCACTGAGATGTGCAGGCCCAGCTCTGTCCGCCCTTTTTTTGCAGCATGGTATGGTGGGACCAACATGAACAGGGTGCTAGTGGACCTACGTCTGTAAGCTGACTTTGCCATATGTAAACTGTATACTTGAGGCTTTTTCATCTCTCACACTCAGTTTTCTCATCAGTAAAATGGAGATAAAATACCTTTACTGTGAGGATTGGAGATAATCCAATGGTTGGCCCATAGTCAATATTCAAGGAGCGATTATTTCTATCATCATCCCATCACTTCCAACCATTCTCACATTTAGTTCTCTTCTGCCTGTGTCCTTGTCGAATTACTTTATGGAGTCTTCCCTTCAAACCCCGAGGGCTGACTTCTTTGAAGTCCCTTTTACTGCTCCCCCGCCCTAGTTCCCCCGTGGTGATCACATTTTTGCGTTGACTGGAAGCCCCACAGCAAATGAGCACCCTTGTTACTGGTGGGAATGGGCTTCTTGCAAGTAGCCAGGCTCATGATGGAGGAGTATAAACTGGCTCCAATGGTGTAGCACTTAACCAGAAAGAAAAATAACCAAGTTTAAGTTCTGGAACTTTAAGAACCATGCTGAGTTTGGCAGTACAGGAAGCCCAGGTCTGAGGGCTGATTGGTGCAGTTCTGGGACCTGTTTGTTATTTGAGGGTCTGGGAGGCTCACAGGAAGTCCAGAGATTGGGAGGGGTAAAGTGAATCTCACCTACACCTATGACCGGGCAGCACGGAGCAGAGTCAAGCAGGGGAAATCAGCCAACAGGGAATGGCGTGTCTTCAGGCCGCTGCCCCAAAGGGGATCCCAGAGCTTTGCATAGCTGAGTAGAAGAGGGAAAACCAGAAAGGGACCAAAGAGTGTGCAATGACCATCCTTGACTTTCTTCCAGGTGGTGGACCACTTCATACCTCATGACTATCTTCCTACCTCTTTCTGACCATGTGCCTGTTTCAAATGTGACTGTGAGTTAGTTCCTTGGGACCTAGAGCTCTGATTTTTTAGATTCTGAAGTTTGGGTTCCTGCCCTGTACCCTCACCACATCAGAGAAGCTAAGTGGAAATATGCAGACAGTAGGGTCTTTGGAATTAATCAGATCCGAGTTTGAAGTCCCGCTGTAGAATCTACCAACCTCTTCATATTGGACAAGTCTCTTCATATTTTGGCAAAATAAGGCTTATCTTTCAGCTGTGAGGTTTCTTTACTAAGGCACACGTAGCCTATTGCCCGCTCAATGAATGGTAGCTATTTGGTGCTTAATTCCATTGGTGGCTCTGATGACGTCTTGGCCTAGAAGATTCAGTGAGTTGTTCAGGGGATGACAAACTAACCCTAAGTGTCTAAGGCTCTTCTTTTCTTCAGCTAATGTAGTCCAACCATCTTTAGCTAATTCAATCATTTCTCATTCACCAATGCATAAATTATCCTCATCATAGGCTTAAGCATGCAGCTAATATGGTTTGGAGAGAGATTGATTAACAAATCCCTAATCGAAGCTCAATAAATGAGATAAATCTGAAAATCTGTAAGATCAAGCAGCAGTCCGGAGATGACTACTGGCAATATTCAGTTATCCAATTCATCTAGCAATACTTCAACAAGTACTTATTGTGTGTCTACTTTATGCATGTCAAGCCTAGGACTATCTCCTTTGTCAAAGATGGATATTAAGGGAATGCCAACTCAGCCACGGTCAGTCTGAGTAGACTATAATTAGGAAAGATGACCACTGTGGGGGTCAGAGCTAGGGCAGGAAGTTTAAGGCAAGTCAGGAGATGGAGACAAGCTGAGAAAGGGACCAGAAGGTGAGGCCAAGAGACCATAAGAAGGCAACTAAAAGGTCCAGAGGTAGTTATCATCTACCAGAGGTGAGGAACAGAGCAGAAATTGGTGACGCGGGGATCCGGGAGTGATCGGGCTGAGACCAGTGTCTGTGCATGTGGTAGGTGGGTGAGGGCTGGGACTGGAAGGTGAAAGAGTTGAACACAGATTTCTTTTATACTCTGGCGGGGAAAGGTGTATTGGTGCATGCATGGGTGAGTTCATGTGACTTATAGGGACCAAAGAGACCACAGGTTTGTTAGAATCAATGTGAAACGCTACATGCTCAAGGCGAATATGAGCTGTTGGCTTTACAGTTGTGAGCCTATTCGTTCTTCCCCCTGAGAGTAGGTAACTGCACAGATAAGCGAGTATGTGTCTCTTTCCCTTGACTTTAATTGTGGTCTCAGCACTGAGCCCATGTCGTGTAAACTTACGTCACATTTTATTTTCTGAGTTGTGCCATCGCACACACCTGGCTCAGCTTGCCGAGGCCGGATTCCCAGGCACTGGGTTTGTGCCTTTTCCAGTCTTCACGAAAACACTGTGTAGGCTAGTAGAAGTCTCGACCCGGTGTCCACTTTATTGTTCAGTTCAAATTGGGCTTATCACCCTTTTCCTAATAGAAGTGTTTGCCAGTCTTCACCCTCATCCTGGTGCCTCTGTCCCCTCTGGCAGCTATGGCTAAAAACAGAGATGGAGTGAGAGACTCTGCATCTTCCTAGACACTTTTAAACAGATCCTTGATCACCCCGTCCACCTCCATGCAAACCTAGCTCAGTCAAGGAGTGTTTGAACTTACGTGCATTTTCTTCCCTCTTCTGTAATCAGCTGATGTTCTCCTGTTTCAGCCTTTGAGTGGATTTGCTCCACATGTTAGCTCACAGAGCCTATTTCATCTACCTAGGGTCTTTATTTCTCGGGTTCTTTGTCCTGCCTCAGAAGGATGTGTGCTGTTGAAAGAAAATAGTGTATTGTGTGATATGAAATTTCTCTCTATCTGCAGTTCTGGAAACCAAGGTTCCAAAAAGGTATCAGTTTAGGGAAATGTCAACAAACATTCCATGTGCCAAAAAAACTATTCTCTAGTGACATGTCTCAGTATCACATTAACCCCTGAATATGCCCTGAATTTCTTCTGATGTTTGACTTGGTTATAGTTAGTTGGAAACGTCGTTGCTCAGGGATTATATCCTCACTGAAACACTGACTGTGCTCAGAGAGCTGTGGGACCCTAGGAAAAGGTTTAGAGGGCCTAGAGCTCTCTAACCCTTCATACTCTTTCTGAGCTTCTCTTTCTTTATGTAAAAGGAGAGATAACTTTACTTCTTGAGTCCCATTTTAGAAATGCAACCTGTAACAGAAAGCTTTTCTAATAGCAGATCAGTTTCCCACCTAATTGGGGGTGAAAGAGAGATCATTAATTTGCAGGGAAATCAGTGTGATCCTTATCTAGCTTCAGCTCTGAAGGTTACACAGGCTCGAAAGAACCTTGTTTACAGGAACACTCGTATGCTCCCATCGCAGATGTTAGACATCAGCCACGGTGCTTAATGCCACCTATGTAATATTCTGAAACGAGTGTGGGCTTACTCTTCTATGGCATCTGTCATGGGGAACTTGAGGAATAGAAAAACTTGCAGCAGGATGCTTTCCTTGGGTTCTAACTAGTGGCTGGGCATTTGGAATTCTCTGGCCTGCACCTTAACCCCTTTGCTTGGAGTTAGAGGGCCTTTCCTTGCACAGAGCACGTATTGACTTCTATTGTTAATTTTTTTTTTTTTTTTTTTTTTTATTTGCGGTAACCGGGCCTCTCACTGCTGTGGCCTCTCCTGTTGCGGAGCACAGGCTCCGGACGCGCAGGCTCAGCGCCCATGGCTCACGGGCCCAGCCGCTCCGCGGCATGTGGGATCTTCCCGGACCGGGGCACGAACCTATGTCCTCTGCATCGGCAGGCGGACTCTCAACCACTGCGCCACCAGGGAAGCCCTATTGTTAATTATTTAAGTAGGCCCCATGACTCTCCCCTCTCAGTGGCTGGAAACCACTCCTACATTCCTGTTTCTCAGCTCGTCTACTTCTAATCTAAATTCTTCAAATGTATTTTTAGAACAAGTATGCTTAGAAGTACGTTTTTGACATTTTCAAATATTAGAATTGGAGCATCTTCTTTTCTGTATCAAATGCACAATGGCAGAATGTACCCTTAATTTCAAGAAGACTCATTAAAAACTTCCATCTTGATACATAATTATCAGGAGTCAAAGTGGTCATGATTAGTCAAGCCTCACAATTAAAATCCTCTGTTTGATGGACTTTTGAAATAAAATGCCATTATTATCTAAAACCTCAATCACCTATGATAATAAGGTTCTCAATTACTTCTTTTGTTCTTCACAAAAAGATTAATAATGCTAGTTCATATATTTTTTTAAGTATCAACATCTGCAAGAGGCATACCACATAAGCCATATGTAGCTAATCTCTTCCAAAGGGAACAAGAAACAGATTGAGGCATATGTTTTATGGACAGCTAATATTGCCCTACAGCAATAGTTCATGCTAATTATCTTTCTTGAATTGATTATGTTTGCAATAAATTATTATCTTTATGATTATTGCTAGTTTCAGGAAAATGTTCAAGAAATAATTGGTGGTTAATATAAATGACCTTGCACTGAGTTAGTGTTCAGATAAATGTCAGATTAAGTAGATAATTGTTGTGATCTGATTCTTACCCTTAACAGCTCCTTCTGGTCCAGCTGCTGCATTAGAAATCTTGAGCACCCAGGTGGAATTCTACAAGTATTAAGAATACATTTGAAGCTCTTAGATAAGTGCTTAAGTTTATGTGGAATATTGTCCTGGACATTATCACGACTTTAACTAGGTGGCCATGTGTGACTATAGTGATGACCTTTGCTTGTTCCGAGGCAGTGATCCATCATGAAAGCCAAGGACAGATTGAGTCTTCATTTATCAATACAACCCATGGCCTCAAATGCAATAGACTAAGGCAGTATTTGATCGTCTCCCTATACAAACTCTCCCAATGTTCATAGTCTTCATGATCAACAAGTTCTTCCTTTATAATTGAAATTTATTTTTCATCATGTGTTATCCTTGGTTGCAAAGATAACTAGGAACTAGGTGCTCAAACTTCATTAATTTTTTTTTGAATTTTATTTGTTTTTTTGTACAGCAGGTCCTTATTAGGTATCCATTTTATACACATCAGTGTATATATGTCAATCCCAGTCTCCCAGGTCATCCCACTACCACCCCACCCCACCCTGCCACTTTCCCCCCTTGTTGTCCATACGTTTGTTCCCTACATCTGTGTCTCTATTTCTACCCTGCAAACCGGTTCCTCTGTACTATTTTTCTAGGTTCCATATATATGCATTAATATATGATATTTGTTTTTATCTTCTGACTTACTTCACTCTGTATGATGGTCTCTAGATCCACCCACATCTCTACAAATGACCCAATTTCATTCCTTTTTATGTCTGAGTAATATTCCATTGTATATATGTACCACATCTTCTTTATCCATTCATCTGTCAATGGGCATTTAGGTTGCTTCCATGACCTGGCTATTGTAAATAGTGCTGCAGTGAACATTGGGGTGCATGTGACTTTTTGAATTATGGTTTTCTCTGGGTATATGCCCAGTAGTGGGATTGCTGGATCACATGATAATTCTATTTTTAGTTTTTTAAGGAACCTCCATACTGTTCTCCATTGTGGCTGTATCAATTTACATTCCCACCAACAGTGCAAGAGGGTTCCCTTTTCTCCACACCCTCTCCAGCATTTGTTGTTTGTAGATTTTCTGATGATAGCCATTCTGACCAGTGTGAGGTGATACCTCATTGTAGTTTTGATTTACATTTCTCTAATAATTAGTGATGTTGAGCATCGTTTCATGTGCTTCTTGGCCATCTGTATGTCTTCTTTGGAGAAATGTCTATTTAGGTCTTCTGCCCATATTTTGATTGGGTTGTTAAACTTCATTAATTATTGGTAGGCCATTGAGAGAGTAACTATTTATAGAGAAGTATGATTCACATAGCTAACAGCATATATTGATTACCTACTGCATACAGGTCCTTGCATGTTTTTGTTAGGGAAACAACTCAGGAAGTAATCAAGTACAAATGGGGTTCAAGCTAAATGTCTGGATTTACCTTCAGCAAAATGAGCCGAGGATCCTAATATTTCTAGGTCTTACTTTTTATCCCTAATATACCACCAGCACAGCAATATTCAACAAGTACGTGAGCCATTCTTTTTTTTTTTTTAATTATTTTTATTTATTTATTTTTGGCTGTGTTAGGTCTTCGTTGCTGTGGGCGGGCTTTCTGTAGTTGCGGCGAGCAGGGGCCACTCTTCGTCGCGGTGCATGGGCTTCTCACTGCAGTGGCTTCTTTTATTGCAGAGCACGGGCTCTAGGCATGCGGGCTTCAGTAGTTGTGGCACGTGGGCTCAGTAGTTGTGGCTGGTGGCTTCTAGAGAGCAGGCTCAGTAGTTGTGGCACACAGGCTTAGTTGCTCCGCGGCATGTGGGATCTTCCCAGACTGGGGCTTGAACCCGTGTCCCCTGCATTGGCAGGCAGACTCTCAACCAGTGCGCTGCCAGGGAAGCCCCGTGAGCCATTCTTATACTGGATCCTGCAGAGCATGGCTGTGAATAAGACATTCATTTCCCCTGAGCAGTCCTCTGAGGGATATGAAATAGGTAATGGCAAAAAATAAGGTCATGACAATACAGGGTTATGGTGTGGTTAGGGTATGGGAGGTCCATGGAACTGGAGGATCACAGAGAGGTGCACCTAGTCTAGCAGGGGAGACAGAAGATGTCTGGTAGAAGTGACATCAAAGTCAAGTTCTAAACGATGAACAGGAGTTAAGAGAATTCGAGTTGAGCTGGGCGAGGACTGGGGAGGCACACAGAGAGTGAGTTCTGGCTTCTTGACGATGGGAACACATATATAAGTTCCGAAGGCCAGGAAGAGTGCGGCACACTTTGAGAACGATAATGGAAGTTAGTTCAAGATGACTGGAACATAAAGTGCAGATAGTAGCTGAGCCTGGAGGTAGAAGTTTGGCTTTTGCACTGAAGGTAAAGGAGAGCCATTACAGTGTTGGGAGGGGAGGGACATGCTCAGATATGCAGGTTAGCAAACACACCGTGATAGCAGCCTGGACTACCATTGAAGGAGGGCAGGGGAGACCCATAAAGATGCTGGAAATATAATCTAGGACAAAGAATGGCCCCCTCCAAACACTCTTGCTTTTCCATGTTCCCTGCAAGTAAAAGCCCATTTGGGAACCAAGTTAACAGTTGAACAGTGTTTTTCAGTTATTCTGGGGCAGTACTATAATCTACTTCCTATGAGAAGAATGCTGTTTGCCATGGCTGAAAACTGCTCAATTGGTAGTTCTCTGGGAGAAACTACTCAATTTGCTAAAATTTAAATACCCACAGAGTAAAAACAAAAGAACCTAATAAGAAATGTGTCACTGAAATTGAACAGAAGCTAGAAAAGTCCCATTTCTTGTTTTGTTTTATCTTTTCAAAAGCTTGGCTCCACAGCAATTTACCCACGTTATCATTCATCCTTTGTATCATTAGCATTTGGGAAAATGCCTGAAACTGTCACCATGAGACAGGCAACATGCAGAAACTAGAAATGTGGCTTGAAGAAATTAGAAAATAAAACTCTTAAGGAGGAGGGATGAACGTTTCATTAAATATAAGGATGATGCTAAAGAAAATCCTTCCTGACTTTGAGTTGCTGGCTACTGAAATGTCATCATGAATTCAGTCTTTTCTGCATGCTCTGTGGTACAAAACCAATTGTTCTGACAGTCCCTGTCCTCGGAACACAGAGACCACTGATGTGGGCAGACAAAGCAAGGACCAGTTTTGAGCCAAACATATATTAAAGCAGATACTAGTTTTTAAAAGAAAGGCATTGGTATTTATTCATTCATTTATTCATTCATGCCAGTACATATCATACATAAGGCAGGGGGCCCAATGGAGGCGAGCAGTTCCAGGAGAACTGGATGTGGGCCACGCCCATGGTAGGCTTAGTTATAGTCGAGTAGAAGTGTTAAGTCATGGCCTTAAATGGCAAAAACAAAGTGGAAAGTAGTAAGTTAAGTGTCAATAGAGAGTGTGCTTTCAGTAAAAGTGGGTAAGGAAAACAGTGGGGGGTAGTGAGTAGAAGGAAGAGGGAAAATACAGCAATTAACATTTTCCTGAACCAGGAAATGGATATCATGTGGTACGGACTGTAATTACTCATCTTTTAACACGAGGTAACTAAGACTTAGAAAGAGTCAATAGTTTAGTAGCCCTGGAATTTTGGCTCCTGTTAGCACTGGAGATCACCCTGGTACCTGTAGGACTTCACGGTACATCATTTTATTTCTAGTATACTCTGGAGTTGAGGTCTCAGGGTAATGAAGAGATTATGACTTTGGTTTCAAGATTTTGCAGACTTCACTAGGTCTAGGAACCATGAGAATTCCATGTATATTCTTCAAAGAGTAAGACAGAGGACAAAAAGCATGGAGCCGATGTGTTATAGGGTCTCTTCTGGCATGGTACCAGCATAGGGAGTTCAGATAATGAGAATCTTGGTATGCCAAGGAAGGCTTCTTAGAAGAGGTGAAGGCATAGCTGGACCTTTGAAAGTAGGACCTGGACAAAAAGAACAAGGGAATCTTCCGGAAGGAAGAGAGCTGAGGAAATAAAACCAATCCTGCACCCACTGGAAGGGTAACATTGATGCCAGTTGAGATGACTGAGAAAAGACCTCTCTCTACTAGTGTCTGACTTGAGGTGAGGAGACCAAGAAATAACACCATGAAGGTTGTACACCAGGTATGATCTGGGCTTTTGGGGTTGGGAAGAGACATGATTTAGAGAGGCGGCCGGTGGTAGACAGGAAAAGCTGAGCAGCTCCCTTGGTCTCCACTTGCCCCTCTCCATTTTTGGATATGCACAGTGGACATTCTCCTAGTTTTGACAAATGCAGTTTTAAACCTTCCTCTCGTCTCACCTGGCTTCCAAGTAGAATGTATTTCTGTGCCCCTCTTACAGCCAACACTTCAGAGAAGGATGAGTTAGAAGGAAGAGGGTTGGGGATATTAGAGTGTACCACTGATTCCCTGGCTGTCATTGTCTCCGTCTACTTTTTAGATTTATTTACTTGGTCTGTAGTTTTCCTCCCATCACTGGCTGAGTATACCAATAAATACATTCAGTGTTGGAGAGTTTCCTTTCTGTCTGAACATGGCATACTCTGGTAAGGGTTAGGGCACTGGGAGAGAGGGCCAGTTGCTGAAGGTAGGACATAGGATTTGGAGACCTTGAATACAGTCTGGACATTGGGCTCAGTCATAGCTGAGACATAGGAACAAGTTTGTTTTTATGAGACCTGGGGTATGTCCTACACAAATCAGAGAAGTGTGGGCTGGAAGGAAGAGGGAAGAGTGGCATTTTCTTAATGGTACTCTACTTCTCCATTTGAAGTTTGGCTCTGTGATACATGGCTTGGATGTCATAGGTGGATGACCAAAAAATGCACTGAATTCTAAAGAGCTCAGCTCTGCCTGTAATGGTGGTAACTCTCTTGAGTTACTCTTGGAGTTCACAGGTGGAGTGAACTGTGGAGGCTGAGAATCACTGACATAATTTAGAGGAATAGTATACATTCAAAAGGAGCATACATATAGCCTCAGGGAAGCAGTCTTCCTGGGTCTCGGTTTGGTAGCATATTTCAAATTTGGGTCTTTTGACCCAGAAATTTTACACCTAAGTATTTACCCTATAGAATAATAAAAAAATTAGCTTATAGCTCATGCCTACTGTACAGTTACTAAGTTCAAGGCCCTCTGCCAAGCAATTTTCCTGCTTTATCTATTTAATCTTCCCGACAATACTGTGAGACAGGGACCGTTAGGTACTATTATTTCTTCGTCTGGGGAAAGAAAAGGTCACCCAACTAGTAGGCAGTTAGAAAATAAACTAGTTGCTTCCTGTTAAGCATTGTTTTAATTATGAAAAACAACTGAGGCAGCTTAAAATTCTAATACAGGAATTTGTTAAATTATGTCTCGGTTATTCAATGGAATTCAGCCATCTTGACATTGAAAGTAATGGTGTAGAATGTTTTTAACATACACAGATGTCTCTGCTGTATTAAGTGTGAGAAATAGGTTACAAAAGAGTGTATACAATATGATCTCATTTTTGTTTAAAAATAGCATCTGTATATTTTCCTATGTATATACAGACATCTTTATAAGTCTCAAAATCTATACATCAAACTATTAATAGAATTTATATCTGGAGGGTGGGCTTGTGCCTGGCATTTACTTTGTTCTTTTTGTTGATTGCTTCTTATTTTTTTTCTACATTGAACACATCTTTACTTGTTTAATATAAAATGTTGCTCCCCACCCTGAAGTCTTTGAAAAACAGAGCAAAGTCAGTTAATAGTTGTTCATTTTTATCTCAAGTGGAAAATAGAAGATCCAAGGGCAGTGTGCTCAGTGGACAATAAAACAGAGCGGGCTGAAGAGAAATAGGTTTCAGTTGAACTCTCTAAAGATTTTCTTGACTAGTAGTGAGTAAAAACTGAAGTACTCAGCAAGGGTAGATTTAGAGCTACGTGGCTTTATACAGAGCAAGAAGGAGGTTCTCTGAAGCTCAAGTGCTCAGTCATTTCCCCAAGTGGTCCAATCTAAAACGGAGATTCTAAACTTGGGTCTCAATGGGTCCCTGGATAGAATCAGGGATGTCCATGAACTTGGGTGGAAGGAAACTGCATCTTAATCTTCTTAACTGTCCAGCTACACAGTAGAATTTCCTTCCAAAACTACTAAGTGGCACCTATGACTTTGTCACCAGTAGAAAGCCCATGTATTTTCATGTCATGTTACAGTTTTCTTTTTTTAGTTTTTGGCCCCACCCCACGGCACGTGGGATCTTAGCTCCCTGTCTCCTGCATTGGAAGGCAGAGTCTTAACTACTGGACCATCAGGGAAGTCCCCAGATGTTTTTATGTTTATTATTACTTTGAAATTATCATAGATAATGCTTCACAGATCTGTTCCTTAGTCTTATTATTTAATGCAGTAATAAAGAAGCATACATACTGCCATATCTTTTTTATTTTATTTTTTTAGCTAACCATGTTTCAATATCATGGTTTCCTTTTGGCATCCTGTGTCTCTTAATCTTATGTGTGTAAAAACATGCCCCTGAACAGGGGTCAGTAGACTTAACTGGAGTGCCAAAAGAGTCCATGGCACATGATAGGCTAAGTGCCTCTGATGCAAAATCTCTAGATCAGACAGCTCTGGCCGTTCGGAAGACATCTCTGCTCCTCTGAGTTCCTCCATGAGGTGTCTTGCCTTGAGGTCGAAAGATGGGTCACAGAGCTTCTAGTTACAAGAGTGTGAGCACAGCACCTGGCACGCAGTAGGCATTTTAATATAGGTGTGTACTCTTCTCTCTTTCCATTCCTTACCTGCCTCTTTGAGTGGCCAACAGCTATCCCTGTCCACAAGCCAGTTAAAAAAGAAAAAGTTAGCAATCAACTATTTTTTTAAATGGCCGTCTCTTTCGCTGTATTGAATGGGGCTTTATCCAACTGACATCTGTATAAACAGATCATCCGTTCAGACGTCTGCTGAGCACACTTCAGGTACAAAGGCCCACAGTGTACTTCTTGGAGGCACAAACTGTTGGCCCTCTGTCCTCCAGGAGAGCATCGTCTGACAGAGGAGAAATGAGGTACATGCAAACCGTTTTCACAGAAGGTGGAAGGAGCAGCTGAGCTTGATTCTGGGGTGCGGTGGCACACTTATTTCTGGAACTCTGTGCTTGCCTACTTTTTTCTTTATGGAAGTATGGTTTAGTTTTGTGTTGTTCTTGTGAAAAAGGGACACAAACAAAAAAATACTAACCACCTTTCTCATCTCCTATTTGAGTTTATTTTTCTATCCCGTTCACTGTTATGTCCCTACACGTGCCCCTGAGCAACACGTGGTAGGCATCCGATTGTTATTTGCTGATGGATGAAAGTAGCATGCATCCTGGTTTACAAGACACCTTCACATCCATTGACTTAAACCAGTGTTTCTTAAAGTGTGATCTGAGAAACAGAGAGGTTGTTGAAAGTAGATTCCTGAGGCTGACCCCAACCGTCTATGTCAGAAACTCTGAGCTTAGGCTATAGAAACCTGAACTATAAAGAAGTTCTCTCTTCCCGTTCTGGTCCACTTCTGTGGTGATTCCTATGCACATGAAAATTAGAGAACTACTATCTTACATGATCCTCCCAAAAATCCTATAAATTAGGTAGGGCCAGCACCATCAGCCCATACCAGAAATTAGGCAAATGAACAGAGGAGAGGTTAAGTAGTTTTACAGAAGATGATACATTTATAATGTGGCAGCTGGTTAAGGTATTATTCAGAGAGAAGGAGCTCGGCAGGTAGAGGGAAGAGAATTTTACAGCCAGAACCTATAAATCCAGTCGCAGAGAATGGAGAGTGTAAGGTGGACATGGAAAGTCTGAAGCTCAGGCAGAAAGATTGTGCAGGAAAGTTCTTCCAGGCAAGGGGAAGTGAAGGCTTCAGCCAGGGCAAGAGTGCTGGGTACAAGAAGGAGAAAGTACAGCCAGTTCTTGTCATTCACGCATTCTGTATTTGCAGTTTCACCTGCTAGCTGAGATGGATCTGTAACCTGCAAATCAATACTCAAGGTGCTTTCGCTGATATTCACAGACTTGCACAGAGTGGTGAAAAAATCCAGGTGCCCAGCGTGCATGTTCCCAGCTGAGGCGGAGCAAGGCAATTGCTGTTTCAGCTCTCAGACTATAAATACATGTCCTTTTCGTGGTCTACTTAGGAGTGCCATGTTTTTTGCATTTCTCTGCTTTTTGCTGGTGGTTTCTCTGTTTAAAATAACCCCCAAGTGTAGCAGTGAGGCGCTGTCTAGGTTCCTAAGCACAAGAAGGCTGCGATGTGCCTTAGGGAAAAAATACGTGTCAGATAAACTTCATTCAGGCAATAATGATAGTGTGGGTGGGCATGAGTTCAGTGTTAAAGAATCAACCGTGTATATCAAATAAGGTGTTTTAAAACAGAAACAAGCATAAACGAGGTTATGTATTGATCAGTTGATGAGAATGTTGTGATCAGAGGCTGGTAGGAAGCTAACCCTGGATTTCCCCAGGAGCCGTGGCTCAGTGTTCACTAATTCAGTGTTCCCGGTGACGTCATAGAGCACATTTATCAGGAAGAATAAGACTCAACTGTAATTAACTGTCAGGAAAAATGATTCAACTGTAATTTTTTTTAACATCTTTATTGGGGCATAATTGCTTTATAGTGGTGTGTTAGTTTCTGCTTTATAACAAAGTGAATCAGTTATACATATGTTCCCATATCTCTTCCCTCTTGCATCTCCCTGCCTCCCACCCTCCCTATCCCACCCCTCCAGGCAGTCACAAAGCACCGAGCTGATCTCCCTGTGCTATGCGGCTGCTTCCCACTAGCTATCTACCTTACGTTCGGTAGTCTATCTATGTCCATGCTTGTAATTCTTGTAGCAATGGCACCTGGAAGTATCTACCATGCCCCAGTCCCTCTGTGTTTTAGTGTCAGGGCTAAGAACCCTTACAGCCCTGCAGTGTGTTTGCCATGATCTATGTGCAAGGGTTGGGAAACTGAAGCTCAGAATTGTGAAGTTGATCTGATGTCACTCAGCAAAGAAATGCCAAATGCTAGTTTGCCATAGACATTGCAGTCATAACCAACAGGGCTTTACTTACTCTTGGGGTGAGTGGGCAAGAAAGAAGGGAGAGTTGTAAAAATAATCTCAAGATCTCAAGCCCAGGAACAGGAAGGTGATGGTGCCACTAGGAAGAAGAGCAAGGTAAGATTTTAGTAGCAAAGCAAGACTTGATTTTAGCTCTAGATTTGGAAGTCACCCACAAAGATGCATTTATAGTCAGAAGAAAGAGAATTTGGGGGGGTAAAAAAGTTTGTATTTAAAGAAATAGAGGGAGAAAAGGGGAGCCAAGAAAGAGAACAGAAACCTTAACCAGATGTAGGGAAAGAATAGAAGACTACAGGGTAATGGAAGCAAAAATGGATTTTCCAAGGAAGTGGAGAAGAGATGGCCTACAGTGTGAGACACTCAGAAAGGTCGAGCAGGACGAAGACTGAGAAAAGGTCACTGCATTTGCCGATGGGCTGTCACTGGTGACCTTCGGGAGAGTGGCTTCTGTGACGGTGGGGTTGGAAGACAGAGAAGGAAGGAGTGAGTAGGTCTGAGCCGTGGAGGCTGCAGATATGGGTGGCTCTTCTCCCAGCTGCAGATCTCCAGAGGGGTGAGATGGGAGGGTAGCTTTAAGAGGAGACAGGAGCAGCCCTGGAGACAAGGAAATGGAGTCCAGGAAAAATGAAAAGGCCAGAGAAAATGTCATTTTGAAGACCCAGAAGGGGCTAAGAGGGAAGGAACACACAGATTTGTCCTTTGGGAAGAGAAGGAGGTGTTTTTGCTCCTTGAGGCAGTGTAAGGCTTGCATCTGCTGGGGCCTGGAGAGACAGAGGAATCTGAAGTTTTCAAGCTAAGACCCAAACCAGGACTATGGTCATCCTAAAAGACGGAGATGAATGAACAGCAGGAAAGGTGGAGACACCCGCTAGGTTCACATTTTCAGTCTCAGAGAGGTGATATTGACATCATCAACTCTGATTGCAGAATATCTAGTCATTTTGGGAAATAGCCTTGTTGGAGACATAGACTGTTATTTCAGAGCAGTTAGAGTTGCTTGGCTACTTCTAAAAAGTTATGACCTAGAAATTTTGCTGAATCTGCATTTGCCATTAATAACAACTATTGAGGAGCTGACATTTTCAGGCAGACACCTTGCTTAAGTTCTTCACAAATAAAGGAAGTCGCTTAAATCTCTCAAGTAGGTTAAACGTTTTCCATCTTCACTTGTCTGTTTTCCTTATTCATCAAGAAATCTGGCAAGCCTTTTATCTACAGATGTTGCAGAGGCACACTTCAGCCAGGCTTATGTGAAATTGTCACAAAACCCCAAATTAATGAGACCTGACTGCCTAACACTGCGCTCCAGCTGGACCTGAGTGCCCCTAATAGCCCTGCCCATGGGAGCAGGAAAGTGAGCTCGGCCGTGTTACCGCGTCTTGGTTAAGATTCTTCAATGATAAAATGCTTCCAGGTATAGAATGTTCCCAACAGCCTGTTCCCTGGGAAATGCTGTGTAGAAGCTGATGGGTAATAGCGGCTCGCTCAGCCGAGTCCAGCCTTGAGAACTGAGATATTAAAGTTTGATATGCGAGGGAAGCAGTTCTAACCCTGAGTCCAGCTCACAGCTCTTACTACCTCTGCCCCACCACCGGGCTCGGAAGGAAACTGCTCACCATCTCACCTGATGCCCCTGTTCCGTAGCCTCCAGCTTGACCTCTTGGTACGGGGCAGCCCTCCAGCTGCATCCTTCCCCAAGGCTTCTGCAGTAGACCAGACCTGGATTCAAGTCACCTATGTCCCTTACCAGTGGTGCAATTTTAGGCAACTTACTGAGCATTTGAGTCTGTAGAATGGAAGCATAGGGGTTGTCATAAGATGCAAACGGGTGTTTTTGACACACTCAGCGGTGGGCGAGATGCATAACAGGCCGCAAGGCAGTGCTTACTGTTATCATTCAGTACTGTTTGTTATCTTAGACGCTAAGCGATTTAATATTTGTAACCTTTTTATTATTCTTTTTAATCTCAGATTCCAGTAATGTGTGCTCATCGTAAGTCAAACAGTAAGAAGTGTGCAAATCTTTTTTTTCCTTCCTTCCCTTCCACCACCTCACACGCCCTTCCAGAAAGTATCCATTGCTGTGGGTACCCCTCACACCCTTCTCTCTATTCATACTAACACATTCATAAATATCAGGGATTTCCCCCCCTAAGTATGTATGTGGGTTTCTGTGGTTTTTTGTAAAAATGGGATCATACGGTGCTCAAACTTACCCTTTCTGATGTCACAAATGTTTCTCTAGGTCAGTATTGCAAATAAACGTATTCTTTGGAAGAGCCACATGTTACCCTAAACAGCTTATTAATAATATAATCTGTGCATAATATATTGCTACTGTAATTGCCTCAACCAGCCTCCTATTGATGGAGTCAGGCTATTTATAGTTTTGTTTCTCTAGCATAAATATTATCATTATTATTTCATCATGGGCATAAAACTGGGCCTCCTGTAATATCACAGTTTAGATGGGAAAACCAGAATCCATAATTAAGTCTCCTATTCTGCATGATTCTTTCTTCCATTCTACCTTATCTGCCTTCAATTCTCCTGTCTCCCTGCTCTCCCCCTCCATCTCTTTCCACCTCTCCTCCCTCTATCAAACCCCACCATCTTTCTTCTCTCCATACAATTGCTTCTCACATCCCTGATAAACCTGGGAGCAAGGGGAGATTGAAGGTTTGTTTTATTTCTGCATTTTATTGGATCTGGCCTTCAGGGAGCCTGTAGTCATTTTTATGACAAAGCATTACTTGTTAGAGGACTTTGCAGTCTCTAAGCAAATGAATGTAAATGAATTCCTAGGCTGTGCCCTACCTGCCCTGTGGGCACCCTGTTGGGTTCATTTTGTTCCATTAGTATCTGCAGGAAAATTAGAAATCTGAGATTCTTTTAAGCAGAGGAGAGCTCTTATTTCACTCTGGAGAAGCCATGTTGGAAATTTTGGACACTTTTTGCTACAAGCTGCATTTTTAGATCTGCAGAGTTAAATGCATAAACCGCTCCTGAAAGTTTAGTTTGTTCGCTTCTCCCCATATCCTCAGCCTCTGGCACGTGTAGAGACTGGGCTTATTTTGAAGCCAGAGACCCAAAGCCTTGACCCATCTTGATACAGTGGTGGTACCCACAGGTGGCCAACACTGGACACACAGAGACTAGGCCAGTGCTGGCAGAGAGGGATGGGGCTGGTCCCTGGTAGGGGACAAATTCTGGCTTCTAGGGCAGGAAGAGACCAGTTCAGGCAAGCCCTCATGCTTCTGTTTGGCAAAGAGAAAATTCCAGTTAGCCTAATCCACTATATTCAGTTCAACCTATAGTGTTTTAGTCACTTGTAGTTTAAAAGTCTTGCCGAGGTATTGAGTCAAATTTACATTCTGTCATTATTTAGGAACTTTTCTCAATTGAGAGCTCTCCCTCCAGGCTTTACACACACACACACACACAGTTGATTCCAAGCTTCTTTTTTTTTTTCCTTTTGGAAGTTCTTTTATATATATATATATATATCTTTATTGGGCTATAATTGCTTTACAATGGTGTGTTAGTTTCTGTTGTATATCAAAGTGAATCAGCTATATGAATACATATATCCCCATATCCCCTCCCTCTTGCATCTCCCTCCCACCCTCCATCTCCCACCCCTCTAGGTGGTCACAAAACACCGAGCTGATCTCCCTGTGCTATGCAGCTGCTTCCCACTAGCTAGCTATCTTACATTTGGTAGTGTATATATGTCAATGCTACTCTCTCACTTCGTCCCAGCTTACCCTTCCCCACCTGTGTCCTCAAGTCCGCTCTCTACATCTGCGTCTTAATTCCTGCCCTGCCACTAGGTACATCAGTACCGTTCTTTTAGATTCCATATATGTGCGTTAGCATCCGGTATTTGTTTTTCTCTTTCTGACTTACTTCACTCTGTATGACAGATTCTAGGTCCATCCGCCTCATTACAGGTAACTCAGTTTCATTTCTTTTTATGGCTGAGTAATATTCCATTGTATGTATATATGTACCACATCTTCTTTATCCATTCATCGGTTGATGGACACTTAGGTTACTCCCATGACCTGGCTATTGTAAATAGAGCTGCAATGAACATTGGGGTGCATGTGTCTTTTTGAATTATGGTTTTCTCAGGGTATATGCCCAGTAGTGGGATTTCTGGGTCATATGGTAGTTCTACTTTTAGTTTTTTAAGGAACCTCCATACTGTTCTCCATAGTGGCTGTATCAATTTACATTCCCACCAGCAGTGCAAGAGAGTTCTCTTTTCTCCACATCCTCTCCAGCATTTATTGTTTGTAGATTTTTTTGATGATGGTCATTCTGACCGGTGTGAGATGATATCTCATCGCAGTTTTGATTTGCATTTGTCTAGTGATTAGTGATGTTGAGCATCTTTTCATGTGTTGGTTGGCAATCTGTATAAGACCTCACACGATTAGAAAGACCAGGAAGGAGGAGAAGGGGTCTACCTATGGGTGCCTCTCTGGGTCCTCCTGGAACTGGAGGTGTGGAAGTGTCCACCAGCCTTTGCTATGCTCTCTGGCTTGGTCTTGCCCTGCGGAGTGACCTTGGTGCTGCCTGCTACAGTGGCCCATGTCCCTGTTACCTTATTGCCCACTCCAGGCCCACAGGAATCTGCTGTGCCAGGTCGGGCTTCCAGGTTAGGGACCAAGCTTTGCCACCTTCTTCCCTCACTCTGCCAACCTACTATCATTGCTGTTTTGCTCATTTCCCCACAGGGATTCTTCTCAGGAAATACCAGTTGAGAAGCAAGTACCAGACCCTATGTTCATAGTCACCCCCGAGGTACCAAGAACATTCTCTTGAGGTCACCCAGAGAAGAGAGGTCAGCCCAGAGATGTAGTTTGTCCTCCTTGTCAATTTTCCCCAAAGCCCATCTCCTCTCTTTCCCAGTCTTTTTTTTTTTTTTTTGGTAATATTTATTTATTCATTCATTCATTCTGCGCCAGGTCTTAGTTGCGGCATGCGGGATCCTTTGTTGTGGGGTATGGAATCTTTAGTTGTGGCATGCATGCGGGATCAAGTTCCCCGACCAGGGATTGAACCTAGGCCCCTGCATTGGTAGCGCCAAGTCTTACCCATTGGACCACCAGGGAAGTCCCCCCAGTCTTTTTTTAACCTCTGTCTTGGTGGCAAAAACCTCCAAATCATTTGTGCTTTATTTTCTACTTGGTACAGATTGGGAGAGTCTGGCCCTAGGAAGTATATCTCTTGTCATTTAGGAGATGAAGGATTTAACCTCTCTGGTTATCAGCTATGAGCTTGCTCTTCTATAATGGGGTATTTGGTTGGAGGAAGGGACTAGTGGATAACAGGATAGAGAAGGGAAGGCATCTTTCAGGTGACACTTTACGTCATCTTGGCCCAGCATTCCATAATCAACTATGTAACCATTTGCTTTGTGGCTGTGTTTCTGTTGTGGCAGTGATTGTACTGTTATATCCCCAACACTCTCCACTCTGTCACAGGTGCTCAGCTGACATTTGCTGAATGAATGAAGGAGCCATCACACCAGTGCCCAAGATCAGAGCCTGCCCGCCCACAAAGGTGATCTCTGTCAACCCAGGAGGGCTGACTGGCGCACCTTCTAGCCCTCATCCATGCGCCAGAATTGGTAAGAGAAGCCGGGGAAAACTGGATGAGCAGTTGGGAGAAGACGGATGAGGATGTGGGGAAGGAGGTACGACCTCATGAAAGGAGGAGATGGAATACCTACTATCTATATAGCAGTCTCTTGATCTGAGATGCCAAGGGCTTCTGTCTGAGTATTAAGGACAAGATGCTTTGTCTGCCAGTGCAAGATCCCAGCTGTCATCAATGGCCATTTTCTTTTTTTTTTTTTTGTCTTATTATCTCATTTTATTTATCTTTTAGAACTCTTCCAAATATTAGAGGAAAGAAATCAATTTTCACCTGTCACGTTCCACACTTCAATTATTGATGAATGTCAAACTTTATTTTAACATCTTTTTTTTAACATCTTTATTGGAGTATAATTGCTTTACAGTGGTGTGTTAGTTTCTGCTTTATAACAAAGTGAATGAGTTATACATATGTTCCCATATCTCTTCCCTCTTGCGTCTCCCTCCCTCCCACCCTCCCTATCCCACCCCTCTAGGTGGTCACAAAGCACCGAGCTGATCTCCGTGTGCTATGCGGCTGCTTCCCACTAGCTATCCACTTTACACTTGGTAGTGTATATATGTCCATGCCACTCTTTCACCTCATCACAGCCTACCCCTCCCCTTCCCCATATCCTCAAGTCCATGCTCTAGTAGGTCTGTGTCTTTATTCCCGTCTTACCCCTAGGTTCTTCTGTGCCTTAACTTGGGTTGAACTCATAAAGGAAGGGAAGAAAGGAATCGAAATCCCATCCACTTCACTCTTTCATTTGAAAGGGCTTTGTCTGTGTGCCTGGGTGTACGTGACTGAAATTCACAAGTGTGGTGCTCTCCCTTCATTCTTGTACCAGCATTTGTTATTCCTGATTTATGTGGGAGGCAGAATAATACAGTGTTTCAAAGGGTTTGGAATCCAAATTCTGCTACTTGTTAGCTCTGTGACCTGTTAGTAAACTCGCTAAGCCTCAGTTTCTTTATCAGCAAAGCAAGGGAACGTGCTTGCAATAAACATACAATAAATGTTAGCTTACCTATGGGGAGAAAAAACGCCCCTCCCACGCTTACCTCTGTTGTCCAGTTAGTCTCACAAACGTTATGCAAACTTAATTTCATTCATTCTTTTATAAACTCATTCATCTGACACATCTTTTTTTGAGCCACTGCAGTGTAGTTGCTGAGACCACAGACTTTGAAGGTCAACTATCTGGGCTTAAATTCTTGTTTAGATATTTGCTGGCTGGGTCACCTTGAGCAGGTTACTTAACCTCTCTATTCCTCCAACTCCCATCTGCAAAGAGAGTGTCCCAGTGGTATTTATCTCATAGGTGATTATGAGGATTAAATTAATGGGTTAAAAAGGTGGAAAGTATCCAACAAATATTAACTGTTGTTATGATTATGAGCCAGGTACTGTGCTAGGGTGTGGAATATGGTGGTGAGTAAAAATACATCCCTGACCTAACAAAGCTTACCACCCAGCAGAGAGGATGGTCTACAAATAATTATACAAATATAATTGTCATTGTGGTGAGTGCTAAGAAGGCAGTGGAAAGGGAACAACAGTAGGCCAGTGGAGCAGGGACTTGAAATGGGTAGAGAAAGGCTTGAGGGAAGATCCCCCAGTGAAGTGACAGTCCAACCAGGTTGTGAGGATTAAGATGTGTTGACCGGGCCAAAGGCAGAATCTGAGCTAGAGGTACAAAGGCCCTAGTTGAGCAATGAATGGTGTTGTGGTGGGGAAGACAGAGGGTGACCAAGCAGGGATGTATGCAGACTTTGGAGGCGAGGTAAGAATGTTAGGCTTGATTCAGAGAGCATCGGAAGACACGGAGGGTTTTAAAACAGGGGGGCGATATGGCCACTTTCTCACTGCCTTGTTCTATCTTTGGAGCTACAAGGTGAGATTAGCACACGGCCCTCTGGCCACTGGGTCATCCTGATGTTTTCCTTCTGCATATCTTCATTAGCTGATCCATCGCAGCGGTCTCAAAGCCAGGAACGCATGTGAGAAAACTCTGGGGGCTGGACATTTCAGGGCCTCAACCATTCTGTCTGGCATTCCCCCGTACGAGGACATTCTCTGGAGGAAAATGATGACACATCCTTGTCCTTCTCGAATCCCACCCTCAGTGCCTCACACAGTGTGAGGTGTGATATGAAGCGGTCCATCCATGAAGGGTGGTGGTTCGGAGCCATCACCACGATGACGTCATCAGGAGCTCATCAGGCCATGCCCAGCTCACCTTTCACTCTGGTCTTTGTGGCTCTGGCAGGTGGGACTGGGGCAGAGGGCCTGCCCATGGGGTTTCTGCCCTGAAGCCCTGGCACAGCCTGCGTCAGATTTATTTATGATTTTAGGAAACTGTGAGGTTCACGGGGGCAAGATGCTGTGACACAGATTTTAGCTTTATTTCTGCATGTTGCTCTCAGCAGCCATTTGTTCCCTCCTCTTATACCTCTTTGCAAAGCTCCGGATTCCCTAAGAAGGACTGAAGCCATTTGAATTACGATACATTGTGTTCCCAGCCAAGGTGTGTTGTGCTGGTGAAACCTTCCCTTGATCAAAGGCTACAACTACTGTTGAGCGTTTGGAACAGCATGGCGCTTTCTTTACTATGCCCGAGGAGTGTATTTCAAGAAGAAAACATTGCATTCTCAGAGTAACAAATCATACCTGTCAGGTAGGCTGCCCATCTCTGGGAGCATTAAGCACAAGACCAAACTCTCTGCTCTCTTCCCTGAACCGCAGCTGATTTCTCGAACACTGATTAAACGGCAAATGCAAAGTCTGTACAGACAAATATAGGTCATCTTCCCCTTTGATGGCTGAATTGCTAGCGTGCAGCTGGAGCCGCTACGTGTCAGATCCCTGACAGGGTTTTGTTTTACATTCCAGACACAAGCAGGCTCCTGGAATCTTCTGCCACCCACATACGCTCCGTCTCTTAAGCTCCCCCTGCACAAACACGGCCCTCTGCTCCTTCTGCAATCCGAGGACTTGAACGAAATGAAATAACAGTACAATTCAATTCAGATTCAATTTAGGGAATATTTTGATTTTCTGGTTGAATAATTCTAGAAAAGATACAGGTTTAGTCCTGAATCCAGCTGGCTTATTGGATGTATGTATTTAAAAACAGCTTTGATTTGCTTCATAGCTCACTTTAAAATAAGCTGGGCTTCATCTGATTCTGGAAATGAGCGTGACCTCTCCTCACTTTCTGCCCAGCGTTCGGTTCGAGACCCCAAGGCCCCGCACATGAAGCGACGTGAAGCTCAGTTCTGAAAAATAAATCTTTCAGGGTCCTCGTTTGACTGTGCTTGGGATCCAAGGAGAGTTGAAAAGGCCCAAGAAGCCCAGTTTAAGCAGAGAGTTGGCCTACAGCCAGTTTTAATAAAAGCACCTTCACTTTGGGGCAGTGAATGTAAGACCAGCATCCGTAGCACAAGAGAAGCTTACAGGGTAGCAACTGGACACTTCACAGCTAATCTAAGCTCTTCCAGGAAATAGAGAATTGACTGTAGTGCAGTTCAGATCATAATGGGCTAAAGGCGTCTCTGTGATCTCCTATTGTGTGTCTCACTTTTTCTTGATCCCCTGTAGTCTGTAAGTTCATTATTCTTCTTGCTGTCCCCAGAAGTAAGCAGTGGGCCTGATGTCTAACAGGTGTTTGCCATGTGTGAGTTGAATTGAACCCAAATCTTATCTTGTAGAAGTTAGGATTAGGTTTGACTGCAAGGAACAGAGATCCCCTAAATGGTGACTTAAACAAGATTGGGGTTGGTTTATCTGTTGGGTGAAAGGAGTTCAGAGGTAGGCAATCCAGGACTGACGTGGTGTCTCCACAATGGCCAGAAGCCCTATATTCCCTCTGCTGTCTGTATTGAGTAGCCCTCCTCCTCCATCAGGGAAGGAAAGAAGAAGCCCGCCCATTCACTCTTTTTTTTAAAATTTTTTACTTACTCATTATGAAATATAACACACATGTAGAAAAAGGTAAAGAAAATATATACAACTCAATACATTATCATAAGACAGGCAAACATATAATCAATATCCAGGTCAAGAAATTGGGCTTCCCTGGTGGCACAGTGGTTGAGAGTCCATCTGCCAATGCAGGGGACACGGGTTCGTGCCCCGGTCCGGGAAGATCCCACATGCTGCGGAGCGGCTAGGCCCGTGAGCCATGGCCGCTGAGCCTGCGCGTCCGGAGCCTGTGCTCCGCAACTGGAGAGGCCACAACAGTGAGAGGCCCGCGTACTGCAAAAAAAAAAAAAAAAAAAAAGAAATAGAACATTGCCAGCATCCCCAAAGTTCCCTTTCAGGTTCCTGCCTAATCTCTCTCCTCACCACCACACACCCCCCGCCCCAAAAGAAAACTACCATCCTGACTTTGATAGTTGTTAGTTCATTACTTTTCTGTATAGTTTTATCAGTTCAGTTTATCCCAGTTCACTATAGTTTCGTCATGTCTATTTTAAAGTTTTTTTAATAAATGGAATCATCTAGCATGTGCTGTTGTACAGCTGATTCCTTTTGCTCAACAGTATGTTTGTGAGATTCAGCCATATTGTTGTGTGGAGAAGGTGTTTGTTTTCATTGTTGTGTACATTCTGGTGAGTAAACAGTGGTATCTCCTTGTGCTGCTGATTAGCATTTTCCTGATTACTAATGTTGTTTAGCGGTTTTTCATGTGGATTTTAGCTATTGAGATAACTTCTTTTGTGAATCACCTGCTCAAATCTTTCTTTTTTAAAAAAATTGCATTATCTATTTTATTTATTTGTAAGAACTCTTTGTGTATCCTGGATATAGTTTGTTATTTACTGTGTTCCAAATACTTTCTCTTACTCCATAGCTTGCCATTGCATCCCCATAGGAGTGTCTCTTTAGAAGTCCTTACTTTTAAGACAGTCAGAATTATCATTCTTTTTTTTTTTTTTTTTACAATAGTGAGTGTTTTTGGTGTCTGGCTAAGAAATCTTTCTGTACCTTGAGGTCACAAAGAAATTCTCCTGTTATTTTCTAGAAGCTTTATTATTTTGCCTTTCATATTTAGATCTACAGTTTAAATAGGGATTGCTTTTTATGTATGTGTGAGGTAAGGTTTAGGGTCCCCCCCCTGCCACTGAATAGCCAGTGATTCCAGTATTAAAAAGCCCATCATTTCCCCTGCTGCTCTGCAATGTTACCCTTTACCTTAATCAAGTGTCTATATATACATGGATCTCTTTTTGAGCTCTCTATTCCATTCCATCAAGTTATTTGTCTGTCCTAGATTCAATACCACATTGTAAAAATTACTGTGGTAATTTTATAATTGTAACTTTACAGCAGATCTTGATATCAAGTAGACCCTGTCTTTTCATTTTCTTCTTCAAGTTTCTTAGCTTTTCTTTTTTAAAATTTCTGTATACATTTCAGAATCAGTTTGTCAAGTTACACACACACACACACACCTGTTGGGGTCTTGGAATTTCATTAAATTTATAGATGAAGTTGGGAGAGAACTGATTTCTGTACAGTACTGAGTTTTCAAATCCAGGAACATGACACATCTCTTTTTCTAGTTAGGTCTTCTTTAATTTCTCTCAGTAATGTTTGCAGTTTTTTGTGTGAAGCTTTTACACGTAAGTTATTCATAGATAGTTGATACTTTTAACATTACTGTAAATTGTTTCTTTTAAAATTTCACTTTTTAACTAATACATAGAAATGTAATTAATGTTTATGTTCTGATCTTATAACCAACAGTTTTTCTAAACTCAATTATTTTTCTAATTATCTCTCTGTGGATTATTTTGGGTCTTTTACATATATACTTATGTCTATAAATTATCTTATGTAGTTTAGGTCTGTTCAAGTTTTCTATTTTTTCTTGGGTCTATTATTATTAACTTCTTTTGTTTTTATTTCATTCTGTCTGCTTGCTTTGTGTTTCATTTGCTCTTCTTTTTCTAGTTTTTTAAGATGGAAGTTTAGATCATCGATTTGAATCCTTTCTTTACTAATATAGCCTTTTAAACTAATAACATTCCTCTAAGCATTGCTTTAGCTGCATCCCAAGATTTTTGATGTTTTTATTTTTATTATCATTCAGTTCAATATTATCTAATTTCTCGTGTGATTTCTTTTTTGAACCAAAGGTTATTTATACTTATGTTGTTTAACTTCTAAATACTAGGGACTTTCTTGGTTACTTTATTGTTATTGTTTACTTCAAATATATTTTTTTGCACCTTGACACTCTCTTCTCCTGTCGCATTTCAAGTATATGTATGTTTCCGCCTTGATATCTAATAGGTCCATAGGGCTCTGTTAATTTCTTTTTCAATCTTTCTTCTTCATCTTGTATAATTTCAATTAATCTGTCTTCAAGTTCACTTACTCCTTGCTCTGTCATGTCCATTTGGCTATTAAGTCCATCCATGAATTTCTTTTTAATTTTGGAAATTGAATATTTCAGTTCTAGAATTTCCATTTCTTTCTTTTTTATTATTTTCTCTGCTGAGGTGTTCCTTTATTGAAACATGTTTTGTTTTGCTTCATTGAGAATAGTTATTTAGTGCTTTAAAATCCTTTTACATTGGTTTCAACATTTAGCTCATCTTAGATTTGGACTCAATTGACTTTTGAGAATATGCTCCATTTTCTTGGTTCTTTGAAAGTCATGTAATTTCAGATTTATCCTGAACATTATGAATGTTAAGTTATGAGAATTTTGGAATCTATTATTTTTACCCAATTTTTGTTCCTTCTTTTGTTTTAGTAATTTTCTTGGCTGGGTTTGAATTGCAAATTCTGTTTTTGGAGACAGCAGTTTTGGTCTTGATGCAGATTTTTTGTTTTTAGCTTAGGTGCTCTGAATCTGTTCTGTACCTGAGTCATTCAGGGGTTATACAGAGATAGGGGTAAACAGAGCTTAGAGATCCCGCATCTGGCTCTTTCCCTTTTGAGGGCCCTTCACTCTCTTTAGCACCTGTGAGTGCCAAGGCTCACTTTTCTGGTTCCCCAGGCCAGAAAAACTATAGGGTTTTTTGTTTGTTTGTTTGTTTCATGCAACCCTACCTGCTCTGTGTATGCAGCTTAGCTCCACGCTAAAAGCCTTGGAGGTGGGAGTTTATTTGTATAGCTCTCTGGCTCCCTTCTCCAAGCTAGCATGCACTCCTCACCAGTCAGTCTGCTTCTGTTCATTTTCCAGCACCTTCAGGCAGTTGGCTTTTCATTTACATCCAGAATTAGTAGTTGTTTTCTGCAGGAGAAGGGGAATGTCTTAGTCAGACATACCCAGAAGTGGAAGTCCTCTTTCAGAATTCCATCAGGACAGTGAGGAGAAGAGGAATCCAATGGCAGTGAGTCAGGCTCCAGACTGGCCTATAGCTCCATTTGATATAAATTCACCAGTAAATTTCCTTGCTTCTAACACAAGGATAAGGGCAATAGGCTCAGATCACTTCTCTTTCTATCCAAAATGCCCAGACACACTGGCCTTCTGAAGAGGTGGCCTCAAAGTGACATGCCTACAATAACTATGTGGAAAGTTTTTGGCTTTCAGATATGTTTAGTAGGATGTGAGTTAAGTCTGGAAATCAGAATCTCTTGTTTCATGAGTAAGACACTTCCCTGACTCTTGTCACCAGTATTTTCCAGTAAGGATAGTATATATGGTCTTGTAGAACTCAAACACAGGAGAATTAATCAGGAAGGGCCGGAAGCTGGAGGAAGACAGGAAGGACCCACCATGAAATTCAAATAGGGAAATAGAAACATAAAAAGTACTGGAGTTTATTATTATTGGCTTACTGAACCATCTGGCAAGTAAAGTCAGGAGCAAGTTATGGGCAGACAAAGGGATGCTCAATAGGTCCATTTGGGACATGTGTTCCAGGGGGTGGGGACAGGTAGGTATTGGGTGCCCACAATGTTCTGGGGCTGCCACAGCTGCCTTATGGCCCCTCTTTGGCAGAGAAAGAAATTGAACCTCAGACAGCTTTTATCACCTGCCCAGTATTTCATGGTTAGGGAGTGGCAGATTCAGTCTGAATCATGGTCTGCTGGGCTCCAGAAGAGAGAGAACTTTGACCCATTCTCTGAATCAGAGGTTCTCAATCTTTATTGTAGTATAAGTAAGACAGATAGTGGATATTTATCACCCATTAAAGAAAGCAAATTGAAAAGCAAATGAGCAAGACTGCCATTGCTAAAAAATTAACCATGAATCTCAATTTATTTAAGAAAAGAAAAAAAAAGTCATTTGCACATTGCAGTATCTTGATCATTATTCATAACAAATTACTAGAGCCACCACTTTATAACTTATCCCCACACATTGCATCAGGGTGAAAGCACTCAAGGGCTAGAGAACATTAACCTGGAGAAAGGGAAATGTCCCGCATTTGGATGCAGGGACTCAGCGAGAAAGAGGCTGAAGCAGACAGTTTCCTCCAGCCCCTTATAGCTGAGCAGCAAGAGGCAACCAACCAGAAGCCTGGTTTCTCCCATCCACTCCCAGGCCCTCTCCACCTCCTCGGCTCACTCCTGCCTGCCATCAGTCTAGACTCTTAGAGCTATTGACCGGCTGCCTCACAGTCATTGCCCAAATTCCATCTCCTGTAAAATCCATTTTCCCTGCCTCAGAGAGAGCCATTGGATTTCTCAATTATCAAATTGTACAGTCATGAGCTTACATACTTCTAAGAGGTAATACGGTGTAAAGTTTCTTTTCCGTGGAAATGTCATATTGGTTCCTCTGGGGAGTGAATGGAATATTTAAAATATTCTTTCAGTCTCAATAACCCATTAAGAGGGATGCAAAGGTGAAATGTGACTTTGCTTAGGCTGGAATAGAAGTGTGTGTTCTTTGAGAAGCTCTGAGGCAGTTTGCTCACTGATAGCATCACTGCCTAATCTTTTATTATCTGTCTCGCTTCCTACTTTTTGGATTAAAAAGTACCTAAGTGGGCAAATGAAGTTTCTCTGCTGACACACACCTTTGATAAACATAATTTTTGGCATGTAGTTATATGCACACTTACAGTTAATTCAATCAGCGTTGCTTGCTTATTTTTTAAAATAATAAATACAGCTACCGTTTGTTGGATGTGTACTTTGTGCCAGGCAATACTTAGGTACTGTACAAGTGCTATATAATTTTATAAACTAATTTTTTGGCTATAAAAATACTATATAATTACATTCTCCTTATAAAAATTCAAATAATTTAAATAACACTGAAGTCCAGTTTGATCTCAGTCCCTATCCTCACCCAAGATTCTGCTGTCCTACCAAAAGGTAACAGCTTTTTCACCTTTTTGTGTCCTTCCAGAATTTTCTATGTACTTACATACATATGTTCCTGTACAATAGATATAGGAGTGTGGTTTTGTGTGTATGTTTGTTTTGTAAATAGAATCATCACTGTGTTTCATGCTGCAATTTGCTTTTCACACTCAACAATATGTCTTGGATATTTCCCTGTGTTGCTAAGACAGTTCTGGCTCCCTTCTTTTAAACTCCTATTTCATTGTCCATAACAGCATAGCACCAAATTTTACTTAGTTATTCCCTACTAAAGCAGAATTAGGTTGTTTTCTTTTTTCCTCTTGCTATTACACACAAGGGTAAATTTCTATAATTGGGGTATTTAGCGTTTATTAGCTTCCTTGTTAGAAATAAGAGGGTGCCAATAGTCAGCCCAGTGTAGTGTGTAGCTCACACAGACAGATTTCAAAACCTCAGTTCCAGTACTAGAGTACAGACAGGATTATCTGCATTTTATTTTGAGAGTGGTAGGGGAAGGGAGGAAAAAAAGAAGCTAAAAATACAAGTGATAACTATTGAGATATCACATCTGGGATCAGTTACATATTTTTCAGACATTAAAAAAGGACGTCCAAACCATAGGAAACACATCGTTATTTTCATTTTGGCTTTTTTGTGTTTTTAATTGGCAACCAGCAGAAATCTCCTAGACAGATGAGGAAAACAAACTCTTAATTAGGAAGCATGTATTAGGTATGTGGAGAGCCTGTTTCTTTCCAGACACTCCACGTAAATGCTACTTCCTGTACTCCCCACAAGCTCTTGAAGGGAAGCAGAGTATGCCACCCCAAAATATGCCACTTTGCTATGTGGATTGTTTTGAGCTGAAGGCAATCAAGACCCCAAAGACTCAGGAAAAACTTTTACGTCTCCCTTAACTACCTAAAAGAATTTAGACAGGGGTCCTACACCAGAAGAGAGCTATTGGCAGAGAGAACTTTTCTAATCTGAAAGACCTCTCTACGTGGAAGAGCAAACTTCTAATTACCAGTCATCTGCTCTTAACATCCTGTGAGTTACGCTCCTCCCCTTTGAAGCCCCAGGCCCCTTTCACATTCCTTAGTTCAGGATGGCATATAGATCTCAATCGCCCGACTTGCTCTTGGGGCTCATCATATCTTTGGAGAGCCCATACGTATAAAATTAATTTTGTTTTTCTCCTGTTAATCTGTCTTGTATCAATTTAATTATTAGAGCAGTGAAAGAACCTAGAAGGGAAGAAGGGAAAATTTTTCCAGCCCTGCACTCTGATTACACTGCTGTGCTCACGGCTCCTGATGTCAAGTAGCTACACTTCAATCCTGCAACCTTCAGAAGAACAAAACACAAACGTTTGCATTTGTTTATCTTTCCAAAATTAGTAGTGTTGTTGAGGAGGTTTTATTATAAATCTGACTTATTCTTATATGAGATAGTCAAGCATATGGAGATGTTTAAAGAAGAAATTTTTTAAAATCTCCCCCAATGTCTCGATCCCAATATTAATTAGCATTTTGGTAAACATCTTCCAGATAGTGCATTTTCTATCTTTTCTGAGAAATATAATTTTCTATAAATGTGATTCTAACACTCATGCATTTTTATAGCTAACTGTTTTTTTCAGTCAACAGCATATTCTATAAATCTTTAACAATGCTAATAGATGTGATCACTCCTTGTTATTGACTAAATCATAGTCAATCACGTGGTGGTGTGGTACATTTGACCCTTCATTCATTCCCTTGGTCCCTCATCCATTTATCCCCCAAATCTTTGTTTTGTGGCTTATTGTAAGTCAGGCATCATGCTAAGCACTGAGCATACAATGGTGGGCAATGCAGGTACAGTCTGAGGGCCTTAGGAGTTTAGGTCTGGTAGGAAAAACAAATAAGCAATTGTTTATCATGTGATAAACCCTATGGGACTTGGTTTAGAAGGTGTGATTAAGAGAGGCTCCTTGGAGGAAGTAATAGCCATGCTGCAGAATCACAGAGGATGAGTGGGAGTTTGTAAGACAATGGAGGCGGGGGGTGGCAGGGGTGTTTAAGCAGGGGGAACAGCATTTGCAAAGACTTGGAAATGAGAGAGATCTGGCCCTTCTGTAGAAACCAGGCTGCTGCTTTGTCTTTATTATGGGCTGTTGACACTGCCTAGCTGAGATCAGTGATCTCTAGGGCTGGTGGTGGTTGGCAATGGTGGTGGTTGGCAATTGTGGTGGTACCCACCCTGATGTTTCTTCATGGCTTTGGTACTTGGCTAGAAAGAGAAGGTATAAGTAGGAAGCAAGAGCACTTCCTCCGCCAGCTTCAGCAGGGAGAGGATAAGAAACCACAGAGAAGGGGCTTTCCCCAGACCCCCAACGCTCTGCCTGGACAGAGTTTCAACAGGCTCCCAGCAGCCTGGGTCCTCGCAGGGTCAGAGTGAACCTGCTGAGGAGTGAGGGGCCCACTGAACATGGATCAGTGTCAGAATTGCTGGCTTTGAAAGACCAAGGGACAATTAGCAAGTTTCTGACCTCAAAGATGGGGATAAAGGGGCTAACACAGGCAGTCTGAAATTAAACAATAACTTATAATTTTTGCCATTTGAAGGTAGTGTCATTTCCTCAAATGTGGCTTTGAACTGGCATTTTTATACCCCCGCCAAGGGAAATTCTGATAAATGTAAGTAAAGCCGTGGTCCTCCTTGCTTTCCCAATTGTAATTCCCCGAGCTTTCTGGATAAAATATCCATTTTTTTCTCTGTGTTGAATAAAAATGTTGAGTGCCTTGCAGGACACTAAGGTAAGTTAGGAACTGTCCAAGTATCAAAGGAAAAAATACATTTGATCACCTTTGGACCCCAATAGTCAGGTTGGAAGCACATCATCCCCAGACAGTGGGAAGGGATTTGCAAATGACTTAAATTCCTGTGAGTGACAATGCAGGTAGCTGCACATGCCAGGGAAATGTTTATTGACTACCTATTACACTGAGAAATAGAAAAGATAAATATTTGCACTTCCATTGAGATACATTTAAAATTCCCAAACAGCCATCATATAATCTGCAAAGCAATTTACCCAATTGTTTTACTTTTTTTTTACTGAACAGGTGATTATAATGATATTTATTCTAGTCTGTGTGGATTTGTTATTGGTGATTACTTGTAGTTGTTATGCATCTGATACTGAGGTTTTTTCTTTTGAGGGGGTGGTAACAAATTAATAGAAATCACATATAAGGTACAATGATAAATCTCTTCTGATTTTAAAAATCAGAATCAACTTGGTATCTCCACTGACAAAATGTACAAATCCACAATCTTCAAAATTGCTTGCGGTACAAAATTATTAATTAGGTAGCATAAACTCTGCTTTAGGACTTATGGAACTGGGCTTCCTGGTTCTTCAAATACACTGGCTATTAAAACGTTACCACACATACAATACAATTAGAATACAATAAAATGGCTATCACTAAACTGGATCAAACTGGTATTTTTCTTTGATGTTAAGTAGGAACCTCAATATCGTAGAATGCCTTGAGGGGTCACCATTCATCATTCCTTACTATATAGAAGATCTGTGGAAATAAAATGCATTAGAGAGCTCTCATTATCCAAATGCTGAATAGCAAGGGTTCACCATTCATTTTGCTCATTTCCCACTTTCATATTCAGAGATGGCTTGTTCAGAAGACTAAATGGGATGAAATATACTCACCTGGCAAGTACATATATGATAGAAAGGATTAAGAGGAAATGGGAGTGGTAAAAGACCAGTAATGAGGTTACAGGATCAAGCCACGCAAGAAGTGAAGAGGGTCTCGAGGAACAGGGCAGCAGAAGCAAGAGGAAAGAATAAAAGTTGGCCAGGAAAGAAGCCAAAGAGTAGGGAAAAGGAATCAAATATGTTCAAGTTTTAAGGCAGCAGGAATATGTGGGTTTAGGGGAAAACAGGCGTTTGGCTTATTACTTACAGAGACTGCAGTCATCCAAGACACTCCATGCTCCTTTGGGTCATATTGGCATTCTGTATTTGTGAGAGCTTTTTTGGTAGGATTTAGTTAATGCGAGAACTTTCCCTTTGTATTATAATTGCCTTTTGCCATTCTCTTTCCCCAAACCATGAACTCTTTGATGGCAAGGTCTTTGTCTTTCATCTTTGTATTCCTAAAGCACCTAGCAACATACAGGGCACATAATAGATACTTAGTAAATGTTTGAAAAAGGAGGCATGTGGTGAAGAAATCAAAGGAAGTGAGGGACTAAGTGGAAACAGGGCAAATGTCATTTGATATTTGTCTTAAAATTTAATATCCCAAAGGAACAAATTCTAGAGCAACATCTTACTTTACCACATGGTAAACTGAGGCCCAGGCAAAGGAATCAAGTTGTCCAATGAAGGTCAGTCAAGCAGTTAGAGGCAGAGGTAAGGTCAGAAACTTGGTTTGCACTGCACACTGCTCTGTCCTCACCTGGTGAGTACTCCTGTCCCCTCAGAGAAAGCAGTGCCTGTTTTATTTTATTTTATTTTTTCTTTATTGAAGTATACAATGTTGTGCTAATTTCTGCTGTACAGCAGAGTGACTCAGTTATACACTTATATACATTCTTTTCAATATTCTTTTCCATTTTGGTTTATTCCAGGAGATTGGCTATAGTTCCCTGTGCTATATAGTAGGATCTTGTTGTTTATCCATTCTAAATGGAATAGTTTGCATCTACTAACCCCAAACTCCCAGGCCATCCCTCTCCCTCCCCACCTTCCCCTTGACAACCACAGGTCTATTCTCTGTGTCCATGAGTCTGTTTCTGTTTTGTAGATAGGTTCATTTGTGCCATATTTTAGATTCTACATATAAATGATATCTGTGGTATTTGTCTTTCTCCTTCTGATTTCACTTAGTGTGATGATCTCTAGGTCCATCCATGTTGTTGCAAATGGCATTATTTCTCTCTTTTTTATGGCTGAGTAATATTCCATCGTATATACGTACCACATCTTCTTTATCCATTCCCCTGTTGACGGACATTTAGGTCACTTCCATGTCTTAGCTATTGTAAATAGTGCTGCAGTGAACAGTGAGGTGCATGTATCTTTTCGAATTAGAGTTTTCTCCAGATATGTGACTAGGAGTGGGATTGCTGGATCAAATGGCATTTCTACTTTTAGTTTTTTGAGGACCCTCCATACTGTTTTCCGTAGTACCTGCACCAATTTACATTCCCACCAACAGTGGAAGAGGGTTCTCTTTTCTCCACACCCTCTCCAGCATCTATTGTTTGTAGAATTTTTGATACTGGCCATTCTGACTGGTGTGAGGTGATACCTCATTGTACTTTTGATTTGCATTTCTCTAATTATTAGCAATGTTGAACATCTTTCCATGTGCCTATTGGCCATCTGTATGTCTTCTTTGGAGAAATGTCTGTTTAGATCTTCTGCCCATTTTTCAATTGGGTTGTTTGTTTCTTTCGTTGTTGAGTTGTAGGAGCTGTTTGTGCATTTTGGAGATTAAGCCCTGGTCAGTTACATTGTTTGCAAATGTTTTCTTTCATTCTGTAGGGTTTTGTTTGTTTGTTTGTTTGTTTTAATGATTTCCTTTGCTGTGCAAAAGCTTGTATGTTTGATTAGGTCCCATTTGTTTATTTTTGCTTTTATTTCTGTTGCCTTGAGAGACTGACCTAAGAAAACATTGGTATGATTTATGTCAGAAAATGTTTTGCCTATGTTCTCTTCTAGGAGTTTTATGGTGTCATATCTTAACGTTTAAGTCTTCAAGCCATTTTGAGTTATTTTTGTGTATGGTCTGAGGGTGTGTTCTAACTTCGTTGATTCACATGCAGCTGTCCAACTTTTCCAGCACCACTTGCTGAAGAGACAAGCAGTGCCTGTTTTAGTTCTCTCCAAGTGACCAAGGATTGGGACACAAAGAAGCAACTCCATGAAAAATATCTTTTACTAAGCAGAGATGACCCTGATGACCCTGACAGAGCTAGGTTCAAGCCCATAAGACTGACCACAAAATACAGAGGTATTTTCCAGAAAATTGAATTTTAAAAATTATTACCTGATTAATTTTTGATGGGTAATACAATCGCATGATTTGAAACCTTAAAAGAATAAAGAGGTATAGATGTTGAGAAGTCTCTTTCCCTTGCCTGTCCCCCACCAGGCCGGTTACCACCCACCATATAGTTATGTACTTTTTTAGTTTCTTACGTATCTTCCACAGTTTCTGTACAGTTACATAAGCCAAATGTGAATAAATATTCTTCTTTACTTACTTTTTGGGTAAACAAAATGTAGCATATTACAGACACTCAACTGCACCTTGCTTTTTCTTTAACTTAGAATTGAACTTGGAGAATTCTCATACCAATACAAAAAGAACTACCTTTACTAAGCTATTACAAAGTAGTCTATAGAGTGGATGTAACAATTTAATTAAATGCCCCCCATGTTTGTGTATATTTGGGTTATTTCTAATCTCTGATATTAGAAAAAAATCCTTTAATGGCTAATATTGTATGTACACCAAGGGTTTGTGCATTTGTAATTTTGACATATTGTCAACTACCCTCCTAGTGGTTGTACCAGTTTACATTGAGTTGGCAGTTTGAGAGTACCCGAGTCTTAACAGCTTCTTCATCCGAGTTTGTTATCAAACTTTAGGATGTTAGCCAACCTGATGGGTGAAAAATGCCATTTCAGGGTAGTTTAGTTTGCATTTGTCTTAGGAGTGAGGTTGCACATCTTTAAAATGCTAGAAAATAGAAATAGAAAAACCAAAACAGGATTTCCTCCACTTACCAAGATCAATAACCAGCACACGGTTGGCCCTAAAGAAGGAGACCACTGGCACCTCTGAGAGGCATTTGAAGCCAACTACCCCTCGGTGCCAGCACTTCACAGGGATTATCTCATTCAGATTCACAAGCCCTTGAATAGTAGGCGCCGTATTCCCATTGTACAGATGGGGAAACTGGGGTTAACAGAGAGTAACCTTCCCAAGATCTGGCAAGTAACCGACCGGGGGCTTGAACTTCAGTCTGGAGTACTCCAGGACCCTGGACCAGCCACTCTCCTGCAGAGGATGCTGTCTTTCTGCAGAGAGTTTGAATGAGGTCATTTGTATGTCGTTCTACTCCCGTTGGATTTATGCTCTTCTCCCTGGTCTAGCCATCTCCTTACCCTGCGCCTGGTTTGGAAGGACATATGTTTTCTTTAATGTAGCTGTGGTTCATTGCTTTTCCCTGTAGGATTTTGAGATGCAGCAGGTTTACTCTTGGGCAGTCTCTCCCTCTCTGCACTTTACCCTTTTCCGCTGCTGTCTTTATACAAGCCACTGTGTGTTTGTAGCAAATTATAAATATCGATCTGTTTTCTCTCACCTTTTATATAAACATGGGAGTTTGGGCATTGGGCTGTGTAATGAAGAAAAGCGTTAAAAAAAAAGTAGTTGGGAAAATTTATTATTTTCTTGGTTATATATGAGGAATGAACTCAACGTAATCATGTGCGAGCAAAATAGATTAAGACTGTCAACTTCTAAGCTAACCACAACTGGACTTTTCCAAAATTACCTGAGAAAGGCTAGCTCTCCCCAAGTAGAACTATTACTTGGAAAGGGGTAGGGAGTTTACAGCGGCACCCATCCTGTTAGAACGGGATTGTTAGCCCCATCAGCTGCAGCTGTCTATCTAGAAAGCTAGGAAATAACCAAGGTAAGGTGTGCTTGCCTCTCTCCTCTCCATATCTGTTTGCAAACCCTTCCAGGTCCCTTTGATCTAATTATTGCCTGTAGGCATATGCCCCCTCTGCTGGTAGTCAAATTAAGAATCCCTTCTGTAGGTATGCAGAGCAGCACTTCTAGAAAGCACTTCTGCCTTCTCAGTCTGGCCATCTCAGTTTTTCCTCCTATCCTAAAGCCTCAGCATGCCTGCTGAAGGAAGGTAGGCTTTATGGAAGCCAGGTCGCATTCCCATGAACCCTGCACCACCACCAACTGAGTGTGACAGTCTTGGGTCATAGATGTCCTGGAAACCAAGGACCAGATTAAGGCTGTTTCCAGGGGCAGGACAGGAATTAAGACTCAGATGTAGAGAATGGAATTGAGGACAAGGGGAGGGGGAAGGGTAAGCTGGGACGAAGTGAGATAGTGGCATGGACTTATATATACTACCAAATGTAAAATAGTTAGCTAGTGGGAAGCAGCCGCATAGCACAGGGAGATCAGCTCAGTGCTTTGTGACCACCTAGAGGGGTGGGATAGGGAGAGTGGGAGGGAGACGCAAGAGGGAAGAGATATGAGGATATATATATACGTATAGCTGATTCACTTTGTTATAAAGCAGAAACTAACACACCATTGTAAAGCAATTATACTCCAATAAAGATGTTAAAAAATAAAATAAAAATTAAAAAAAAGATGATTGAGAAACAGTGTAAAAAAAAAAAAGGCTGTTTCCAATCAAAATTAAATCACTTGAAAATGGCTATGAAATGCACTTTCCAAGTGCCTGACAGGCACTTCAGTTGACTGACAAAGGGATCAAAGGGATCTAGAGAACTGCCAAGCCATGCATTGCCATGTACCTCATCCATTTTTCAGGCTGTTGCTTTCTGTCCTGGGGAGTCAGGAAGAAGGGCTTAGCAGGAAGAGAGGGAAGAGGAACCACGACACAAATACTACTATTTTTCTTTTCTCTGCTTCTGCTGTGAACAGCCTCCTTTTACTTTATTTTTTATTATTATTATTTTTAACATATTCATTGGAGTATAACTGCTTTACAATGGTGTGTTAGTTTCTGCTTTATAACAAAGTGAATGAGTTATATATATACATATGTTCCCATATCTATTCCCTCTTGCATCTCCCTCCCTCGCACCCTCCCTATCCCACCCCTCTAGGTGGTCACAAACCACCTAGCTGATCTCCCTGTGCTATGCGGCTGCTCCCCACTAGCTATCTATTCTACGTTTGGTAGTGTATATACGTCCATGCCACTCTCTCACTTTATCACAGCTTGCCCTTCCCACTCCACATATCCTCAAGTTCATTCTCCAGTAGGTCTGTGTCTTTATTCCCATCTTACCCCTAGGTTCTTCATGACCTTTTTTTTTTTCCTTAGATTCCATATATATGTGTTAGCATACGGTATTTGTTTTTCTCTTTCTGACTTACTTCTCTCTGTATGATGGACTCTAAGTCCACCCACCTCACTACAAATAACTCAATTTCGTTTCTTTTTATGGCTGAGTAATATACCATTGTATATATGTGCCACATCTTCTTTATCCATTCATCTGTTGATGGACACTTAGGTTGCTTCCATGTCCTGGCTATTGTAAACAGAGCTGCAATGAACATTGTGGTACATGACTCTTCTTGAATTATGGTTTTCTCAGGGTATATGCCCAGTAGTGGGATTGCTGGGTCGTATGGTAGTTCTAATTGTAGTATTTTAAGGAACCTCCATACTGTTCCCCATAGTGGTTGTATCAATTTACATTCCCACCAACAGTGCAAGAGTGTTCCCTTTTCTCCACACCCTGTCCAGAAATTTATTGTTTCTAGATTTTTTGATGATAGCCATTCTGACTGGTGTGAGATGATATCTCATTGTAGTTTTGATTTGCATTTCTCTAATGATTAATGATGTTGAGCATTCTTTCAGGTGTTTGTTGGCAATCTGTATATCTTCTTTGGAGAAATGTCTGTTTAGGTCTTCTGCCCATTTTTGGATTGGGTTGTTTGATTTTTTCTTATTGAGCTACATGAGCTGCTTGTAAATTTCGGAGATTAATCCTTTGTCAGTTGCTTCATTTGCAAATATTTTCTCCCATTCTGAGAGTTGTCTTTTGGACTTGTTTATGGTATCCTTTGCTGTGCAAAAGCGTTTAAGTTTCATTAGGTCCCATTTGTTTACTTTTGTTTTTATTTCTATTTCTCTAGGAGGTGGGTCAAAAAGGATCTTGCTGTGATTTATGTCATAGAGTGTTTGCCTATGTTTTCCTCTAAGAGTTTTATAGTGTCTGGCCTTACATTTAGGTCTTTAATCCATTTTGAGTTTATTTTTGTGTATGGCATTAGAGAGTGTTCTAATTTCATTCTTTTACATGTAGCTGTTCAGTTTTCCCAGCACCACTTATTGAAGAGGCTGTCTTTTCTCCACTATATATTCTTGCCTCCTTTATCAAAGATAAGGTGACCATATATGCGTGGGTTTATCTCTGGGCTTTCTATCCTGTTCCATTGATCTATATTTCTGTTTTTGTGCCAGTACCATACTGTCTTGATTACTGTAGCTTTGTAGTATAGTCTGAAATCAGGGAGCCTGATTCCTCCAGCTCCGTTTTTCGTTCTCAAGATTGCTTTGGCTATGCGGAGTCTTTTGTGTTTCCATACAAATTGTGAAATTTTTGTTCTAGTTCTGTGAAAAATGCCAGTGGTAGTTTAATAGGGATTGCACTGAATCTGTAGATTGTGGGTAGTACAGTCATTTTCACAATGTTGATTCTTCCAATCCAAGAACATGGTCTATCTCTCCATCTATTTGTATCATCTTTAATTTCTTTCATCAGTGTCTTATAATTTTCTGCATACAGGTCTTTTGTGTCCTTAGGTAGTTTTATTCCTAGATACTTTATTCTTTTTGTTGCAGTGGTAAATGGGGTGTTTTCTTAATTTCACTTTCAGATTTTTCATCTTTAGTTTATAGGAATGCAAGAGATTTCTGTGCATTAATTTTGTGTCCTGCTGCTTTACCAAATTCATTGATTAGCTCTAGTAGTTTTCTGGTAGCATCTTTAGGATTCTCTATGTATAGTATCATGTCATCTGCAAACAGTGACAGCATTACTTCTTCTTTTCCAATTTAGATTCCTTTTATTTCTTTTTCTTCTCTGATTGCTGGGGCTAAAACTTCCAAAACTATGTTGAATAATAGTGGTGAGAGTGGGCAACCTTGTCTTGTTCCTGATCTTAGTGGAAATGCTTTCAGTTTTTCACCATTGAGGACGATATTGGCTGTGGGTTTGTCATATATGGCCTTTATTATGTTGAGTAAATTTCCCTCTATGCCTACTTTCTGCAGGGTTTTTAATCATTAATGGGTGTTGAATTTTGTCGAAAGCTTTCTCTGCATCTATTGAAATGATCATATGGTTTTTCTCTTTTAATTTGTGAATATGGTGTATCATGTTGATTGATTTGCGTATATTGAAGAATCCTTGGATTCCTGGAATAAACCCCAGTTGATCATGGTGTATGATCCTTTTAATGTACTGTTGGATTCTGTTTGCTAGTATTTTGTTGAGGATTTTTGTATCTATGTTCATCAGTGATATTGGCCTGTAGTTTTCTTTCTTTGTGACATTTTTGTCTGCTTTTGGAATCAGGGTGATGGTGGCCTCATAGAATGAGTTTGGGAGTGTTCCTCGCTCTGTTATATTTTGGAAGAGTTTGAGAAGGATAGGTGTTAGCTCTTCTCTAAATGTTTGATAGAATTCTCCTGTGAAGCCATTTGGTCCTGGGCTTTTGTTTGTTGGATAATTTTTAATTACAGTTTCAATTTCAGTGCTTGTGATTGGTCTGTTCATATTTTCTATTTCTTCCTGATTCAGTCTTGGCAGGTTGTGCATTTCTAAGAATTTGTCCATTTCTTCCAGATTGTCCATTTTATTGGCATAGAGTTGCTTGTAGTAATCTCTCATGATGTTTTGTATTTCTGCAGTGTCAGTTGTTACTTCTCCTTTTTCATTTCTAATTCTATTGATTTGAACCTTCTCCCTTTTTTTCTTGATGAGTCTGGCTAATGGTTTATCAATTTTGTTTATCTTCTCAAAGAACCAGATTTTAGTTTTATTGATCTTTGCTATTGTTTCCTCATTTCTTTTTCATTTATTTCTGATCTGATGTTTATGATTTCTTTCCTTCTGCTAATTTTGGGGGATTTTTGTTCTTTCTCTAATTGCTTTAGGTGCAAAGTTAGGTTGTTTATTTGCGATGTTTCCTCTTTCTTAAGGTAGGACTGTATTGCTATAAGCTTCCCTCTTAGAACTGCTTTTGCTGCATCCCATAGGTTTTGGGTCTTCGTGTCTCCATTGTCATTTGTTTCTAGGTATTTTTTTGATTTCCTCTTTGATTTCTTCAGTGATCTCTTGGTTATTAAGTAGTGTATTGTTTAGCCTCCATGTGTTTGTAATTTTTACAGACCTTTTCCTGTAATTGATACCTACTTTCATAGTATTGTGGTCAGAAAAGATACTTGATACGATTTCAATTTTCTTAAATTTAACATGCTTGATTTGTGACCAAAGATATGATCTATCCTGGAGAATGTTCCATGAGCACTTGAGAAAAATGTGTATTCTGTTGGTTTTGGATGGAATGTCCTATAAATATCAATTAAGCCATCTTGTTTATTGTATCATTTAAATCTTGTGTTTCCTTATTTATTTTCATTTTGGATGATGTGTCCATTGGTGAAAGTGGGGTGTTGAAGTCCCCTACTATGAATGTGTTACTGTCGATTTCCCCTTTTATGGCTGTTAGTATTTGCCTTATGTACTGAGGTGCTCCTACGTTGGGTGCAGAAATATTTACAATTGTTATACCTTCTTCTTGGATCTATCCCTTGATCATTATGTACTGTCCTTCTTTGTCTCTTGTAATAGTCTTTATTTTAAAGTCTATTTTGTCTGATATGAGAATTGCTACTCCAGCTTTCTTTTGGTTTCCATTTGCATGGAATATCTTTTTCCATCCCCCCACTTTCAGTCTGTATGTGTCCCTAGGTCTGAAGTGGGTCCCTTGTAGACAGCATATGTACAGGTCTTGTTTTTGTATCCATTCAGCCAGTTTGTGTCTTTTGATGGGAGCATTTAATCCATTTACATTTAAGGTAATTATTGATATGTATGTTCCTATTCCCATTTTCTTAATTGTTTTGTGTTTGTTATTGTAGGTCTTTTCTTTCTCTTGTGTTTCTTGCCTAGAGAAGTTCCTTTAGCATTTGTTGTAAAGCTGGTTTGGTGGTGCTGAACTCTCTCAGCTTTTGCTTGTCTGTACAGGTTTTAATTTCTCCATCAAATCTGAAAGAGATCCTTGCTGGGTAGAGTAGTAATCTTGGTTGCAGGTTTTTCTCCTTCATCACTTTAAATATGTCCTGCCAGTCCCTTCTGGCTTGTAGGGTTTCTGCTGAGAGATCGGCTGTTAACCTTATGGGGATTCCCTTGTGTGTTATTTGTATTTTTCTCTTGCTGCTTTTAATATGTTTTCTTTGTGTATTTAATTTTTGATAGTTTGATTAATATGTGTCTTGGTGTTTTTCTCCTCGGGTTTATCCTGTATGGGACTCTCTGTGCTTCCTGGACTTGATTAACTATTTCCCTTCCCATATTAGGGAAGTTTTCAACTATAATCTCTTCAAATATTTTCTCAGTTCCTTTCTTTTTCTCTTCTTCTTCTGGGACCCCTATAATTTGAATGTTGGTGTATTTAATATTGTCCCAGAGGTCTCTGAGACTGTCTTCAGTTCTTTTCATTCTTTTTTCTTTATTCTGCTCTGCAGTAGTTATTTCCACTGTTTTATCTTCCAGGTCACTTATCCGTTCTTCTCCCTCAGTTATTCTGCTATTGATCCCTTCTATAGTATTTTAAATTTCATTTATTGTGTTGTTCATCATTGCTTGTTTCCTCTTTAGTTCTTCTAGGTCCTTGTTAAATGTTTCTTGCATTTTGCCTATTCTATTTCCAAGATTTTGGATCATCTTTACTATCATTATTTTGAATTCTTTTTCAGGTAGACTGCCTATTTCCTCTTCATTTGTTAGGTCGGGTGGGTTTTTACCTTGCTCCTTCAACTGCTGTGTGTTTTTCTGTCTTCTCATTTTGCTTATCTTACTGTGTTTGGGGTCTCTTTTTTGTAGGCTGCAGGTTCCTAGTTCCTGTTGTTTTTGGTGTCTGTCCCCAGTGGCTAAGGTAGGTTCAGTGGGTTGTGTAGGATTCCTGGTGGAGGGGACTAGTGCCTGTGTTCTGGTGGATTAGGCTGGATCTTGTCTTTCTGGTGGGCAGGTCCACGTCTGGTGGTGTGCTTTGGGTGTCTGTGGCCTTATTATGATTTTAGGCAGCCTCTCTGCTAATGGATGGGGCTGTGTTCCTGTCTTGCTAGTTGTTTGGCATAGGATGTCCAGCACTGTAGCTTGCTGGTCATTGAGTGAAGCTGGGTGCTGGTGTTGAGATGGAGATCTCTGGGAGATTTTTGCCATTTGATATTACGTGGAGCTGGGAGGTCTCTTGTGGACTAGTGTCGTGAACTTGGCTCTCCCACCTCAGAGGCACGGCACTGACTCCTGGCTGGAGCACCAAGAGCCTTTCATCCACACAGCTCAGAATAAAAGTGAGAAAAAAATAGAAAGAAAGAAAGAGAGAGAGAGGATAAAATAAAGTTATTAAAATAAAAAATAATTATGAAGAAAAAACTTTAAATAGTAAAAAAACACAAAACAAAACAAAAAAATGATGGACAGAACCCTAGGACAAATGGTGAAAGCAAAGCTATACAGACAAAATCTCACACAGAAGCATACACATACACACTCACAAAAAGAGGAAAAGGGGAAAAAATCATAAATCTTGCTCTCAAAGTCCACCTCCTCAATTTGGGATGATTTGCTGTCTATTCAGGTATGCCACAGATTCAGGGTACATCAAGTTGATCGTGGAGCTTTAATCCGCTGCTCCTGAGGCTGCGGGGAGAGATTTCCCTTTCTCTTCTGTGTTCGCACAGCTCCCCAGGCACAGCTTTGGATTTGGACCCGTCTCTGCGTTTAGGTCGCCGGAGGGCATCTGTTCTTCGCTCAGACAGGACGGGGTTAAAGAAGCAGCTGACTCGGGGGCTCTGACTCACCCAGACCGGGGTGAGGGAGGGGTGCAGAGTGCGGGGTGAGCCTGCGGTGGCAGAGGCCAGCATGACGTTGTACCAGCCTGAGGCATGCCGTGTGTTCTCCCGGGGAAGTTGTTCCTGGATCACGGGACCCTGGCAGTGGCGGGCTGCACAGGCTGCCAGGAGGGGAGTGTGGAGAGTGACCTGTGCTCACACACAGGCTTCTTGGTGACGCAGCAGCGGCCTTAGCGTCTCATGCCCGTCTCTGGGGTCCGCGCTGATAGCCGCAGCTCACGCCCGTTTCTGGAGCTCCTTTAAGCGGTGCTCTGAATCCCCTCTCCTCACTCACCCCGACACAATGGTCTCTTGCCTCTTAGGCAGGTCCCGACATTTTCTCGGACTCCCTCCCGGCTAACCGTGGTGCACTAGCCCTCTTCAGGCTGTGTTCACGCCGCCAACCCCAGTCCTCTCCCTGCGATCTAACCGAAGCCCGAGCCTCCGCTCCCAGCCCTGCCCGCCCCGGCGGGTGAGCAGACAAGCCTCTTGGGCTGGTGAGTGCCAGTTGGCACCGATCCTCTGTGCGGTAATCTCTCCGCTTTGCCCTGCGCACCCCTGTTGCCGTGCTCTCCTCTGCAGCGCCAAAGCTTCACCCGTCTGCCACCCGCAGTCTCCGCCCGTGAAGGGGCTTCTAGTGTGTGGAAACCTTTCCTCCTTCACAGCTCCGTCCCACTGGTGCAGGTCCCGTCCCTATTCTTTTGTCTCTGTTTATTCGTTTTTCTTTTGCCCTATCCCGGTACATGGGGAGTTTCTTGCCTTTTGGGAGGTCTGAGGTCTTCTGCCAGTGTTCAGTAGGTGTTCTGTGGGGGCAGTTCCACGTGTAGATATATTTCTGATGTATCTGTGGGTCGGAAGGTGATATCCACGTCTTACTCTTCTGCCATCTTCTCCTGGCACAAGGTGGCCATCCCTGGTTTCACATCAACATGATCTCAGGCACAAACCTCCTTGTTTTTCCATTTTATCTTTAAGTTACTTGTTGAAACAACCAGCCAGCCGTCTCCACGACTGTCACGGCTTTGGCCGCTGGAGCCCCTCCAGAGCCGGCAGCCTCAGTGAGGTCGCCCTCCCCTTGGGTTCCGGGGCAGTTCCGTGACAGCGGAGGGAAGAGACCCCCGAGCTGGGAGTTCCCTCCTTTTACATTAAATGGTGGTTCTCAACCTTGGATGCACATTGGAATTTCCTGGAGAGTTTTTAAAAATACTGATGTCTGGATCCTATCCAGAGATCCCTAGACTGTTAGGATAGTCTAGGTGCAACCTGGACACTGAGTTGTTTTAACACTCCCTGGAGGTTACACCCATGTTCATAATAGCACTATTCACAATAGCCAAAAGGTAGAAGCACCCCAAGTGTACATCAGCGGATGAATGGATAAACAAAATGTGGCATATCCATATAATGGAATATTAGTCACTCTACATGCTACCACATGGATGAAACTTGAGGACATTTTGTTAAGTGAAATAAGTCATACATGAAAAGACAATTACTGTATCATTCTGTTTATATGAGGTACCTAGAGTAGGTGTGGACTTTGGTCTCCCATCATGGACATCGGTAGTAGCCCATGACAGTCTCCAGATTAGCTCTGTGAGAAACTCCAGGGGCCTCTAGTTTCTTTCCGAAGATTATAGTCAGAATTTTAATTGTTGGAGCTTGAGTCTATGAATTTTTATAATCTCCCCAAGTGATTTCTGATATGCTGCAAGGATTGGAAATCACTGCCTGTCATAAAATCCAAACTCGTTGATTTCACCTGAAGGTCTTGGGCAATCTGGCTCTAGCATGCTTTTCCACCCTTACCGCTTATCTTCGCTGTGTCCCTCAGACAGAACTTTTATCCTCATCGTAACACCCTGCGCTTTCATGATGCCCTGGTTCAGAATTTTCTTTCTGCCTGGTGCGATCTTCTGCTACTTCTTTGCCTATTACAATCCTCCTCAACCTTTGAGACTTGGACTGACTCTGACCCCTTCCACAGAACTTTTCTGGATTCCTTTCCCATCTTCATGCCTTCTCTCTCCTCTCCCTCACCAATGGTTACCATAGTTTTGAGCTTTAGGGTCCTTTCCATTGTACGTGAGTATTTTACTCTCAGCATTTCCAACATATGGTCTTATGGTTGAGACTGATTCTCTGGGAAGACAAGGTCCTAGCATGATGCTTGGCTCAGAATAAGTGTTCAGTGTTTATCACATGAAATTTAATTTCACTTTCCAACCCTGACCTTCTAAGCTCCAGATAAATATATCCAATGGTCCACATGATGTCTCAAGCTTTTCAACCAAAACACAGTCAAAACAAGGTTTTCATTTAGCTCTGCACATTTTCCCTCCCCTCCGTGTCCTGCTTCTCAACAGTGGCATCTCCAGCAACCTGATTGGTTGTTCAGCTCAAAATGTTGAACATCACCTTTTATACCTCTCCATTTCTCACCTCCTACATCCAATCAGCCATCAGGACGTGACAATTCCATCTTCAACATAGAACATAACCTTTCTCTTTTCTCTCCATCTCTGCTGTCAACCACCAGACACCAGCTTTCTGTCTACACTGAAGAGCCAACTGTTCTCAAACATTACCCCTCACTCCGCACCTCTTCCAGTTGGTTCTCTTGGCTGCAGTCAGACTGGAGTGAGTAGCATGTCTGGCTATGTCACTCCATTGTTCAAGCCCTTTCATAGATGTCTGCTGATCCTGGCAGTCACAGGATTTCATAGAATCTACAAGGCTCTGTGTCTCCTGCCACTTACCCTGTTTTTACTTCCTGTTCTCCCAACACCAGTCCCCTCTCTTCTTTATTTTGGCCTTATGTCTTTCCTCCATCAGAAAATTTGTTCACAAGGTTATTTCTGCCTAGGATGCTATTACTGTGTCCCAAACCCTATGACTGGCCACCTACTACCCTTCTTTCCGACTTTCCTCTAAATGTCACTGCCCTAGGGAGACCTATCCTCAGCCCAAGTGTAGTAGCTTACCTTCTCAGAGCACCCATGATTTTTCCATCTTAGTGTGTAACACAAGTGTGCTTATAAAAATTTTGGATACTCACTTCATTGGGTTTCATCCCTGATTGTATGCCTGTATTCAAGCATCTACAAATTGTTCAATAAATATTTACTGCACGAATCAGCTCCATACAATCTGCCTGACTACGTAGACCGTACTCATTTTCTGGGCGCCACTCCCAAAGGAGTAAAAATCATTTATATTTCTGCCACAGAATTGCTTCTTTCTTGAGCTGATCCAAGCTAATCATTGAAACGCAAAGTGGTGGCAGTCAGGGGTGGGTGCTGGCTTAGGAGGGAGAAATGCAGGAGTGGGTCCCTAATCACCATCATATGGAAACATTCAAGTCCTCCAGCCCATCTCCTCTGAGCTCCCGTCACAGCTGGCAACACAGTTCTGTAGCCTCTGGTCCCCTACCCACCAGACTCCCTACCTAGAGCTGCAGGGTGGGAGGGAGGAAGACCCCACCCCTTTCTCTCTCCCACTCTGGGTACATTATCATGAACAAAGAAGGGAGAGGAGGATTATTTTCTTGTGATGAATGCTGCATTTTAAACAATGTTCCCTAGGCATTTAAACAGTCACATTTATTCTACATGCAACAATAGTTTCATTATATATAGTGAAAATCCTTCTAAATGTTAATGTAACATGGCCCAAGAACCTCACATTTGGAATAAATAAACCAAGAAATGGCCTCACATTAGTGAAAACTTATTGAGCCCAGTTTTCTGTCTGTTGCAACACGTTTTAGGGAGAAAACAATTTCTCATAGTTGTAAAGAATACAGCCTTTGAAGTCGGAAAGATGTGGGTTCAAATCCTAGGTTACTAACTGGGTGACTTTAAGAAAATTATTTACTATTACTGAGCCTACTTTAAAGGGTTTTTGAAAAGATCACATGAGAGAACATATATCAACTAATGAGTACAGAATGCTGTTAGTATGTGGTTTATTGTATATAGTTATAATATATAGTATAGATAGTATATAGTCAGTACTCAGTAAATGGTAATTAGTAGTAGTTACTAATATACAAATTCTCTGTCTTCTAGCTCAGTAGTAAAGCTTACCTTGGGTCAAATGGAAAGTTGCCTAATACCCATAATTTATCCAATAAATATTTCTTAAGCCCCTACTATGCTCAGGCAGTGTGCTTGGTACTGGATAATATTTGAGTGAATAAAATGGGCATTTTTAAAAGATTGAAGTATAATTGATTTATAATGTGTTAGTTCCAGGTGTACAGGAAAGTGAGACAGTTACATATACATATATATCTATTTTTTTCAGATTATTTTCCCTTATAGGTTATTACAAAATATTGAGTATAGTTCCCTGTGTTATACATTAGATCCTTGTTGGTTATCTGTTTTATATATAGTGTGTGTATATGTTAATCCCAAACTCCTAATTTATCCTCCCCCATCCTTTCCCCTTTGATAATCATAAGTTTGTTTACTATATCTGTGGGTCTATTTCTGTTTTGTGTATAAGTTCATTTGTATCTTTTTTTTTAAGATTCCATATATAGATGATTATCATATGATATTTGTCTTTCTCTGTCTGGCTTACTTCATGTAGTATGATAATCTCTAGGTCCCTCCATGTTGCTGCAAATGGCATTATTTCATTTTTTTTATGGCTGAGTAGTATTTTATTGTATAAATATACCACATCTTTAAGAACAGTATGGAGGTTCCTTAAACAAACTAAAAATAGAGCTACCATATGATCCCGCAATCCCACTCCTGGGCGTATATCCAGAGAAAATCATAATTTGCAAAGATCCACGCACCCAGTATTCATTGTGGCACTATTCACAATAGCCAAGACATAGAAGCAACCTAAGTGTCCATCGGCAGAGAAATGGTCATGGTTTTGCCCTCATTGAGCTTAAAGTTCAATGAGAGACAGTAAAACAAGTAAGCAAACCAATTAATATATATCTATAAAACGTGCTGAGCTGCACAGGGGAATGAGCTGCATGGTCTGAGAGGAAATGAGGGAGAAGGGCTACATAGATAAAGAAATCAGAGGAGTGCCAAATGAGCAGCTGACTGGCTAGGTCCACAGGCTTATTCCTGTTCCCACCCCAACACAGAATCAAGAGAGACTTGGTCAAACACTTTGTTTATCCATCGTGATACTTTTCAAATTTCCTGATACATTTTACAAAGCTGCCCTAACTGATGCTCTTATCTGACCAAAACTGATGAGTGTGGAACAAACATACAACCTACAGGCGAGCACATGAAAAAACAAAATCCTTAAATAAAATGCTAGCAAATTAAATCCAGCAGCATTTGAAAAGGGACAAACTCCAAAGGTAGACTGATACAAAGAAATCTGCCAATATCATTTATCCTATCAGTTGGTCAAAGGAGAAAGACTGTATCCTCATATCCCACAAGTAGAAAAATCCTTTCATTGTATTCAACATTCAGAATAAGGGTTTCCTTTACTAATCATTGCTGTGGTTGGTTTGTCTGAAATTCTAATGCTACGAAATATCATGATGCAAATCAGAAAACCTTCAAAGCTAGCAAAAGAAAAAGAAAAAAAAGCATGTGTGTATGTGTAGAGGGGGTGTAAACTGGCCATCTCTACCAGGTTAGTTTAGGTAACATCAGTATTCGTAAGACTTCAAACCAATATAAGCACCATTCCTGCCCAATCCGAGCCGTCTGTTCAGCCCAACAACTTTGGCAGAAGCAACAGAAACAAACCCCCAAAGGCTGTGGCTGCTCACTAGTGACATGGTTTATGCCAGCATGTAACTGACAGCCTCCATTTTTGAAATTAATTACTTTTCTTCTGGAGTTAAATTTGCTGATGGTGCTTCTCACAAAAATATGGGTCTTTACATAGCAAATGCTCTAATTAAATAAGAATAAAGGCAGAAAACTTCCAGACCTAAATGAGATACATTCATTCTGTGCATGTGCTTGAATCTTTAATGATTCGAAATGTAACAGTCTCTTCCCTCCTGGGATAGCAATGATATCTTGCTCTTTCCTAAATTTGCATCCGGCTCCTTTCTAATGTTTATTTATGACTGTGGCAAAGAGGATAGGTGCATTCATTTTGTTCTTTCCCTGCCATCCCCTGCCCAGTCTCGCAACCCCCAGTGCAGTAGACTGAATTGTGTCTCCACAAAATTCATATGAGGAAGCACTAACCCCCAATGTGACTGTATTTGGTGATATGGCTTTTAGAAGATAATTAAGGTTAAATGAGGTCATGAGTGTGGGGTCCTAATCCAATAGAACTGGTAACCTGTAAGAAGAGGAAGAGCTTTCTCTCCCTCCCTCCCTCCCTTCCTTCCTCCCTTCCTCTCTCTCTCTCTCTCTCTCTCTCTCTCTCTCTCTCTCTCCCTCTCTCCCTCCCTCTCTCTCTCTCTCTCTCTCTCTCTCTCTCTCTCTCTCTCTCTCTCTCTCTCTCTCTCTCTCCCATCCCATATCTTCCTTATCCCATCTAAACACCCTGCATTAGGGACCACAGACATTATTGTTGTCTGAGAATCAATATCCCTTTTCTGCATTCCTCCTCCTCTCCTCTGCTCTCTTCACATGAAGGTGCATGGAAGAAACAGTGAGGACACTATGTGTCAGATACTGGGCCAAGCACCACAGCCCAAGATTAGCCCCTTTAATCCTCATATCCGCTGCATCAGGAGAAACACAACAAAGGAGTCCCCATGCCATACCTCCTGAAGCCATTGCTCTTGGCACAGTTCTGTACCCACTTTGTGGTGCTCTTAAGAGCCAATAATCAGAGGAGCCACTGCTGGCCAAGAACAGGTATAATGCAGAGATGAAGTTAATTTCCAAATGGCCTGGCTACTGTCAACTTCTACTTTCCCACGCCTCCCTGGTCTCCCTTACACCAGACCTGGATCCATTAGACAAAGGGGACAGAGAAATCCCAGGACTCCATGCCCTCAGAGCTCCCCAAGGTTACTCTTTGATGTATTGGAGGAGGGGGAAGCCAAAGAAAGGGAAGATATCAAATCAGAATCTTTGAGTTGCAAGCTAACTTGGGAAGGGGGTGGGGAGAAATTTAATAAAAGAAGAGTGCTATCCCACACAACCCAAGAGCAGAAAAGTGTCTGGGCCTTGGGAAGAGAACTAGAAGAACTAAGATCTAGAAACTGGACAGAATGCCTTCTGTCTCTTGTTCTTTGCCCTTCACTGCTTAACTGCTTCATTCTCTGCTCTTCCCATATGACAGTTGCTTTGTCCAGTCTGCAAGGTGAAATATGGTTGCCTCACAGAGTCAAGGTTATATATTTTTATCTCAGATGTCCAGAAACTTTTGGAATATCTTTTAGTTACATTTAACCCTAGGAGAGAGGACCTGATTGACCCAGCTTGGATGAGCATTCCACCCCTGTCCATGTTGCTGTGGCTCAGGTAGGCATGATCACAGAATAAGCTAGTAAGCAAGGCAATGGCCTAGGGATAAAGAGGCCTCCCCCGAACCCCTGCAAAAGTGTGTACCACAGGAAAAGGAGAGGAAGGAGGACAGAGGTGGAACGCCGCTGGCCAGCTTTTGTTGAGTTCCTATGGGATATCTTACATGTATTCTAGACGCCCTGATGAATGCCTAGGGAATAAACCATGATCCTCTAAGGGCCTAGCTGGGGAGACCAGGAATACCTAGAAGAGACAATTCCTGAGCAATATGAACAGTGTTACTCAAGAGCTAAATTATAGGGCCCAGGTGCAGTCCTCAGAAGTTCAGAGGGTGATTAGGGTCTGTACTGGTGAGAAGGAAACTCATGTTTACCGTGACAAGCATCTGTTAGATGTGGTTACATGTTTTGCCTGATTCCAGCCTCTCAACAGCCCTGTAAGATAAATGCTATCTGAGAAAACTTCCTAGAGGATGCAAGGAAAGGGCATTCTACTGGAGCTCATGGCATGAGCAAAGCCTTGACAGTAGGAAAGACCGCGGTTTGTACAGGGAAGTGGCAGGTGACCAGTCTAACTGAAGCAGAAAAATGTTTTAGAAATGGCGGGATTTGTGAAAAAGAATCTCAATAAAGGCACAAACTAATGAAATTACCACCATTCATTCATTCAGTTTACTTCTTGATCCCTATGATGGTATGGCAGGCTCAGGAACTTGGCACTGGAGATGAAGAGATGAGTGAGGTGCAGCTCAAACTGAGAATTCTACAGTCTAGCAGACAGAGAAGTAAGTGATGGAAACAACAGGCACGCACTTCACACATTTCAGAGATGGAAACATCACCTGTGGATTTTGGCTTCTCAGTATATGAGCCATGTTTTGCCGTGGCAAAGAGGGAAAGCAGAGAATTAAATCCAGAACATCACTACTGCAGTTCCCCTATGTCTCTGTCATTTTAAAGGGCCCTGAAGGAGATTTTTAAAAAGAGATCTAATCATCAAATGGCCAAAACTTTGGGGATTTTTAGGGTGACCTGGTATCCAAAACAACAGACTGAAGACATTAATCTGCAGTACCAACTATGCATAATTTTCCAAAAAAGTTGATGCCATACCATTGGGCAGCAACTTTGCTATGCTGTTCATATAGAATAAATCTCATTTTTAATAAAAATGTATCTTTAAGATATACACAACGATTACCCTAGAAATAGATTGGACTGTCTATTATATTGATATATACACAATCTCAGAAATTTGTCTCTAGTGCCTGGTTAACTATACACTAACAAAATTTAGAGCTCAATAAAAATACTTTATAGCATTCAGGCAGCAGTGTTCCTATTTCTTATGCAGATACACTGGAAATGTGGTCAGGGCTGTCATTCATCCCTGGCACTTAAATGTTTTCCACAAATAGTTGCTGCCTTAGGAAAGCATCACCAAATAAAATGTTTTTATTTGGTTCTTCAGTGATACATCAATAGACATTAAATTAAAAACTTCCTTGTACTGAGGTGCTATACCTCCCTTCAGAATGTTTTCAAGGGGAGCTGGAGGGTCTCTAAGGACCCATCAAGGGGCATGCGGAGGCAGAGCTGGGGGGTTATTACCTCTTAAAAGGATGGCTTTGCTATTGGCCACTTCAGCTTTATGGGGAAGGAGGGAGCATATTTAGAATTTTATTAAGATGTACCCTCACCTGTCCAGAGGGGGATCACCATATCCCTGTGCCTCGTGTCTCTGCAGCACAGGAGAGGGGACCTGCAGATCACACGTGTCCTTCTTTCCAGACACCAAAGTATGAAGGTTTCCCTTTCTTCAAGCAAACTCAGTCCATGGTGGTATTTTTACCCACTGGATGTGGCTGAAGAGGAGGAGGATATGTAGACTTTGCCAAATGATTCGTCTATAATCTGTTTAAATAAGGAAGTTTGATAGGACATTGAAAATAGACTTTTGCGTTCATAAGTTACACCTGCCTGCCCAGTTGTATTAGTCAGTTCCCCATCTGCAGACCAACTGCAGATCAAAAAGTATTTGAAAAAACAGTCCAGAAAGTTCCAAAAAACAAAACTTGAATTTGCTGTACGCAGGCAACGATTTACATAGCATTTCCATTGTGTTAGGTGTTACAAGTAATCTAGAGACGATTTAAAGTTTACGGGAGAAAATGTACAGGTTAATATACAAATACTATGCCGTTTTATATAAAGAACTTGAGCATCCATGGATTTTGGTATCCAAGATGGCTCTGAAACCAATCCCCTGAGGATACCAAAGAATGACTGTACTTGGAGTGGGTCACATAAATATAATAATAATAGTATTACTACAAATAACAGTAGCACTCCCGTAAAGGCCCCTTCCTTGCCTTAGTTTTCTCCATAACACTCATCATATTTACCATTTATTTTATTATTTATTATTTACCTTCCTTCACTATAATATATATCCTATAGAGGAAATGATTTTGTCTTTTTTTTTTTCTTCCACTACCCCACGCTTCAATGCATGGAACAATTCTGGCTCAAAGCATGTTGTCATTAAATATTTTTTGACCAATTGATCTTTATTAACTTTTATTTAATATTTATTAATCTTTATTAAGTCTTGATTATATTTTTAGATCATTTAATTAGTATAATACTATAAATAATACAATTTATTATTCCCATATCTTAAAAGAATGAATGAATGAATGTATTTTTTTTCTTGATTTTTATTTTATTTATTATTGTATACAGCAGGTTCTTATTAGTTATCTATTTTATACATATTAGAGTATATATGTCAATCCCAATCTCCCAGTTCATCCCACCACCACCACCCCTCCAGCTTTCCCCCCTTGGTATCCATACGTTTGTTCTCTACCTCTGTGTCTCTATTTCTGCCTTGCAAACCAGTTCAACTGTACCATTTTTCTGGATTCCACATATATGCATTAATATAATATTTGTTTTTCTCTTTATGACTTCAGTCTGACTTACTGTCACTCTGTATGACAGTCTCTAGGCCCATCCACATCTCTACAAATGAGCCAATTTTGTTCCTTTTTTTGGCTGAGTAATATTCCATTGTATATATGTACCACATCTTCTTTATCCATTCATCTGTCGATGGGCATTTAGGTTGCTTCCATGACCTGGCTATTGTAAATAGTGCTGCAGTGAACATTGGGGTGCATGTGTCTTTTTGAATTATGGCTTTCTTAGGGTATATGCCCAGTAGTGGTATTGCTGGGTCATATGGTAATTCTATTTGTAGTTTTTTAAGGAACCTCCATACTGTTCTCCATTGTGGCTGTATCAATTTACATTCCCACCAACAGTGCAAGAGGGTTCCCTTTTCTCCACACCCTCCCCAGCATTTGTTGTTTGTAGATTTTCTGATGATGCCCATTCTAACTGGTGTGAGGTGATACCTCGTTGTAGGTTTGATTTGCATTTCTCTAATAATTAGTGATGTTGAGCAGCTTTTCATGTGCTTCTTGGCCATCTGTATGTCTCCTTTGGACCTTTTTTAGGTCTCTTGCCCATTTATGGATTGGGTTGTTTGTTTCTTTAATATTGAGCTGCAGAGCTGTTTGTGTATTTTGGAGATTAATCCTTAGTCCATTGATTTGTTTGCAAATATTCTCTCCCATTCTGAGGGTTGTCTTTTTGTCTTATTTATAGTTTCCTTTGCTGTGCAAAAGCTTTTAAGTTTCATTAGGTCCCATTTGTTTACTTTTGTTTTTATTTTGTTTATTTTGCTTATTTCCATTACTCTGGAAGGTGGGTCAAAAAAGATCTTGCTGTGATTTATGTCAAAGAGTATTCTTCCTATGTTTTCCTCTAAGAGTTTTATAGTGTCCGGTCTTACATTTAGGTCGCTAATCCATTTTGAGTTTATTTTTGTGTATGGTGTTAGGGAGTGTTCTAATTTCATTCTTTTACATGTAGCTGTCCAGTTTTCCCAGCACCACTTATTGAAGACACTGTTTCTTCTCCATTGTATATCCTTGCCTCCTTTATCATAGATTAGTGGAACAAAGGTGTGTGGGTTTATCTCTGCGTTTTCTATCCTGTTCCATTGATTTATATTTCTGTCTTTGTGCCAGTACCATATTGTCTTGATTACTGCAGCTTTCTAGCATAGTCTGAAGTCAGGGAGTCTGATTCCTCCAGCTCCGTTTTTTCCCCTCAAGATTGCTTTGGCTATTTGGCGTCTTTTGTGTCTCCATATAAATTTTAAGATGTTTTGTTTTAGTTCTGTAAAAAAAAATACCATTGGTAATTTGATAAGAATTGCATTGAATCTGTAGATTGCTTTGGGTAGTATAGTCATTTTCACAATATTGATTCTTCTAATCCAAGAACATGGTATATCTCTCCATCTGTTTGTATCATCTTTAATTTCTTTCATCAGTGTCTTATAGTTTTCTGCATACAGGTCTTTTGTCTCCCTAGGTAGGTTTATTCCTAGGTATTTTATTCTTTTTGTTGCAGTGGTAAATGGGAGTGTTTCCTTAATTTCTCTTTCAGATTTTTCATCATTAGTGTATAGGAATGCAAGAGATGTCTGCATTAATTTTTTATCCTGCAACTTTACCAAATTTATTGATTAGCTCTAGTAGTTTTCTGGTGGCATCTTTAGGATTCTTCCTGTATAGTATCATGTCATCTGTAAACAGTGACAGTTTTACTTCTTCTTTTCCGATTTGGATTCCTTTTATTTCTTTTTCTTCTTTGATTGCCATGGCTAGGACTTCCAAAACTATGTTGAATAATAGTGTTGAGAGTGGACATCCTTGTCTTGTTCCTCATCTTAGAGGAAATGCTTTCAGTTTTTCACCATTGAGAATGATGTTTGCTGTGGGATTGTCGTATATGGCCTTTATTCTGTTGAGGTAGGTTCCCTCTATGGCCACTTTCTGTAGAGTTTTTATCATAAATGTGTGTTGAATTTTGTCAAAAGCTTTTTCTGCATCTATTAAGATGATCAAATGGTTTTTATTCAATTTGTTAATATGCTGTATCGCATTGCTTGATTTGCATATATTGAAGAATCCTTGCATCGTTGGGATAAATCCCACTTGGTCATGGTGTATGATCCTTTTAATGTGTTGTTGGATTCTGTTTGTGAGTATTTTGTTGAGGATTTTTGCGTCTGTATTCATCAGTGATATTGGTCTGTAATTTTCTTTTTTTGTAGTATATTTGTCCGGTTTTGGTATCAGGGTGATGGTGGCCTCATAGAATAACTTTGGGAGTGTTCCTTCCTCTGCAGTTTTTTGGAAGAGTTTGAGAAGAATGGGTGTGAGTTCTTCTCTAAATGTTTGATAGAATTCACCTGTGAAGCCATCTGGTCCTGGACTTTTGTTTGTTGGAAGATTTTTAATCACAATTTCAATTTCATTACTTGTGATCAGTCTGTTCATGTTTTCTGGTTCTTCCTGGTTCAGTCTTGGAAGGTTATACCTTTCCTAAGAATTTCTCCATTTCTTCCAGGTTGTCCATTTTATTGGCATAGTGTTGCTTTTAGTAGTCTCTAGGATGCTTTGTGTTTCTGCAGTGTCCATTGTAACTTCTCCTTTTTCATTTCTAATTTTACTGATTTCAGTTCTCTCCCTCTTTTTCTTGATGAGTCTGGCTAAAGGTGTATCAATTTTGTTTATCTTCTCAAAGAACCAGCTTCTGGTTTCATTGATCTTTGCTATTATTTTCTTTGTTTCTATTTCATTTATTTCTGCTCTGATCTTTATGATTTCTTTCCTTCTACTAGCTTTGGGTTTTGTTTGTTCTTCTTTCTCTAGTTCCTTTAGGTGTAAGTTAGATTGCTTATTTGAGATTTTTCTTGTTTCTTGAGGTAGGATTGCATTGCTGTAAACTTCCCTCTTAGAACTGCTTTTGCTGCATCCCATAGGTTTTGCATCATCCTGTTTTCATTGTCATTTATCTGTAGGTATTTTTTGATTTCCTCTTTGATTTCTTCAGTGACCTCTTGATTATTTAATAATGTATTGTTTAGCCTCCATGTGTTTGTGTTTTTTATGTTTTTTTCCCACTGATTTATTTCTAATCTCATAGCATTGTGGTCGGAAAAGATGCTTGATATGATTTCAGTTTTCTTAAATTTACCGAGTCTTGATTTGTGAGCACTTGAGAAGAGACTGTAATCTGCTGTGTTTGGATGGAATGTCCTATATATACCAATTAAATCTCTCTGGTCTGTTGTGTCATTTAAAGCTTGTGTTTTCTTATTAATTTTCTGTCTGGATGATCTGTCTATTGGTGTAAGTGAGGTGTTAAAGTCTCCCACTATTATTGTGTTATTGTAGATTTCCTCTTTAAATAGCTATTAGCATTTGCCTTATGTATTGCGCTGCTCCTGTGTTGAATGCATATATATTTATAATTGTTAAGATTTCTTGGATTGATACCTTGGTCCTTATGTAGTGTCCTTCCTTGTAACATTATTTATTTTAAAGTCTATTTTATCTGATAAGAGTATTGCTACTCCAGCTTTCTTTTGATTTCCATTTGCCTGAAATATTTTTTTCCATCCTCTCACTTTCAGTCTCTGTCCCTAGGTCTGAAGTGGGTCTCTTGTAGACAACATATATATGAGTCTTGTTTTTGTATCCATTCAGTGAGCCTTTGTCCTTTGGTTGGTGCATTTAATCCATTCACATTTAATGTAATTATCGATATGTATGTTCCTAGTACCATTTTCTTTTCTTAATTTATTTTTTATTTATTTTATTTCATTTTATTTTTATTTACTTATTTATTTTTGTGGTACGTGGGCCTCTCACTGCTGTGGCCTCTCCCGTCGCGGAGCACAGGCTCCGTATGCACATGCTCAGCAGCCGTGGCTTACGGGCCCAGCCGTTCCGCGGCATGTGGGATCTTCCCAGACCAGGGCACGAACCCGTGTCCCCTGCATCAGCAGGCGGACTCTCAACCACTGTGCCACCAGGGAAGTCCCTATTTATTTTATTTTTGACTGCATTGCATCTTTGTTGCTGTGCACAGAATTTCTCTAGTTGTGGCAAGTGGGGGCTACTCTTCGTTGCTGTGCGTGGGCTTCTCATTGCGATGGCTTCTCTTTCTGTGGAGCTCAGGCTCTAGGCATGCAGGCTTCAGTAGTTGTGGCATGTGGTCTCAGTCATTGTGGCTCCCGGGCTCTAGAGCACATGCTCAGTAGTTGTGGCACATGGGCTTAGTTGCTCCGAGCATTTGGGATCTTCCCAGATCAGGGCTTGAACCTATGTGCCTTGCATTGGCAAGTGGATTCTTAACCACTGCGCCACCAGAGAAGACCACTAGTACCATTTTGTTAATTGTTTTGGGTTTGTTTTTGTAGGTCCTTTTCTTCTCTTGTGTTTCCCACTTAGAGAAGTTCCTTTAGCATTTGTTGTAAAGCTGGTTTGGTGGTGCTGAATTCTCTTAGCTTTTGCTTGTCTGTAAAGCTTTTCATTTCTCTGTCAAATGTGCATGGGAATCTTCCTGAGTAGAGTAAACTTGGTTGTAGCTTCTTCCCGTTTATCACTTTAAATATATCATGCCACTCCCTTCTGGCTTGTACAGTTTCTTTTGAGGAATCAGCTGTTAACCTTATGGGAGTTCCCTTGTATGTTATTTGTCATTTTTCCCTTGTGGCTTTTAATAATGTTTCTTTGTCTTTGATTTTTGTCAATTTGATTACTATGTGTCTTGGCGTGTTTCTCCTTGGGTTTATCCTGCCTGGGACTCTCTGTGCTTTCTGGACTTGGGTGGCTATTTCCTTTCCCATGTTAGGGAAGTTTTCGAAAATAATCTCTTCAAATATTTTGTCGGATCCTTTCTCTCTCCCTTCTTCTTCTGGGACCCTGATAATGAAAATGTTGGTGCATTTAATGTTTTCCCAGAGCTCTCTTAGGCTGTCTTCATTTCTTTTCATTCTTTTTTCCTTATTCTGTTCCGCAGCAGTGATTTCCACCATTCTGTCTTCCAAGTAACTTATCCATTCTTCTACCTCAGTTATTCTGCTATTGATTCCTTTTAGTGTATTTTTCATTTCAGTTACTGTATTGTTTATATGTTTGTTCTTTAATTCTTCTAGGTGTTTGTTCTTTAATTCTTCTAGGTCTTTGTTCAACATTTCTTGCATCTTCTCTATCTTTGCCTCCATTCTTTTTTGGAGGTCCTGGATCATCTTCACTATCCTTATTCTGAATTCTTTTTCTGGAAGGTTGCTTATCTCCACTTCTTTAGTTGTTTTTCTGGGGTTTTATCTTGTTCCTTCGTCTGGTACAAAGTCCTTTGCTGTTTCATTTTGTCTATCTTTCTGTGAATGTGGTTTTCATTCCACAGGCTGCAGGACTGTAGTTCTTTTTGCTTCTACTGTCTGCCCTCTGGTGGATGAGGCTATCTAAGATGCTTGTGCAAGCTTCCTGATGGGCAGGACAGGTGGTGGGTAGAGCTGACTGTTGCTCTGGTGGGCAGAGCTCAGTAAAACTTTAATCCTCTCGTCTGCTGATGGTGGGGCTGAGTTCCCTCCCTCTTGGTTGTTTGGCCTGAGGTGACCCAGCTCTGCACCTACAGGCTCTTTGGTGGAGCTAATGGCGTACTCTGGGAGGGCTCACGCCAAGGAGTACTTCCCAGAACTTCTGCTGCCAGTGTCCTTGTGCCCGCGGTGAGGCTCAGCTGACCCCCTGCCTCTGCAGGAGACCCTCCAACCCTAGCAGGTAGGTCTGGTTCAGTCTCCTATGGAGTCACTGCTCCTTCCCCGGGTCCTGATGCACACGCTACTTTGTGTGTGCCCTCCAAGAGTGGAGTCTCTGTTTACCCCAGTCCTGTCAAAGTCCTGCAGTCAAATCCCGCTAGCCTTCAAAGGCTGATTCTCTAGGAATCCCTCCTCCCATTGCTGGACCCCCGTCAGGTTGGGAAGGTTGGGAAGCCTGACGTGGGACTCAGAACCTTCACTCTAGTGGGTGGACTTCTGTGGTATAAGTGTTCTCCAGTTTGTGGGTCACCAACCCAGCAGTTATGGGATTTGATTTTACTGTAATTGCACCCCTCCTACCGTCTCATTGCGGCTCCTCCTTTGTCTTTGGATGTGGGGTATCTTTTTGGTGAGTTCCAGTGTCTTCCTGTCGATGACTGTTCAGCATCTAGTTGTGATGCCAGTGCTCTCGCCAGTGGGAGTGAGCACACGTCCCTCTACTCCGCCATTACTGTCCACTTCCCTTGGTGGCACAGCCACCTCCTCATCCACGTTGTGGCTGTTCACCTGGATGCTACTCCTGACTCTTGCTCCTTCCCTCTCACTTCCCCCGAATGTATTTTTCATATAAAGTGTTAAAGTACCACTGGAGCCTAGATTATGGTCTTAAAATACCATTTCCCAGGAAAAGAAACAAGGTTTCCTAGAGAAGTGGCTGATTTCAGATCTGGGGTGGGAAGTGCACAGGATGAGGCTGGAACATCTTGCCAAACAGAGAACAAGGAAGCTCTCAAACACTACTTGACTTGTTTCAAAAGGTCTACGAGGCCAACTTGAAGGGGCTCCCACTGGGCAAAGATGTGGAAATTTAAGAATAAAAAGAATAATTGCAATAGCATGAAAACCTGAAAGGTTTAAAATCCATTAGTTCATAATGGTAGTTTTTAAAAAGTCCTGATTGGTTACCTGAAAGTAGTAAATAAAAGAATCATGACTTCCTGTTTTGCCTCAGAGATCTAGAGAGCTGGCAGCAGTGCTGTTCCCACACTTAGAGCAGGAAAAACCTGGATAAATGCAAATGAGTGTCTTTTCTTGAACTTATAGTGAGCTGAGGCCACAGGGCGAATAATCTGAAATCTGGTGTCAAAGACATAAAGCACCAGACCATTAAGGAGATGATTTTATTCAGACTACTGCAAGAGGGCCGCACCCGGATTCAGAGATCAAGGCCTCTCAGTGGTGGTTTTGCCTTAGACTTTTATAGGGAGCAGTAGACAGGTTACAGGTGGGGAATTTAGAGGTGGGATTGTTTTGCAGTCAGGGACAGTCTCAGCTGAAGTGGAAATGTTTATTTCTGTGTCTGGCTGGTTTCAGGGGGGACTAACAGTTCTAACTTTAGCTATTCCCTCATGAGACAAAGAACGGGGAGTCAGCCTGAGGTGAAAGGGGAAGGGCTGGTTTTGTCAGCGGGTTCAGGCAAAAGGGGGAAAAGTCTGTGTTTGGGCCCCTGTCAGGTAAATATGGGAGTCACCTTGAGTGTTATACCAGTCATGACAAAGAGTAAACAGCAAGTCTTATCTGAGTCATATGGGGAAGGGTGGTTCTTTATGGTAAGCCGTTTCCTGGAACAAAGAATGGTAGGGGGATTTCTTACTGTCACTGTTTGATGGGAGCACAGGGTGAGGTAAAGTTCAACGTTGTCACTGGAGCGACAGGAGCGACAGGTGGCTAAGGGTGTCTAACAGTCTGCAGCTGCTTTCCAGGGACAGACTACCAGCTACCAGAGACGTGCACAGGAGATCCAGGCAGAAACTTAAACAAATTCCTAAAGGCTGGTGGTGGGCTATGTTCAAGAGTGTGAATCCCATAGGGAGGTTTGCAAAGTCTTACAGGTGTGTTTCTCTCAAGAACTGCACCAGGCGTTCAGCTTGTTGCTGGCTGGGGGAGGTGGATGGCAGCCCTGCTGAAACTCCACTGAGACCTATCTCCCCATGAAACAAATGCCTTAATCTTGCTGAGGAACAGGAGACTGGAGCCAATCCTTTGCAGCTGGATATGGGGAAAGGAAGAGAAAAAGCTCTACTCCAGGGAGAGGGGCAGGCATAGTGTAAAGCCCAGCACTAGGTCTGGAGGAGGGGCCAGATCACTCGTGAGACCATGTCCCCAGCCTGAGGGGTACAGTGATTGCCCACGGCTGAGCCTCAGTCAGTCGAGGGTCAGAGGGTCAGAGGACATCTCCGTCCCTGCATCTCTCAGCACCACACTAATGAGTATCAAGGAAAAATAGCAGTGGAATATGCACGCAAGAAGCGCAGGAGAGAGGTTTTCTCTGGGAAAAGGGCAAAGGGAAGACTGGGAAGATGAAATACCAAGTAGGGAGCAGACTCTGAGAAACACACCCCAAAACAAGGTAGGACTACTTATGAATGAAATGGGTTTATAGTTGGTTTTTCTTTAATCAGCATAAAATATTTCATCCTTTTTTGCCTTCTTTTCTACCTCATCATATATTAGCAATTGACTTTCTGGTTATTAATACTTGCTTTCATGTTTTTGCATTCCTTTATTTTCAATCTTCCTATGTCACTTTATTTCAGATGTTCTCCTTGTCAAAGCACATCTCTGCTTTTGTTGATCCTTATTGGTATTTGTTGTGTTGATATTTTATAATGGCCTTTTTGATTCTCACCAGAGAGGCGTATCCTTTGAAGGTTTAGATGGGATCCTAACCTTGGTTAAATAACTTGTTTGGCATAATGATTGCAGAGCATTTGCTTTAACTTTTAGCTCTTTTTACATGGGCTCAACCCTTAAGATAGCCACCTCTCTAGAAAGTAGGAGTGCACCTAAACGTTCCTTAACTTGCTGTTCATGTTTGATGGGGGTTCCAGCAGAGGTGAGAAACCCCCTTTGTTTCCAAAGCATCCCAAAGCCATGTACTACTCCAAAGGCATACCTTCTTTGTGTACATATGCTTACTCTCTGGTCTTTGGCTAGTTGACAAGCTCTTGTGAGCACGGTGAGTTTCGCCATCTGGGCTGGTTTTACCTCAGGTAGAGGACTGTACAGTATTCTAAGGGAAAGCTTGGATTAGTGCTAGCATATCCTGCTGGATATCCTCCAGTTTCACTTTTGAGGTCTGGTCCATCAGCCAATAACATTAGGCTGAGGTCCTCAATAGAAGTCTTTACTAAATCTAAGCAAGGTACAGAGAGTTTCCTAATGGAGGTACAACAGTGTTGAGGCTCCCCTTCTCGTAGGGGCAGGATTCAGGGTGTTGGCAGTGGTGAATGGTAAAGTGAGACAGAGAGAGTAATAGAATTTCCTAAGAGGTTAATCAGTTGGCTGAAAAGTGCCGTGGGTTCTCAGTCAGCAGTAATGTCTGTATACTGCATGTGGACCCATGAGGTCAAGCGGGGAGCCTAGAACTGGTTCCGGCAGAAACATCATTGTGATGTGGCAGCTGTTACCCTAAGACAAGGGGGATAAGTCTTTGCAGGTGGGTCAAGGATGAAGCTATATTAAGAGATGGGTTTTCGATGTTTGCCGTGGAGCTCAGTTAAAACCCCAAGAGCTTGTTGAGATGGCTCACACCCAAATGGATGAAACAGTTTTTTGTGGTTAGGGATGCCTGGGGAAGGAGGTCGTTGAAGAGCCTCCTCCAGACTATATACAGCTGGTTCTTGTTGGAGCTCTCAGAGCAGAGAGCTTCTTACCAAGGACTTGGTCAATTCATAAAAAGCGTTGCAATTTCAGAAAAATCTGCACCCCTTGTTTGCAATATCCAGTGAAACCTCAATTGTTGTTTGTTAGGGTCTAAGATATATTCGAACAGCCTTCGGTCCATTAGGAGAAAGTGATTTTCCCTTTTATATAGGTCATGCCCTAACTAATAAACTGTTTGGCAGAATTTAAATTTTTTTTGAACCTTTATGTCCCTTTTCTGCTAAGACTGAGAACGAGTATATGGCATCCTTTTCTTAGGCTTCTTTGTTCTCTGAATAAAATAGATCTGAATGTTCTCTGAATAAAATAGATCTGAATAAAATAGATCATTTACATATTGTATCAGAACTGAAAAACATGGAGGAATTTAGGTCTTTTTAGCCTTAAGTTAAGGACCTGGGAAATATAGGAGGGGGGCTTCGGTGAACCCCGGGGTCATGACTGTCCAGATAAACTATTGTGCTCCCCAGGTGAAGACGAAGAGAGGAATTGATAGTCCTGGTCTAGAGGTATCCTGAAAACAGACCGAGCAAAGATCCACTATGGTGAAGCAAGTGGCTTCAGGAAGAATTGATGACAGGATTGTATTTGGCCTAGGTGCTATAGGGAAGCAAGGGATAATAATTTTGCTGATGGCCCTGAGGTCTTGAACAAATGGATATTGCCATCCACTTAGTTTCCTTGCTGGCAGGATGGAAGTGTTACAAGGACTAATGTAGGGTATGAGAAGACCTTCGGATATAAGGCTTCCAGATGGATTTGATGCCTCTTCTTTGCTTCTGGTGTCAAGGAATATTGTGGAAGTTTAGATGATGGTGTGGTTGGATGTATCTGAACTTTTAGAGATTCTATTCCAATTATTTTGCCTATGTATGTGAAATTTTTAGCCCGTAGAGTGTCAGGTACAATGTCAAGATCGCTGTTTTTAGTACGCACTAAATATAATGAAGGAAGCGAAGGTATCTCCAGAGCAGAAACAACTTAATTATGAATAGACAAGTCCTCCAGAACCTCAAGAAATAGTCCTTCTGGTGTACATTTGATTTTACAATTCCACTGGCAAAGTAAGTGTCTCCTTATTAAATTTGAAAGGCTGATATCACAGAGCAGGAAGAAGTTTCTATCAGTTAAGGGCTTGCTCATATGGGAAATCTGTTGGCTTATTTGAAATACATACCATCCGTGTGATATGTTACTCTGAGGAGGAGGTTGAGCAAAAGTGGCAGGATTTAGTGCAGACACCCATATCTCCTTGAATATGAGTGGCAGGAATTGGTGAGAAAGACTTTGTATTTACAGTTAGTTCGCCTTGAGTGTTTAAGGATATGTGTCCAGCATTTAACAAAACCACTGCATAATATTGCTGCCACGGCATTTGTTTCGTGTGGCCAAGTGGCCTACAGGGGCCTTGAACTGACACTAGCCCCTCCCTGGAGTGCATGCCTGAGATGAGAACCTGAAGAGGCACAAGTCAAGGTAACTTCCTGATATGATTCCCCCACCTCCCAGGGCCTTGACCTTATAACTCCATGGGTAAGAAGACTCCCTCAGTGATCCGAAATGAGGGATCTTCCTTTGTCTTGGTTTTGTCTCATAAGCTGGGGCAATCTTTCCTCCATGTTCTTCTGTAAACAATATCTACAAGTGTCCTTGTGAGTAGGTGGTTGGTTGGGTTGTGAGCCACCTAGGTGTTTGATCTGCAAGGCTAAGTTTACTTTGTTAAAGTCTTGTTTCATTTTTGTTCTAAAGCCCTATCAAAATATTCTGCTAGGTGTTACAGGTTAGCTCAAGTACCTATTTTCCATTCTGTTTTTGAATTAGATCTCCAATTTCATGTTTAACTCCATCATCAAAATGAGATAGGAGAGCTGCTGTTACATCAGCACCTACTTTAACTCACAAGTGTTGTCAGGAGTTATTTTCTAGTCAACCCTGAAAATCTCCCATGGTTTTGTCTTGTTTGCGTACCTGAATTATGGTTCAGTCAACTTTGGAGGGGGAAATGCTTCAGGTATGGCTTTTAGGAGATGAATTTCTTTTCTGGCACTATATTTTCTTTTTAAGTTTATTGTGATTTATCGTGGAAAATGGGGCCTGTAGGTCCCTTTCCAGATAAATCCAATCAGCTTTTGCCACCCAGGATTTAGCATCTGAAGTTCCAGCCAACATGTGTACAAGTTGACATGTCAGGTAATCCTAGGTCATATGTACCCAAAGAATTTTAAATTCTTCTGTGAATATTTGTGATCTGGTTTGGATTTAAGGAAATCTTTAATTATAGCTCTTAATTCAGCTCAGGTCCAAAGCTTAAATTCTATAGTTGCTTGTACACCTGGCTCATGGGAGGGATGGATCCTTATAGGCACCTGGTATTTTGAGGTTTTAGGTAAGTGATTGGGAAAAGGTAGGGAGTCTGGACAACGGGAGGAGGGAGGAGGGAGTGTGGAAGGAGAGAGGGCAGAAGGACAGAAGGAAGAGGGAGGGCTGTATGGAGAGAGGTGGCCAGGGGACAAAGAGGGGAGGATTTATTAGGGAATGAATTCTCCTTCGTTCTTGCAAGTTTGTCAAATTTTCCTTAGCTTTGGGCAAAGAGTCTTTTAGTGAAGTAATTGCTTATTCAGAATTTCATTTGGAGGCCTCTGCATGCCAATCAAAAATTGATGTTCAATGGGATTGTGAAATCTTATCCCCTTTCTTTTCTAAGGCACCTCTCAAATGAACAGTTTTGTTCAAATCAAATGTTCCCAAGAGACGCCACTGAAGGCCCAAATCATCCTTCGTGAGGCTATGCCACTTAGAAAGTTAGACACAAGAATTAGGATATTAATCAGAGTACATATAAGAATCAGTAGTTTTTCTAGGTAGTAGAGAGGATTTAGACTTCGATGACCCCAGGAGAGCTGGAGATGGTTGGCAGGAATGTAATACTTATATTCCTTGTGTCTTGGGCACCAACCTGAGAGCTGGCCACCTCCTAATGCAGACCCAATAATCTATGCCCCTGGCTGGTGGAAAACCAAAGAGAATACTCTCTTTAGATCAAAGCCAACCTTTTAGGACACAATATAGAAGGGAAACCTTGTCCGGTTCTGTTGGTGACCCACAGCAAAGTTTATTCAGTGGATGCCAGTCTGGTGAGAACTGAAAACTCAAAGGTCTGTGATGCCAGCTCAGATAACAGGCATTCTGCTCTATGAGTCTCCTTCATAGGACAAAAAACACCTTTAGACAACACAGCACCAAACAGTAACACAAAAGAAAGCAAAAAGAGATGAAAAAGAATGGTCTCATTCAACCAAGGAGGCCAACAAATGTAAACCAATAACAAAGCCTGTGTACCACACAGAGAATAAATAGCTGAGCAACTCAACGCAAAGAAGAGTTCAGACCTGGTGATGGGTCATAGACTACACCAGCAGCAAGGCACAAGGGGGCCCTATGGGTACCACACATGGTTGAAGGTAACTATGGAAATACAACCAAATGAGAATAAGCTAATGTTATTTATTCAGAGGTTGCTATAGAGACAGAGGAGTGAGAAAGCTTTATAGTGGAAAAAAGGGGAAGGCTTCTGTGCCCTGACTGGAGGCTGCTGGTGCAGGGAAGTTGTAGGCAGGCTAACTAGAAGTGGGACATCCTATGTGGTTGGTTAGGGGTACATATTTTGCTTTCTCTGGTTGGTTCTTATTTGGAAACAGGGGCAAGATTAGGGAAGCTATCAGTTGTTAATAAAGTCCTGGTCGTTTGGGGATGACTATGACAAAAGTTATTGTTTGGCTTCCCACAAGTCTAACTTACAGAGAGCAGTCTGCCTTCCTAGCCTACATACTGTAGATCTCGGATTGGCTTCCTGGGCTGGTTGCTGCAGATTGCGGGCGAGAGTCGTAGTTACGTATAGTCTGCCCAGTACTGTCTGTATATTCAGTCTCCCACGTCAATCTGTTTATTCATGTATAGGTATTTATTCTGAGTTTCTTAGCAGATTTTAGAGTTTTACACGCGTGCTTGATATTATCTTGCTTGACACTCAGTGGTTTCTTTCACACGGAGGACTCATCAGTGTCCGTCTTCAGTTTTGGGCTATTCTTCCTTCTCTTATTGCTATCTCTCCATTATCAGTTCTCATTCTCTCCAGAATTTCCCTTAGAAACTTTTTGGTTTCTGGATTCGTCTTTCACATTTTTTAACTTACCTGTCCTCTTCTTCATCTTATCCCTTTGGCTTCATTCTGAAAGAATTCTTTAACTCAGTCTTCCAGCTCACTAATTCTTTCTGTGTGTTTATTTGGCTTTTTAATCCATCTATTGTTAATAGTCCGGAATGCTATCAATTATATTTGTCACTTGAAAGAGTTAGTAAGCAATGTGTTTTATTTTAAAGTTTCTGAGTACAGTAATTATCTTTTCTTAAAAAGTCCTGTTCTGAATGCAATATTAATTCTTTGTCCTCAGATATAAATTCTGCCATTCGTTGAGTTTGTTGCCTCTTTCAATTTGGGGTGATTTTCCTGTATTTCCTCCAGTATTGGATAATTTTTGGTTGTGTTTATCTCAGTGATTGACATTTCCTGTTAAATTACCTGTTTTCTCTGTGCTCTGGGGCCTTAGCAAGTGTACTGTTTTGAGTGAACTGTGTATGGTGAGAATGGGTAAGTGTGGCTTGATGGCTGGGTGGAGTATTTGTCATTCCGTGTTTGAGCAGCTGGTTTCTCCTGGCACCAGAAGTTCTGTCTAGCCTCTCTGATCCTGGCTCCCATCTATAGACAGATACCCCTCGTTGCTGCTGCCTGGTCTCTGAAGAAGACAGGAATGATGCACAAGGTTTTATCTGCCTGGAGTGCCTCAACTTAGCTAGCTCCCAGTTAATTGTTTCTGGGTCACCTTCAGGTTTTGAATTCCATCATGTCAATGCATGGACTTTTTAATGCTTGAATGCTCCTTCAATGAATCCCCCCCACCCCATTCTCTTATTTTTTAAATTTTTATTGGGGTATAGTTGATTTACAATGTTGTGTTAGTTTCAGGTGTACGGTAAAGTGAATCTGTTATACGTATACATACATCCACTCTTTTTTAGGTTCTTTTCCCATGTAGACCATTACAGAGTCTTGAGTAGAGTTCCCTGTGCTATACAGTAGGTCCTTATTAGTTACCTGTTTTATATATAGTAGTGTGTATATGTCAGCCCCAAACTTCCAATTTATCCCTACCCCCAGTTCTGTCATGTTCTGTCTTTTAAACCCAGCCATACATTTTTTATTTTAACATATTTTCTATAATTCAGTTTGGTGTAGGAAACAGAAGATCGCAACATGTGTTCACTTTGCAGTCTCGAAACTGGAAACTTTTTAGTCTAGGGCTTGTTAAAGTATGGTCCAAGGATCCTGGGTGGGGGGGTCCCTGAGACCTTTTCCGGATTCCACAAATCCCTTCCTTTTCCAGCTGTATATTTGTGTGAAGCTGGATTCTCTTCACGTAGTTCAACCAAAACACATATTGCAATAGATTGAATGCTGAAGCAGCTATGAGAATTCAGCTGTCTTCTAAGTCAGATATTAAAGAGATTTGCATAAATGTGGAATAGTACTACTCTTCTTATTAATTATTTTTTGTTTTAGATTATATATTTTTCTTTTTTTAATATTTGGTTGCACTGGGTCTTAGTTGCGGGAAGTGGGCTCCTTAGTTGCAGCAGGCAAGCTCCCCAATTGCAGCTCCAGGGCTCCTTAGTTGTGGCTTGCCAGCTCCGTAGTTGCAGCATGCAGGTTCCTTAGCCATGGCATGCGAACTCTTAGTTGCAGCATGCGTGTGAGATCTAGTTCCCTGACCAGGGATCGAACCCGGGCCCTCTGCACTTGGAGCACGTAGTCTTATCTACTGGGCCACCAGGGAAGTCCCAGAATATATGTTTTTCATAAAATATATTATTGATATCACCATGCAATACATTTCTTATTGTTATTTGATTAATGAAGAAACAGAAAATATTGATAGATATAATGACCCATATAAACAATACATCTTTGAGGTCCTTAATAATAAAAGGGTCTTGAGACCAAAACATTTGAGAACTGCTATATTAGTCCCATTTCACATGTGAGACTTCTTGCCCCGGGGTCTCACCTAGAGGACGATGGCACTAAGAGCCACACCCATGGAGTCTGACTGCAGAGCCGTGTACAGAACCACCATGCATACTGTTTTTCTGTATTGCAGCCATCTCTCTATTATCTGCAAGTGTTTATTTTTATTTAACTGATGACATCAGAGAAACTACAAGTGTTCTCTTGCCAAAGTAGGGCAGGTGTTTATGGTGTGTGTGCACACACATTAATCTATCCCCATTGTAAAGTGAATAGAAATTGTTTATTGCTGTGTTATTAATGCCTTCCTGTAGGGGACTTTGGAATTGGAACTTAATTGCACTAATATCATATTTTCATCGATTCCATAGTCTTTCACATGCCCTCTTTTTTCCCCAGAAGCTTTCTTTCCCTATAAGCTGTTTATGTTGTTTTAATTAGATATCAAATACATACAAAGACTGTATCATAAACATAAAGTGAAAAATAGTTAAACTGGATGGTAGGTACACAAACATCAAAGAGTATCAGTCCCCTAAGTCTATTTTCTGATCTATGTCCCACCTTCTACCACCCTGAGGTAACTACTTTCCTGAATATAGTATTTATCATTTTCTTGCTTCTCTTCATCACATATGGATGCATTCTTAACCAAAATATTTCCTGAAGTTTGACCCATATGAACCATACATAGAATACATTATATTAATTTTTCTGCAAATTTTTTTCCCACAATTAGAATTTTTTGGAGAATGACCTATGTTGATATGTGAAGCTGTAAATTTTTCATTTTCCTGCTGTAGTTTTCTGATGCCTAAATATATCATGATCTATTAATTCATTCTCCTACCAAAATGACATCTAGATTGTACACAAGATTTTTTCACTATTAAAAATTTTTTTCTGAGACTTCCCTGGCGGTCCATTGGTTAAGACTCCGTGCTTCCACTGCAGGGCGCACGGGTTCAACCCCTGGTCAGGAAACTAAGATCCCACTTGCCACAGAGTGTGGCCAAAAAAAGAAAAAAAACACCTTTTTCTATGAACATTTTAAAAATGTTTTGAGATTATTTTACATTCACATGCAGTTGTAAGAAATCATACAAAGAGATCTCTATGGACTTCTTCCAGTTTCTCCCAATAGCAACATCTTGCATAACTATAGCACAATATCACAGCCAGGAAACTGACATTAATACAGTCCATTTACCTTATTCAGATTTGACTAGTTCTCATGAACTCACGTGTGTATATGTGTGCATGTGTGTTTAGTTCCACGAAATTTTATTACACAGTCAATATACAGAAAAGTTCCATTATAATACTCTTTTATGCTACTCTTTGATGGCCATAGCCACCTCCCTCTCTTTCTTCTTCCCTCACCCCTGGCGACCAATTTGTTCTCCATCCCCATAATTCTGCCATTGGAAACCTGCTATATGAATGGGAACTCACAGTATGCAACCTTTTGAAATGGCTTTTTTTTTTTTTTCAGGCATCGCATTTCCTTGAGATCCATCCGAGTTGTTGCATGTACCAACAGTTTGTTCCTTTTTAACTGAGTAATATTCCATGGCATAGATGTACCACAGTTTAACATTCACCTATGAAGGACATTGGGGTTGTTTCCAGGATGAGGCTAGTTCACAAAGCTGCTATGAACATTTGTGTATTGGATTTTGTGTGAACGTAGTTTTTATTTCTCTTTGATAAATGCCTAAGAGTGTGATAGCTGGGTTGTATGGTAAGCACACGTTGAGTTTTGTAGGAAACTGCGAAACTGTTTTCCAGAGTGGCTGTGTCATTCTACATTCCTTTCTACTACCATTTTTATATGTCCATTTTGTGTACACACCTGAATACATCCTAGGTATACACCCAAGGATGGGTTTGTTTTCTTTTACTTTTTTTAAAGAAGATGTTGGGGGTAGGAGTTTATTAATTTATTTATTTTTGCTGTGTTGGGTCTTCGTTTCTGTGTGAGGGCTTTCTCTAGTTGTGGCAAGTGGGGGCCACTCTTCATCGCGGTGCACGGGCCTCTCACTATCACAGCCTCTCTTGTTGCGGAGCACAGGCTCCAGACGCGCAGGCTCAGTAGTTGTGGCTCACGGGCCTAGTTGCTCCGCGGCGTGTGGGATCCTCCCAGACCAGGGCTCGAACCCCTGTCCCCTGCATTAGCAGGCAGATTCTCAACCACTGCGCCACCAGGGAAGCCCGAGGGGTTTGTTTTCTAAAGTGCGTGCACTAATGTATTCTTCAGTATAAACAAGCTCTGTTTACTCCTTGTCCTCAGTGACACTGGATAATGTCTAACATTTTCATTTCCTCTGTTTGGGGGAAGTATAGGCTATCTTGTGGGATTAATTCACACTTCCCTAAACATTTTTCTTATGTTTATTACCATTTAGTTTTCCTCTTCAATGATAATCCTGTCCTACTCCCTTATCCTTGTTTCTCTTGGGTTGCTTGTCCTCTGCCTAGTGATTCCAACGGCCAGGATACTAAAATTTTGTCAGATATAAACATTACAAACATCTCATGTTTGTGGTTTGGTTTTTCATGGCCTTTCTGAAACCTTTTTAGGAATAAAATTATTAATTTTAATACAGTCAAATGTATAAATATTTTCTTTTATAGTTGATGTTCTTGTGTATGTTTTCCTATATTCTAAAAGTTTTATAGGCTTATCTCCTCCATTTAATCCACTTGGAATTTATTTTAAAGCATAGTGTGAGGTGGGAATCCGAATTCACTTTTGTCCATAAAAGTACCCGGTTGTTCCCGTATACTGTCCTGCATTCCATACTCCTTTCCCAATCACTTGCAATGTCAGTTTTGTCATATGTCAGTTTTGTCATATGTCCATTTAAGTGTGGCTCTGCTTTAGGGCTCTCTGTTCTGTTATCAATCACTGTACTAATTGCACAGTGCCTTCTATATAGTATTACTATAATTGTATTCTAAATTTTGATATCTGGTTGAGTAAGTCTACCCTCCTTGCCCCCAGCCTGGTTCTTTATTCCCAGGAGTGTTTGTCCATTCTTCCCCCTTTGCTCTTCCGTGTAAACACTTTGAAATGACTTGTCAAATTTCATCAAAGTTTGGAAGGATTGGAGTTAAATTGAAACCATAGAACAATCTAAGGAGAAATGCATCTTTATGGTTATAGTTTTTCAACCTCTACATGTGGAATCATTCCATGTATTAGATCCTCTATGAATGTCTTTCAACAGAGTTTTCTAATGTACTCCAAAAAAGTCTTGCACACCTTTTATTTACTTTTATATAAGAAACATATATTTGGTTGCTATTACAAATGATGCCTTTCTTTATTACATCTTTTAAGAAGTTGCTGGTATATAGAAATGCAATTAGGTTGCTAAACCATTCTCTTTTCACATTATCCCGAGTGCTTGTCCTTTTTCCCACTTGAGCTTTTTCTGTAGTTATCATTTTCTAATATACTGTATAATTTTCTTCCTCATTTTGTTTATTGTACATTTTCCTTCACCAGAATGTAAGCTACATTGGGGCAGGTAGTTTTTCTATTTTGTATACTACTTTTCCTCCAGTATCGAGTACTATTCTGCTTATAGTAGGCATTCAATAAATATTTGTTAAATAAGTGGATGAGCTCTTATTAATTTTAATAATTTATTGTACATATTTTGGGGGGACACTGTGCAGTTCAATTATGTCATATGCAACTAATGACAATTTAATTTCTTCCTTTTGGCCCATGTCTTTTTTTGTTGTCTAGTTGCTCAGGTTACTTCCCTTCATATAACATTGGATACAGTTGATGACATTGGTGAGGGTGGTATTCCTTTCTTGCTACAGATTTTAAAAGTAAAACTTCTAGTATTTCTCTGTTACATATGATGTGTGTACACGTACATTTTTTATGAGGGGGAGATTTTCTTTATCAGCTTAATAAAATTTTTTACTCCTAGTTTGCTAATTAAAAATATATATTAACAAAACTGGATATTAATTCATTGATGTTTTATTTGTATCTATTGATAAAGTCCTATGGGTTTTCATCTCTAATTAATTAGTATGGTGAAATGGATGAACAATTTCTAGTATTAAACCAATCTTGGTCCTGCTTTGGTTACTTGAGGTAAATCTGAGTTTTAATACTTGGTGTCATATTATTTCTAGCATTTTTAAAAAATGAATTTTATGTCTACTTCTTGTGTAAAGTTGATCTTCAATTTTTTATTTCCTGTAATATCCTTCCCTAGGTTTGGTGTCAAGATTTTGCTAACTTGATAAAAAGGATTGGGAAGAAGTCTTCAAAAAATTTGCCTAACATTATACTCTGTTCCTTCAGTGTTTCATAGAATGCTTGTATAAAATCATCTGAGCCTGGGTATTCTTAAAGGAAGTTGTTATTTTTAAAGTTAATTATTCAATTTTTAAAAATAGTTTTAAAGTTTTGAGTCAACTATTGTAATTTATGTTTTTTCCAAGTAGCGTTCCTTTTCATTTAGGTTGTAAAATTAGTTGGCATAAGGTTCATAATTATTTTTATTACTTATATAGGAGCTTTTAAATCTCTGCTCCATCAGTGGTTATGTCCCATTTTCATTCCTAATAGTATGTATTTGTAATTTTTCCTTCTTCCTTTGTTCTTACTAATTTGTCAAATTTATATATTTTAGAAGAATCACTATTAATTCATCTTTATTCAGTTTCACATTTTCTACTGTATCTTTTTTCTCTATTATTCCTAAATTCCAAACAAATGAATTTTTTTCTATTTACTTTTTAGTTATTGATTTCTAACTTTGAGCTCAGAGAATGAAGTCTGTCTGATAATTATTGCTTAAAATTTATTTTTGTTTTTTATGTTTAAATATTTTAAAATTGAAGTATAGTTGATTTACAATGTTGTGCCAGTCTCTGCTGTATAGCAAAGTGACTCAGTTATACCCATATATATATATTCTTTTTTAATATTCTTTTCCATTATGGTTTATCCCAGGAGATTGGATATAGTTCCCTGCACTATACAGTAGGACCTTGTTGTTTATCCATTCTAAATGAAATAGTTTGCATCTACCAACCCCAAACTCCTAGTTCATCCCTCTCCCTCTCTCCTTCCCCCTTGGCAACCACAAGTCTAATCTCTATGTCTGTGAGTCTGTTTCTGTTTTGCAGATAGGTTCATTTGTGCCCTATTTTAGATTCCACATATAAGTGATATCATATGGTATTTGTCTTTCTCTTTCTGACTTACTTCACTTACTATGATAATCTCTAGTTGTGCTGCTGCAAATGCATTATTTCTTTTTTATGGCTGCAAATGGCATTATTTCTTTTTTATGGCTTAGTAGTATTCCATTGTTTATATGTACCACATCTTCTTTATCCATTCATCTGTTAACCTGAACAAACATTTAAGTTGTTTCCCTGTTTTGGCTATTGTGAATAATGCTGCTGTGAACATAGGGGTGCACATATCTTTTTGAATTAGAGTTTTGTCCGGGTATATGCCCAGGAGTGGGATTGCTGGGTCATATGGTAATTCTGTTTTTAGTTTTCTGAGGAACCTCCATACTCTTTTCCATAGTGGCTGTACCAACTTACATTCCTACCAACAGTGTAGGAGGGTTCCCTTTTCTCCACACCCTCTCCAGCGTATGTTATTTGTAGACTTTTTAATGATGGCCATTCTGACCAGTGTGAAGTGGTACCTCATTGTAGTTTTGATTTGCATTTCTCTAATAATTAGTGACATTGAGCATCTTTTCATGTGCCTACTGGCCATCTATATGTCTTCCTTGGAGGAATGTCTATTAAGGTCTTATGCCCATTTTTCAATTCAGTTGTTTCTTTTTTTGTGTTTGAGTTGTATGAGCTGTTTGTATATTTTGGAGATTAAGCCCTTGTCGGTCACATCATTTGCAAATATTTTCTCCCATTTCATAGGTTGTCTTTGCTTTTGTGTGTGTGTGTGTGTGTGTGGTTTCCTTTGCTGTGCAGAAGCTTATATGTTTGATTAGGTCCCATTTGTTTATTTTTGCTTTTATTTCTATTGCCTTGAAAGACTGACCTAAGAAAACATTGGTACGATTTATGTCAGAGAATGTTTTTCCTATGCTCTTTTCTAGGAGTTTTATGGTGTCGTGTCTTATGTTTAAGTTTAAGCCATTTTGAGTTTATTTTTGTGTGTGGTATGAGGGTGTGCTCTAACTTCATTGATTTACATGCAGCTGTCCAACTTACCCAGTACCATTTGCTGAAGACTTTTTCCCATTTTATATTCTTGCCTCCTTTGTCAAAGATTAATTGACCATAGGTGTGTGGGTTTATTCCTGGGCTCTCTATTCTGTTCCATTGATCCATATGTCTGTTTTTGTACCAATACCACAGTGTTTTGATTACTGTAGCTTTGTTTGTATTGTCTGAAGTCTGGGAGAGTTATGATTCCTGCTCCCCACCCCCCACCCCGCTTCAGGATTGCTTTGGCAATTCTGGTTCTTTTATGGTTCCATATAAAATTTGGATTATTTGTTCTAATTCTGTGAAAAGGGTCATTGGTAATTTGATAGGGATCACATTAAAAGTGTAGGTTGCTTTGGGTAGTATTGCCATTTTAACAGTATTCTTCCAATCCAAGAGCATGGGATATCTTTCCATTTCTTTGAATCCTCTTTCATTTCCTTTATTAATGTTTTATAGTTCTCAGCATATAAGTTTTTCACCTTCTTGGTCAGGTTTATTCCTAGGTGGCTTTTTTTTTTGGTGTGATTTTAAAAGATTTTTTTTTTTTACATTCTCTTTCTGATATATCATTGTTAGTGTAAAGAAATGCAACCAATTTCCGAGTGTTAATCTTGTATCCTGCTACTTTACTGAATTCATTTATTAGATCTAGTAGTTTTTGTGTGGAATCCTTAGAGTTTTCTACATATAGTATCATGTCATCTGCATATAGTGACAATTTTACCTCTTCCCTTCCAATTTGGATACCTTTTATTTCTTTCTCTTGTCTGCTTGCTGTGGCTAGGACTTCAATGCTATGTTGAATAGAAGTGGTGAGAGTGGACATCATTGTCTTATTCCAGATTTTCTCAGGAAGGCTTTCAGCTTTTCACTGTTGACTATTATATTGGCTGTAGGTTTTTGCATCTGTTATATATTCATCAAAGATATTGGCCTGTAATTTTCTTTTTTGGTGGTGTCTTTGTCTAGTTTTGGTATCAGAGTGCTGGTGGCTTCACTGAATGTCTTTGGGAGTGTTCCCTCCTCTTCAGTCTTTTGGAAGAGTTTGAGGAGAATCACTATAAGTTATTCTTTGTATGTTTGGTAGAATTCACCTGTGAAGACATCTGGTCCTGGACTTTGGTTTGTAGGAAGTTTTTTTTTTTTAAATTACGGATTCTATTTCACTTCTGTTGATCAGTCTGTTCAAATTATCTACTTCTTCTTGATTCAATTTTGGTGGACTGTGTGTTTCTGGAAAGTTGTCCATTTCTTCTAAGTTGTCAAATTTGTTGGCCTATAATTGTTCATAGTATTCTCTTATGTTTTTTCGTATTTCTGCAGTATCAGTTGATATCTCTCCTTCTCATTTCTTATTTTGTTTATTTGGGTTCTCTCTCTTTTCTTCTTGGTGAGCCTGGCCAGAGGTTTGTCAATTTTGTTTACCTGTTCAAAGAACCAGCTCTCACTTTTGTTGACTTTTTCTATTTTTTTAATCTCTATTTTATTTATTTTCTCCCTGATCTTTAGTATTCCCTTCCTTCTGCTGACTCTAGGTTTTATTTGGTCTTCTTTTCCTAATTTTTTTAGGTGGTAGGTTAGGTTGTTTATTTGAGATTTTTCTTGTTTTTTGAGGAAGGCCTGTATCACTATGAACTTCCTTCTAAGATCTGCTCTTGCTGAATCCCATAGATTTTGTATGGTTGTGTTTTCATTGTCATTTGTCTCAAGGTATTTTTTAATTTCCTTTTTGATTTCCTCATTGAAACATCGGTTTTTTAGTAGTATGTTGTTTAGTCTCCGTGTAATCTTTTTTTTTTCTCATTTCTTTTCGTCGGGTTGATTTCTAGTTTCATGCTATTGTGGTCAGAGAAGATGCTTGAAATAATTTCTACACTCTTAAATTTGTTGAGGTTAGTTTTGTGCCCTCATGTGGTAAGTCCTAGAGAATGTTCCATATGCACTTGAAAAGAATGTGTATTCTGGGTTTTCTTGGATATAATGTCCTGAAAATATCAATTAAGTCTAACTATTCTATTGTATCATTTAGGATCTCTGTTGCCTTACTGATTTTCTGTCTTGAAGATCTATCTGTCCATTGATGTGAGTGGGGTGTTAAAGTCTCCTACTATTATGGTACTCACATCAATTTCTCCCTTTATGCCTGTTAGTATTTGTTTTATGTATTTGGGTGCTCCTATATTAGGTGCATATATGTTGACAAGCGTAAAATCCTCTTCTTGTATTGATCCTTTTGTCATTATATAGTGTCCTTTTTTATCTTTCTTTATAGCCTTTGCTTTAAAGTCTATTTTGTCTGATATGAGTATTGCAACTCCTGCTTTCTTGTCATTTCTTTTCTCATGAAATATCTTTTTCCATTCTCTCACTTTCAATCTATGTGTCCCCTTTGCCCTAAGGTGGGTTTCTTATAGGCAGCATATTGTCGGCTCTTTTTTTTTTAATCCAGTCTGCCACTCTGTGTTTTTTTTATTGGAGCATTCAGTCCATTGACCTTTAAGTTAATTACTAATACATATGTATTTATTGCCATTTTAAGCCTTGTTTTCCAGTTGATTTTTTGTTTCTTCTTTGTTCCTTTTTGTGGTTTGATGATTTCCTTTTATTTTATCCTTGTGTTCTCTTCCTTTTGGTTTTTGTGAATCTATTGTATGTTTTTGATTTGTGGTTGCCCTGTATGTTAACCCCTTCCTGGATCTGCTTGCTTTAGACTAAGAGTCATTTAGGCTCAAACACATTCTAGAAAAAAAAACAAAAGCTACATATTCTTATTCTCCTTCCCCATATCTATGATTTGATGTCCTTTTTTACATCTTCATATTTATCCTTTAGCTGTTCTTTATGTTGATCATTGCTTTCACAAGTAGGTTTTTTGTTTTCTTGTTTGTTTTGTTTTTTTTATCTGTATACTGGCTAATTTAAGTGATTTACTTTCGAAATGTGATTTCCTTTTTCCTGTATCTTCTTGCTTCTTTTCTATTTAGAGAAGGCATTTCAATATTTCTTTTAGGATAGGTTTAGTATTGCTGTATTCTTTTAGCTTCTGCTTGTCTAAGAAATTCTTTAATTCTCCTCCTATTCTAAATGATAATCTTGCTGGGTAGTGTATTCTAAGTTGCAGGTTTTTCCCTTTTAAGAATTTGAATTTATTTTGTCACCCCCTTCTGGCCTGTAGTGTTTTTTTTTCTTTTAGTATTTATTTATTTTACTATTTTCTTTTATTTATTTATTTTTTTGACTGCATCGGGTCTTAGTTGCTGCATGCAAGATCTTTCATTACAGCATGGGCTCTTCATTGCAGCATGCAGGCTCTTCGTTGTGGTGCACAGGCTTCTCTCTAGTTGTGGCATGCAGGCTCCAGAGCATGTGGGCTCTGTAGTTTGCAGGATACGGGCTCTCTCACTGAGGCTTGCAAGCTTGGTAGTTGTGGCGCAAGGGCTTAGTTGCCCCACGGCATGTGGGATCTTAGTTCCCCGACCAGGGATCGAACCCACGTCCCCTGCATTGGAAGGTGGATTCTTTACCACTGGACCACCAGGGAAGTCCCCTGGCCTGTAGTGTTTCTGTAGAGAAATCAGCTGACAGCTTTATGGGGGTTCCCTTTTCATTAACTCTTTCTTTTTCTCTTGCTGCCTTTAGAATCCTCTCTTTATCTTTAACTTTTGCCATTTTTATTATAATATGTCTTGGTGTAGGTCTGTTTGTGTTCATCTTGTTTGGGACTCTCTGTGCTTCCTGTACCTGGATACCTGTTTCCTTCTTTAGGTTTGGGAAATTTTCAGCCATAATTTCTTCAAATACATTTTCAATCCCCTTTTCTCTTTCTTTTCCTTCTGGAATCCCTATTATGTATAGACTGGCATCCTTTATATTATCCCATAGATCTCTTATATTGCTTTCATTTGGCTTTCTGTCTGCTGTTTTGATTGGGTAATTTCCATTATTCTATCTTTCAGATTACTTATTTGTTCTTCTGTATTATTCATTCTGCTATTCATTACCTTTAGCTCAGCTTTCATCTCAGCAAATGAATTTTCTAAGTTTTTTGGCTCTTCCTTATGGTTTCTAGTTCCTTTCTACAGTAATCTGCACTTCTGTTAATTGCCTTTCTTAATTCCTTCAGTATTTTCATTACCTTCACTTTGAAATTGGTGTCTGTTAGACTGAAGAGGTCTGTTTCATTGTTTCTTCAGGAGAATTCTCTTGGTCTTTTAACTGGGAGTGGTTCCTCTGCTTCTTCATTTTGCTTATATTTCTCTTACTCTGTGCGGGTAGGAGAGACAATTATCTACTGTAGTCTTGGAGGGCTGTTTATATGTGGGAGCATCCGTGCATAGCTTGTGTGGTTTAATATTTTTTTGGCGTGAGGGCTGTTGTAGGTTTGCACACTTGCCATCTCTTTCCTCAGTGTGTGCTGGCAGTTATGCCCTTGATAGGGGGTATGCAGGTGCACAGCCCACACATGCTCCCAGGAAGGCAGGGGCAGCAGTTGGCTCCCGGTTGAGGGACCCTTGGCTGCAGTGGCAGCTGGCTGCACTCACTTCCAATGAGGTGGGGGCAGCTGCTTGAAATTTATTTAGTTCTCCTTTATGGCCTGGCCTATGTATTTTTTTTTTTCTCACGCAGGATTTAGTTATATACCTGTCTATTAAACCAGCTGTTAATTATAGCATACAATTCTTTTATAGCCTAACCCTTTCTCCCCATGTTTGATTTATCAGAGAGGTGTGTTTTTTTAACTCTCATATTTTTATGATGAATTTGTGAATTTTATCTTGTAGTTCATTGATTTTTTTTTCTTTTGCTTTTTTAGGGTTAGAAGTATGTCATTAGGTATATACAAACCTAGAATTTAAAATTTTGTTTACTGCTGTATACCTAGTGGCTAAAATAATGCTTAGCACATAGTAAACTCTAAAAAATGTTTATTGAGTGGGTAAATTGATATTTATCTATCTCTCTATCTATCTATGATCCTGTAAAACTCAGTAAATTCTTTTTTGTAAAGTGCGTTTGGTCTGAAAGTAATGAAGTTTTTTTTATTATTTATTTTATTTTTGGCTGCATTGTGTCTTCGTCTCTGCACGTGGGCTTTCTCTAGTGGAGGTGAGAGGGGTCTACTCTTCATTGCAGTACATAAGCTTCTCATTGGGGTGGCTTCTCTTGTTGTGGAGCATGGGCTCTAAGCACATGGGCTTGAGGAGTTGTGGCACATGAACTCTAGAGCACAGGCTCAGTAGTTGTGGCGCATGGGCTTAGTGGCTCCGTGGCATGTGGGATCTTCCTGGACCAGAACTCAAACCCATGTCCCCTGCATTGGCAGGTGGATTCTTAACCACTGTGCCACCAGGGAAGCCCAGTAATGAAGTTTTTAGTAACAAAATTTTGGTTTGTATTTGCTTCATACAGTTTTTACTATCATTCTTCTTTCAACTATTCTACATCCTTGTGTTTTAGCTGTTTCTTATATACAGCAGGTGCCTGAGTCTTAATTTTTATCCAATCAGACAGTCTATATTTTAACTGGAGAGTTTAGTCCATGTATACTGACTATAATTATTGATATGTTTGCATTCTTTTCTACTATTTTTTTTCATTTTTGTAAATACCCTTGGATTATATTTTTTATTTTCATTTCATTCTATACTTTCCCTTCTACTGATTTTGTTAGTATATATTCTATTACTGTTCTTATAGTGAATATACTGGACATTTTAAATTTATATTTAAATTTTTAAGTCTAAATTTAATAAAAATATATTATTTATCCTCAAGTAAAATAATGATCTTAGAGACAGCCTCATCCACCAGAGGGCAGACAGCAGAAGCAAAAAGAACTACAGTCCTGCAACCTGTGGGATGAAAACCACATTCACAGAAAGACAGACAAAATGAAAAGGCAGAGGACTGTATACCAGATGAAGGAACAAGGTAAAACCCCAGAAAAACAACTAAATGAAGTTGAGATAGGCAACCTTCTAGAAAAGAAATTCAGAATAAGGATAGTGAAGATGATCCAGGACCTCAGAAAAAGAATGGAGGCAAAGATCGAGAAGATGCAAGAAATATTTCACAAACACCTAGAAGAATTAAAGGAGAAACAAACAAAGATGAACAATACAATAACTAAATGAAAAATACACTATAAGGAATCAACAACTGAATAACTGAGGCAGAAGAATGGATAAGTGACCTGGAAGACAGAATGGTGGAAATCACTGCCACAGAACAGAGTAAAGAAAAAAGAATGAAAAGAAATGAACAGCCCCGGAGACTTCTGGGACAACAAAACACAACAACATTCACATTATTGGGGTCCCAGAAGGAGAGGAGAGAGAGAAAGGACCTGAGAAAATATTTGAAGAAATTATAGTCGAAAACTTCCCTAACATGGGAAAGGAAATAGCCACCTAAGTCCAGGAAGCACAGAGAGTCCCAGGCAGGAGAAACCCAAGGAGAAACACGCCAAAACACATAGTAACCAAATTGGCAAAAATTAAAGACAAAGAAAAATTATTAAAAGCAATAAGGGAAAAATGACAAATAACATACAAGGGAACTCCCATAAGGTTAACAGCTGATTTCTCAGCAGAAACTCTACAAGCCACAAGGGAGTGGCATGACATATTTAAAGTGATGAAAGGGAAGAACCTACAACCAAGATTACTCTAGCCAGCAAGGATCTCATTCAGATTCGATGGAGAAATCAAAAGCGTTACAGACAAGCAAAAGCTAAGAGAATTCAGCACCACCAAACCAGCTGTACAACAAATGCTAAAGGAACTTCTCTAAGTGGGAAACACAAGAGAAGAAAAGGACCTACAAAAACAAACCCAAAACAATTAAGACAATGGTAATAGGAGCATGCATATCAATAATCACCTTAAATGTGAATGGATTAAATGCCCCAACCAAAAGACACAGGCTCACTGAATGGATACAAAAACAAGACCCATATATATGCTGTCTACAAGAAATGCACTTCAGACCTAGGGACACATACAGACTGAAAGTGAGGGGATGGAAAAAGATTTTCCATGCAAATGGAAATCCAAAGAAAGCTGGATTAGCAATACTCTTATCAGATAAAATAGACTTTAAAATAAAGAATGTTACAAGAGACAAGGAAGGACACTATATAACGATTAAGGGATCGATCCAAGTAGAAGATATAACAATTATAAATATATATGCACCCAATATAGGAGCACCTCAATACATAAGATAACTGCTAACAGCTATAAAAGAGGAAATCTACAATAACACAGTAATAGTGGGGGACTTTGACACCTCACTTACACCAATGGACAGATCATCCAGACAGAAATTAATAAGGAAACACAAGCTTTAAATGACACAATAGAACGGATAGATTTAATTGATATTTATAGCACATTCCATCGAAACACAGCAGATTACATTTTCTTCTCAAGTGCACACGGAACATTCTCCAGGATAGATCGCATCCTGAGTCACAAATCAAGCTTCGGTAAATTTAAGAAAACTGAAATCATATCAAGCATCTTTTCCAACTGTAACGCTATGGGGTTAGAAATAAATCACGGGGGAAAACATATAAAAAACACAAACACATATAAAAAACACAAACACACAAACACAAACAATACATTACTAAATAACCAAGATACTAAATAACCAAGAGATCACTGAAGAAATCAAAGAGGAAATTAAAAAATAACTAGAGAAAAATGACAATGAAAACAGGACGCTTGAAAACCTATGGGATGTACCCAAAGCAGTTCTAAGAGGGAATTTTACAGCAATACAATCCTACCTCAAGAAACAAGAAAAATCTCAAATAAGCAATCGAACCTTACACGTAAAGGAACTAGAGGAAGAACAAACAAAACTCAAAGTGAGTAGAAGGAAAGAAATCATAAAGATCAGAGGAGAACAAATGAAATAGAAACAAAGAAAATAATAACAAAGTCAGTAAAACTAAAAGCTGGTTCTTTGAGAAGATAAACAAAATTGATAAACCTTTAGCCAGACTCATCAAGAAAAAGAGGGAGAGGACTCAAATCTAAAAATTAGAAATAAAAAGGAGAAGTTGCAATGGACACTAAAGCATCATAAGAGACTACTACAAGCAACTCTATGCCCATAAAATAGACAACCTGGAAGAAATGAATGAATTCTTCGAAAGGTGTAGCCTTCCAAGACTGAACCAGGAAGAAACAGAAAATATGAACAGACCAATCACAAGAAATGAAATTGAAACTGTGATTAAAAATCTCCAACAAATGTCCAGGACCAGATGGCTTCACAGGTGAATTCTATCAAACATTTAGAGAAGAGCTAACATCCATCCTTCTCAGACTCTTCCAAAAAATTGCAGAGGAATGAACACTTCCAAACTCATTCTATGATGCCACCATCACCCTGATACCAAAACCAGACAAAGATGTCACAAAGAAAGAAAACTATAGGCCAATATCAGTGATGAACATAGATGCAAAAATCCTCAGCGAAATACTAGCAAACAGAATCCAACAACACATTAAAAGGATCATACACCATGATCAAGTGGGATTTATCCCAACGATGCAAGGATTCTTCAATATACACAAATCAATCAATGTGATATAGCATATTAAGAAATTGAAGAATAAAAACCATATGATCATCTCAATAGATGCTGAAAAAGCTTTTGACAAAATTCAACACCAATTTATGATAAAAGCTCCAGAAACTGGGCATAGAGGGAACCTACCTCAACATAATAAAGGCCATATATGACAGACCCACAGCAAACATCATTCCCAATGGTGAAAAACTGAAAGCATTTCCTCTAAGATCAGGAACAAGACAAGGATGTCCACTCTCACCACTATTATTCAACATAGTTTTGGAAGTCCCTGCCATGGCAATCAGAGAGGAAAAAGAAATAAAAGGAATCCAAATTGGAAAAGAAGAAGTAAAACTGTCACTGTTTACAGATGACATGATATTATACATAGAGAATCCTAAAGATGCCACCAGAAAACTACTAGATTTAATCAATGACTTTGGTAAGGTTGCAGGATATAAAATTAATGCACAGAAATCTAGATCTTTCATAAATCTAGGATACACTAACAATGAAAGATCAAAGAGAAATTAAGGAAGCAGTCCCATTCACCACTGCAACTAAAATAACAGTAACCTAGGAATAGACCTACCTAAGGAGGTAAAAGACCTGTACTCAGAAAACTTTAAGACACTGATGAAAGAAATCAGAGATGGCACAGACAGATGGAGAGATATACCGTCTTCTTGGATTGGAAGAATTAAAATTGTGAAAATGACTATGATACCCAAAGCAATCTACATATTCAATGCAATCCCTATCGAATTACCAATGGCATTTTTTACAGAACAAGAACAAAAAATCTTAAAATTTGTATGGAGACACAAAGACCCCAAATAGCCAAAGCAATCTTGAGGGAAAAAAATGGAGCTGGAGGAATCAGACTCCCTGACTTCAGACTATGCTAGAAAGCCACAGTAATCAAGACAATATGGTACTGGCACAAAAACAGAAATATAGATCAATGGAACAGGATAGAAAGCCCAGAGATAAACCCATTCTCCTATAAAGGAGGCAAGAATATACAATGGAGAAAAGACAGCATCTTCAATAAGTGGTGCTGGGAAAACTGGACAGCTACATGTAAAAGAATGAAATTAGAACACTCCCTAACACCGTACACAAAAATAAACTCAAAATGGATTAGAGACCTAAATGTAAGACAGGGCACTATAAAACTCTTAGAGGAAAACATAGGAAGAACACTCTTTGACATAAATCATAGCAAGATCTTTTTTGATCCACCTCCTAGAGTAATGGAAATAAAAACAAAAATAAACAGATGGGACCTAATGAAACTTAAAAGCTTTTGCACAGCAAACGAAACCATAAACAAGATGAAAAGACAACCCTCAAAATGGGAGAATATATTTGCAAAGGAATCAATGGACGAAGGATTAATCTCAAAATATATAAATAGCTCATGCAGCTCAATATTAAAAAAACAAACAACCCAATCAACAAATGGGCAGAAGACCTGAAGAGACATTTCTCCAAAGAACACATACAGATAGCCACGAGGCACGTGAAAAGCCGCTCGACATCACTATTATTAGAGAAATGCAAATCAAAACTACAATGAGGTATCACCTCACACCAGTTTGAATGGGCATCATCAGAAAATCTACAAACAACAAATGCTGGAGAGGGTGTGGAGAAAAGGGAACCCTCTTGCACTGTTGGTGGGAATATAAATTGGTACAGCCACTATGGAGAACAGTATGGAGGTTCCTTAAAAAACTAAAAATAGAATTATCATATGATCCAGCAATCCCACTACTAGGCATATACCCAGAGAAAACCATAATTCAAAAAGACACATGCACCCCAATGTTCCTTGCAGCACTATTTACAATAGCCAGGTCATAGAAGCAACCTAAATGCCCACTGGCAGACAAATGGATTAAGAAGATGTGGTACATATATACAATGGAATATTACTCAGCCATAAAAAGGAATGAAATTGGGTCATTTGTAGAGATGTGGATGGACCTAGAGACTGTCATACAGAGAGAAGTAAGTCAGAAAGAGAAAAACAAATATTGTATATTAACACATATATGTGGAACCAGAAAAATGATACACATGAACCGGTTTGCAAGGCAGAAATAGAGACACTGATGTAGAGAACAAACGAATGGACACCAAGGGGGAAGTTGGGGGTGGGATGAATTGGGAGATTGGGATTGACATATATACACTAATATGTTTAAAATAGATAACTGGTAACCTGCTGTATAAAAATAAATTAAAAATAAGGATCTTAGAATGTTTTAAATCTGATCATTCCAATTTTGTATGCTTTTTTATTCTTGGATACTACTTCTAAATTAACTTCTGTAGCCCTACAGACTAGAGGGTAATATTTTTGTTTTGCACAATTAATGTTGGCTTAAATTAATGTTGGTACACGTTTACCACTTTCTGTACTTCCACACTCTTTCTTCCATCTCAGACCTTCCTTCCAGGGTAATCTTTCTTCTAAAATCACATATTTTAGAAGTCATTTCAGTGAAAGTCTATTGGTAATAAACTGTCACTTTTTGTTTGTCTAACAATATCTTTATTTTGCACTTGCTCTTGAAGGATAATTTTCCAATTCTAGGTTAACAATGATGTTTCTCTTCGTGCTTTACAGATATGGTTCTATTTTCTTTTGTCTGACACTTTTGCTCTTTATAATGCAAATATCAGTCTAATTCAGTGGTTTTCGAAGGGTGGCTCCTACACCAGTAGCATTTGTATCACCTTAGAGCTTATTAGATATGCATTTTTTCAAACTATTCCAGACCTACTGAATCCACACCCTGTGGTTGGAACATAGGAATATGTATTTTAAAACATCCTCCAGGTGATTTTGATGTATCCTGATGTTTGAGAGCCGTTGATATAATGTTATTCCTTTGAAGGGGAAAAGTAATCTTTTATTTCTGGCTGCTTTTAAGATTTTTTATTTGTCTTTGGTGTTCTATAGATTATGATGAGTATAAGAATTTCTAAAAATTTATTTTGGTTAAGATTTCTTGGGCTTCCTGAATCTTAAGGATTTGCGGCTTCAATTAATACCAGAAGACTGTAACCCATTACCTCTTTAAATATTTCTTTTACCCATTTTCCTCTACTGTATTCTTCTGGAACTTCATCAGACTTACATTGGACCCTCTTACTTCATAGTCCTTATTTTTAATTATTTACCCATATTTTATATGTCTTTGTTATCTTTATTATATTTGGGGTCATTTTGCCAATTATCCCCCAAAGATGATTTATATTTGTTTCTGCTTGGGGCACATTAAATTTGATTTACATCTTGCGATTTTGGACCACATAAGAGATACGAATTCTACCCTCAAACCCATATGAATTCAGATTGTGTTACGTATTCTCATGGGAATGTTTTCTTTCTTTCTCATTCTGCTCTAAAGTGAGCCAAGGCTAAGACTTGGATGCTCAGCTACCTCCCTTAATTTCCTAATTTTTAAAAAACAAATTAATCCCCTGAGGTCATTGCCTTTTGAAGGTCTTGGCTTCCCTGGTGTTTCTGAGCTTAACCCCATCCTAATGAGGCCTAGTCTTTGTCTTGTATCTCCTGTACCTATGAACTATTAAAACACAGCTAGAGACCGCCAAAAGGTAAGCAAAATCTAGCTCTAATATTAGGTTAAACCTGTGGATTTTTGCTTTTTTGTTTTTGCTTTTTCCTGCCAATTAAGGAATTAGTGTATTGATCAATAACTGATCAAGGATGGCTGGATGGCTGAGCTATCAGGAAGGTAAATGAATTTTATTTAGTATTTTGGGAAATACTGTATCAGGAGTAATTTCTCTGAACACCTTGTCAGCCCTATTGCCAAACGTTGAGATCACTTGAATTTTATTCTAACCTCTCCTGTCAGTATCCATACTCCTCATCGAGCATCCTGGTACTAGTGACCATGCTGGCCCCAGCACTCAGTGGATAGATTGGAGAATTCACTTGCTCATAAGCTAGGGAGATGGGATGGTAGGCACTGCCGTTCAAATGCCTTAGGTGGCCTGTAGGTATTTTGTCCAAAAGAGCCCAAGCTTTACCCTGGCTTCCCCGAAGTGTCCTGACCAGAGATAACCTGACAGCCAACTTGAAGGAGGTGGCCTTTTGGGGTCATACCCGCCGAAAATTCTCCTTCTATCTCAGCTCAGCAGGGTCAGGCCCAAATATGTCAGGGAAGCACAAACAAGAAGGCCGCAGGTCAGAAGCCATAGAGTAGAGGCAACAGTACACTGAGTATCTTAGATCTAGACCGCAGTCCCGCAGATGTGGCCCCAGAGTGTGCACATTCCCTCTGCTCTGAGTGCCATAGATCCTACGGTGGAAAAAAAGAACCCATCAACTAATACAGTACAAAATAGGAGCGCAAAAAATATTTGTAGAATGGATGAATTTGCAGAGATGTCTCTGAGCCTTGGAATATTACCAGATGTTCTAGTCCATGATGGGCCCTGGTTTATTACCATTTCTTTGCTCTTTCAAGATGTTTGTGTTGAGCAACATGTACTATACCTTGTTCTGTGCAAACCACATAAAAATAAACTTGATATTTGCTATATTCAGTTCAGAAAATGGTCCCTAAGCATACAGCAGCCAAAAGGCCCAGGGCTATGTTTTTGTGGAGCAATAGAGAATTGGCACCTTCTGATGGTTGAGGGGAACCATAACAGGTGATTAGACCATCACCTGAAAGATGTCAGGGATGAGGCATGGGCTTCAGTCAAGCACAAAGATAGTAAGAAGTGAGAATATTCCAGAAACAAAGAAAACTACTGTAGGATACAGGTAAAGCATGTTGAGGGGAAGGATTAAGATGGTAAAGGAAGTCAGGGCCCATAGTGTTAGTACATTGAAGAGAAGTTGTGGAATTTATATATTATTTACGTAGCAAAAGGAAACTCTGGACTTCTGATCAAAAACGGCCCAGGATATTTTCATGTTAACAGAGGTGTTTGAACCCAGGCCATACACAGGCCAGACATTTTACATTGGGGTAGAACGGTTTCAGGGTGTCTCTAGAGTTCCCCTCTGAGTGACTGGTACAGTTGGTTTCAGGTGAGAAGGGACTGTCTGGTGTCAGGAATGGATGGCCAGCTGGCTGTGACATTAAGTAGTGTCATTACACTCTGTGATTCTGGAATGTGGCTTCATTTCTATCAGTTAATGTTAGGCAGCTCCTAAATCCTGGCTTGGTGCTCATGCAAAGTGCTAAGATCCTTTTTTGGCCAACTATTTGTTAAAGTATAAAACAACTCAGAATTCCTCTGCACGTACAAAATGTCAAGTGGCAGAATAAATAACCATTCCCCTGATTGATCTCTATGGGCAGCATATGTTTGAGAGCTTGGCTTTTCTATAATGAAAATATGCCAACCCTGAATATACATTTGCACTATTGAGACATGTATACACTATCAAATGCAAAATAGATAGCTAGTGGGAAGCAGCCACATAGCACAGGGAGATCAGCTCGGTGCTTTGTGACCACCTAGAGGGATGGGATAGGGAGGGTGGGAGGGAGACGCAAGAAGGAGGAGATACGGGGATGTGTGTATACGTATACCTGATTCACTTTGTTATAAAGCAGAAACTAACACACCATTGTAAGCAATTATACTCCAATAAAGATGTTTTAAAAAAAATATGTTTTAAAGAAATAGGGCAGTTTGTGGTGAATGAGGCACCCAGTGTGGTGAAGTTGAGATCGAACTGGGAGAAACCACAGGGAGGCTGAGATCAAGCCAGAGAGGGGAGGGCAGCGTGTGATGAAAGTGAAAAGCAATACCAAGGAAAATTCATCTTTATCTATGCCCATTTTTAAGAGAAAGCTATGCTACGTAATGTAGCTGGGTGTTTAAGAAATATGGGAGGCCTTGTCCTCGAAGCTGTGGAAATCAGCAGAAGTTCTGCAGTCAGGGTTTGATGTGCAGAAATGGTGTTAACACAGGAAGCAAAGACCACAGGCTGCAGCGAGTGCAGAATCATAGGGGCTCAGAGACCGGTACACCCAGCCCATTCATTTCACAGGCAAGAAAGCTGAGGCCTAGAAAGGGAAGGGACTTGCCTAAGGAATCACAGGGAGTCAGTGCAATTCTTAATTCACGATGGCCTATACTCAGGGTAGCCTCTTCAGTCGACAGTGAACCCAGGCTGTGTCTGTCTGTCCTCTGCTCTAGCACAGACATCTGGAATTCTTTGAGGACAAGGTCTGATTGCCTCAGCAGACAGTGCAAGGTACATGGTAGGTGATAAATGTTGTGAATTGATGTATTGCCAGACCTTTTCCCAAGGTCCAGGGTATCTCTTTTGTGTTGTGTGTGTGTATGTGTGTGGGGTTATCTTTTTTTCAATTACTATCTATATTTCATTTTTTTAAGTCAGCACACAGCCCCACAGTGTAATTTAATAGTGAAGAACATGGGCTTTGGAGACAGCCCATCCTGGTTCAAATCCTCACTCTGCCATTTACTAGCTGTGTGACTTCAGACAAGTTGCTTAACCTCTCTGTAAAAGAGGAAGAGCAATCATACCTATGTACAGAACTGTTGTGAGACTTGTAGGAGATAATATAGATAAAAGTAAGCAGCCTACAGTCAGCCTAGTGATGGTTGTTACATTATTTCCTTCTCATCTAGTGATGGTTGTTACATTATTTACAGCATCTAGTGATGGTTGTTACATTATTTCCTTCCCATCCTGACTCACTCCCGTACCAGTTTTGCCATGACAAGTTAGAGGTGCAGAGGTTGAACTGCGTCCATTTGAGACACAACATTCTTGGGCTGCCTGTCACAGCATTGCTGCTCTTCCTGGCTCGCAATGACGGCTCCAGGCAGTGTTGTCCTCAGTGGGGGAAGAGTGGAGCCACTGAGTAGAATTGATGTTTTCAATGGTTTTTGAAAATGAGCGCAGATGACCAGGAGGTAATAAAGGCTGCCTAGGGTCCCAGGTCCACAAGACACGGGAACAGTGTCATCTGGTCCCTATTTTAAGAACTGGCCACAATTTTGAGAAGAACTAAGTTATAGATTTTAATGAGTTTCATTGTTTCTTTTTATAGAATATGATTAGTACTACCACTTTTGAAAATCAAGCTTAGATTTATATGAATAGAGTTCAAATTTGTGAAAAAAAGTGGGAAGAAATTCTTCTGTATAATCACACAATCTCTAAGTCCTTAAAAAAGAAAAGGAAAAGGGTTAATAGTAAAACTAGAAACAGTAGGGCAGAATAGTAAAAACATCAGGAATGTCAGGAAAAGAGGATGGCTCTCCAACTTTGGAGAACATGTGTTATCAGCTTTGCTAACAACATGTGTTAACAGACCCCCCTCCTAAAGAGACTTGCAAATCATTATTTGGCACCAGGATGGCCATCGAATTTGTAACCTTTAAACTTGTGAGTAAGAGAACTCATTGGCATGGTGCATTTGTCATTAAGAGTACTACAAAGAGCCCACATGTTATAGGATTGCCTCTATATGAAATGTTCAGAAAAGGCAAGTCTATAAGAGGCAGAAAGTAGTTTGGTGATTGCCTGGGGTTCAGGATGGGAAAAAGGAAGAACTATAGCGGGGCATGAAGTTGCTTTTTTTTTTTATAGTTAACTTTTTTATTTTTAAACATCTTTGTTGGAGTATAATTGCTTTAGAGTGTTGTATTATTTCTGCTGTATAACAAAGTGAATCAGCTATATGCATAGGTATATCCCCATATCCTCCCGCTCTTGTGTCTCCCTCCCACCCTCCCTATCCCACCCCTCTAGGTAGTCGCAAAGCACCGAGCTGCTCTCCCTGTGTCATGCAGCTACTTCCCACTACTATCTATTTTACATTTGGTAGTGTATATATGTCCATATCACTCTCTCACTTGGTCCCAGCTTACCCTTCCCCCTCCCTGTGTCCTCAAGTCCATTCTCTACGTCTGCGTCTTTATTACTGTCCTGCCCCTAGGTTCATCAGAACCATTTTTTTTTCAGATTCCATATATATGTGTTAGCATACAGTATTTGTCTTTCTCTTTCTGACTTACTTCACTCTGTATGACAGACTCTATGTCCATCCACCTCATTACAAATAACTCAAATTCGTTTCTTTTTATGGCTGAGTGATATTCCATTGTATATATGTGCCATATCTTCTTCTTTTTTTTTTTTTTTTTTTTTTTTTTTTTTTTTTTTTTTTTGCGGTACGCAGGCCTCTCACTGTTGTGGCCTCTCCCGTTGCGGAGCACAGGCTCCGGATGCGCAGGCTCAGCGGCCATGGCTCACGGGCCCAGCCGCTCCACAGCATGGGGGATCTTCCCAGACCGGGGCACGAACCCACGTCCCCTGCATCAGCAGGCGGACTCTCAACCACTGGGCCACCAGGGAAGCCCTGCCACATCTTCTTTATCCGTTCATCTGTCGATGGACACTTAGGTTGCTTCCATGTCCTGGCTATCATAAATAGTGCTGCAATGAACATTGTGGTACATGACTCTTTTTGAATTATGGTTTTTTCAGGGTGTATGCCCAGGGTATAGAGGGGTTGCTGGGTCATATGCTGGTTCTATTTTTAGTTTTTTAAGGAACCTCCATACTGTTCTCTATAGTGGCTGTATCAATTTACATTCCCACCAACAGTGCAAGAGTGTTCCCTTTTCTCCACACCCTCTCTAACATTTATTGTTTGTAGATTTTTTGATGATGGCCATTCTGACCAGTGTGAGGAGATACATCATTGTAGATTTGATATGCATTTCCCTAATGATTAGTGATGTTGAGCATCTTTTCATGTGTTTGTTGGCAATCTGTGTATCTTCTTTGGAGAAATGTCTACGTAGGTCTTCTGCCTATTTTTGGATTGGGTTGTTTGTTTTATTGATATTGAGCAGCATGAGCTGCTTGTATATTTTTGGAGATTAATCCTTTGTCAGTTGCTTCATTTGCAAATATTTTCTCCCATTCTGAGGGTTGTCTTTTGGTCTTGTTTATGGTTTTCTTTGCTGTGCAAAAGCTTTTAAGTTTCATTAGGTCCTATTTGTTTTTGTTTTTATTTCCATTTCTCTAGGAGGTGGGCCAAAAAGGATCTTGCTGTGATATATGTCATAGAGTTCTGCCTATGATTTCCTCTAAGAGTTTGATAGTGTCTGGCCTTACATGTAGGTCTTTAATCCATTTTGAGTTTATTTTTGTGTATGGTGTTAGAGAGTGTTCTAATTTCATTCTTTTACATGTAGCTGTCCAGTTTTCCCAGCACCACTTATTGAAGATGCTGTCTTTTCTCCACTGTATATTCTTGCCTCTTTTATCAGAGATTAGGTGATCATATGTACGTGGGTTTATCTCTGGGCTTTCTATCCTGTTCCATTGATCTATATTTCTGTTTTTGTGTGAGTACCATACTGTCTTGAATACTGTTGCTTTGTAGTATAGTCTGAAGTCAGGGAGCTTCTTTCCTCCAGCTTCGTTTTTATTTCTCAAGATTTTTTTTGGCTGTTCGGGGTCCTTTGTGTTTCCATACAAATTGTGCAATTTTTTGTTCTAGTTCTGTGAAAAATGCTATTTGTAGTTTGATAGGGATTGTATTGAATCTGTAGATTGCTTTGGATAGTATAGTCATTTTCACAGTGTTGACTCTTCCAATCCAAGAACATGGTATATCTCTCCATCTGTTTGCATCATCTTTAATTTCTTTCATCAGTGTCTTGTAGTTTTCTGCATACAGGTCTTTTGTCTCTTTAAGTGGGTTTATTCCTAGGTATTTTATTCTTTTTGTTCCAATGGTAAATGGAAGTGTTTCCTTAATTTCTCTTTCAGATTTTTCATCATCATTAGTGTATAGGAATGCAAGAAATTTCTGTGCATTAATTATATATCCTGCTACTCTACCAAATTCATTGATTAGCTCTAGTAGTTTTCTGGTAGCATCTTTAGGATTCTCTATATACAGAATCATATCATCTGCAAACAGTGACAACTTTACTTCTTCTTTTCCTATTTGGATTCCTTTTTTTTCTTTTTCTTCTCTGTGTGCTGTGGCTAAAACTTCCAAAACTATGTTGAATAGTAGTGGTGAGAGTGGGCAACCTTGTCTTTTTCCTGATCTTAGAGGAAATGGTTTCAGTTTTTCACCATTGAGAATGATGGTGGCTGTGGGTTTGTGATATATGGCCTTTATTATGTTGATGTTGGTTCCCTCTATGCCTACTTTCTGGAGAGTTTTTATCACAAATGGGAGTTGAATTTTCTTGAAAGCTTTTTCTGCATCTACTGAAATGATCATATGGTTTTTATCCTTCAGTTTGTGAATACGGTGTATCACATTTATTGATTTGCATATATTGAAGAATCCTTGCATTCCTGGGATAAACCCCCCTTGATCATGGTGTATGATCCTTGTAATGTGCGGTTAGATTCTGTTTGCTGGTATTTTGTTGAAGATTTTTGCATCTGTGTTCATCAGAGATATTGGTTGGCCTGTAGTTCTCTTTTTTTGTGACATCTTTGTCTGGTTTTGATATCAGGGTGATGGTGGCCTCATGGAATGAGTTTGGGAATGTTCCTCCCTCTGCTATATTTTGGAAGAGTTTGAGAAGGATAGGTGTTAGCTCTTCTTTAAATGTTTGATAGAATTCACCTGTGAAGCCATCTGGTCCTGGGCTTTTGTTTGTTTGTTTTGATTTTTAATCACAGTTTCAATTTCAGTGCTTGTGATTGTTCTGTTTATTGTTTCTATTTCTTCCTGGTTCAGTCTTGGAAGGTCATGCTTTTCTAAGAATTTGTCCATTTCTTCCAGGTTGTCCATTTTTTTGGCATAGAGTTGCTTATAGTAATCTCTCATGATCCTTTGTATTACTGAAGTGTCAGTTGTTTCTTCTCCTTTTTAATTTCTAATTCTATTGATTTGAGTGTTCTTCCTTTTTGTCTTGATGAATGTGGCTAAAGGTTTATCAATTTTGTTTATCTTCTCAAAGAACCAGCTTTTTGTTTTATTGATCTTTGCTATTGTTTCATTCATTTCTTTTTCATTTATTTCTGATCTGATCTTTATGATTTCTTTCCTTCTGCTAACTTTGGTTTTTTTCTGTTCTTCTTTCTCTAATTGCTTTAGGTGTAGGGTTAGGTTTTTATGTTGTTTCTTTGAGATTTTTCTTGCATCTTGAGGTAGGATTGTATTGGTATAAACTTCCCTCTTAGACCTGCTTTTGCCGCATCCCATAGGTTTTGGGTCGTCATGTTTTCATTTTCATTTGTTTCCAGATATTTTTTCATTTCCTCTTTGATTTCTTCAGTGATCTCTTGGTTATTAAGTAGTGTATTGTTTAGCCTCCATGTGTTTGTATTTTTTATGGTTTTTTTCCTGTAATTTATATCTAGTCTCAGCGTTGTGTTCGGAATAGATACTTGATATGATTTCAAATTTTTACGTTTACCATGGCTTGATTTGTGACTCAAGATATGATCTATCCTAGAGAATGTTCCATGAACACTTGAGAAGAATGTGTATTCTGTTGTTTTTGGATGGAATGTCCTATAAATAGCAATTAAGTCCATCTTGTTTAATGTGTCATTTAAAGCTTGTGTTTCCTTATTTATTTTCATTTTGGATGATCTGTCCATTGGTGAAAGTAAGGTGTTTAAGTCCCCTACTATTACTGTGTTACTGTTGATTTCCCCTTTTATGTCTGTTAGCATTTGCCTTATGTATTGAGGTGCTCCTATCTTGGGTGCATAAATATTTACAATTGCTATATCTTCTTCTTGGATTGATTCCTTGATCATTATTTAGTGTCCTTCTTTGTCTCTTGTAATAGTCTTTATTTTAAAGTCTGTTTTCTCTGATATGAGAATTGCTACTCCAGCTTTCTTTTGATTTCTGTTTGCATGGAATAACTTTTTCCCTCTCCTCACTTTCAGTCTGTATGTGTCCCTGGGTCTTAGTGGGTCTGTTGTAGACAGCATATATACGGGTCTTCTTTTTTTATCAATTCAGTGGGCCTGTGTCTTCTGTTTGGAGCATTTAATCCATTTACATTTAAGGTAATTATCAATATGTATGTTCCTATTACCATTTTCTCAATTGTTTTCGGTTTGTTTTTGTAGGTCTGTTTCTTTTCTTGTGTTTCCTGCCTAGAGAATTTCCTTTAGCATTTTGTTGTGAAGCTGGTTTGGTGGTGCTGAATTCTCTTAACTTTTGCTTATCTCTAAAGCTTTTAATTTCTCCATCGAATCTGAATGAGATCCTTGCTGAGTAGAGTAATATTGCTTGTAGGTTTTTCCCTTTCATCACTTTAAATATGTCCTGCCACTCCCTGCTGAATTGCTGAGTAACCGTATGGGGATTTCCTTGTATGTTATTTGTTGCTTTTCCCTTGCTGCTTTTAATATTTGTTCTTTGTATTTAATTTTTGATTGTTTGATTAATGTATCTCGGCATGTTTCTCTTTGGGTTTATCCTGTATGAGACTCTCTGTGCTTCCTGGACTTGAATGACTATTTCCTTTCCCCTGTTAGGGAAGTTTTTGACTGTAATCTCTTCAAATATTTTCTCAGACCCTTTATTTTTCTCTTTTTCCTCTGGGACCCCTATAATTTGAATGTTGGTGCATTTAATGTTGTCCCAGAGATTTCTGAGACTGTCCTCAATTCTTTTTATTCTTTTTTCTTTATTCTGCTCCCTGACATTTATTTCCACCATTTTATCTTCCAGGTCACTTATCCGTTCTTCTGCCTCAGTTTCTCTGTTATTGATTCCTTCTAGAGTATTTTTAATTTAACTTATTGTGTTGTTCCTCACTGTTTGTTTGCTCTTTAGTTCTTCTAAATTCTCATTAAATGTTTCTTGTATTTTCTCCATTTTCTTTCTGAGATTTTGGGTAATCTTTACTATCATTACTCGGAATTCTTTTTCAGGTAGGTTGCCTATTTCATCTTCATTTATTTGGTCTTGTAGGTTTCTATCTTGATCTTTCATCTGTAACAAATTTTTTGTCGATTCTTTTTTTTTTTAATTGGTGGTGCTGCTTTCCTTTCTCACTGGTTGTTTGGTCTGAGACGTCCAGCACTGGAGTTTGAAGACAGTTGGATAGAGCTGGGTCTTGGTGCTGAGATGAGAACCTCTGGGAGGCCTCACTCCGATTGACATTCCCTGGGGTATGATGTTCTCTGTTAGTCCAGAGGTTTGGACTTGGAGCTCCCACCACAGGAGCTTGGGCCTGACTTCTGCCCTGGGAACCAAGATCTTGCAAGCTTCGTGGCACAGTAAAAAAATTTAAAAAAAAAAAAGAAAGAAAAGAAAAGGAAGGAAGAAAGAAAAAGAGCAGTACAATATCAAAGAATAAAAAACAAAATAAAATTAGAAAGATAAAAAATATATTAGGAAAAATAAAACTATATTTAAAACAACTGGTCGCTGGGGGTTCCTCCAGTCCCTTTAGGTGTCCATGGTCCCCCACTGGTGCCTGGTAGGTGCCGTAGTTGTGAGGAGACGTGAATTCTGTGTCCTCCTAGTATGCCATCTTGACTCTGTCTCTCTGAAGTTTCTTTATAATGTCATAAAATTAGATGTGATGTGGTTGACAACTCTATACATTTAATAAATGTCACAGTTAAAATAGATAGATTTTATACTAAGTAAATTATACCTCAATAAAGCTGTTTAAAAAATCCAACCTTATGTGAATTGATGGAAAAATCCAACCTGTGTGAAGGTATTGATCAAATGTCATCCTTTCTATGAGGTCTATTTAGAAAAAAATCTTTCCAGGTGAAATTAACTTGTCAGTCTTTTTTTGGTTCCCATTACTCTTTGCTTCTATTCAGTACTCATCCAATAGATAGTAAATGATAACGGTGTATTGGGCACTGAGGAATGAGAAAGAGCAAGATAGAACGGCATCTCGCTTTTTTCCCCCCTTTTTTACTGTGGTAAAATATATGTAAGTTACGATTTTAACCATTTTTAGGTGTTCAGTTCTTTGGGACTTAGTTCATTCACATTGTTGTGCAATCATCACCACTGTCTCAGAACGTTTTTCATCATCCCACACTGAAACTTTGTACCTGTTAAACACTAACTCCCCTTCCCCCATCCCCAGGCCCCGGTAACCTCTAGTCTTCTCTGTCTCTGTGAATTGGACTATTCTAGGTACCTCATATAAGTGGAATCACACAGTATTTGTCCTTTTGTGTTCGGTTTATTTCATTTAGTATAATATTTTCAAGGTCCATCTTAGTTGTAGCATGTATCAGAATTTGCACATTTTCTTTACCCATTCATCCACTGATGGACATTTGGATTGTTATCTTTTGGCTACTGTGAATAATGCTGCAGTGAAGATTGTTGTACAAGTAGTTGTTCAAGTTCTTGTTTTCAGTTCTTTGGGGTATATACCTAGGAGTGAAATTGCTGCATCACATGGTAATTCTGTGTTTAATTTTCTAAGGAACTGCCATTGTATCTTCCACAGTGGTTGCAACATTTTACAATCCCACCAGCAATACATGAGAATTTCCATTTCTCTACATCTTTCCTAACTCTTTAATAACTCTTGTTATTTTTTTTTCTCTAAAACACTGCACTTTTTTTGAATTTTATTTTATTTACTTTTTTATATAGCAGGTTCTTATTAGTTATCCATTTTATACATATTAGTGTATATATGTCAATCCCAATCTCCCAATTCATCACACCACCACCACTACCACCTGCCACTTTCCCCCCTTGGTGTCCATACATTTGTTCTCTACATTTGTGTCTCAATTTCTGCCCTGCAAACTGATTAATCTGTACCATATTCCTAGGTTCCACATATATGTGTTGATATACGATATTTGTTTTTCTCTTTCTGACTTACTTCACTCTGTATGACAGTCTCTAGATGCATCCACGTCTCTTCAAATGACCCAATTTCGTTCCTTTTTATGGCTGAGTAATATTCCATTGTATATATGTACCACATCTTCTTAATCCATTTGTCTGCCAATGGGCATTTAGGTTGCTTCCATGACCTGGCTATTGTAAATAGTGCTGCAAGGAACATTGGGGTGCATGTATCTTTTTGAATTATGGTTTTTGCTGGGTACATGCCCAGTAGTGGAATCACTGTGTCATGTGGTAATTCTATTTTTAGTTTTTTAAGGAACCTCCATACTGTTCTCCATAGTGGCTGTATCAATTTACATTCCCACCAACGGTGCAAGAGGGTTCCCTTTTCTCCACACCGTCTCCAGCATTTGTTGTTCATAGATTTTCTGATGATGCCCATTCTAACTGGTGTGAGGTGATACCTCACTGTAGTTTTGATTTTCATTTCTCTAATAATTAGTGATGTTGAGCAGCTTTTCATGTGCTTCTTGGCCATCTGTATGTGTTCTTTGGAGAAATGTCTATTTAGGTCTTCTGCCATTTTTGGATTGGATTGTTTGTTTTTTTAATATTGAGCTGTGTGAGCTGTTTATATATTTTAGAGATTAATTGTTTGTCTGTTGATTTGTTTGCAGATATTTTCTCCCATTTGAGGGTTGTCTTTTCGTCTTGTTTGTAGTTTGCTTTGCAAAAGCTTTGAAGTTTCATTAGGTCCCATTTGTTTATTTTTGTGTCTATTTCCATTACTCTAGGAGGTGGATCAAAAAGGATCTTGCTGTGATTTATGTCAAAGAATGTTCTTCTTATGTTTTCCTCTAAGAGTTTGATAGTGTCTGGTCTTACATTTAGGTCTCTAATCCATTTTGAGTTTATTTTTGTGTATGCTGTTAGGGAGTGTGCTAATTTCATTCTTTTACATGTAGCTGTCCAGTTTTCCCAGCACCACTTATTGAAGATGCTGTCTTTTCTCCATTGTATATCCTTGCCTCCTTTGTCATAGATTAGTTGACCATAGGTGTGTGGGTTTATCTCTGGGCTTTCTATCCTCTTCCATTGACCTATATTTCTGTTTTTGTACCAGTACCATATTGTCTTGATTACTTTAGCTTTGTAGTATAGTCTGAGGTCAGGGAGTCTCAGTCATCCAGCTCTGTTTTTTTCCCTCAAAACCACTTTGGCTATTCGGGGTCTTTTTTGTCTCCATACAAATTTTAAGATTTTTTGTTCTAGTTCTGTAAAAAAAAATGCCATTTGTAATTTGATAGGGATTGCATTGAATATGTAGATTGCTTTGGGTAGTAGAGTCATTTTCACAATATTGATTCTTCCAATCCAAGAACATGGTATGTCTCTCCATCTGTTTGTATCATCTTTAATTTCTTTCATAAGTGTCATAGTTTTCTGCATACAAGTCTGTTGTCTCTCTAGGTAGGTTTATTCCTAGGTATTTTACTCTTTTTGTTGCAGTGGTAAATGGGAGTGTTTCCTTAATTTTTCTTTCAGATTTTTCATCATTAGTGTATAGGAATGCAAGAGATGTCTGTGCATTAATTTTTTATCCTGCAATTTTCCCAAATTCATTGATTAGCTCTAGTAGTTTTCTGGTGGCATCTTTAGGGTTCTGTATGTATAGTATCATGTCATCTGCAAACAGGGACAGTTTTACCTCTTCTTTTCCAATTTTTATTCCTTTCATTTCTTTTTCTTTTCTGACTGCCGGGGCTAGGGCTTCCAAAACTATGTTGAATAATAGTGGCAAGAGTCAACATCCTTTTCTTCTTCCTGATCTTAAAGGAAATGCTTTCAGTTTTTTACCATTGAGAATGATGTTTGCTGTGGGTTTGCCATATATGGCCTTTATTCTGGAGGTAGGTTCCCTCGGTGGCCAATTTCTGTAGAGCTTTTATCGTAAATGTGTGTTGAATTTTGTCAAAAGATTTTTCTGCATCTATTAAGATGATCATATGCTTTTTATTCAATTTTTTAATATGCTGTATCACATTGTTTGATTTGCATGTATTGAAGAATCCTTGCATCGTTGGGATAAATCCCACTTGATCGTGGTGTAAGATCCTTTTAATGTGTTGTTGGATTCTGTTTGCTAGTATTTTGTTAAGGATTTTTGCATCTATATTCATCAGTGATATTCGTCTGTAATTTTCTTTTTTTGTAGTATCTTTGTCTGGTTTTGGTATCAGGGTGATGGTGGCCTCATAGAATGAGTTTGGGAGTGTTCCTTCCTCTGCACGTTTTCAGAAGACTTTGAGAAGGATGTGTGTTAACTCTTGTCTAAATGATAGAATTCATCTGTGAAGCCATCTGGTCCTGGACTTTGTTTGTTGGAAAATGTTTAATCACAGTTTCAATTTCATTTCTTGTGATTGGTCTGTTCGTATTTTCTATTTCTTCCTGGTTCAGTCTTGGAAGGTTATACCTTTCTAAGAATTTGTCCATTTCTTCCAGGTTGTCCATTTTATTGGCAAAGAGTTGCTTGTAGTAGTCTGTTAGGATGCTTTGTATTTCTGCGGTGTCTCTTGTAACTTCTCCTTTTTCATTTCTAACTGTATTGATTTGAGTGCTCTCCCTGTTTCTCTTGATGAGTCTGGCTGATGGTTTATCACTTTTGTTTATCTTCTCAAAGAACCAGCTTTTAGTTTTATTGATCTTTGCTATTGTTTTCTTTGTTGCTATTTCATTTATTTCTGCTTTGATCTTTATGATTTCTTTCCTTTTGCTAACTTTGGGTTTTGTTTGTTCTTCTTTCTCTAGTTCCTTTAGGTGTAATGTTAGATTGTTTATTTGAGATGTTTCTTGTTTCTTGAGGTAGGCTTGTATTACTATAGACTTCCCTCTTAGAACTGCTTTTGCTGCATACCATAGGTTTAGGATCATTGTGTTTTCATTGTCATTTGTCTCTTGGTATTTTTTGATTTCTTCAGTGATCTCTTGGTTATTTAGCAACCTATTGTTTAGCCTCCATGTGTTTGTGTTTTTTACATTTTTTCCCTCTAATTGATTTCTAATCTCATAGTGTTGTGGTCAGAAAAGTTGCTTGATATGATTACAGTTTTCTTAAATTTACTGAGGCTTGACTTGTGACCCAGGATGTGATCTATCCTGGAGAATGTTCCGTGCGCACTTGAGAAGAAAGTGTAGTCTGCTGTTTTTGGATGGAATGTCCTATAAATATCAATTAAATGTATCTGGTCTAGTGTGTCATTTAAAGCTTGTGTTTCCTTATTAATTTTTTGTTTGGATGATTTGTCCATTGGTGTAAGCGAGGTGTTAACGTCCCTCACTGTTATTGTGTTACTGTCAATTTCCTCTATTACAGCTGTTAGCACTTGCCTTATGTATTGACGTGTTCCTATGTTGGGTGCATATGTATTTATAATTGTTATATCTTCCTCTTGCATTGATCCCTTGATCATCATGTAGTGTCCTTCCTTGTCTCTTGTAACATTCTTTTAAAGTCTATTTTATCTGATATGAGTATTGCTAGTCCAACTTTCTTTTGATTTCCATTTGCCTGGAATATCTTTTTCCATCCCCTCACTTTCAGTCTGTATGTGTCCCTAGATCTGAAGTGCGTTTCTTGTAGACAGCATATATATGGGTCTTGTTTTTGTATCCATTCAGCGAGACTGTGTCTTTTGGTTGCAGCATTTAATCCATTCACGTTTAAGGTAATTATTGATATGTATGTTCCTATGACTATTTTCTTAATTGTTTTGAGTTTGTTTTTGTAGGTCCTTTTCTTCTCTTGTGTTTCCTACTTAGAGAACTTCCTTTAGCATTTGCTGTAGAGCTGGTTTGGTGGTGCTGAATTCTCTTAGGTTTTGTTTGTCTGTAAAGCTTTTGACTTCTCCATCAAATCTGAATGAGATCCTTGCTGGGTAGAGTAATCTTGGTTGTAGGTTCTTCCCTTTCATCACTTTAAATATGTCATGCCACTCCCTTGTGGCTTGTAGAGTTTCTGCTGAGAAATCAGCTGTTAACCTTATGGGAGTTCCCTTGTATGTTATTTGTCATTTTTCCCTTGCTGCTTTCAATAATGTTTCTTTGTCTTTAATGTTTGCAAATTTGATTACTATGTGTCTCGCATATTTCTCCTTGGGTTGATCGTGTATGGGACTCTGTGCACTTCCTGGACTTGGGTAGCTATTTCCTTTCCCATGTTAGGGAAGTTTTCAACTATAATCTCTTCCAATATTTTCCGGGTCCTTTCTCTCTCTCTTCTCCTTCTGGGACCCCTATAATGCGAATGTTGTTGTGTTTAATGTTGTCGCAGAGGTCTCTTGGCTGTCTTCATTTCTTTTCATTCTTTTTTCTTTATTCTGTTCTGCAGCATTGAATTCCACCATTCTGTCTTCCAGGTCACTTATCCGTTCTTCTGCCTCCGGTATTCTGCTATTGATTCCTTATAGTGTATTTTTCATTTAGTTATTGTATTGTTCATCTCTGTTTGTTTGTTCTTTAATTCTTCTAGGTCTTTGTTAATCATTTCTTGTATCTTTTTGATCTTTGCCTCCATTCTTTTTCCGAGGTCCTGGATCATCTTCACTCTGATTATTCTGAATTCTTTTTCTGGAAGGTTGCCTATTACCACTTCATTTAGTTGTTTTTATGGGGTTTTATCTTGTTCCTTCATCTTGTACATAGCCCTCTGCCTGTTCATCTTGTCTATCTTTCTGTGAATGTGGTTTCGTTCCACAGGCTGCGATTGTAGTTCTTCTTGCTTCTGCTGTCTGCCCTCTGCTATCATTTTTTGATAATAGCCATCCAAATGGTGTAACGTGCTATCTCATTGTGGTTTTGATTTGCACTGCTCTAATCATTAGTAATGTTGAGCCCCTTTTCATGGACTTAATGGTCATTTGTATATATTCTTTGGAAAATGTCTGTTCAAGTCCTTTGCTCCTTTTTAATTTGGGTTGTTTGTTCCTTTGTTGTTGACTTGTAGGCATTCTTTATTCTGGATATTTATCTCTCATCAGATATATGATTGGATATATTTTCTCTGATTCATTTTCTTGATAGTGTTCTTTGATGCATAAATCTTTAAGTTTTGGTGAAGTCCAATTTTTTTTTTCTTGTGGCCTGTGCTTTTTGGTGTTATATCTAAGAAATCATTGCCAAATTCAGTGTCGTGAAGCTATCTTTCTATGTCTTTTTCTAAAAGTTTTGTAGTTTTAGCTCTTACATTTAGGCCTTTGCTCTACTTTGAGTTAATTTTTGTATATGGTGTAAATAAAGAGCTTAATTTCATTATTTTGCATGCATTATTTGCATATCCAGTTTTCCCAGCATCATTTGTTGAAAATACTGTCCTTTACTCATTCAGTGATATTGGCACCCTCATTGAAAGTCATTTGACCATATATGCAAGGATTTATTTCCAGTCTCTCTATTCTATTCCATTAGTCTAAATGTCTGTCTTTATGCCAGTACGTCATAATTTTTTATTACCATAGCTTTGTAATAAGGTTTGAAATTAGGAAGTCTAAATTTTGCAGACTTTGTTCTTTTTAAAGACTGTTTTGGCTATCCAGGGTCTCTTGAGATTTCATATAAATTTGGGGTTGGATTTTTCTTTTCCTTCAATAAACATCAGTGGGATGCTGATAGGGAGTGTGTTGAATCTGTAGATCACTTTGGCTAATAGTGATAACTTAACAATATTAACTCTTCCAATCTATGGACACCAGATGTCTTTCCATTTATTTATATCTTCATCAGTTTCTTTCAGCAAAGTTTTGTAGTTTCCAGTCCATAGTTATTACACCTACTCTTTTAAATTAATTCTTAAGTATTTTATTCTTTGTGCTGCTATTGTAAATTGAACTATTGTCTTAATTCTCTTTCAGGTAGTTCAGTTTTAGTGTATGGAAGCACAGCTGATTTTTGTGTGTTGATTTTGTATCTTACAATTTTGTTGAATTCATTTATTAGCTCTAAATTTTTTTGTCTGATCTTAGGGTTTTCTACATATAAGATTATGTCATCTGCAAACAGAGACAATTTTACTTTTTCCTTTCTTACTTGGATGCCTGTAGTTAATTTTTCTAATTGCCCTGGCTAGTACTTCCTATACCTTGTTGAATAGGAGTGGTGAAAGCAGACATTCTCATCTTGTTCATGAACATAGAGGAAAAGTTTTTTAGTCTTTTACCTTTGAGTATGCTGTTACCTGTGGGATTTTCATATATGGACTTGATTATGTTCGGGTAGTTTCCTTCTATCTCTAGTTTATTGGGCTTTTTTCATGAAAAGGTATTGAATTTTGTCAAATGCTTTTTAGGTATCAATTGAGATGATTACTTGTTTTTTTCCCCTTTATTCTGTTAATGTGATATATTACACTGATTGATTTTCATATGTTGAACCCCATCCTGCATTCAGGGGATAAATTGTTTGGTCCTGGTTTATAAACTTTTTAATATATTGCCAAACTTGGTTTGCTAATATTCTGTTGAGGATTTTTCCATGAATAATCATAAGGGATATTGGTCTGTAGTTTTATTTTCTTGTAGTTTATTTGTCAGGCTTTGGTATCAGTGTAATACTGGTCAAATAGAATGAGTTAGGAAGTATTCCATCCTCTTAAATTTGTTGAGAAGAGTTTGACAACAACTGGTATTCTTCCTTAAATGTTTGGTAGAATTCTCCAATGCAGCCCTCTGGCTCAGAAACTTCCTTTGTTGGGAGATTTTTCATTACTGATTTAATCAAAATTTCTATTTCTTCATAATTCAGTCTTGGTTGGTGGTGTCTTTGTAGGAATTTTGTTTATTTCATCTAAGTTATCCAAATTGTCATACAATTGTTCACAACATTCTCTTATAATCCGTTTTTTTTTTTAAACATCTTTATTGGGGTATAATTGCTTTACAATGGTGTGTTAGTTTCTGCTTTATAACAAAGTGAATCAGTTATACATATACATATGTTCCCATATCTCTTCCCTCTTGCGTCTCCCTCCTTCCTAACCTCCCTATCCCACCCCTCTTGGTGGTCACAAAGGACTGAGCTGATCTCCCTGTGCTATGGGGCTGCTTCCCACTAGCTATCTCTTTTACGTTTGGTAGTGTATATAGGTCCATGCCACTCTCTCACTTTGTCACAGCTTACCCTTTCCCCTCGCCATATCCTCAAGTCCATGCTCTAGTAGGACTGTGTCTTTATTCCCATCTTACACCTAGGTTGTTCATGACCTTTTTTTTTTTTCTTAGATTCCATATATATGTGTTAGCATACAGTATTTGTTTTTCTCTTTCTGACTTACTTCACTCTATATGACAGACTCTAGGTCCATCCACATCACTACAAATAACACAATTTTGTTTCTTTTTATGGCTGAGTAATATACCGTTGTATATATGTGCCACATCCTCTTTATCCATTCATCTATTGATGGACACTTAGGTTGCTTCCATGTCCTGGCTATTGTAAACAGAGCTGCAATGAACATTTTGGTACATAACTCTTTTTGAATTATGGTTTTCTCAGAGTATATGCCCAGTAGTGGGATTGCTGGGTCATATGGTAATTCTGTTTGTAGTTTTTTAAGGAACCTCCATACTGTTCTCCATAGTGGCTGTATCAATTTACATTCCCACCAACAGTGCAAGAGTGTTCCCTTTTCTCCACACCCTGTCCAGCATTTATTGTTTCTAAATTTTTTGATGATGGCCATTCTGACTGGTGTGAGATGATATCACATTGTAGTTTTGATTTGCATTTCTCTAATGATTAATGACGTTGAGCATTCTTTCATGTGTTTGTTGGCAATCTGTATATCTTCTTTGGAGAAATGTCTACTTAGGCCTTCTGCCCATTTTTGGATTGGGTGTTTTTTGTTTTTTTTTTTATTGAGCTGCATGAGCTGCTTGTAAATTTTGGAGATTAATCCTTGGTCAGTTGCTTCATTTGCAAATATTTTCTCCCATTCTGAGGGTTATCTTTTGGTCCTGTTTATGGTAACCTTTGCTGTGCAAAAGCTTTTAAGTTTCATTAGGTCCCATTTGTTTATTTTTGTTTTTATTTCCATTTCTCTAGGAGGTGGGTCAAAAAGGATCTTGCTGTGATTTATGTCATAGAGTGTTCTGCCGATGTTTTCCTCTAAGAGTTTTATAGTGTCTGGCGTTACATTTAGGTCTTTAATCCATTTTGAGTTTATTATTGTGTACGGTGTTAGGGAGTGTTCTAATTTCATACTTTTACATGTACCTGTCCAGTTTTCCCAGCACCAGTTATTGAAGAGGCTGTCTTTTCTTCCCTATATATTCTTGCCTTCTTTATCAAAGATAAGGTGACCATGTGTGTGTGGGTTTATCTCTGGGCTTTCTGTCCTGTTCCATTGATCTATCTTTCTGTTTTTGTGCCAGTACCATACTGTCTTGATTACTGTAGCTTTGTAGTATAGTCTGTAGTCAGGGAGCCTGATTCCTCCAGCTCCATTTTTCTCAAAATTCCTTTGTCTCTTCACGGTCTTTTGTATTTCCATACAAATTGTGAATTTTTTTGGTCTAGTTCTGTGAAAAATACCAGTGGTAGTTTGATAGGGATTGCATTGAATCTGTAGATTGCTTTGGGTAGTAGAGTCATTTTCACAATGTTGATTCTTCCGATCCAAGAACATAGTGTATCTCTCCATCTATTTGTATCATCTTTAATTTCTTTCATCAGTGCCTTATACTTTTCTGCATACAGGTCTTTTGTCTCCTTAGGTAGGTTTATTCCTTGGTATTTTATTCTTTTTGTTGCAGTGATAAGTGGGAGTGTTTTCTTAATTTCACTTTCACATTTTTCATCATTAGTGTATAAGGACGCCAGAGATTTCTGTGCATTAATTTTGTATCCTGCAACTTTCCCAAATGCATTGTTTAGCTCTAGTAGTTTTCTGGTGGCATCTTTAGGATTCTCTATGTATAGTATCATGTCATCTGTAAACAGTGACAGTTTTACTTCTTCTTTTCCAATTTAGATTCCTTTTATTTCTTTTCCTTCTCTGATTGCCATGGCTAGGACTTCCAAAACTATGTTGAATAATAGTGGTGAGAGTCGACATCCTTGTCTTGTTCCTGATCTTAGAGGAAATGCTTTCAGTTTTCACCATTGAGAATGATGTTTGCTGTGGGTTTGTCATATATGGCCTTTATTATGTTGAGGTAGGTTCCCTCTATGCCCACTTTCTGGAGAGTTTTTATCATAAATGGGTTTTGAATTTTGTCAAAAGCTTTTCCAGCATCTATTGAGATGATCATATGATTTTTATTCTTCAATTTGTTAATATGGTGTATAACATTGATTGATTTGCGTATATTGAAAAATCCTTGCATCCCTGGGATAAATCCCACTTGATCATGGTGTATGATCCTTTTAATGTGTTGTTGGATTCTGTTTGCTAGTATTTTGTTAAGGATTTTTGAATCAGTGATATTGGTCTGTAATTTTCTTTTTTTTGTAGTTTCTTTGTCTGGTTTTGGTATCAGGGTGATGGTGGCCTCATAGAATGAGTTTGGGAGTGTTCCATCCTCTGCAGATTTTTGGAAGAGTTTGAGAAGAATGGGTGTGAGCTCTTCTCTAAATGTTTGATAGAATTCTCCTGTGAAGCCATCTGGTCCTACACTTTTGTTTGTTGGAAGATTTTTAATCACAGTTTCAATTTCATTACTTGTGATCAGTCTGTTGATGTTTTCTGTTTCTTCCTGGTTCATTCTTGGAAGGTTATACCTTTCTAAGAGTTTGTCTATTTCTTCCAGGTTGTCCATTTTATTGGCATAGAGTTGCTTGTAGTAGTCTCTAGGATGCTTTGTGTTTCTTCAGTGTCCATTGTAACTTCTCCTTTTTCATTTCTAATTTTATTGATTTGAGTCCTCTCCCTCTTTTTCTTGATGAGTCTGGCTGAAGGTGTATCAATTTTGTTTATCTTCTCAAAGAACCAGCTTTTAGTTTTATTGATCTTTCCTATCATTTCCTTCATTTCTTTTTCATTTATTTCTGATCTGATATTTATGATTTCTTTCCTTCTGCTAACTTTGGGGTATTTTTATTGTTCTTTCTCTAATTGCTTTAGGTGCAAGTTTAGGCTGTTTATTTGAGCTGTTTCCTGTTTCTTAAGATAGGATTGTATTGCTATAGACATCTCTCTTAGAACTACTTTTGCTGCATCCCATAGGTTTTGGGTCATCATGTCTCCATTGTTATTTGTTTCTAGGTATTTTTTGATTTCCTCTTTGATTTCTTCAGTCATCACTTCGTTAAGTAGTGTATTGTTTAGCCTCCATGTGTTTGTATTTTTTGCAGATCTTTTCCTGTAATTGATATCTAGTCTCATAGCGTTATGGCCGGAAAAGATACTTGATATGATTTCAATTTTCTTAAATTTACCAAGGCTTGATTTGTGACCCAAGATATGATCTATCCTGGAGAATGATCTATGAGCACTTGTGAAAAATGTGTATTCTGTTGTTTTTGGATAGAATGTCCTATAAATATAAATTAGAGTCCATCTTGTTTAACATATGATTTAAACCTTGTGTTTCCTTTTTTATTTTCATTTTGGATGATCTGTCCATTGGTGAAAGTGGGGTGTTAAGGTCCCCTACTATGAATGTGTTACTGTCGATTTCCCCTTTTATGGCTGTTAGTATTTGCCTTATGTATTGAGGTGCTCCTATGTTGGGTGCATAAATATTTACAATTATTATACCTTCTTCTTGGATCTATCCCTTGATCATTATGTACTGTCCTTCTTTGTCTCTTGTAATAGTCTTTATTTTAAAGTCTATTTTGTCTGATATGAGAATTGCTGCTCCAGCTTTCTTTTGATTTCCATGTGTATGGAATATCTTTTTCCGTCCCCTCACTTTCAGTCTGTATGCGTCTCTAGGTCTGAAGTGGGTCTCTTATAGACAGCATATGTATGGGTCTTGTTTTTGTATCCATTCAGCCAGTTTGTGTCTTTTCTTGGGAGCATTTAATCCATTTACATTTAAGGTAATTATTGATATGTATGTTCCTATTCCCATTTTCTTAATTGTTTTGGGTTTGTTATTGTAGGTCTTTTCCTTCTCTGTGTTTCTTGCCTAGCGAAGTTCCTTTAGCATTTGTTGTCAAGCTGGTTTCATGGTGCTGAACTCTCTCAGCTTTTGCTTGTCTGTAAAGGTTTTAATTTCTCCATCAAATCTGAATGAGATCCTTGCTGGGTAGAGTAATCCTGGTTGTATGTTTTCCTCCTTCCACTTTAAATATGTCCTGCCACTCCCTTCTGGCTTGCAGAGTTTCTGCTGAAAGATCAGCAGTTAACCTTATGGGGATTCCCTTGTGTGTTATTTGTTATTTTTCCCTTGCTGCTTTTAATATGTTTTCTTCATATTTAATTTTTGATAGTTTGATTAATATGTGTCTTGGCATGTTTCTCCTTGGATTTATCCTGTATGGGACTCTCTGTGCTTCATGGACTTGATTAACTATTTCCTTTCTCATATTAGGGAAGTTTTCAACTATCATCTCTTCAATTATTTTCTCAGTCCCTTTCTTTTTCTCTTCTTCTTCTGGGACCCCTATAATTCAAATGTTGTTGAGTTTAATGTTGTCCCAGAGGTCTCTGAGACTGTCCTCAGTTGTTTTCTTTCTTTTTTCTTTATTCTGCTCTGCAGTAGTTATTTCCACTATTTTATCTTCCAGGTCACTTATCCATTCTTCTGCCTCAGTTATTCTGCTATTGATCCCTTCTAGAGTATTTTTAATTTCATTTATTGTGTTGTTTATCGTTGCTTGTTTCCTCTTTAATTCTTCTAGGTCCTTGTTAAATGTTTCTTGCATTTTCTCTATTCTATTTCCAAGATTTTTGATCATCTTTACTATCATTTTTCTGAATTCTTTTTCACGTAAAGTGCCGATTTCCTCTTCATTTGTTAGGTCTGGTGGGTTTTTACCTTACTCTTTCATCTGCTGTGTGTTTTTCTGTCTTCTCATTTTGCTTATCTTACTGTGTTTGGCATCTCCTTTTCGCAGGCTGCTGGTTCGTAGTTCCCATTGTTTTTGGTGTCTGTCCCCAGTGGCTAAAGTTGGTTCAGTGGGTTGTGTAGACTTCCTGGTGGAGGGGACTAGTGCCTGTGTTCTGGTGGATGAGGCTGGATCTTGTCTTTCTGGTGGGCAGGTCCACGTCTGGTGGTGTGCTTTGGGGTGTCTGTGGCCTTATTATGATTTTAGGCAGCCTCTCTGCTAATGGGTGGTTTTGTGTTCCTGTCTTGCTAGTTTTTTGTCATAGGGTGTCCAACACTGTAGCTTGCTGGTTGTTGAGTGAATCTGGGTGTTGGTGTTGAGATGGAGATCTCTGGGAGATTTTCTCTGTTTGATATTACATGGAGCTGGGAGGTCTCTTGTGGCCCAGTGTCGTGAAGTTGGTTCTCCCACCTCAGAGGCACAGCACTGACTAGGCTGGAGCACCATGAGCCTTTCATCCACATGACTCACAATAAATGGGAGAGAAAGTAGAAAGAAAGAGGATAAAATGAAATAAAATGAAGTAAGATAAAATAAAGTTATTAAAATAAAAAATAATTATTAAGAAAAAACATTTTTTTAAGTAAAAAAAAAAAATCGAACGGACAGAACCCTTGGACAAATGGTGAAAACAAAGCTTTACAGATAAAATCTCACACAGAAGCATACACATACACTCTCACAAAAAGAAGAAAAGGGGAAAAAATAATATATCTTGCTCCCAAAATCCACCTCGTCAATTTGGGATGATTCGTTGTCTATTCAGGTATTCCACAGATGCAGGGTACATCAAGTTGATTGTGGAGATTTAATCTGCTGCTCCTGAGGCTGCTGAGAGAAATTTCCCTTTCTCTTCTTTGTTCTCACAGCTCCCGTGGTTCAGCTTTGGATTTGGCCCCGCCTCTGCATGTAGGTCACCTGAGGGCGTCTGTTCCTCGCTCAGACAGAACGGGGTTAAAGGGGCAGCTGGTCTGGGGGCTCTGGCTCACTCAGGCCAGGGGCAGGGAGTGGTACGGATGCGGGGCGAGCCTGCGGTGGCAGAGGCTGGCGTGATATTGCACCAGCCTGAGGCGCGCCGTGCGTTCTCCTGGGGAAGTTGTCCCTGGATCACGGGACACTGGCAGTGGCGGGTTGCACAGGCTCCCGTGAGGGGAGGTATGGATAGTGACCAGTGCTTGCACACGGGCTTCTTGGTGGCTGTAGCAGCAGTCTTAGCATCTCATACTCGTCTCTGGGGTCTGTGCTGTTAGCCACAGCTCGCACCCGTCTCTGGAGCTCCTTTACGCAGTGCTCTTAATCCCCTCTCCTCACGCACCAGGAAACAAAGAGGGAAGAAGAAGTCTCTTCCCTCTTCGGCAGGTCCAGACTTTTTCCCAGACTCCCTCCCGGCTCGCCGTGGCACTCTAGCCCCCTTCAGGCTGTGTTCACGCTGCCAACCCCAGTCCTCTCCCTATGATCCGACTGAAGCCCGAGCCTCAGCTCCCAGCCCCCGCCCGCCCCGGCAGGTGAGCAGACAAGCCTCTCGGGCTGTTGAGTGCTGGTCGGCACCAATCCTCTGTGCGAGAATCTCTCCGCTTTGCCCTCCTCACCCCTGTTGCTGCGCTCTCCTGCATGGCTCCAAAGCTTCCCCCCTCCACCACCTGCAGTCTCCGCCCACGAAGGGGCTTCCTAGTGTGTGGATACCTTTCCTCCTTCACAGCTCCCTCCCACTGGTGCAGGTCCTGTCCCTATTCTTTTGTCTCTGTTTTTTCTTTTTCTTTTACCCTACCCAGGTACATGGGGGAGTTTCTTGCCTTTTGGGAGGTCTGAGGTCTTCTGCCAGCGTTCAGTGGGTGTCCTATAGGAGCAGTTCCACGTGTAGATGTATTTCTGATGTATCTGTGGGGAGGAAGCTGATCTCTGCGTCTTACTCTTCTGGCATCTTCCTCAACTCCCCTCCTTTTCATTTCTATAAAATGAGTAGTGGGCTTCCCTGGTGGTGCAGTGGTTGAGAATCTGCCTGCTAATGCAGGGGACATGGGTTCGAGCCCTGGTCTGGGAAGATCCCACATGCTGCAGAGCAACTAGGCCCGTGAGCCACAACTACTCGGCCTGCGCCTCTGGAGCCTGTGCTACACAACAAGAGAGGCCACAAGAGTGAGAGGCCCGCGCACCGTGATGATGAATGGCCCCTGCTTGCCACAACTAGAGAAAGCCCTTGCACAGAAACGAAGACCCAACACAGCAAAAATAAATTAATTAATTAATAAACTCCTACCCCCAGCATCTTCTTAAAAAAAAAAATGAGTAGTAATGTCCCCACTTCCATTTCTAACTCTAGTAATTGAGTCTCCTTTTTTTCTTAATCTAGCTAAACTTTGCTAGTCAATTTTGTTAATCTTGTTGAAAACCAACCTTGGTTTTGCTTATTTTTTCTTTTTTTTTCTATTTTCTATTCTATGTATCTCTGCTCTAATCTTTATTTCCTTCCTTCTGCTACCTTTGGGTTTATTTTGTTCTTCTTTTTCTAGTTATTTAAGATGCAAAGTTAGATTTTTGATTTGAGATTTTTAAAATGTAAGCATTTAGAGTTATAAATTTCCCTCTTAGCACTGCTGTTGTTGCACCCTGTAAGTTTTGGTATGTTGTGTTTTCATTTGCATTTGTTTCAAGATACTTTATAACTTCCTTTGTGATTTCTTCTTTGACCCATTGGTCATTTAGGAGTGTGCTGTTTAATTTCCACCCATTTGTAAATTTTTTGGTTTTTCTTTTATTATTGACTTCCAGTTTCATTCCACTGTGATCAGAAAAGATACTGTATGATTTTAATCTTTTTAAATTTATACATTGTAAAATATTAAAACAATGAGACAAGTTTTTGGCCTAACACATGGTCTATCCTGGAGAATGTTCGGGTCCACATGTAAGAAAAGTGTATTTTGCTGTTGGACAGAGTGCTCTGTATATGTCTCTTAGGTCCTATTGGTTTATACTGTTAAGTCCTTTCTCTCCTTATTGATTTTCTGTATAAGTCTATCAATTATTTTTATTTTTTGCAGTATGCGGGCCTCTCACTGTTGTGGCCTCTCCCATTGCGGATCAAAGGCTCCAGACGCACAGGCTCAGTGGCCATGGATCACGAGTCCAGCCGCTCTGCGGCATGTGGGATCTTCCCAGACCGGGGCACGAACCCCCATCCCCTGCATCGGCAGGCAGACTCTCAACCACTGCGCCACCAGGAATCCCTCTATCAATTATTGAAAGTAAGCTATTGAAGTCTCTACTTATTATTGTAGGGCTATCTATTTCTCTTTTCAAGTCCATCTACATTTTTGTCACATATTTTGTAGGTGTAATTTTTGTTGCATATATGTCTTTAATTGTTACATCTCTTTGGTGAATTGACCCTTTTATCATTATATAATGCTATTCTTTGTCTCTTGTAAGAGTTTTTTACTTAAAGTCAATTTTGTCTAATACCTGTTTAGCCACCCTTTCTCTTTTGAATACTGTTTTCATGAAATACCTTTCCCATCCTTTCAATTTCAACTTATATGTGCCCTTTTGTCTAATGTGAGTCTCTTGTAGACAACATATAGATGATGTTTTGGTTTTGCTTTTTAAATCCATTCTGCTAATCTATGCATTTTGGCTGAGAAATTTAATCCATTTACACTTAGTTAATTATTGATAGAGAAAGTCTTACCTTTGACATTTTGTTGTTTTCTGCATGTATTACAGCTTTTTTTTTTTAATGTCCCTTTTTTCTTCTGCTATTGCCTTCTTTGGGTTTAGTTTCTTGTTTTGTCATTTCCTCTTTTGAATATTCTATAAATATTTTATTTGTGGTTACCATGGGGATTACATATAACATCCTAAAATTATAAAAATTATTTTAAATCGGTAACAACTGAAATTCACTTGCATACAAAACTCTACCCTTTTATAGCTTCTTACCTCTCCTTTATCGATTCTTGTCCCAAATTACACCCTTTTATATTGTGTACCCATTAACATAGATTTATAATGATTTTTATACATTTATCTTTTAAATACTGTTGAAAATAAAAATGTTAAAAGCCAAAATTACGACAATACTTTTAAAAAATATTTGACCATGTATTTAGCTTTACCAGAGAATTTTATACCTTCATATGGTTTTGAGTTACCATCTAGCTTCCTTTCATTTTAACCTGAAGGGCTCCATTTAACATTTCTTATGGGACAGGTCTAGTGGTAATGAATTCCTTCAGCTTTTGTTTATCTGACAGTGTCTTAATTTTTTTTTGAAAGATATTTTTACTAGTTATAGAATTCTTTGTTGCTATATTTCTTTCTTTTTTCTTGTTACTTTAAATAATTTCATTCCACTGTCTTCTGGCCTCCAAGGTTTCCTGGTGGTAAATTGGCTGGTAATCTTACTGAGGATCCCTTGTATGTGATGAATCACTTTTCTCTTATTGCTTTCAAGATTCTCTCTCTTTCAGTAGTTTGATTATGATGTGTCTTGGTGTGTGTCTCTTTGGATTTACCCCACTTCCAGTCTATTGAGCTGCTTGGATGTGCAAATTCATGTCTTTCCTCAAATTTGGCACATTTTCAGCCATTATTTTTTCAAATAATCTCTCTACCCCTTCCTCTCTTATCCTTTTGGGATTTTTATAATGTATATACTGGTCTACTTCATGGCATTTCATAAGTTCCTTAAGCTTTGTTCACTTTTCTTCATTTTTTTTTTCCTGCTTCTCAGACTTGATGATGTCATATGTCCTAATTTGATTTTTTCACCAATTTTTTTTCTTATGCCTGCTCAAATCTGCTGTCAAACCGGTACATTGAAATTTTCTATTCAGTTCTACTTTTCAGCTCAAGAATTTCTGTTTTTTTTAATATGTATAATTTCTATCTTTGTTTATATTCTTATTTTGTTCATGTATCATTTTCCTTGTTTTCATCAGTCTTTTGTTCAGTTTTCTTTTAGCATTTTGAGCATATTTATGACAGTTGTTTTAAGTTCCATTGCCTTTGCTTCTTCAGGGATTATTTCTGCCACCCTATTTTCTTCCTTTGAATGGGCCATGTTTTCCTGATAGTTTGTGTACCTTGTGAAAAATAGGGCATTTGAAAAAAACATCCACCTTTCTCAGACTTTGCATACCAGTTCTGTACCAGGGAAGTCCTTCACTAATTAACTGGTCATATCTGAGGCTTGGGATCAGTCCAAGGTGAAGATGTAAGGTTTTCTCATGTGTCTTAGCTGAGCATGCATTTTGCCTGGGCCTGTGGGCAGCACTTTTTGATTCTCCTATGTACACAGTTGCTTTTAAATGTCCCAAAGAGTTTACTTCACTTTACCCATACTCTGCTGTCTCAGGTATCTGCAGGTCTCTAGTACCTTGCAGCTTTCATGAGCAGTGCTACCTGTTTCTCCCTGCCTGATCTTTGAGTTAGGCATCACAAAGTCCTGTCCTTTAGGAAGCCCCAAGATAGGTTAGAATATTGCAGAAAAGGTCTTTTTTGTTCCCTCTGGTTCATGGGATAGAATTAGGAACTCTGCTGCCACCTCCTCCAGGTCAAGACCATTATGAACTGGGGAAGCAGTGGTTCAGGGCAAGTAAAACACCATGGAATTTACTACCATTTTGAATGTGGCTTTTTATTGCTTGGGTGTTCACTTGGTTGTTGTAGACTTTAACCACTTATTAGTGTTCTTATAAGGTTATCTTAGCCAGTTTTGGGTTATTTTTCATGTCTCTCTGGGGGAATGATGGCTTAGAGCTTTGTAGTCTGTCATTTTGCTTTATCTCTGGCTTTTGAAAGGTTCATATTTGATGAGAAAATTGGACATGGCAGTTACCAAGCACTGGTTTGGAGTTACAGGGTTCTAGAGAAAAGGGTAGGAGTGCTTGGTAATTCTCAGAGTAATTGAAAAGGGTTCCTAGAGGAATAATAATTGAGCTGGTACTCCTCGGCTGTTTTGATAAAGGAACTATCAGGAACACAGGCAGAAGCTTGAGGAGGGTGGAGGTGCTTGGGAAAAAGATTAGAATTTGAGATGTGAGGAATGCAAGGAGACAAAGAGGTGGAAAGGGATCAATTACAAAGGAGTGTATTTGCCAAGCCAAGTAATTTAGATTTGGTCATGACAGTGATGAGAAACCTTGAAAATTTAGTAGGGCAGTGACATGATCAGATTTGCCTTTGAGAATAAAGTACTTTGGCAGAAGCAGCATGTAAGATGTATTGGAGCTGGGCAAGAATAAAGCAGGGTCACTGGTTAAAAAATTCCCAAGACAATTGAGAGAGAGGATGGTGGTCAGAAGCATGACAGCAGTGGTGAGACAGAGAGGAAGAGATATTTAGAAAGAAGAATTGAAAGAATTCGGTGACTTATTACCGTTTGGGAGTTGGGGAGAGAGGGGTAGATGGTGGTGCTATTCCTGAAGTCAAGGAGTGTATGAGGAGAAGTCTTGAAGAGGAAGCTAATGAATTATTTTGAAATCATACAAGACATGGTGTATTGCTTTCATGATAAAAAGCAAAAGTGAAACATAGAGATGAGGCTGATCAGACCAAGTCCCAGTCCTTTCCTCAGAGGTCACCACTGCTACCAGCTTGGTGTGTGTCCTTTCAGACCTTGTTTTGTGTATTTCCATATTTACTCAGAGAAAGTGGACTGTATAACCTTTTATATATCTAACTTACATATTTCATACTCTATCACTTGATTTGTTTCTTCATACAATTGACGTTTTAGAAGCTTTGATAAGTCAGTGCATATGAAATTACTTCATTGTTTTTGACTGCTGCATAGTATTCCAGAGCATAGAGTTGCCCATTGTGCCCACTGATGGATACTTAGTTTTGTACCAAATTTCCTGTTCTAACAAATGATGGTACAATGGCTATACATACATTTTACATATATCTTTGTAAATTAGTGTGATTTTTTTTTCCTCTAGGAGTAATTACTGAGAAGTGAAATTATTCAGTCCTAGGGTATTTACTCTTACTTACATAGTTATTACCAAACTGCCCTCCAATGGCTGATTGGACTGTACAGTGTGTAAGAGTGTTCCTTATACTACACTCTCAACAACACTTGACATGATCATGATTTTTTTCTGAGTGAAACTGAGGGATCATTGCTTAATTTGTGTTTCTCTGATCATGAGTGAGGTTAGGCATGGTTTCTTTGCCATCTGTGTGTCTTCCATGGCTCGCTTGTTTTTATCTTTCCCCGTTAGTCTGTTGAATTCTATTTTTCTTATGGATTTGTAGGAGTTAAAAAATTTTATATCCTAATCCTTCATCTGTTTTATGTCCTCATTATCTTCTTTAGTCTCTCGTTTATCTTTTAAATTTGTTCATGACGTGCTATTAATTTTGATGGAGGAAAATTTATTAATCTATTCCTTTATGGCTCACATTTGCTAGGAATTGTTTTTAAAGAAGCCTTGCTGGCTCCTATTTTCATAGGCATATTCACTCTATATTTCATTCTATCATTTTGATGTTTTAAGGTTTAAAATTGAGGTGGTAATGGGAAATTTGAGTAGAATTACCTAAATGTCAGGTGACTTTTTCAGAATGGAATCAAAACCTGCACTTGAAACATAGACCGGGGCTTCTTCAAGTGGAGAAGTTGGTTGAAATCACTGATGTAGATAAGCTTGTCTAGAGAAAGCATGTAAAATTAAAGAGGAATGGGCCAGGGACACAGATCTGAGGAACACCTGTATGAACAGAACTGGGTGAAGAAACGGAAATACAGGAGACCTAAAAGGAATAGCCAGAGAGGTAGGATGAAAATCAGGGAATGATGGATATGAGAAATCAGGAAAGGTGAGCTTTAAACAAGGCTGCAGTAGCTATTGGTGTCAACTATGATATCCATCAACCCATACTGTAACAGTTATTTGTCTTTTTCAAGGAGATAACTTTACAGAGCAGGACCCCCTAGGTCTTATTCACTTTTCTTGATATATTCCTAGCACTGAATACGGTGTCTGCCCATAGTGGCATTCATCCATCCATCATATATTAATCTATATATCTACAAATCTTCTAATTAACCTTAAAGTCTTGTTGAATGAATAAATTTTGAAATCTTCCTCTTTCCTTGAATCAGTTTGTCAAAGCAAATCTGAAAACTGATCCAGAATTTTGAGAGGTGCTGGGACCTTTTTACTCACGCTGTATAACTAAGATTCCTTTGGTCCTGGCCTTTAACAGACAGAGGTGGCTTCCATGAAGACACAACTTGAGGAGACATGTGGGGTTTGACTGTAAATCTGATGACTTAAGAGGAATTTTGGGAGTGTCCACAAATGCCAGCTGCTCTTTAAGGTACCCTGTACCTACCCTGGAGGCTTCATATTGGCCACTGTTCTTCTGACCTTAGTTATTTTGTGGATTTATGAAGCACCTTTCCTTGAACTGTCAATCTGTAAATTGTCTGTAAGATGCAGTCCATTGGGTAAAGAATTAGAATTATTCACAAGATAGTTTCTACCTCGGTTGGTGGTGAAATTACTCACTCAGGGTATAATTAAGTCATAGATACCCTGGCTTTAATGTGGATAAAGGTGGAAAGGAAATAATTCCTGTTGCAATTTGGGTGTTTTCTGATGTTTGACAAGCATCTGGTGTGTTCAGCCATAAACTGAGGACATCTCAGAGTCCCTGTAAACGAGTTTTTGTTTTTTGTTTTTCCCAAGAGAATTGGAGAATAACTGACTGGGGAGGGAAGGAAGAAGAAGAATTGAAAAAGCTTAAGGTTGCAAACAGGATGACAACAGTGAAACCCGATGGATAAGGACTAAGTAAGAAAGTTGTGGCTTGAGAGAGGAGAACGCGGCAGAAAGAGGGGTCGGGTGAGAAGGTTCTAGGCTGCGGGGGCACAGGGCATGGATGTGCCAGGGTGTGCTGAGAGGGGTCAGGACAGGCTGGAGCACCAGCAGGTTGGCCTCACAGAGGGCCCTGTGTTGGTGATCCCCTTGACCTGCCCATACTCTTCTCCAGAGGTCATGTGTGGACATGGCCTGGCGAGTGCATGTGCAAGCTAACAAAAGACAAACACTCAGATGTTGCAGACAAATTAAAATTTATTGAGACAGACAGAAATGCACCTACTCAGGACTACAGTTAAGCATTTACTATTAACCAAAGAGTCGTGTTCACATTCCAGATAAGTCTATGTGGGAAAGCATTCAGAATTTACTAGGTTGTTCTACTTCGCTATTTCATCTACAATAGGGACAACAAACTGACACTCAGGATTTGGAGGGCTCTCATTACAATACTACACATTGAACAGAGACAAACATCAGTGACTTTGAGAAAAAGGTATAAAAAGACCAAAACCACCCACTGTAGAAAGGGCTCTTGGATGGTACTGTACAGCGTGGTCAAGGTAAAAACTAAACAGAACTGTAGATGGCATCCCGTGAAGAGGAGAGGGGCAGACCTGGACAGACACGCTGTCATTCACTGCTGGGCATGGGAAAATGGGCATAAAGGAGGAGGACCTGATATAATATCTCGAATTCAGTGTGAAGGTATTCCCATGCCTAGAATGTTCACGGAAACAAAAAGACAGTAATATGTTAGACAACTAACCATTGTGGAAGAAAATTCTGGGGCTTAACTAAGATGCCAAGGAAATGGCATCAAATAAAAGAACCATTTATGGAATAAGAATATAACTATTTACTGAGGAGGTTCCAAAAATGAGCCAGTGAAGTTTCAACTCCATATCTGTCTCCAACAAGGGAATGACTATCACAGTACTATTTTTTTTAATCAAGATTTTTATGTATACTCCATCACTAGCTAAAGGGCTCCTGCCAAGAAAGAGGAAAGCAAAAATTCTTCTTCTAAGGATGAGGTAACTAAAATATCAAATCTTTACTACTTATGCAAAGTACCTTTAAAAAAATCTAATGCTGTCTTGCCAAAGCGAGGCATGAAAAGTGGCGTTAATGTTGCTCCATTGATTTGGGGTTCCAGTCTTAGGAGGGCTTTTTATTTAATATTTTAATGAATCAAAATACCTTCTCGGAATGTCTCTGAAAATGAGCATCTCATTACCTTCCTGGGAATTGACTAGGGAGCGCTCTTCTCCATCATTAAGTTAATGCTAAGGATCTTTAAGTGTCATCTTAATTTGACACTTGTCATAAGATAATTAGGCAAATTAAAATCAGTGTGGTTCACTCTGTTCCTAGAAGTTTCTCTAAGTGAAATCGATTTGTCGATTTTAATTTGTTCTCTTGTGCACTTTTCCAAGCTCAGAGGAGATAGTAACGATGGTTTTCTTTGATGGTCTAAACTGAGATTTTAAAAATATGTCTCGATTCTTTTATACATTCGATTGTAATTTAACTGCAATTAAGCACCTGTTTTCTAAATTATCATCTCAGAGTTTTGTTCAAGTGAGAAAAAAACAAAAACAAAAACTGAAACAGAGGTGAAGGAGTTGAGATCCCAGTATAGAGCTTGCCTGTGGTCACCCGATACCTAGGGTCCTGGCTGTACTCACTCTATCAGGCCAAATGAGTTTGCCATATCAAGTAAGTTCATGTCCCATCTTAGCCAAGTCCAGGGATAATGCCACTGGGTCTGGCCAATGCAGGGATTGGAAAATACTCGTTTGAGGTGGGCTGGTAAAGTATAAACAAATGGTTTGGAGCAGGGGCTGGTCAGCTGCCGCTGTAATCATGGTTTGGCAGAGTATATTTTTCGCCTGAGTTTACGTGGTCTCCTTGTGGACTAGCTGGAGTGCGGGAAGGGAAGAAAAACAAATGTGGGCAAGAGATCCTTGCTGGCTGGCTGATGAGGGCGTCCATGTGGGTGGAAACCGGGTGGGGCAGGAGCTTAAGGCCCTGTACCGAGCTAAAAGGGGCCACTTTGAAGACTACTCTTTGGTACTTGTACGGGGGCCAGCTTGATAGGGGGAGAAATCCTAAAGACTATAGAGATGACGACCCTACCAAATTTGGAGATAGACTCTAATCATGAGTTAACTTAGGGAAAAGAAACGCAATGGTAAAGGGCTTTCTTCATTAGTACCTTGACACTTGTGTCGGGGAGGGGATGAGGGCAGGACTAGCTCTTGAAAATCTAGCCCTGGCTTCCCACGTGCTGTCGTGGAGTTCTTTCTAGGCTTCCATCTGAGATTCTTTGCAAATGATGAGCGATCAAAAATCTCTAGAGCTTTTTATAGCGTCATCATGATGTGTGGCTAGAGAGCGGCAACACTGAAACATGGAGTTAAGAATGCGGAATTTTCTTCTGCTAAGGAACAGCGAGGGACTGTCTTCTCAGAGAGCAGAGGGTATGTGTACATGCCTTAGAAAAAGCCCTTGAGTAGGTAGGAAGGGAGGGGCCTGCCGCAGACAGGACTGCTGCAAGCCCCAGGGGCGCTGGAGCTGAAATGAGAGAGATGGCTTGTGGAGCTGCCCGCGTGGGAGTCGCATGGCTTCTGCGAGGAAAGCAATTTAGGCAGACAGAGGCTTCTCCAAATCAAAGAGGCTTCCAATAACTCTGCTGCCGCAGACGGAAGCAGCCTCCTCAGTCTGCAGGCTACAAGTGCCAACTGTTAGTGCAAAAAAGGACTTTAATACACATTTCCTATTCCAGAAATGATGATCCAGGTCTGGACAAGCTGACAAATGTGTAATTGTTTTTCAAATGAGTTTTTAATAGATACCCAAACCCTTTTTTTCGAGAGGTGTGTATAGTCTCTTCTGTACATACTTCCATGTTTATGTACGTACAGAGAGAAGCATCCAGACACCTTTTCTAATAAAGGAGATCAGTTCCCCAGAGGGACTCTTGACTGAATTAAGGCTGTTGTTTGTAGGAAGCCAGATCGAGTAATGTGAAAAACTGATTTGTAATAATAGACACCAGGGGTGGTGGGGGGCAGTGGGAACAAGGTACAGTGCAGTGTGTTTTCCACAACATCTACAGGACACAAGAAAAGCACTTAGACACGGTAAGGCCGGGAACCATGCTGTACTAACCACCAGTGTCGGTGATCGCAAAGGGTCTTTGACGTTTGAGGGTAGGGGCTCCCTGCACTGTCAGAATCCCACATAAATCACATGCTTGTTGCAAAAAACTCACGGGAGGGAAGGAGGCTCTAATTCAGCCAGCCTTCCCCTGTCTAAAAAACAAAACACAACACCCTTTTTCCCACACGCCGTATGCAAAATCAGAACGCTCCGGGAACAAGGAGTTGTCTTCCGAACCTTAGGTTGGGTAGAGAGGGCAACAACGGAGAAGAGGCCATGTGCCGTGGAGTCTTAGATACAAATGCAGGAACAGGAAGTGACTTGCAGTGTTGTGCGAACCTCGTGTCCTCCTCCTCGTGGGAACTACCATATGTACCCGACCTCGTCCTCTTTCTCGTCGCCCTCGTCCTCATCATCCTCCGTCGCTGCCCGGGCGTGCACCCGCAGCTTCCCCACTTTGTCCTTTGGTCCCAGCTCCCATTCATCCTCTAGGTCATCCAGCAGGACCACAGAGCCGCCACTGCCAAAATCCCCTGAAGTTTCCTGCTCCTCTTCTGAAACATTAAGAAGGAAGAAAAGATCTGAGGTTAGGTTCTGCTTATGCCTCACGACTTCCTTAACTGTAGGGCAAAATCATGCAATTTACCTTCTGAACATGAGAGCAACCCTGTCTACCTGGCATGGACCATAAGCTTTATTCTGATATGAGCCCCAGAATTCTTGAGATGTTTCTACCTTGTTGGGAGGTCTATCTGAGTCACTCTTTGCCTGCAACCGTTTCTGACTGTCAAAAACTGTTGTCCAGTTCATTGGCCATAGTGAGCTCCTGGCACTCGGAAAACTAGCTATGCATTATCTCATGTGATTTCAGGGTTACTTTATCTCCATTGTAAACTCACTCACTGTAGACCATAACGACCTCTACAAATTCTTCTGCCCAGATCCTCATACAGTGAGTACCTCTAAGTCACCAGAGGTCATTGGGGGCTGATGCAGCAGGCCTTACTCACCACAGCTCACAGCACCCTGTTTCCTGGAGCCAGCTAGCTCGTTCCCGTATTTATCCACACACCAGCACTGCCCTGTGCTGCCGTGGCACTGTGTGGCTTTGTAATAGCCCTCCTCATTACACCGAGGTATGAATGCTCCTGGGAGAACGAAAGGTCCAACTTGAATCAGAGAAGTGCACAGATATTCAGAGTTAATGCCCTCAAAAACAGACACGAGGGCTCACACATCAGACAGGGTATTTACTGCAAAGCCAGCAAGAAAGAATGGCATGCTTGGTTATTACCTAATCAAAATTACAGGGCCCTAGGACTTGCTCAAGGTTAGATAGGATTCCTTCTTGGATGAGTTCTCTTTTTCCCTGTGGTTCTACTCGTATTAATAACTATTTCAGAAGTTTTTTCCAGTTTTGTTGAAATGTAATTGACATATAATCGACACACAGCACTGGATAAGTTTAAGGTATATAGCACAATGATTTGACTTATATATTGTGAAATGATTACCACAGTAAATTTAGTTTACATCCATCATCTCATATAGAAAATAAAATTTTTTTTCCTTGGGAGAAGAACTCTCAGGATTTACTCTTAGCAACTTTCATATCTACCATACAGCAGTGTTAACTATAGATATCACGTTGTATGTTATATCCCAGTAGTTATTTATCTTATAACTGGAAGTTTGTACCTTTGGACCACCTTCATCCAATTTTCCCGCTGCCCATACTCTGCCTGTGTTTACCACCAGTCTCAAAGTTTGTTTTTAGATTACACACACAAGTGATCATACAGTATTTTCTTTCTCTGTCTGACTTACTTCACTTAGGATAATGCCCTCAAAGTCCATCCATGTCATCACAATTGGCAGGATTTCCTTCTTTCTTCTGGCTGAATGATGTTCTGTTCATATATATATATATATATATATATATATATATGTGTGTGTGTGTGTGTGTGTGTGTGTGTATAAATACATATACATATATATATATATATATATAAACATATATGAACCTCTTTAGCCATTCATCCGTTGATGAACACTTAGGTTGTTTCCACATCTTGGCTAATGTAAATGATGCTGCCATGAATATGGGTGTGCAGATATCTCTTTGACATAGTATATTCATTTCCTTCAGATATATTCCCAGAAGCAGAATTTCTGGATCATATGGTAGTTCTATCTTTAAATTTTCAAGGAACCTCCATACTGTTTTCCATAGGGCTGCACCAATTTATAATCCCAGCAACAGTGCACGAGGGTTCTCCTTTTTCCACATCCTTGCCAACATTTGTTATCCCTTGTCTTTTTCATGATAGCCGTTCTAACAGGCAGGACCTGATATCTTATTGTGGTTTTGATTTGCACTTCCCTGATGATTAGTGAGGCTGAGCACCTTTTCATGTACCTGTTGACCACCTGAATATCTTCTTTGGAAAAAATGTCTATTCAGTTCCTTTGTCCATTTGTCAAATTGAATTATTTGTGGAATTCTTTGTTTGTTTTGTTTTTGCTATTGAGTTGTATGAGTTCTTTATATATATTGATATTAACCCCTATCTGATATATGGTTTGCAAATATTTCTTCTCATTCCATAGGTTGTCTTTTCGTTTTTTTGATTGTTTTGCTGCACAGAAGCTTTTAAGTTTGATGTAGTCCCACATATTTTTGATCTTGTTGCTTGTGTTTTAGGTGTCATATGCAAAAACTCACTGCCAAGGCCCATGTCAAGAGCTTTCTTCCTATGTGTTTTTCTAGCAGTTTTATTGTTTCCAGTCTTACATTTAGGTCTTTGATCAATTTCAAGTTAATTTTTGTGAGTGGTGTAAGGTAGGGGTCTAGTTTCATTCTTTTACATGTGAATATCCAATTTTCCCAGCACCATTTATTGAAGAGACTGTCTTTTGAATATATTAGTTGATTGTATATGTATGGGTTTATTTCTGGGCTCTCCATTATGTTCTGTTACTCTGTGTGTCTATTTTTATGCCAGTACAACCTTGTTTGTTGACTATAGCTTTATAATACAGCTGGAAATCAGGAAGTGTTCTTCTTTGTTCTTTCTTAGAGTTGCTTTGGCTATTTGGGGGTTTTGTGGTTTCATATAAATTTTAGGATTGTGTTTCTATTTCTGTAAAAATGCTACTGGGATCTTTATAGAAATTGCTTTGAATCTATACATGACTTTGGGTAGTATAGACAGTTTAACAATATTAATTCTTCTAATCCATGAATATGGGATTCCTTTCATCCATGTCTTGACAGTTTTCAGCATAGAGATCTTTCACCTCCTTGGTTAAATTGTATCATCTGCAAACAAAGAAAATTTTACATCTTCCTTTCCTTTAATGTGCTGCTAGAGAATTTTTGCATCTATATTCATCTGGGATATTGGCTTGTAGTTTTCTTTTCTTGTAGTGTTTTTTTCTGACTTTAGTATCAAGGTAATGCTGGCTTCATAAAATGAGTTTGGGAGTGTTCCCTCCTCTGAAGTCTTTTGGGAAGAGTTGGAGAAGGATTGGTGTTAAGTCTTCTTTAAATATTCGGTCAAATTCACCAGTGAAGCTGTCTGCTCTTGGTCTTTGCTTTCGTGGGAGATTTTTGATTATTGATTCAATCTCCTCACTCGTAACCGGTCTGTTCAGATTTTCTATTCCTTCCTGATTCAATAACATTAATACTTGAGATAATCATAGGATTTTTTATCCTTTATATGCTTTTAATGAGTGGCACAATTTTTTAAAATATATCTTTGCTTTCCTGGAATAAATACTACTTGGTCATGATATATTGGATTCAATTTTCGGATCCTTTTGCATCTATGTTACTAAGTGATAGAGGCATATAGTTTTGTTTCTTCAATTTCTGTATCCAAGCAACTCATTTGTAAAGTGATTCAGGTATTTTTCTTTTTCTGTACTCCAGATGTTTTGTATAAAATGAGAATGATCTCTTCCATGGATTCACCCATAAAAATATTTTGGGCCTGGTGCCTATTTTAGGAGGTGACAGTAGGATTTTGATTTTGATTTAAAATTAATGTTTTTGTGGTTTTTTTTTAATCCTGTTGGGTCTTCTTTTTCTTCATGACCCATACTCATAGTATCCTTTTCAACTAGGTTTTTGTAATTGCTGTAAGTTGGTTTATAGCAATGGTTTCCAAAGTGTGGGCCCAGGACCAGCAGCTGCATCATCAGTGGGAAACAAACTGCTTGGAAAAGCAAATTCTTGAGCCCACCTCAAACCTACTGACTTAAAGACTTTGAGAGTGGGGCCCAGCAAACTATGCTTTAATAAACTCTCCAGGTGTTTCTGTAGTAGTTCTCAAACTGTGAAGTTTGAGAACTACAGATTTATACTATTCATCTATATCTGAGGTTACAGCCCATTTTTAAATTCATGAGACTATCTGAGGCTTTCCCATTGTCAAAGTTTTGTCTATTTGATTTCTTTTTGCTTTAGTCTTAACTGTGTTGTCCTTATAGCTTTTGGATTTGAAATTTTAGTTTTATTTGTTTTTCCAGAAATGCATCTGAAGCTATGAATGTTCCTCTAAGTTTCATTTTAGTTGCTTCCCTGTTTTTGGCACATCGTGCTTTCATTTTCATTCAGGTCTAAATGTTTTGTAGTTTTACTTTATTTCATCTTTGACTAATTATTTAAAAAACAAAACCCAGACGTATAAGTTTGTGTAACCTCATTTTTACTTCTGTTTGTATTGTGTTGTAGAGAATATCATCTATGATACTTTTTTGAGGTGTTTAGTTTTAGTTTTCTTTTGTGTAGTCCATGACAAATGTCATGTGTGTTTGAACAGACTGTCTATTCTATGCCTATGTACATATACAGGAATACATATATAAAAATGCTAATGAATAGGAATACATATATAAAATAGGAATACATATATAAAAATGCTAATGAAGTATGTTGTTCATTTCTTCTTTTGTATACTTGAACTGTAAGTTTTCAAGAAGAGGTATATTAGAGTCTCTGATTAGGCTATAGATATGACAACTCCTCCTTGCAGCTCTGTTACTTTGTGTGTGTGTTCTTTTTTTAAAATTTTTATTTTATATTGGACTATGGTTGATTTACAATGTTGTGTAAGTTTCAGGTGTACAGCAGAGTGATTCAGTTATTCATATACATATATCTATTCTTTTTCAAATTCTCTTCCCATTTATGTTATTACAGAATATTGAGCAGTGTTCCCTGTGCTACACAGCAGACCCTTGTTGGTTATCTATTTTAAATGTAGTAGTGTGTACATGTCCATCCCAAACTCCCAGTTTATCCCTCCCCACCTTCACCTTTCCCCTTTGGTAATCATAAGTTTTTCTATGTCTGTGAGTCTGCTTCTGTTTTGTAAATAAGTTCGTTTGTATCATTTTTTTTGGTTCTGCAGATAAGTGATATATGGAAACAATGGAATATTACTCAGCCATTGAAAAGCAACATGGATGGACCTGGAGATTGTCATACTAAGTGAAGTCAGACAGAGAAAGACAAGTATCATATGATATTGCTTTATATGCAGAATCCAAAAAAAAACCTATACAAATGAACTTATTTGGAAAGCAAACAGACTCACAGAATTAGAGAATCAACTTATGGTTACCAGGGGGAGTGGGGGAGGGATAGACTGGGAGTTTGGGATTGACATGATCATATGGGTTTTTTCTTCACTTTGTTAGCGTGGTGTATCACACTGAATGATTTGTGGATATTGAAAAATCCTTGTGTCCCTGGGATAAACTCCACTTTACCATGGCATATGATCCTTTTAATTTATTGCTGGATTCAGTTTGCTAGTATTTTGTTGAGGATTTTTGCATCTATGTTCATCAGTGATATTGGCCTGTAATTTTCTTTTTTGTGGTATCTTTGTCTGGTTTTGGTATCTGGGTGACAGTAGCCTCATAGAATGAGTTTGGGAGTGTTCCTTCCTCTGCAATTTTTTGGAAGAGTTTGAGAAGGATGGGTGTTAGCTCTTCTCTAAATGTTTGATAGAATTCACCTGTGAAGCCATCTGGTCCTGGACTTTTGTTTGTTGGGAATTTTTTAATCACACTTTCAATTTCAGTGCTTGTGATTGGTCTGTTCATATTTTCTATTTCTTCCTGGTTCAGTCTTAGAAGGTTCCATTCTTTCTAAGATTTTGTCCATTTCTTCTAGGTTGTCCATTTTAGTGGCATATAATTGCTTGTAGTAGTCTCTTAGGATCCTTTGTATTTCTGTGGTGTCAGTTGTAACTTTTCCATTTCTAATTTTATTGATTTGCATCCTCTCCACTTTTTTCTTGATGAGTCAAAGGGTTTATCCATTTTGTTTATCTTCTCAAAGAACCAGCTTTTAGTTTTATTGATCTTTGCTCTTGTTTTCTTTGTTTCTATTTCATTTATTTCTGCTCTGATCTTTATGATTTCTTTCCTTACTACTAACTTTGGGTTTTGTTTGTTCTTCTTTCTCTAGTCGCTTCAGGCGTAAGGTTAGGTTGTTCATTTGGGACTTTTCTTGCTTCCTGCGGTAAGATTGTATTGCTATAAACTTCCCTCTTAGAACTGCTTTTGCATCATCCTGTTTTCATTGTCATTTGTCTCTAGGTATTTTTTGATTTCTTCAGTGATCCACTGGTTGTTTAGACTCCACATGTTTGTGCTGTTTTCCAGTGTTTATCTTATAGTTGATTTCTAATCTCACAGCACTGTGGTCAGAAAAGATGCTTGATATTGACTGCAATTTTCTTAACTTTACTAAGGCTTGCTTTGTGCCCCAAGATGTGATCAATCCTGGAGAATGTTCCATGTGCACTTGAAAAGACTGTGTATTCTGCTGCTTTTGGATGGAATGCTGTATAAATAGCATTTAAGGCCTGTGTTTCCTTATTGATTTTCTATCTAGATGATCTGTCCATTGATGAAAGTGGGGTGAAGTCCCCCACTATTATTGTGTCACTGTCAATTTCTCCTTTTATGTCTGTTAGTATTTGCCTTATATATTGAGTGCTCCTATGCTGGTTACATCTATAGTTACAATTGTTATAATGTTACATTTTGTTTTAAAGTTATGGGTATACCAATTGATGACATAACAACATAGTAAATGTAACATTTCAGCAAGATAATAATACCTCTTTCTCTTAAGAATTGAAAACAAAGTATTTGCTCTTGTCAGATTTTCTCAGTCTCTGTCTCATAATAAATGAGTTTAGCCCAGTCACATTTATGGTGATTACAGATATGCGTGTTTTTATATCTACCACTGTATTTTGTGTTTGCTGTCTTCCCCCTTTCCTGCTTTCTGTTGATCAAGTTTTCTTTATTCTATGGTTGTCTTCCATAGGTTTAAAAACTATATATTCTTTTTCCAGTATTTTTACAGTTACCTTACAATATGCACTGAGAATCATATTTTTCTTAATAAAATCTTAAGTTAATCTATATTTTCTTTTATTCCTGAATAAACCAGACACATTTTTATCACATTTTTCTCACTGACCCCCAACAGTCTGAAATTTTAATTCTACCTTGATATCAAAACATTTTTATAGTTCATATTTGTTTAGATTTAGCAGCATGCCTTATTTCTTTTCCACATTGTATCTCAATAATTCCTCCTGGTGTTGTTTGTCTTCTGCATATTAAAACCTTTAGTAAGTCTACGGTTAGTAAGCTTACTGAATCTGTGGTTTGAGACTATGTCTGTCATCACACTTGGATGATCACTGAGATAAATTTAACATCCTAGGTTCAAAGTGATTTCCTCTCAGCACTCTGAAGATAATATTTTCTCTTCTTAATACTCAACTGTAGGTACTATTTATGACAGTTTTTCGTTTTCATTTTTCTTAGGGGGCATGTGTGTGTTTGATGATTGTGTGCTCATCTACTGTGGGACAATTCTCAGTGTAACCTGAGTAGTAACATTAATCAGCCATGTGAAGATGGAGGTTTCTGCTTACCACTGGCTTCTACTGCCTAATTTTATCTGTGATTTTTTGAGAGTGACTGTGTTTTTAAATTGACCTTTTATTTTATTTCATAGAACAGATCTGGAAAGAAGAGTGGCATGGCAGACAGTAACCTCAGATCCAGCTGATTCTAGCAACTGCTCACCAAGCTATTCCAAGATGACCACGTTCTCAAAGATCACAGCTAGGAAGTTGCACCCAGAAAAATCCCTCCTAAGTGACAGGTAAGTCTGCTGGTGCTGCAGTTAGAAGTAGTGCCCATACTCTTAGTTGCTCAGCCAGTACACAGCACCCCTGGTCTTCAGGGAACAGAAGGAAGGACAAAAAGAAAAAAGCAGATGCTTTCTTTTGAGAACAAGTAGAAAGGTGAGGAAATGCTGATCCTCCTCCTTGAGCTGCAGTTGGAAAACAAGAGCAGTTAATAGATGCCCCCCCCAAAAAAATATATATCCTGGCTTGAGGCCCCAGGTTGGTAGGAAGCAGGTGCTGCTCTGTATCTATAAGGTAATAGAATTACTGTTTTTTTCTAAGTAGGCAGTAATTATAACTGACTGTAATTTGTTATTGCTTGTCTCTGCTAGGAATCTGAATGCCCCTGAATACACATGTGTTATATTAGGAGATTTCCCCCTGCAAAAAATAATTTGTAAGCAGATAAATGGTATTTTTATGAGTCGGCTGGAATAATATCCCTATGTGGGGAGATGTGGTAAAGTGAGCTTTAAAACTAGGTGGGATTCACAGTAGGAAAAAGATAGGCCTTTCATTCCTGTGAACTGGGGAAAATAAAAGATGAGACATTTTATCTGAGGCCACATACTTTAAAAATATCTCATTATCAATGAAGCAGTAAGAAGATATCCATGCATCCAGAAATAGCACTCTCTATTAGTTCTCTTAAGCACATCACTCAAACCCAAAATAACCTCGCACATGGAAGAATCAGATCATTGAGCACAAGTCCTTGCACTGGAGGAAAGCCCAATGGAAGAGAGATCCAGAAAGATGCCTTTATGTCTTCAACACTGGAGAAGAACCTACACTCAGGTCCAGATCACAACGACTTTGGGGTTCTTGGTGAGCTGAAAAGGGTGTTATCAGAAGTGGGAAGTCTAAGGCAAGCCAGTGAAATAAGTAATTTTCAAAAGTAGTAGGAAGGAGATAAGATGCACTTTGAGGTGGCACAAACATCAGATGAAGAGAAATGGCCGGAGTTCACAGACCAATCTGCAAAAAACTTGCCCGTTTCCTTCAAGAAAATAGCTAAATGGCAGGCTGTTTAGGGGGTGAACCTGCTTCTGAATGTTTAACAAGAATAATTCGTGTTGTAGCTGTCAGCTCTCTTTTTAAAAAGCAAGGGAAGCAGTGCAGGCTCTTTTTTGGGCAAACAAATGAGGTGTCTCAGCAATGGCCTGGTCTGCGTGCTGCAGAAAGGAGGGTATGGAGCTAAAGGGAACCTTCAACAGCCAGCATTTGTTACCTTGGCCACAGATTTGCATGTCAGGGAAAAAACACACTCGCACAACCCACTTGCTTCCACCTCAACATTTGGACAAAAGATAAGAGAAGAAACGTAGAGACAGGGTCCAGTGATCATGCACCTGAAACAGGAATGTGTGTAAGTGCACTCGAGTCCTTGGACCCTGTCTGATAAATTTAGAAGGGACTCAGCTCATCGTCCTCCTTGAATGGACAACTTGATCTGCAGAATGTAGGAAATTCTATAATTTATAGATCTTATCATTTTAACTTGGAAGGAACCCTTGAGAGCTCCGTTCAATGGCCATACCTGAAAGAAGGAAAAGCCAAGATCAAGGAGGGGTTAGCTCGATTTCAGCCCGGTGACCTGCCCACTGGTCATGGGCTGACCTTTGACGTCTCCTCCCGCTGATGGAGCACGCAGCGTTTCTCAGCCAGCTAACTGAGCCTCAGAGTATGTCCTGTGGACTACCGCCTAGTACCAGCTTCCTGGAAGAGCCCTGTCTCGGGTAATATGAGGCAGTTCTTTCACAAAACAAACACTGGTCCCTAATTGAATAACCATGGCTGTGCTCAATATTACAAGAGACACGGATGGTTTAATTAGTTGTTTAAATGAGTGGCAAGGAATGGTGCTTACCCAACAGGCTTTTCCCCTTGTTCAACTTCTGAATCCTGTTCATTTCATTCTGGCAAGGGAGACCTAAAAATAATTTATGCAAGTCAGTTTCCAGATGGTAAGGGATATGATTGCTAAAGACTGGTTTCACTCTTGACACAAAATGGAGACAAGGACACACCTGGGAGTGGAATTACTTCATCTGCTGTTACTATGCAGCAAAACAAATTCAGGCCATTAGTGGCACTAATTTTAAAAAAACAACATTTTATACCACTAGGTACTTAAAATAGTATTTGGGGGCTACTTGCACTGTATAGGAATCTTTCTTCCCACCAACCATTCAAGCAAATACCAAGTGTCTAGTCAGTGATTTCATTATTTACTTCCTTATAGAAAGAAAAAAAAAGTCTCTTATCAGCCAAGACTTCTGTGAGCTGAGAACCAGGATAAAAGGTTACTAGTGGGTACGTGTGTTGAATCCACAGACTGGGACAAATACTTAATCTACCTCAGGTCTTACTGCAGGATAGAAAGACGATTAGAATGGCTACCTCCGACCTCATGGCTCACTACCCCAGGAAAGTAAAACACAGGCCTCAAGGGACAACTATGAAGATACAGAAGAGATCCAGAGGGACAGAAGGGTGACACCTTAACTCTGGGCTTTGCCACCTCCTACGTAAGTACTTTGGGCCTGTCTCTTTCGCCCTCTCAGCCTCCAAGTCTTCAGTGATAAAACGTGTTATTACAAACGAGCTCAAAACTGTCCATTCTCAAGTGAAGGGCTGATACAGTGGGAGCCACATGGCTAAAGTAGGGCATATGAAAGTGTGTGGTACCCTTTTGACTTCCGCTCCATGCAAAAAGAAAGGCGACCTCACTAATCTTAATTTTACTATGACCGGCCTTTGCAGATGCTGTGGCTCTGCTATTTGCTCATGGTTCTCCAGCAAAGACCATGACATTTGGATTCTCAGAGCACTTACCCTACCTCTGTAAGTACAAGTGTGGAGTCTGCAGAAGGTACCTGAGTGCCTATTTACATCTGTTACCCTTCGGATTTCACAATGCCACCTGGTCTTGCTTCTCATTCCTTGAGAGAAACTATCAAGTACATGTTTTTGACTTCTGGGTTTAAGATGATTTCAGAGTACAGGAGAAAGATACCACCTGAAACCAGCAAAAAAGAGACCAAACTCCATCTTTCTTTGATGATTAAAAGTAGCATCTAGGGCTTGCATGGTGGTGCAGTGGTTGAGAGTCCACCTGCTGATGCAGGGGACACGGGTTCGTGCCCCGGTCTGGGAAGATGCCACATGCCACAGAGCGGCTAGGCCCATGAGCCATGGCCGCTGAGCCTGTGCGTCCGGAGCCTGTGCTCTGCAACGTGAGAGGCCCGTGTACCGCAAAAAAAAAAAAAGTAGCATCTATAGCAAATAATGAACATTCACTGAATTCTCAGAATGCACCAGCTAATGTTTTAGAATTTTCTAATTAATTTAATCTTTACAGTCACCATATGAGGTAGGTACAAATGGAAATGCTCATCTCCCTATGAAGAAATACAGAGAAAAAAATCTTTAGGCATTTAGAAGACTGCTCCTGAAGGAGCATCACAATCATAAACACTCTGCCAGTTTACCAGGAAGCAAGTTTCTAATTGTCAGGCCCCTTTCTCAAACTGTCTTTAAAAAACTCTACTTATAAGTAAAACTGAATCAAGACTGAGACCTACTAAAAATGCTGCAAGAAAAAGAGAGGAACGAACAAGAACAAACTTCAGATGAAAAATTTGTAACAGAAAATGTATGCTGCTGAGAAGAAAATATTTACCAAAGATTCTAATGAAAAAAGACCATCTACAATGCACAGGTACAAAAGCTCAAGGATATAAATAACATAAAGAGGAAAATTAAGCCGTTAAAGAAAGGAAGGCTATATCTGAAGCAACAAAACTGATGTGAAACGTCCATGTGACTGATGAGAAGAGACTAAACACGTGGGACAAAAAAGTTTTAATTCTAGAGCTCAAAAGAGCATAACATGTCTCAGGAAAAAGTGATTGATGTAGCCTGAGCAAAACTAAAACATGTCCAAGGAAGTTCATAGCCGTGAAAGGTAAAGAATCCTTTTGGCTTCCAGGCAAAATGGTTACATCACCACCAAAAGGGAGAAAAATTAGTATGGGTTCACTCTTTCATTAACTACATCCAGGGCTAGGAGAATAACGTTAAAGTATCAAGAGAGCAAACTATGATTCCAGGAAGTTTATACTTAGCATCTTTGCTTCTGTATAAAGGAAATTTATATATTTTCAAACATTCAAAGACTAATTCCCATGAGAGCTTCTGAAAAAACTTCTAAAACTTGGCAATAAAGAAAAGAATGATCTCAGTCAGCACGAAGAGTTTAAAAGTGCTCTTTCAAAGCTTTATTGGGCCAAAGAGGTACCCAGATCCTTAATTGTAGAATATCTACAAATTAACCATAATAAAAATACAAACTATGAATACCTATGGCCTATAGCTAAAGGAGCGCTTTGGAGGAAAACTTTACCCTCAAGTACATACATTAAAAATATAGGAAATAATAAAGAAAGGTGAGGGTAAATAGAACTCCCAAAGTTGATTCTGGGTCAGGAAGGGAGGTGGTAGGAACTTTATCAAAAAAATAAAGGAACTAACTTAAGAAAATGGGAGAAGTACACAAAATAAGAAACAAAGAACGACAACAAATTATTTTGCTCAACTCCTCCTAGATGCCATTCTTTTCCATAGCTGGGTCCTGGCTCCCTCCCACAGTTGCTGAAAGGGCAGCCTATCTGGAGACATCGCATGTGGCCAGGGGCTCAGCTGTGTCTCGTGGTTAAGGCAGTTACTTCCCTCTCGGGGCCCTGGCATTACCCCTCCAGGTGAAGTATTAGCAATGAGGCTTCGCTTCATTCAGCCTCAACCTGGAGCTAAAGCCACATGACTTTGTATGAACTCAAGCCCAAAGCTATCATTAAGCTTAACGCTGAACCACCACAAGCATATTCCTATTGAAGTAAAAAGCATGGCTATCATGTAACGTCGATTTGGAAGAACTAGCTGATGTGATTAGAAAGAAATGAGGTACAAAAATTGAAAAGAGAAAAAACTATCACTATTTGCAGATAATATGGGTGCACACCTGAAAAATTCAAGGAAACCAACCAGAATAACCATCATAAATAAAGTGAGGATTTAGTATGGTGGCCGGGAACAAATTCAATAGTGAAGCAATCACCAGTGAGGAAATATAATGGGAAAAAATGGATTTTGTCTGTACTGGCAACAACAAACACAAAGGAAGTATAACATCTGTGAAAACAAAACTTGTAGCTTGCTGGTTAACAGACAAACCCTGTTCTAGGATAAAAGGGTTCAATATTATATAGCTGTCAACTCTCTAGATTAATCTAATTTTGCCTAATTCTAAAAAAAATACCAGTAAGTTTTTTTAATTGAATGAACTGATTATAAAATTCAAAGAGTTCAAACATATAGGACATATAACGATATTCTGAAAAAAGATTAATGGTAGGAGAGAGTGGTCCACTAAATAATAAAACATGTCAATTAGTAGGACAGAGCACCCAGGAATAGACAGATCTACATAGAGCATATAGGAGTTTTATATATGATTGATAGAGGAAGCATTTCAAACTAGTGGGAGAAAGATGGGTTAGTCAATTAATGACAAATGGGCAAGTGGACAACCATCTCAAGGGATCGGGACTGGGACCCTACTTGACTGCACACACACAAAAAACTAAAGGGATAAAAGATTTCAGTAAACAAACAAAACCCCACAAAGGTACTAAAGAAAACAAGAGAATTGCTTTACTATCTCACAGTGGGAAATGCCTTTCTAAGCTTAACGTAAGCCTTATGGCTTCTAAGAAGCCCCAAAATAAAAGATGGAGAAATTTAACTATCTTAAAATTTTAAATTTCACCCTAGCGAAAACGCACATAGTCAAATTTGGGGAAAAAAACTATTTGCAATACCTGTGATGAGACCAATTCTAATGTCTTAGTATAGAGAGAGTTCCTACTGAAACCAAACAGAAACACCTAAAAACCTAATCTGAAGAAAATGTACGAAAAACAAAGACATGAAGGATCTTACACTGACTTTGGGAATTATGTAGCAAAGGTTTCTACGCCCATCTTACAGATGGAAAAGCTGAGGCACAACAGTTAAAAGATTTTCCTAAAAGGAGGAGTGGAATAACACACTCCTTAATTATGCTCCTGGGTTTTCCCTACCATGCTGAAAGTGGAGGTCAATGAGGAGAAAAGAGCGTTTGCTTTATTCTCTAGCTGTGTCTTTCTGCTTGCTGAGCCTTGTCTATCTCCCCAGGACATGATAGGGGGCCCTTCCCTGCACAGCATGGTGGCCCTGCCCTCTGGGCCCCACCTCCCTCCTGCCTTACCTCCAGGCTTCTGGAAGCAGTAGCACCACTCATTGTTAGAGAGCTTGCCATCCTTGAAGGAGTCACAGGAATTGAAGAGAGGCTTGATACAGGGCTCGTACTTATCCAGGTAGATGGCGTTGATCTCTGAGTGGTCAAGCAGGAGGTCATAGTTCATGTCCAACTTGTTGAACATCCAGCCCAGGGAGTCCTTGCAGATGGGAAGGATGCTGGTGTCAAACCCTGTAGAGGGAAGGACATGTCTCAGCTGCCACCAAGCCCGCTCTCTCCTGCCCTGCTTGCTCCCCAGCTTTCTGCCCCCAAAGGAGCCCCAGGGCCCACCCTCTCCACCTCCTCCCCTGGTGCTTTCCCCCTCCACGGGTACAGTCTCAGCAGCCTTCCACCAGAACATGTGGTGGTGGTTGGTTGGTTTTTAAATGAAACAGTCTAAAATGTGCTAAGACAGAAGTCAGCATTTGAGGAGAGTATATTCTAAAGGGAATAAATCCCCAATCCTAAGTTATCTGTGATGTAAATAGGGATTTTCATTTACCAGACTTGCTTAAAACAGGGGATGCCTGAAAAAGGAAGAGTACAAACATGGTGAGTAAGAGGACTAACGGATAATACTGCAAACTATGCTTTTATATTGAGGGAAAAAAACTACTTGAAAAACCAAAACAAAAGAACTATCGTAAAAGGATGGCAGTGAGATGAAACTATGTGGTACAATCCAGAAGCAGTGATTATATCCCAAAGGACTGTTCAGTCCAAGCAGTCTGAACATTAATGGGAAAACAAGCCAGGGTACCTGCCTCTGTTCCCCATTTTTCTTTTCTGCAATCCCCTCAAGAGATACATGACATGGAATCATGTATGACTCAGAAAATTATTTCTTTTTATTTCCCGGGGTGCGGGGAGGAGGGTTGGTTTTCTTAGAGAAGTATTTGTTTCTACAGTGGAAACTGTATGCGCTCGAATAATAACACTTGGCCTAACACTCGGGATACTGAGTGTACTGTAGACAAGCCCCAGAGAAGGCATACCCCACATGTAAAACTCATCTTTCTTTCGGAATCAAAGCACCAGGCAATGTTAAATTATTCCATAATCTGGATTTCTAGGACTGGTTTTATTTTCTCCGGAAAATGATGAAGAGTTCACTTTTGTGTTACTGAAGGCACTCTTCTCAGCATTTTATACTGAATTATCTCACTGAATCCTTATAACAGCCCTAAGAGATGATGCTTTGTCCTCCCTATGGATTACAGAAAAGAAGCTCAAGATTTAAGTTACTTGCTCAAGGTCATACAATTGCGGGGCTGGAATTCAAGCCCAGGTGGCCCAACCCTCAGTCTACATTCTCAGTCCCTCCTCTCCCAGGACTGCCTCTGCTTCGCATGACACAGGAGCCTCCTACGCTGAGGACATCCAGCTGGCTTGGGCGCCAAGTTTAGGGATGAGCAATGCAAGGGCTGCCACAGCGACTGTCACTGAGGATCCTGATGGGATCGATTGACCCTCTAGGGTTCTAACCTACAGCCTGCTCATCAGGCTCTATGTGCCTCACCAGGAACCTCTGCTTAGTCAGCAGGATATAAGACAGAGCAAAGCGTGCCCACCCTTTAAAGTAGCATCTTTACAACAGGGTCTTGGCTGTCCAGACGCCAGTACAGGCACACAGGAAATGCTCAACAGAAGAACTTGTTGAGAGGAGTTTTCTAGCTACTGCAAAGTTTAACTTACCCGTTCCAACATACAAAAATCTGTCCATTTTTAAATTTATACCTTTTGATATCTTAAAGCACATCTTAGAAAAGATCCTGATTTTCAAGAAGAGAGACTATGGAACATCATCTGGCCTCTTCTTTGACTGAAGGTCATGACTGAACAATCTCTGTGATGATGATGTCCTCAGGGGCGACTGAATAAAGCAAGATAATTGACTCTGACACTAAATGGCTCCACGCTTTTGTACAGAATATTTTATGTAGTATGCATCAATGTTGTAGGATATTACCATTTTAATACACAGGAAAGGGAAATTTTAATACTGCTGACTGACCACTGAAATAAGTGCCAAATTTGGGAGGCTCTAGAAAAGGGGCACCTGCATCTGGTATCCAAGGGAACAGAGCAGCTCTTCTGGCTGGCGCAGCGCTCATGGCACCTCTAGGGTTCTGTGGTTTTCCCCTTCAGAACTCCTGGACTGACAAAAACGTCTCTCCCTCCTGTGCCTCGTGGGCTAACCAAGTGTCATTCCTTTATATCCCTTGGCTCCAGTTGCTTCAGGACATCCAACCTAAAAACCTCTTCAGGGACTTGATTTGCCTGTGGCCAAGGGCAGGCCTTTTGCAGGCTCCCCGGGAGGCAGAAGGGGCCTCCCACGACTGGAGGCTGCGAGGAGCAGCTCTTTCACATCAATCTGCTCTTCATTGAAAGGTTGTTCAGAAAGCCCGGGGACTCAGCGGCTCCTGGAAGACCCCTGGGAAAAGCTTCTAGAGACTACCTGTGAATTAACTGTCCACAAACTCCCAGAGACTACCTGTGAATTAACTGTCCACAAACTCCCAAGGAAACCTTTGGCAGGGATGGAAAGAAAGACTCTTACATCCCCCTTCCCACAGATACTACAACCCCAGGACCCACTCTTTGGACACTTAGCATTTGCTTCCCAGAATCTACCTTTCCCTTAAGGTAAAAAAGTTCCAAACTGGTGAAAGAATTGTCCCCTAGGATCAACATTCTCTACTAGTATCTCCAGATGGCTATGAACAGCAAAAGATAAACCCGAAATTAAGAAGATCATTCTAATTTGGCCTGAAGACCAGATGCTGGTTAAACTCTGGTTCCCACCAATTACCAGTATCACTTCTTACCTACTTAGTTCAATCCAGGAGCATTACATTCAGAAATCCTGTCCACACAAGTGTGGCAGCAGGGATGGGGTGAAATACTCTCTGCTTTAAATAATGTGTGTTTTTATATTTTGACAAATCAATATAAAAATCTCTACACAGAAGAGGCTGTGGCAAAGCTCCGCGCATCTCAACAACTGTATTGTTGACTAAGCCGTTCTGTGCCAATCGGCCACAGTGTGCAGGAGCTCTCCCCTAATGGCCTTTACGTTAAAGGCAGTGAGAGGCTCTGTTAAGGTACAAACAGGCAGACCTACTCTGAGTTTTCTCTCCAGCTTCTGGAGAGGCTCTGGGTATGGTCTCTGCCAGTTCAGTGATGGCGGAGGGAACACTTGTCTGGGAGTTTATCTATGGAAAACAAAATGCAATCTGATTAACGTCCATAGAGCTAAGTTATCAAAGATGTTTGCTACCGTGTTGCTTATAATAGCTGAACATTAGGAACAACTTCAAAGCTCCCAAATAAAGGTCTAATTACGTAAATTATGTTGTATCTATACATTGAGGTTCTATATAGTGACTACAAGGCAGAATACTACTCAACAGCCTAGAAAGATAGTGTATTGCTGGATGATAAAAGAAGGCCATAAGACAGTCTGTAAAGCGTGTGTGTGTGTGTGTATACATACACACACAGACATAAATATTTTTTTCTACGTGGCAAGGGAACATTTGAAGTATATGCCATGCCACGACGTGCTTACAGTTGTTAAAATGCTGTGTTTCTATACATTTTTTAATTGAAGTATGGTTGATGTACAATGTTGTGTTAGTTTCAGGTGTACAGCATAGTGATTCAGTATTTTTGCAGGTTATTACAAGACGATGGCTATAATTCCCTATGTTATATAGTATATTGTTGCTTATCTGTTTTATACACAGTAGCTTGTTATTTTGGTATCTTTACTTAAATGCATTTTCCAAAAGGACTGTACTAGGCACATGATAATTTTGCAAGCAGACTTTAAAAAACGTAAGTTGTAGTATTTTCTTGATTCTAAGGCATTTCCCTCTCCTCCAATATTTCTGAAACTGGGGCATAGTTCAAGTCAGTGTCTACATTTAACTTAGGGTTTCTTTTAACAACAGCATCTCAGGGTGGTCAATCAACAACATCCAATAACTGAGGAGGGAATGTGGTGTTTAAAATGAGGTAAATTAGCGAGAGTAAAGCGGTCTTACTGCCTTGGGCTGTGTCGGAGCTGGTGGGCTTGACGACCCTGTTTGCATCCTCATGGAGGGCTCCAAACCAGTCTTTGAGCCGGGAAGCGAGGTTCCTCAACTCCTTGTCCGTGCAGGCTGGAGAAAAGAAGATGGAAGAAACAGTGAGTCCGTGGGCCTTCTCCTCTTTTGAACTCTCTACTCTCAACATGTGATGCTCCTAACAGACCTCCCTCTCCAACCAGGATATAGCTCCTTATGCCACTGTGAAAATGCCCCAAAGATGCTGCTCTCACAGGTAAAGAGTATGACAGAGTGAGAGCCGAGACGCCCATGGCAAGCAGCGCTATGCACAACCGAACTTGTACTGCCTTGGCACTCTGAAAGCAAGCTGGGATGGCCTCGCGGTCATGCACCAGCCTCCAAAGACCGTCACGGGTCCCTTTTGCTAACCCGATCAAACTTGCTATTGCAGTTGCCAGAGAAGATGTTTTCCACTGAACTCATGGCAAGAGATTAACATTTAGGAACAGCTAATGCTCTTAGGGAAAGGCTGCCTGGGACACCAAAAGATCCCAGTGAGAGCGACTCCCGATTTTGCTTTAGCCCACGTTTGGGTTTGTGGCTGTGGCTTATGTTGCCGGCCTTTGAACAGACTGACTCGACTTTTCCCTGTGGACAGATGGATGCCTTGTCCCTGGAAGAGTCCTTTCTATATGCAGCCCATCTTTAGCTATCCAGCTTATCTTTTACGGTATGACAGAGCAAGGCCAACGAATACTCCTGAGAACAAGAAGAAAATCCAGATGGGTGGATGGGTAGGTGGGTGCGGGCTATTTGACAGTCTCATAGAGAGCTAAGACTGGAGGAGAGAAATCCCCAAAGGAGGGACAATGGTGCAGAGGAGGGAGCTGACTTTCCCTAGCTGCCTGATTTTACCCTAATTCTGGGTGCTGAGAATTCTGACAAAGGGTCCAGGCAGTGGGCCGCTCCCAAGAGGCAGAAAAACCAGCAATGCATTTAGCGGTTGTTCGCATCCGGAGGGACAGGAATTAGAGACCTGAGGAGGTAAAGCCTCAGTAAATAGGAAGTGAACCCCACAACTGTCAGTTTTCCCAAATTCTAAAGCTGCAGGAGTCAGGCTGTGAAGCCAAGCAAGCCACATTACAATGCAGAGCCAGGTTCTGAATGTCTCATGGTGCTGACAAGATGTAGATTAAGGCTAGAACCTATCAGTGCGGAGAGACCCCAGTGGAAGGCACGGGGGTAGTGACGAATGAGCAGAGGGTCTCGCTCAAACTCCCATCCAGCCTTCACTAAGAGCAGCGTCTCACTCAACTGAGGCGACCAGCCCCCATCTGAGCTGCAAAGGGATGAATCCCCTCCAGAAGACAATACTAGGCAGAGCCTCTCCTCATTTTTATAGGTCATGTCTGCTTGCAGGAAAGCCCATCTTTCCTGAGCCTGGGGCTTGGTCCTTGATGGAGAACACGAGCCAAACCTCCCAGCCCTCAGGAGGAAAGGACTCTCTTGCCCTCCATCTGAGGGGAGGTGGTGAGCAGACCCAGACTGGGTCTGTGCAACCTCAGTGCACATGTATAGCTGCTTCCTTCCTTCCAGCCAGGAGCCAGAGGTAAACCCTGTAAAGCATGGAGTGTGTGGCCATTGTTTATACGCAGGTTGCTAATGACCTCAAGACAATACCTGGCGTTCAACAACCAGGACACGACTGTATCTTAAAACACCAGGCAGGCAATGGCACTGAGGTCTGTCGGGAGAGGCAGCAGAGTATATAAGAGCTCTGGGGTCTCACTGCCTGCTGTGAATCCCAGCTTGACCACTGGCTGGCTGGGTGACTCAAGCCAGCCACTTCACCCCTCAGCGCCTCCGTTTCGTCATCCGTAAACTCAGGGTATCATGTGACTATAAATGAGATGGGGTGTGTTAGAGGGCTTAGCAAAGCACATGGTATATAGTAATTACTCAGCATGTGCCAGCTATGAGTTTTATTACCTCTACGATTGTTTTTGTTTTTAAATAGACAACTTATCAGTAAGTTTGGAGCAACTAGAACAGCATTCAGAAAACCAGTAAGACAAAGATACCTAAACACAACTGGCTTTGGCCACACAGGAAACGGGTGAACACAGATACCTGTGCTATCCAACAGAGTTACCATGAGCCATATGTGGCTATTTGCATTTAAATTAACTAAAATGAAATAGAAGTCAACATTTCGTTCCTCAGTTGCACCCACCCCGTTCCAAGTACTCAGCAGTCACTCGCGGCTAGCGAATGACTCCATCTGGGAGAGCGCAGATACAGATTACTTCCATCACGGCCGAACGTTGTATGGCGAGCGCTGGATGAACGTTAGCTATCCCTTTGGGATTTCCAACTTTCGGAGGTCCATCATGATATCCTGACACGCAAGCCTGTGCCTCCAGTCCTTCCCTCCAATCTGTACAGATTAGCCGAGGAAGGAGATCACAAGCTCGCTCAGGCTGGGAACCCGCATCTCATGCTGAGCCATAGGAGGAGGAGGAACTGTGGCTGATGGCAGCGCCACACGGCTCTGCCAGGTACCAGGACTGGCCCCCGGGCGCAGGCCCCCACTAACGTGCTTATCGGCCCCAACTCAGACCCTCTGGGGACTAGAAGGCCCTCTTTTCTGAGTTTTCAGACAGTGCACAGCTCTAAACGGGAGAGGAGGTGGTCTGTTTTTCTGAGGAGAATGGGATATGGGCTGTATAGTCAATCTCACATTTGAAAAATGGAAAATTAATAGTATCTATTTCTTCCTGATTGCCATGCACACCATCTATTCTAAATGTTCTTTGAGCAGGGAAAATTGCCAAGTCAACTTGCAAAGGAAATGAATCCCCATCTCACACTGCAGGATAAATTAGTCAGTCATGTTTAACTAAACCCTGACAGATGTGCAGTTAATCTATATCTTTAGAAGACGGCTGAATTTCCCGCCGACTTCCCAAAGTACACAGGCTTTGGATGGCTGATGGAACCAGGGACTGGAGTCTTGAAGGAGCACATCTGTCGCTCAGGGAGAAGTCCTCAAGCAGGACACCACTGGCCTGGGTAGAGAGGGATCAGAAAGCTGAATCGGAGATAGGAGGCGCTCAATTACTGGGCCCTGTTCACTCACAGTGTCCTCAACCGAATGGTCCTTACAAGGAGAAAGTCAGGCACAGTCTGCCTGGAGCCAGATAAAAAAAATAATCAAAGACGACAGCACACAGAGAGCTATTTGCTCAGATTTGGTATTCTAGCCATAACAGGCTGGCAATGGGAGAAAAGCGCTTGCCTTTTAAGATGCCTATCATAGCCCCTGATAAAGGTCGGAAAGGAGGACTAACGCTTTGAGAAAGAGGGGACCCAAAGGGTACCGCTCACACACTCGGTTCCTTCCTGGGGAAAAAGTAATTTCTGTGTGGAGGAAACCATAAGACCACATCCACCTGCCGTCTCACACTCTGCCTGGAGGTGGGCAACTCCTGTGATTTCTAGAGGGGTGTCTGATGGTCTCTCCACTCCTCCTGGTGAGAGAAACAAGGTCCTCAGCAACCAGCATCAGATCGTCAGAGGGAAAGATGCTTCTGTCTTGGGAAGGGATCTGGCTCAGTCACAGACGCCGGGGCTGGATCCCTGTCCCCTACTTTACCTTCCCAAGTGGTGGGCGCAGTCAGTGCCCTGCCCTCCTACTCTCCATTCTCTTCCCTCTCGCCCCAGCCCTGGCTTCAGCTCAGTTTTAATTGCTATCATCCTCCCAGTCGTCTCTGCCCAGCATCCTCTTCCTCAGTCTTTCCATATCTGCCTTCCTGTTCCTACAGGTTAGTCTCCATCTTCCTTCCATGATCTCAGTCTGCTGAGCATGGCTGGTGTGTTGGTGGCGTCTTGGAGATCCACTGACCCCAATTGCCACCTCCTCCCGTAGTCAGAGAATGACCCTCAGAGCCTCAGGGCAAACACCTGGGCCTGATGTCCTGGACTCCCACGCAAAGTTGCCTGCTTCTTGCTAGCCCACTGCCAGCCCATGGTGCCACCATGACCTCCCACCACCAAGACAATGGTACCAGGCTCCTAATTGGTCTCCCCGACTTGCTCCCACGTTCCCTTCGCCGAACAGCAGCCAAAGTGATCTTTCTAAAATGCAGATTTGATCAAGTCGCTTCCCCACTTAGCTACTCCAGAGGCTCCCAACTGTTCACCCAAACTCCTCAATGTGAGATCCATCTCTAGTCTCTCCTCCTCGGCCTCCAGGCTCTGCCCTTACTGTCCTTTCCACGCACCTGTTCCCCCTGGAGCACATCTCTTCTCTTTGTCTTGCTAATGCCTACTCTCCATCAGATCTCTGCTTTAAAGGTATTTGCTCTCTGATTGTCTAACCCGCGAACCAGGTGAGTTTTCCCTTTTATAATGCTTTCGAAGTCTTGCTCCTCAGATGGCACTCAGCACACCTGTAACTTCTGGCTCAGCGTCCATCTCCCCCTCTAGATCACAGCAACACAAAACATGCCCCGAGGCTGGCTCAGGCCTTGGGGCCCAGCACCTTATGCCCTCAGCTCCTGGCATAAAGAATGGGAGCTCCCTGGTGGCCCAGTGGTTAAGAATCCGCCTGCCACTGAAGGGGACACGGGTTCGAGCCCTGGTCCCAGAAGATCCCATATGCCACGGAGCAACAGCCTGTGCACCACTACTGCTGAGCCTGAGCTCTAGAGCCTGTGAGCCGCAACTACTGAGCCCATGTGCCACAACTACTAACGCCCGCACACCGCCACAAAGCCACCACAATGAGAAGCCCACGCACCGCAACGAGGAGTAGCCACTGCTCGCCGAAACTAGAGAAAGCCTGTGTGCAGCAACAAAGGCCCAACACAGGCAAAAATAAACAAGTAAATAAATAAAAAAGAATGCTCTCAACACATACTTATTAACTGGGTATAACAGTGCTCTTGCTGCCTTTTGTAAACTTCAATCCGTCCATCTGCACAATGGCGTAATAAAGCTTAGCTCATAGCACCACTGCATGGAGTAAGATGAGACACTATCAATAAAACACAGCTCAGGGCTTCCCTGGTGGTGCAGTGGTTGAGAGTCCACCTGCCGATGCAGGGGACACGGGTTCCTGCCCCGGTCCGAGAAGATCCCACATGCCGCGGAGCGGCTGGGCCCGTGAGCCATGGCCGCTGAGCCGGCGCGTCCGGAGCCTGTGCTCCGCAACGGGAGAGGCCACAACAGTGAGAGGCCCGCGTACCGCAAAAACAAAACAAACAAAAAAAACATAGCTCACAGTTACTAGCATACAGCAGGGCCTTGATAAATTTATGTTCCCCTTCCCATTTCCCAATTGTCTGCATAATATGTTAGAATTTTATTCTTATGCTTTTTCTAAAAAAAAAAAGCCTGAGGAGACGCCTGGGATATAAAGAATGACATCTCTCCTCTTCTTATTTTGTAGGTGGGTCAGTACAAGTCCAAGAGATTCAGGTTATAATTTATATCTGCCTTCCTCCAGGTGGAAAAGCTCCATGATGGGAGGGCTTGGTCTGATTTCCCCACACCTGATATTCCCAGCACTTACCATAAGGATGGATACATAGTTGTTGATCAAAATATATGTATTGAAAGAAAACATGAACACAGTGGTTATAAAATCCCCAAGTCAAACAGCTATCAAGTGGCAGAGACAGGATTTGGATCTCGGCTATTATCTTGCTGGGCTGCCCCTGGGTCCTGGACCAGCTTTTTGGATTCATTGGGCTTGTGGGTAGCCAGTACTAACTGAGGCAATTAATATACTTGGTCCATGATGTTCTGGGTTGAAAAACAGCGAAACATCAGGCCCTCACAGGTAAAGGAAGCTCTGCCAGCAGAGGAAGCTAGCTGAGTATCAGAGGATGGAGGGAGCATGTAGGCTCCCACCTTCATTAGCTCTGGTGTGAGAACAGTGGATCTTTGGAAGGACTGCGTCCAGCCTGCTGCCTTCCTGTTCCGCTCCCAGAAGCATGTATCACCTGTGCAGCCGCTGGGGCTTTAGTAGAGAAAAGTACAGGGCCACTGCATTACTCCAAATGTGCAGGAAGACAGTTCCCTCCCCAAGGAAAGCACAGCACTCGGGCAGAGAAGGGCCCAGGTAAGGTGGTGCTCTCCCAGTGGGCTTTCCCTGTCTGTTTGGAAAATATGAACAGAATGCAATAAGCAAGTGTAAATAAGGCACATGCAGCCTCTGTGGAAGGTATACAGCCCTGGAAAGAAAATGTAGAAATCACTTTTTCTACCCGGGCACTCTCTCCTCTCTCCACAAGGCCTGAAGCTTTAAGGGGTATTAGGCACGATGGGCTCTGAATGCAGACAGTGTTGAAACAAAGCCCGGAGTGCGTCATGGGTGGCCCAGCTGATGGGAGGGAGAAGGATGCACTGTGGGCAACATCATAGGGTAGAAAGCGGTGACAAGGTCACTGCAGCCCTGGTGGGGTCATGAGAGAGGAGGGGGGCACTCTGATCTATGAGTATTTGCCTATGGAGAAGTTAGCCCAGGTAAGCAGTGCTGGGGGGAGAGAGCGGATTGCTCCTTCACCGAACGAGCGTCAGTAGCCTGGCTCTGCCTGCCCCCATCACCCCTTCTTCCCTGCCTCCTCTGTCTTCCTTCAGACAAAGCCAAGGGTTAGTGAGGAAGTTTCAAAATAGGTAAAGTCTTTGGAAGGGGCGAGATAGGAGCTGGGAAACCTGTGCTCCTTTGAAAAGTGCTCCCAAGGGCGATGACTGGTGTTCCAAGCTGATCTCGGCTTATTGCTGACTTTGGGGGCTGAATGACATGCTGCAAAGCCCTCTTAGAGGATTAGAAAGGGGGAAGGTAAGGAGACAATCCGAGGTATAAAAATATGTCAAGAGATGAGGTTAAAAAATAGAAGCGGGGCCAGACCGTAGACATTCTGCATTTAGAGCTACAGTGTTAATATCTAACAGAGAGAGCAAGTGTGAGTGTGTCTGTGCGTTACAAATCCTAACGGAAGCCACATTTGAACACCCAATTGGGGATGTTTGAAAATGGCAAATCCGACACGCAAGCATTATAGGATATCTGTAAGCCTCTGCTAGGGAACCAATTACCGGTACACTCTGGAAACTCATGAAATCTTGCAACTAAAGAGCCAAACGAGAAAACCACCCGCCCGTCACATGGACCCTCCCTCCCCAACCGTAGCCTCACCAGTGCTTAGCTCAGGACTCGGGCAGAAGCTAATATGAAAACAATAAGAATGTAACTTAAATTTTAGTGCCTCTGAAGGTAATTAAAGAGTTGGGCCAGACTGGAGTTTTCTCTGGAGCAGGCCGGGAGGCCTCTCAGAAATGATGACCTGGTGCTGGTCCTTTCAAACTAATCTCCTTCAGCCCTTCTAGGTGCTGTTGTGCATAATTAGTTAATCAGAGCAGCAGTGGATGGATGCACTGAGAGTGTTTGCAATTAGCATCCTCTGTAAAAGGTCCAGCTGAGCCTCCTTCAGGGCTGAAATAGGTGCTGGGCAGAGCCTGGACTGGATCGACTCAAGGATGTCTTCCTGAACTGCCTTGCCTAGGGTCCAGCCTCTTCTTTCTACCCTGGCATCCTCATGCTGCTGGGAGGCTTCGGCTGCCTCTTCCCAAGAGGGACTGGGTCCGTCGTGCCGCTGAATATCTAGCACACAGCAAGTGCCCCAGTGCTGGTGCGGGGAGTGTGCAGGAATGCTCAGCAGAGGGTGCTACACTCCACGGGAGCTTGAAAGACAGGGAGGACGAGCAAGGCTACAGCTCCCTTGGGAACGTGGGCGCTAATCAGCTGGAACTCAGAGAGGTGAGAGTTGGTTGATTCTGCTTAGCATGGTTTTTAACAGCAATAACCAGTCATACTGCTTTAAAAGAATCCCAGGGAGGCAGGAGAGAGTATCTAGGCTCTGCTCTGAAGCCAGCTCTGCCATCCTAGCTGAGACTGGACAGGTGACTTTTCCAATCATCAGTTTCCACATCTGCAGAACGGAGGTGATGACAGAACAAGCCCACAGCATTATGGGAGGACTGGACTAGAACAGACTTAAGTGTTCAGCACTCGGTAACCACTGGCTCTGAGATTATTTGTGTTTGTGGATCCACCAAGTGGAAAAGTCTGGGAATCCAGAGCATGCGTGTGGTATTTTCACATGAAACAACCCCTGAAGCCAGCTAGTAGGATACGATACTCCCCTGCTGCTTCTCAGAGGTGAGGCAACATTGCCAAGGTCCTACAGATGGTCAACAGTAAAACAGACATTCAAACCCAGTTCTCCTGATTTGACATTCACTTGATCTGCTCACACACCATGACGCCTGGTGCCTGCACCTCTACTCCAGCCCCATAAGCAAGGGAGACCCTCTTCCACAAGTTAAAGACCATGCACTTGACCACAGGGGTCAGAACCCCACTCCCTGCCCTGAATACAAACAGGGGTTTGGCACTGCATTAAGAGTTCAAGCTTCTACATACAGATGGCCAAAGGCACAGGAAAAGATGCTCAACATCGCTAATTATTAGAGAAATGCAAATCAAAACTACAACGAGGTACCACCTCACGCCGTTCAGAATGGCCATCATTAAAAAGTCTACAAATAACAAATGCTGGAGAGGGTGTGGAGGAAAAGGAACCCTCTTACACTGTTGGTGGGAATGTAAATTGGTGCAGCCACTATGGAGAACAGCATGGAGGTTCCTTAAAAAACTAAAAACAGAATTACCACATGATTCAGCAATTCCACTCCTGGGCATATACCCAGGCAAAACTATAATTCGAAAAGATACACGCATCCCTATGTTCATAGCAGCACTATTTACAATAGCCAAGACATGGAAACAACCTAAATGTCCATCAGCAGGTGAATGGATAAAGAAAATGTATGTACACACACATATACATACACACACACACACACAATGCAACCTTACTCGGCCATCAGAAAGGATGAAATAATGCCATCTGCAGCAACATGGATGAAACTAGAGATTATCAATAGTAAGCGAAGTCAGAAAGACAAATACCATATGGTATCACTTATGTGTGGAATCTAAAATACAACACAAATCAACATATCTACAAAATGAAAAGAGACTCAGCAGATATAGAGAAAAGAGTTGTGGTTGCCAACGGGGAGAGGGGGGGTATGGGAGGGAAGGACTGGGAGTTTGGGATTAGCAGAGGCAAACTATTATATATAGGATGGATAAACAATAAGGTCCTATTGTAGAGTACAGGGACCTATAGTCAATATGCTGTGATATTTTCCCTAATGGAAAAGAATATGAAAAAGAATATATATGTATAACTGAGTTACTTTGCTGTACAGAAGAAATTAACACAACACTGTAAATCAACTATACTTCAATAATTTTTTTTTTTAATTAAAAGAAATAAAAAAGAGTTCAAGCTTCTGGGTCTGACAGCCCTGGGTTTGAACACTAGCTCCCAGTGTACAAGTGGTTGTTTTTCACATAAGTCACTGTTCTTCTCCAAGAGTCAGGTTTTTCATCTGTAAAATGGTGACATTAACAGTCTCAAACTCATGGGGTTGTGGTAGGGATTTACTGTGAAGCTGAAGCTTTCAAAAACCAGCAGGCAGCCACCACCATCTTCTCCTCTGAGGAACGTCAAGGGCTGGTAGCACTTACCCTTGGGAGGCTGAGAGATACGCTCCCAGCCATAGCAGTTCTAGTGGCAGAAAACACAATCAGGACTTCCTGACGGGATTTTTAAGGCACATACAAGGTGAATCCCCACTTCTAATTGGAGGTCATCTAACAGAGATTTGAGCCAGGTTGTGCCTGCTCAAATTAAATTGATTATATGTAATTCCCGTTTTTACTTTTCAGCACCTAAAACATCAATATATATGCGTGTTCTCTTACCCTTAGAGAGTGCATCGTTTTGTGTAAAGACAGGCATGAGCAAAGGAATTAGGGCCCCATTATTCAGGAGCTCACTAATAAAGTCCTTTTTAAAAAGCAACCTTAGAAAGAGCTTAAGATACTGGCATTAAACTGGGAGGAAAATGAGTTAAACTAATTAATGGTACAAGCTACAAGAAAGGACAGATTATAGAAGATGGCAGAAGAGTAAGACACGGAGATCACCTTCCTCCCCACAGATATACCAGAAATACATCTACACGTGGAACAACTCCTACAGAACACCTACTGAACGCTGGCAAAACCTCAGACCTCCCAAAAGGCAAGAAACTCCCCACGTACCTGGGTAGGGCAAAAGAAAAAAAGAATAAACAGAGACAAAATAATAGGGACGGGACCTGCACCAGTGGGAGGGAGCTGTGAAGAAGGAAAGGTTTCCACACACGAAGCCCCTTCACGGGCGGAGACTGCGGGTGGCGGAGGGGGGGAAGCTTCAAAGCCGTAGAGGAGAGCGCAGCAACAGGGGGGCGGAGGGCAGAGCGGAGAGATTCCCGCACAGAGGATCGGTGCCGACCGGCACTCATCAGCCCAAGAGGCTTGTGTGCTCACCCGCTGGGGCGGGCGGGGCTGGGAGCTGAGCCTCGGACTTTGGTCTGAGCGCAGGGAGAGGACTGGCGGCGTGAACACAGCCTGAAGGGGCTAGTACGCCACGGCTAGCCAGGAGGGAGTCCAGGGAAAAGTCTGGACCTGCCAAAGAGGCAAGAGACTTTTTCTTCCCTCTTTGTTTCCTGGTGCGCGAGGAGAGGGGATTAAGAGTGCTGCTAAAGGAGCTCCAGAAATGGGCGCGAGCCGCGGCTATCAGAGCGAACCTAGAGACGGGCATGAGACGCTAAGGATGCTGCTGCCGCCACCAAGAAGCCTGTGTGTGAGCACAGGTCACTATCCACACCTACCCTCCCGGGAGCCTGTGCAGCCCACCATTGCCAGGGTCCCGGGATCCAGGGACAACTTCCCCAAGAGAAGGCACAGCGCGCCTCAGGCTGGTGCAACATCATGCCGGCCTCTGCTGTCGCAGGCTCACCCAACACTCTGTACCCCTCCCTCCCCACGGCCTGAGTGAGCCAGAGCCCTCGAATCAGCGGCTCCTTTAACCCCGTCCTGTCTGAGCAAAGAAAAGACGCCCTCCAGTGACCTACACGCAGAGGCAGGGCCAAATCCAAAGCTGAGACGCAGGAGCTGTGCGAACAAAGAAAGGGAAATCTCTCCCAGCAGCCTCAGGAGCAGCGGATTAAATCTCCAAAATCAACTTGATGTACCCTGAATCTGTGGAATACATGAATAGACAACGAATCATCCCAAATTGAGGAGGCGAACTTTGAGAGCAAAATTTATTGTTTTTTTCCCCTTTTCCTCCTTTTGCAAGTGTATATGTGTATGCTTCTGTGGGAGATTTTGTCTGTATAGCTTTGCTTTCACCATTTGTCCTAGAGTTCTATCTGTCCGTTTTTTTTTTTACTTAAAATTTTTTTTCTTAATAATTATTTTTTATTTTAATAACTTTATTTTATTTTATCTTACTTTATTTTATTTTACCCTCTTTCTTTCTTTCTACTTTTTCTCCCTTTTATTCTGAGCCATGTGGATGAAAGGCTCTTGATGCTCCAGCCAGGAGTCAGTGCTGTGCCTCTGAGGTGGAAGAGCCAACTTTAGGACACTGGTCCACAAGAGACCTCCCAGCTTCACATAATATCAAAAGGCAAAAATCTCCCAGAGAGCTCCATCTCAACACCAGCCCCCAGCTTCACTCAACGACCAGCAAGCTACAGTGCTGGACACCCTATTTCAAACAACTAGCAAGACAGGAACACAACCCCACCCATTAGCAGAGAGGCTGCCTAAAATCATAATAAGTCCACAGACACCCCAAAACACACCACCAGACGTGAACCTGCTCCAGCAGAAAGACAAGATCCAACCTCATCCACCAGAACACAGGCAGTAGTCTCCTCCACCAGGAAGCATACACAACCCACTGAACCAACTTTAGCCACTGGGGACAGACACCAAAAACAACGGGAAGTATGAACCTGCAGCCTGCAAAAAGGAGACCCCAAACACAGTAAGATAAGCAAAGTGAGAAGACAGAAAAACACACAGCAGATGAAGGAGCAAGACAAAAACCCACCAGACCTAACAAATGAAGAGGAAATAGGCAGTCTACCTGAAAAAGAATTCAGAATAATGATAGTAAAGAGGATCCAAAATCGTGGAAACAGAAGAGAGAAAATGCAAGAAACGTTTAACAAGGACCTAGAAGAACTAAAGATGAAGCAAGCAATGATGAACAACACAATAAATGAAATTAAAAATACTCTAGATGGGATCAATAGCAGAATAACTGAGGGAGAAGAACGGATAAGGGACCTGGAAGATAAAATAGTGGAAATAACTGCTGCAGAGTAGAATAAAGAAAAAAGAATGAAAAGAATTGAGGACAGTCTCAGAGATCTCTGGGACAAAATTAAATGCACCAACATTCGAATTATAGGGGTCTCAGAAGAAGAAGAGAAAAAGAAGAGGACTGAGAAAATATTTGAAGAGATTATAGTTGAAAACTTCACTAATATGGGAAAGGAAATAGTTAATCAAGTCCAGGAAGCACAGAGAGTCCCATACAGGATAAATCCAAGGAGAAACATGCCAAGACACATATTAATCAAACTATCAAAAATTAAATATGAAGAAAACATATTAAAAGCAGCAAGGGAAAAATAACAAATAACACACAAGGGAATCCCCATAAGGTTAACTGCTGATCTTTCAGCAGAAACTCTGCAAGCCAGAAGGGAGTGGCAGGACATATTTAAAGTGATGAAGGAGGAAAATCTACAACCAAGATTACTCTACCCAGCAAGGATCTCATTCAGATCTGATGGAGAAATTAAAACCTTTACAGACAAGCAAAAGCTGAGAGAGTTCAGCACCACCAAACCAGCTTTACAACAAATGCTAGAGGAACTTCTCTAGGCAAGAAACACAAGAGAAGGAAAAGACCTACAATAATGAACCCAAAACAATTAAGAAATTGGGAATAGGAACATACATATCGATAATTACCTTAAATGTAAATGGATTAAATGCTCCCACCAAAAGACACATACTGGCTGAATGGATGCTAAAACAAGACCCATACATATGCTGTCTACAAGAGACCCACTTCAGACCTAGAGACACATACAGACTGAAAGTAAGGATATGGAAAAAGATATTCCATGCAAGTAGAAACCAAAAGAAAGCTGGAGTAGCAATTCTCATATCAGACAAAATTGACTTTAAAATAAAGACTATTACAAGAGACAAAGAAGGACACTACATAATGATCAAGGGATCGATCCAAGAAGAAGATATAACAATTGTAAATATTTATGCACCCAACATAGGAGCACCTCAATACATAAGGCAAATACTAACAGCCATAAAAGGGGAAATCGACAGTAACACATTCATAGTAGGGGACCTTAACACCCCACTTTCACCAATGGACAGATCATCCAAAATGAAAATAAATAAGGAAACACAAGCTTTAAATGATACATTAAACAAGATGGACTTAATTGATATTTATAGGACATTCCATCCACAAACAACAGAATACACATTTTTCTCAAGTGCTCATGGAACATTCTCCAGGATAGATCATATCTTGGGTCACAAATCAAGCCTTGATAAATTTAAGAAAATTGAAATTGTATCAAGTATCTTTTCTGACCACAACGCTATGAAAGTAGATATCAATTACAGGAAAAGATCTGTAAAAAATACAAACACATGGAGGCTAAACAATACACTATTTAATAACGAAGTGATCACTGAAGAAATCAAAGAGGAAATCAAAAAATACCTAGAAACAAATGACAATGGAGACACGATGACCCAAAACCTATGGGATGCAGCAAAAGCAGTTCTAAGAGGGAAGTTTACAGTAATACAATCCTACCTTAAGAAACAGGAAACATCTCAAATAAACAACCTAACCTTGCACCTAAAGCAATTAGAGAAAGAAGAACAAAAATACCCCAAAGGTAGCAGAAGGAAAGAAATCATGAATATCAGATCAGAAATAAATGAAAAAGAAACGAAGGAAATGATAGCAAAGATCAATAAAACTAAAAGCTGGTTCTCTGAGAAGATAAACAAAATTGATAAACCATTAGCCAGACTCATCAAGAAAAAAAGGGAGAAGACAAATCAATAGAATTAGAAATGAAAAAGGAGAAGTAACAACTGACACTGCCGAAATACAAAAGATCATGAGAGATTACTACAAGCAACTCTATGCCAATAAAATGGACAACCCAGAAGAAATGGACACATTCTTAGAAATGCACAACCTGCCAAGACTGAATCAGGAAGATATAGAAAATATGAACAGACCAATCACAAGCACTGAAATTGAAACTGTGATTACAAATCTTCCAACAAACAAAAGCCCAGGACCAGATGGCTTCACAGGCGAATTCTATCAAACATTTAGTGAAGCGCTAACACCTATCCTTCTCAAACTCTTCCAAAATATAGAAGAGGGAGGAACACTCTGAAACTCATTCTATGAGTCCACCATCACCCAGATACCAAAACCAGACAAGGCCAATATCACTGATGAACATAGATGCAAAAATCCTCAACAAAATAGTAGCAAACACAATCCAACAACACATTAAAAGGATCATACACCATGATCAAGTGGGGTTTATTCCAGGAATGCAAGGATTCTTCAATATACGCAAATCAATCAACGTGATACACCATATTAACAAACTGAAATAGAAAAACCATGTGATCATCTCAATAGATGCAGAGAAAGCTTTCGACAAAATTCAACATCCATTTATGATAAAAACCCTGCAGAAAGTAGGCATAGAGGGAACTTTCCTCAACATAATAAAGGCCATGTATGACAAACCCACAGCCAACATCGTCCTCAATGGTGAAAAACTGAAAGCATTTCCACTAAGATCAGGAACAAGACAAGGTTGCCCACTCTCACCACTCTTATTCAACATAGTTTTGAAAGTTTTAGCCACAGCAATCAGAGAAGAAAAGGAAATAAAAGGAATCCAAATCGGAAAAGAAGTAAAGCTGTCACTGTTTGCAGATGACATGATACTATACATAGAGAATCCTAAAGATGCTACCAGAAAACTACTAGAGCTAATCAATGAATTTGGTAAAGTAGCAGGATACAAAATTAGTGCACAGAAATCTCTGGCATTCCTATACACTAATGATGAAAAATCTGAAAGTGAAATCATGAAAACACTCTCATTTACCATTGCAACAAAAAGAATAAAATACCTAGGAATAAACCTACCTAAGGAGACAAAAGACCTGTATGCAGAAAATTATAAGACACTGATGAAAGAAATTAAAGATGATACAAATAGATGGAGAGATATACCATGTTCTTGGATTGGAAGAATCAACATTGTGAAAATGACTCGACTACCCAAAGCAATCTACAGATTCAATGCAATCCTTATCAAACTACCACTGGCATTTTTCACAGAACTAGAACAAAAAATTTCACAATTTGTATGGAAACACAAAAGACCCCAAATAGCCAAAGCAATCTTGAGAACGAAAAACAGAGCTGGAGGAATCAGGCTCCCTGACTTCAGGTTATACTACAAAGCTACAGTAATCAAGACAGTATGGTAGTAGCACAGAAACAGAAATATAGATCAATGGAACAGGATAGAAAGCCTAGAGATAAACCCATGCACATATGGTCACCTTATCTTTGATAAAGGAGGCAGGAATGTACAGTGGAGAAAGGACAGCCTCTTCAATAATTGATGCTGGGAAAACTGGACAGGTACATGTAAAAGTATGAGATTAGAACAATCCCTAACACCATACACAAAAATAAGCTCAAAATGGATTAAAGACCTAAATGTAAGGCCAGACACTATCAAACTCTTAGAGGAAAACATAGGCAGAACACTCTATGACATAAATCACAGCAAGATCCTTTTTGACCCACCTCCTACAGAAATGGAAATAAAAACAAAAATAAACAAATGGGACCTAATGAAACTTCAAGGCTTTCGCACAGCAAAGGAAACCATAAAGAAGACCAAAAGACAGCCCTCAGAATGGGAGAAAATATTTGCAAATGAAGCAACTGACAAAGGATTAATCTCCAAAATTTACAAGCAGCTCATGCAGCTCAATAAGAAAAAAACAAACAACCCAATCCAAAAATGGGCAGAAGACCTAAACAGACATTTCTCCTAAGAAGATATACAGATTGCCAACAAACACATGAAAGAATGCTCAACATCATTAATCATTAGAGAAATGCAAATCAAAACTACAATGAGATATCATCTCACACTAGTCAGAATGGCCATCATCAAAAAATCTAGAAATAATAAATGCTGGAGAAGGTGTGGAGAAAAGGGAACCCTCCTGCACTGCTGGTGGGAATGTGAATTGGTACAGCCACTATGGAGAACAGTATGGAGGTTCCTTAAAAAACTACAAATAGGGGCTTCCCTGGTGGCGCAGTGGTTGAGAGTCCGCCTGCCGATGCAGGGGACACGGGTTCGTGCCCTGGTCCGGGAAGATCCCACACGCTGTGGAGCAGCTGGGCCCGTGAGCTGTGGCCACTGAGCCTGCACATCTGGAGCCTGTGCTCCTCAACAGGAGAGGCCACAACAGTGAGAGGCCCGCGTACCACAAAAAAAAAAAAAAAAAACAACTACAAATAGAACTACCATATGACCCAGCAATCCCACTACTGGGCATATACCCTGAGAAAACCATAATTCAAAAAGAGTCATGTACCAAAATGTTCATTGCAGCTCTATTTACAATAGCCAGGACATGGAAGCAACCTAAGTGTCCATCATCAGATGAATGGATAAAGAAGATGTGGCACATATATACAATGGAATATTACTCAGCCATAAAAAGAAACGAAATTGAGTTATTTGTAGTGAGGTGGATGGACCTAGTCATACAGAGTGAAGTAAGTCAGAAAGAGAAAAACAAATACCATATGCTAACACATTTATATGGAATCTAAGAAAAAAAAATGTCACGAGGAACCTAGGGGTAAGACGGGAATAAAGACACAGACCTACTAGAGAATGGACTTGAGGATACGGGGAGCAGGAAGGGTAAGCTGTGACAAAGTGAGAGAGTGCCATGGACATATACACACTACCAAACGTAAAATAGATAGCTAGTGGGAAGCAGCCGCATAGCACAGGGAGATCAGCTCGGCGCTTTGTGACCACCTGGATGGGTGGGATAGGGAGTGTGGGAGGGAGGGAGACGCAAGAGGGAAGAGATATGGGAACATATGTATATGTATAACTGATTCACTTTGTTATAAAGCAGAAACTAACACACCATTGTAAAGTAATTATACTCCAATAAAGATGTAAAAAAAAAAAAAAGACATAGATTTCCCTGTTAAACCCATTAAGACTATTCTTAGTAACCAGATTTGAGGAGCCTTTAATGTTTCTCTTGATTCTAATGATAATCCTTCATCTGGAAAAAGAAATACATTTAGAAGTTGCACAACATTTGTAAGTGTGCATTAGTGGAGTAGCACTTATTTTTCCCCCTGAATAATCTAGAGCAGGGAGGTTAGCTCAATGAAATAAGCTTTTAAAGCTTCTGATAAGATCCACAGATTTTTCCACATTCTAGGGCAAAACAAAAGTTGAATATGCAAAATATTGGTTAAAAATGCCAACTCTGGCTTTGTGTTTCCCAGGCAGTGGGTAGGCATTTCCCTACATGGGAAACCTTGAGTAGATGAGCAGTACTGCAGAAAACAGCAGTTTTACTGAAGGATTTCATAGCCAACCAGATTCCCTAGGTCCTCAACTAATAAAGACTAAGCTGGAAAAAATGACATCAGTTCTCACCTAAAATCAGCAGTGGCAGATGCTTCAGGACAAGGTGTGAGATACAGCATCCACCTGGACTTCTGAGAGCAGTGGGAGTGGGCAGAGCCCTGGGAAAGGGGCAGGGATGGGGAGGGTCAGTCTCTGCCTGGGCCATCCCACCGCAGAGAGGCAGACTCAGTGTCTGCAAGTCACTTTGTGTTTGTTAATGTATGAGCTCAAATGGCTGGTGACAGTCAGGGAAGACCTTCAAGGGGAGGCGGGACCTCAGCTGAGGCTCATGTGCAGGGAGGACTTTGAAAGGAGAAGACATTCCAGGCAGGTCTTAGAAATAATGAGGAAGCCAGTTGAAATTAAGTGACTGATTGTTACAGCTGATTTATATTTAAATTAGCTCTGCTCGAATTAAACACAACAACTTTAGGGCTTCCCTGGTAGCGCAGTGGTTAAGAGTCCGCCTGCCAATGCAGGGGACACGGGTTCGTGCCCCGGTCCGGGAAGATCCCACATGCCGCAGAGCGGCTGGGCCCGTGAGCCATGGCCACTGAGCCTGCACGTCCGGAGCCTGTGCTCCGCGACGGGAGAGGCCACAACAGTGAGAGGCCCGCGTACTGGAAAAAAAAAAAAAAAAAAAAAAAAATATATATATATATATATATATATATATATATGTATGTATAAATAAATCAAAGATATAAATGTTTGTGTATATATAAAATCTGTGTATCTGCTCAAAGATATCCCATTATTTCACACATTATATAAATGCTTACGTGCATTCCAAGGACCATTTTCTGACCAGGTAACACTTACTATTCCAGGACTGATACTAGCCTGTATCTGCAGGAGGTTTTACTATCAGAAAACATATTTTTAAGGTACATATAAGAAGAATCTCCATTCCTAACTGGCAATTTGTGTCCAGTGTAACCTGTTCAAATTCAACGTGCACATCTGGGCATTTTTAAACATAATTTGAGTTTCCGTGTTTTTTAATACCTAAAGAACCAATACATGCGTGTATGTTTTTACCCTTAAACATGGCATAAGCTTTGTTATTTAATGGGACAGGAAGCCACAAAGGATTGGCAGAAGGCCATGACTGCCAAGCTTGGGATGGAGATCTGATGCGAATGGCCTGGGACGTGTATGGAACCTGAGATGGCCTCTTTAATTTGTGGGTGAGAGGGGGACGTCAGATTAGGTGGGGACCAGGAGAAGATTTAGCCCCAATACAGAAAACCGCAAGTTCTTCTTAGTCCTTCCCCAGAACTCCTCCCCTTCCTGGTCTAGAGTGGATGGTGACATGGGTATATGGGCTGATTGGAAGATTGGTAGCACCATCCTCTTCCTGTGACAAAGGTCAAGCAGTACCTCCAGGGGTACTGGAGTTGGAGTCTAGGGTAAGAGGGTAGAGGTGGGAGCTGGAACTGAAAACTCCCAATTGGAACTGAGGCCAGGACAGAATGATCCTGGAGATGCCTGGAGCAGACGCATCCTGGCATCTTCACTCTCATGCTTCTAGTGGACAAACTGATAGAGGACCAGGATAAATAAGGTAGTGTCTAAGGAAGAGCTGCCTTCTGAAACCATAACGGGAGTCTTAAGCTATTCCAAATCTTGCCAGGTTCAGTGTCTGACTCACTATTCTTTTCACTCTTCAGGTTATGCAACTCTCTCTAAATTTGTCTCCACCTTACCCTGGAAGACTTAGGGCACAAATGGGTATAGTGACTTGACATGATAAGAGGACGGTATTCAAGCCTCAAGGAACCTCCTCTGGACTCACAGAGGACCTTGTGACTGGCACAAAGATGAAATAGTAGCTATTATTATTTCTATTTTTAGAAACACTTCTATATTTGATCACAATTGCCTGTTTAGACATCTAGTATCTAACAAGGCAGCATGACACAGCTAGCAATTTCCCTGTTCCCCTCCTAAATATCGTATATAATCAACAATGTAAACAGAAGAAATACCATAAATTCTATTTTCAGTAAAACTAGAAAAGAGATATAATCCCTAGCTTTGAACAATATTTCACAAGCCACCCAGATGGAAGTATAATGTCCAGATAGGCCAGTAAAAAAATATCAAAAATATGTTTCTGATAAGTGAAGGACTCCTCCTGAAGTGATAGATCAGCATTTCCTGTTCAGCAAAATCTAAGGGATCTGAAGAAAGGACAGGGCACAGATCAAGCAGAAGCTATACAGGTAGAAAAAAACCAATAAGAAAGCAAGAAAAGAGTGTAGTGGCCTAGGGGCAGCAGGTCCCAGAAAATGCTCACAGCATTGTTCTTCCTGTTGGCAAGAGGCACTCCACTCCAAAGTGCAAGAGCAGCAGAGACAGCTGATGAGAGAAACCCTCTTGGGGCTGATCTGTTTCATAGAAACAGAAAGAAACACAGAGGAGCCATTTTAGCAGGAAGCCACCTGTCACTGGTGACACTAAAGCAGAGTGCTTTGGGATTGTGAAGGCTACAAAAATATAAGGGTACCCCCCCCCCTTTCATCCATAGGACTCCCTTTTGAATAGGTAGGCCATTAAAGTCTAACTTATTCCAATTTTCTTTTTTTTTTTTTTTTTTTTGCGGGCCTCTCACTGTTCTGGCCTCTCCCATTGCGGAGCACAGGCTCCGGACGCGCAGGCTCAGCGGCCATGGCTCATGGGCCCAGCCACTCCGCGGCATGTGGGATCTTCCCGGACCGGGACACGAACCCGTGTCCCCTGCATCGGCAGGCGGACTCTCAACCACTGCGCCACCAGGGAAGCCCTAAACACAGATTTTTTAATCAACATGATCTGTGTGCTGTTCTCCATCCTGCCTTGTGACCTTGGGCAGGTCTAAATTCAATTTCAGCACTCCCTGAGTCAGACATGCAGGGGATGCAGAGATGATTAGGACATTGCCCTTGCCTGGTGTTCAGTCTCCCCTCTCCTTATTTGTAAAAGGACAACGTTTTCCATTCACTGTATCTGTGGAATTTTAATGACAAAGACCTTTCTCCCAGAATGTTCTTTGCTGGAGAACCAAGGCTCAGTTCCAATATATGTTCATCTGTGGAATCCTCTCAATACCCACCCAGGAAGGTTCGACCGCCCCTTCATGGGGTGTCCCCAGAGCCCTACACTAAAAGAATTCCACTTTTATGTGCTATGTCACAACCTGTCATCCCTCCTGGACTCCGAGCCAACGCAGCAAGGATTCTGCAACAGTCACATCTGTGCTCACCCGCAGTTCCCAGCAGAGTGTCTGGTCAAAGGTAGGCATATATGCAGAAGGCACAACGGACGTAATCTGAATATTCTGAGCTAAGTGAAAACACTGTTCCCATTACCATAAAAGTACCAGGAATAAACACGGTGAAGAGGTCAAATAAGAAAGTGCCGGTGTGTGCATTTGAGGATGAGGGAGAGAGTTATAACTACCACCAAGACAAATAACTTCCAGCCAGAAGATGACTGGACTTGGGTGGGGGAAGAGGCGGGAGAGATACATGGGTGCCTGAGTCTATGACGCTGACTATATACAAAGACACACATTGTCTTAGTGAAGCCTCAGGAAGTCCTGGGAGGGTGATCCTATGACCTCCACTTCGCATTTGAGAATACCAAGGTCTAGACAGGTTGGGGCCTTGCCCATTCTCACCTCGTCTCCCTGCAACACACATGTAAAGGCCAAAGCTGGCATTTGAACCCAGGACCAAATGATTCTAGTCCGTGCTCTTTACCCCACCCACGCCGACTCGCTTATGGGAAGGAAGGGCTTATTCTTCTATCGCAGATATCATACTGATTCCCCCTACCCAAGGAAAGAAATTACCAGAAAGCCTGGCAACTCTGAGCTCAGGGTTCCACAGGCTGAAGTCTGGCTCACGGGCTTACAGATTGGTGCTAACCCACCCTGCTAACACCTCAGCCGGCCTGGCAGCATCCAGGGGTCCCTGGGATCTCCTTGTCCTATTTATTTGCATATTGTGATGGAAGGATGCAAGAAGGACTCCACACACTTGGCTAGTTTCAGCACTGGCTTCTCATTCCTGTCTGGATATTTACCACTAAGTAATTTAGTTTATCTGTGTCTCCGTGAGCTTATTTGGAAAACATGGAACACTGCTTACAGAAAATTAAGCTTCATTTTCTTTAAGCATTCAGCCAATAGTGCAGGAAGTGGTGATTTGGAGGTAACTGGCTTATGCATATGTAAACATGATACATTTAGCAAATTCAGAGCATTGAAGAAAACAAAGGTACCTTCCAAGGAAGCTTTAGTGCAATAGAGCCATTCTGAAAGGAACAGAATTATTGGTTTGTAAGAATAGTTGAACTCAGATACAAATGGAAAATAATGATTTACACTGTGGAGCAGGGGGTGGGCATAAGCAGAATTTGAACAGGTCTAATTTGAAGTGGTGTTAAGGTGTCTCTAAGGACTTCAGAAGAATTATAGCCCATGGTGTGCTTTGAGATTGAATTCATGGTATGATGAGGTCGTGCATTTCAAACTCAGTTGCACTGTGACTCCTCACGTTTCACACAATCTCCCAGCATATGTTTTTCTCTTTGAACCTACAGAGAGAATTCTAGGTGTACCTTTAGCTCAAAAAGAATTGCAAGAGTTAAAGCATCCCTCAAACCGATGATCTTTTCTATTCTCCACTAAGACCTATTGCCTAAGTCCCTTCTAGTATCTCATCAGTAATTAATTGCACTGAAAATTTAACATATCACTCCACACAGGGCAACCTTGCAAGCCAGCACTGCGGATTTCAGAACTCCTAAACAGGGCAGGTTAGAGTGCCTGAACTTGAGGGTTTCCAACCTGCAGGCCAAAGTGGAGGTGCTGCACGTGTCTTCAGGCACTGCCTCCAAGGGACCCACTAACTTGCAGGGCCCAAACAGCCCACCATTGACTGTAAGAGACAAAGTCACCAGGGCAGCTTGGCTGCGTTGCTTTCATCAATACTAACACCAGTAGTGATACTATGTCCCAAGAGCTGCCATATATTAAATACCTACTATTGCCGAGAACCATAAGAGCACCTTGCCTTCATTTAATCCTGGTGATAACTCATCAAAATCGTTACTATTACTTCTCTCTTACTGATAGAAATAGGTTAGGGAGGTTAAGTGACTTCTTTTCTGGCTGCCACTGAGTGCTTATGATATGACAGGTGCTATCCACACAAACATGACCTCACTGAATCATCACCCCAACTCTCTACGAGGTGGGGAGTTTCATTAATATCCATTTCCCAAGCTGTGAACCAGAAGGAAGTTACATTACATGTCTCGAGTCAAGCTAATAAAGGGTAGAGCCAGCAGTCACATTCAGGTCACAGCCACAGCCATGTCTGTCCCACTGTGTGCTGCATTCTTACCATTTGAAAAGAGTTCCCCATTGCCAGAAAGGGAGGAAGAGCGGGGGAAGGAGAATCTTGAGCTTGCAGAAGTCATGCTGGTCTTTGGTACCCCATGCTCCCCCTCCCATCCTCTCCCCGCCCCCCCCCCCCCCCCGACCCCTGACAACATGCTCCCAAACACACACACCCCATCCCCATTCCAAGTGATAGACTTGTAAATCCCCGCAAGAACCCTTTGAGGAAGGCACTATTATCATTACCATTTTATAGCTGTAGAGACTGAGGCTTGAAGAAGTTACATAAACACCGCAAAGCCAGTGACGTGTTAAGCAGCAGGGTCAGGGTCTGCACCAAGGCTGTCTGACTCTGATCCTGTACCCTCAGCCAGGAGGCCACAACAAAGTCAATCTAATCATTAGAGACATGGTCTGGATGGCCCAAGAGTTCTAACTAGGGTTCTGGCTCAGGATGAAGAACGCACACTGAAAATTATGACCCTTTAGCAGATTTTATATGAGACTTAAGCCAAGCAAGCGCAGATGGCTACAAAGATTTCGTTGTATTCTTACCAACAACTGCAGTGGTTACAACACACACGCAACCTAGAAACAAATGTCCAATAATAGGGATTGCATTATGGTTCACAAATATGCTAGAAAACTGAGAAGCCATTAAAAAATAGGACAAAGAAGGATATTATAACATACAAAATGTTTACAATATATTAAGTGAAAAAAAAGCAGAATACTAAGGTATTTATGGACTGATCCCACTATTGTAACACAAAATGGGTAGTGTAGTGAGTCATGTAGTGAGTCAGAGAGACAGACAGAGACAGTCAGAGATGGGAAAATATACAATAAAAGACTAAAAATGGGTCTGTTATGTGGGAGGTTTCTCTATTGTGTTTCTGTCTTTTGCCTGTTGATGTTGTCTAATTGTTTACAATCAACAAATGTCTATTATTTTGTGATTTTTTAAAAAGTTTTTTAGGCCTAAGATAAATACAGTCCATTGAGGCTCCAAAAAGATTGCTGGAGACCAGAGCACCACTTCTCAGAGTTTGGAGTGCAAGGATGTTCCCAGAAAAGAGTTTCATGGAGAAATTCATTTGGCAAACATTCTATTTATCATTGGTGATTTGCAGTGCAGGGTCTCATGTTAAGGAGCTGGAGGAATCAGGCTCCCTGACTTCAGACTGTACTACAAAGCTGCAGTAATCAAAACAATATGGTACTGGCACAAAACAGAAATATAGATCAATGGAACAGGATAGAAAGCCCAGAGATAAACCCGAGCACCTATGGTCACCTAATCTATGACAAAGGAGGCAAGAATATACAATGGAGAAAAGACATTCTCTTCAATAAGTGGTGCTGGGAAAACTGGACAGCTACATGTAAAAGAATGAAATTAGAACACTCCCTAACACCACACAAAAATAAACTCAAAATGGATTAATGACCTAAATGTAAGTTTGGATACTATAAAGCTCTTAGAGGGAAATATAGGGAGGACACTCTTTGACATAAATCACAGCAAGATCTTTTTTGATCCACCTCCTAGAGTAATGAAAATAAAAACAAAAATAAACAAATGGGACCTAATGAAACTTAAAAGCTTTTGCACAGCAAAGGAAACCATAAACAAGACGAAAAGACAACCCACAGAGTGGGAGAAAATATTTGCAAACAAAGCAACTGACAAGGGATTAATCTCCAAAATATACAAGCAGCTCATGCAGCTCAATATCAAAAAAAAAAAAAACAACCCAATCAAAAAATGGGTGGAAGATCTAAATAGCCATTTCTCCAAAGAAGACATACAGATGGCTAAAAAGCACATGAAAAGATGTTCAACATCACTTATCATTAGAGAAGTGCTAATCAAAACTACAATGAGGTATCACCTCACACCAGTCAGAATGGCCATCATCAAAAAATCTACAAACAGTAAATGCTGGAGAGGGTGTGGAGAGAAGGGAACTGTCCTACACTGTCGGTGGGAATGTAAATTGGTGAAGCTGCTATGGAGAACAGTATGTAAGTTCCTTAAAAAAACTAAAAATAGAGCTACCATATGATCCAGCAATCCCACTCCTGGGCATATATCCGGAGAAAACCATACTTTGAAAAGACACATGTACCACAATGTTCATTGCAGCACTATTTATAATAGCCAGGGCATGGAAGCAACCTAAATGTCCATCAACAGAGGAATGGATCAAGAAGATGTGGTACATATATACAATGGACCATTACTCAGCCATGAAAAAGAACAAAATAATGCCATTTGCAGCAACATGGATGGACCTAGAGATTGTCATACTGAGTGAAGTAAGTCAGACAGAGAAAGACAAATACCACATGATATCGCTTACATTGGAATCTAAAAAAAAGGGTACAAATGAACTTATCTACCAAGCAGAAATAGAATTACAGATGTAGATAACAAATTTATGGTTACCAGTGGGTGAGGGGAGGGGAGGAATGAATTAGGAGATGGGGATTGACATATACACACTACTATGTTTAAAATAGATAACCAACAAGGACAGGGAACTCTGCTCAATACTCTGTAATGACCTATATGGGAAAAGAATCTAAAAAAGAGTGGATACATGTATTTGTATAACTGATTCACTTTGCTGTACACCTGACACTAACACAACACTGTAAATCAACTACACTCCAATAAATTTTTTTAAAAAATAAAGAGAGTTTATTTAAATTTAGCCTGGAAGTTCCTCAATTCTTCTGGCCACAGAAGACTTCTTTTTGTGTGCAGGACACCATTACTATCTAGCAGCTCAGAGGAACACAGTTTGGAAAATGTTTGCCTACGACTGTTATTTACTCATCTCTACAACCTACTCATGGTCCAGATATCAGTCTCCCCCTCCCAGGCATTTCCTTTCTCTAACACCTGTGACACTAATGAACGTTTTCCTTTAAGTGTCCCCCATACTTTCAGAATTTAAGTGAAAAAAGAAGAAATATTCTAATTTCCTTAAGACATGGGACACCTGGACCTGTAGACGTCATCTGAAGTCAAAATATTTTGGGATGCATGAAATACTTTTTTTTTTTTTTTTTTTTTTTTTTAAATGCTGCTGCTGTTAACATCAGTGTTATCACTGAGTATATACTTGTTCTGGAGAACTTGTTTGGAGCCGTATCAGCAAGCCTCCATACCCTTCAGAGGAGATCGGCAGGTGGCTGAGACAGCGGCGGCCAGATCTGGGGGCACAGCGTGCAGCGGGGTGGGAGGGATGGCTCTGATCATAAGGCTTCCTTGTTGAACCAAGTTTTCCTTGGCCTCGTGGTGCCCAGTGGTGGTGTGGCCTAAGGACATTCCTCGTACCCCATGCGTGTGGGTCTCAGGGCATCAATATTTGGGGACTTACTGGAAATGTGGCCTCAGACATAATTTACCAGCTAGTGAAGCCTGCAGTGTCAAGATTATAAGTGCCCAAGATAGAGAGAGAGGAGAGAGACCCTCTTAGCTCCCTGAACTCTACTGGAAAGGTGACATTCTGTGTCAATATGCCTAAGCCCATCACCCATAATGAAATATGTACATAGCTAAGACTCATTAATCCAATTTTCTATCCCAAGGGATATAAAAATCTTGAGAGGAACAAATTTCTGAGAGGGTCAGGATACATCCTCTTTTATTTAGTGTGTTTTCCTTTTTAAATCCTGTGTAATGATATGAAAACCCCCAATGACTGTGACAGAAACCACCCATTTCTCTGACTGACAGGAGTTATTCTGGAGGCGGCGAGAGTCTCTCCCAAGACAGTTTGGCAGAGGGAAGAGGCAAAGGCCAAATCGTTTGGAGGTGACTTCCCCAAGACAGATGATTGTGATGCTGGGAAACTAGGCTGGGGCTGATTCAAAAAGTCTTTTGGGGTAAAAGTCAATTCTAAAAGACTCAATTTTCCACTTTCACCAAGAGGCAGGTTAAGTACCTGTGGAGAAGAGTTTATAGCGTGGTTAGCACGTTCGTCTTGGGAAAGAGACATCAGTGTGCTTTTTTTTTTTTTAACATCTTTATTGGAGTATAATTGCTTTACAGTGGTGTGTTAATTTCTGCTTTATAACAAAGTGAATCAGCTATACATATACATATATCCCCATATCTCCTCCCTCTTGCTTCTCCCTCCCTCCCACCCTCCCTATCCCACCCCTCTAGGTGGTCCCAAAGCACCGAGCTGATCTCCCTGTGCTATGCGGCTGCTTCCCACTAGCTATCTGTTTTACGTTTGGTAGTATATATAAGTCCATGCCACTCTCTCACTCTGTCCCAGCTTACCCTTCTCCCTCCTTGTGTCCTCAAGTCCATTCTCTACGTCTGCATCTTCATTGCTGTCCTGCCCCTAGGTTCTTCAGAACCATTTTTAGAGCAGGGATTCAGGTGCTCGTATTAGTAACGCTCACGTTCACGTCAGGGCCCCTTTCCCTCCTAGAGTCTCCCCTCCCAAACAGAAGGCTCGAGGAACCCAAAGACCTGCTGGGAAGAGCAGTCGGAGCCCTGAGAGATCCTGCTTCTGCTGCTGTCACCCCCTTGCCGGGTTTCAGTGGGGAAGGCAAAGGGGGTCTGCTTAGCTGTGTGCAGACATGTGAACGCAGCAGACCACAGAGGGGCAGAGGCCCAGCTTACCCTCCCGCAGTCACACACCCACGAGTTGCCAGATTTATTCTGGGCCACGAGTGTGGTCCAGGCCTCTGGAGGCATAGGGGGAGAAGGAGAGCCACAGTGGAACTGTTTCTTCGTGCTGCCAGGTCAGGACAGCATTTCAGAAGGGCCTGGCACTGGAGCACATGACGCCGAGCCTGAGAACACAAGCCTTGAACGGAATCCCACCAGGTCAGGGGGCGTGTGGAGGGAAGGAGACAAAGCACGCACATCCTGGACTCAAGATTTGGAGTCTGAAGGATACTCTGAATGAAATGGCTAGAGTCCAGCAGGCCAAGGCCGCTGCTGAAAGGGAGGGAAGCTGGGGTGGGTGAGGGTACAGACTCAGGACGCAGGTGCCCCTCTGCACCAACGCCACTCTGCTCTGCACAACCAGACCACTAACCAACACTTGTGTGTCTGTCCTGGGTCCTCTGCAGACAGGAGCGTCACTAAGGAGCTGCTGTGCTCCTCCATGAGTTCTGAGACAGCACTCACGTGGACACCAGCAAAATGCTGTTTCCACCTAACACTCTGTCATAAAGAGGAAATGAAGGTCCCGCAAAGCCTCAAGCATGAGCACAGCACGCGGCGGGTGTTGAAGACGTCAGGTATTTCCCAGATCGCTCGCTCTCGGGCTTGCTCACTTAGGGCTCTTCACGAGCAAGGAGTCAAATAGCTGATACATTTTGAAGTTCAGATTCAAATGTATGTCTAAGATAAGCAGATTTAGAAATCAGTAGAAAACAGACTCATACCCAAAAGGCAGAACCCAGATTATAAAGCCTTGGAAAAATCAGATAGGTCAGCTTAATACCCACTAGTGTCTACCGGCTGTAATAGGAAGGAGTTACCTAGTTCTCATGTAGTTCTGACCACAGGGGTCTGGTATGTTTTTCTAGACTTCTGGAAGGAAGCTAACTAACCAACCTTAGGGTTAAAAGTTAGGTCAAGGGGCTTCCCTGGTGGCGCAGTGGTTGAGAGTCCGCCTGCCAATGCAGGGGACACGGGTTCATGCCCTGGTCCAGGAAGATCCCACATGCCGTGGAGCGGCTGGGCCCGTGAGCCATGGCCACTGAGGCTGCGCATCCGGAGCCTGTGCTCCGCAGTGGGAGAGGCCACAACAGTGAGAGGCCCGCGGACCGCAAAAAAAAAAAAAAAAAAAAAAAAAAAAAAAAGTTAGGTCAAGGAAAGCTTGCTTAGGAACCCAATGAAGCTGCCTGGGACCCAAACCATTTGTGATATTTTAAAAGGACAAAAGACCCAGAAGTACCAGCCCAATAGAGCCCCATGTAGACAGTATTGTGAGACTACCCCTGGGGAGGGCCAAGGGGGAGATCAAGAATGAGGGGGCTTAGTTCTGGGTCCAAGATTTGAACCAACTGTATGTGCTCAAGCACATCTGGGGTGCTGGAGAGCTGGGGCTTCTCCTGCCGACTCTCGCAAGTCCATCAGGCCATAAATCATGCTGTGGCAGACACAGTGTCCCTCCCAGGTCCTCTTGGTTGGCATCACTGACTGGAGGAAGGAAGGACTGAGAAAGGAAGCCTCACAGCCAGAGGCTGTGCCTGAGCTGGCCTGTGATAGGCGCTCTTGAGTCTACCTGCTGTTCATGTGAAGGAAAGCTCGTCTCCACCAGGGCGAGGGTGACACAGAGTGAAAATGGCCAGAGGAGACTTCACTGTGGAGGCCATCTCCCCGCCAGACCAAAAGACCTTAGTGGCTCCAGGCAGCGTTATATTTCTGTCTCTCCCGTGGCGCAAGCTTGTTGCGGGAGGAGCTTAAGATACAGTTGCTACTGGTGACCCACTGAGGGAAGCCCAGGCTGCCATTGTTGTTTCTTTTCTGAGTCAAATTCCAAGGGAAACATTGAAAAACTCACAAAACTAGGATCAAATTTTCACATTAGGTTATTCCCAACACCTAGTTGTGTGTGTGTGTGTGTGTGTGTGTGTGTGTGTGTGTGTAAACAAATAATGTGTAAGGAGCTTCTTCACTCTAATAATTTTTTTAAAAATGCATGATAAATATTGCAAGAATCTTTAGACAGAACCAAGAAACAGAATACATGACTGCGAAAACAGAATCTATTGACTGTGAAAACAGAATCTATTGACTGTGAAAACAGTATCTATTCACTCTTTGTCTTAAGGAACACCATAACGGAATTACTCAACCAATGGCATCATCACATTTGTTATTTTAAAAGAAAAACAACAAAAAGTTAAGCCTCACCTCCCAATACACATCAATGTAAGTTTCATATGGATTAAAGGCTTAAGGTAAAAACAATCAACGGTACCAATTATTGCACAATAAATAAAGAAGGACTCTGCATATATCAAAGCAACAAAAGACTTTACAAAAGTGTTCATAAAGTGGAGGATAAAAATAAAAGGCTTCTGTTCACGAAAAGACTCACCACAGGCCCACACTATGGAAGAGGAACCTGTGGACAGCCGGCCTCAATCCTATCAAATTGGCATCAAAACAAGTTGAGCCTAAAACCTCTGCAAATGACAACTCAACTCAAAGGCCCCCAAAGCCTAGAAGGAAACCTCGAGCTTTCACTGGCCTGTGTCAGCTTCAACTTAAAGGTCTCCAGGGCCAATTTTACCCTCCAGGGGGCATCTGGTAAAATCTGGAGACACTTTTGGTTGTCACAACTGCAAAAGTACTACTAGCATCTAGTAGGCAGAGGCCAGGGATGCTGTTAACATCCTAAAATGCACAGACGGCCCCACAACAAAGAATTAATCTGACCCAAAATGTCAGTAGCGACAAGGTTAAGAAGCCCTGGCCCAGGAGAGAAAAGGGAAGTACCTTGTGGTTTTCATGACTGACAGCAATGACTGCTCAGATGATATACAGGAAGAAATGGATACAGGTCCAAACCTCAGGACAATCAGTAGAAAATGGAAAAATCACAGGGTGAATTCCTACTCTGAAGTGCGTAAACCTTTATCTTGCAGTTTGCTTCTGCCTTTATTTCCTCTCACTTTATCCACTCCTTAGTGTACTTTATAGGGATCATGAATAACCACAACCCTTAGAAGGGTATAATGATAGCCTATTAAATATGTAGATATAATATATGGATCTGTACATCCAGAGAGGGCAAATAATGAGACAAGTCACCACCATCCTCCTGTCAATTAAAAACTCTAAGGGAATACTCGTCTTCTCTCCCCACTGGTAACCACTAGTTTGTTCTCTATGTCTGTGAGTCTGCTTCTTTTTAGATATATTCACTAGTTTGTTGTAGTTTTTAGATTCCACATATAAGTGATATCATACAGTATTTGTCTTCGTCTAACTTATTTCACTTAGCATAATACCCTCCAAGACCATCCATGTTATTGCAAACGGCAAAATTTCATTCTTTTTTATGGCTGAGTAGTATTCCATTGTATATCTTCTTTATCCATTCATCAATTGATGGACACTTAGGTTGCTTCCATATCTTGGCAATTGTAAATAATGCTTGGGGTGCATTATTTACATTGGGGTGCATGTATCTTTTCGAATTAGTGTTTTGGGTTTTTTTTCGGATGTATATCCAGGAGTGGAATTGCTAGATCATATGGTAGTTCTATTTTTAATTTTTTTGAGAAACCTCCACAATGTTTTCCACAGTGGCTGCACCAATTTATATTCCCACTAACAGTGTACAAGGGCTACCTTTTATTAGAATCTTTTTTGAATGTATATTTCACCTTACTCATAATTATTCCTCTTCTTTTTTCAAAATGTATACCTGAGTCATTTTAAAAATGAAATATTAAAAGAACCAAGTTTTTGTAAGTGATATTTAAAAGACAAGTTGGCAAGCACTCTGAAAAAAGGCAGGGTCAATATTCTTAATATATAAAGAGTTCTTTCAAATCAATAGGAAAGCCATTAAGAATGTAATTGAAAAATCGACAAAGGGTTATGAACAAATGCTCTAGTGAAAGAAGAAATACAAATGGCCAATAAGCACACACAAAAAAAGCATTCTACTTCAATACTAATAAAAAATGTAAATGGAAATAAGAGTGAAATACTAGAGTATACTTATAAAATTGGCAAACATTAAAAATATAATTGCTACTCCTACACTGCTGGGGTGGAATGTGAGTGTAAATGATCCAATCTTGCAAATCATTTTGATTATGGGTAATTTTTAAAAGAAATAACTGGTTTCTAATTATAAATACTATGTAGATGGTCCCCAACTTACAATGGTTCGACTTAACGACTTTTCAACTTTATGATGGTACAAAAGCAGTACACGTTCAGTAGAAACCATACGTCAACGTTTGAGTTTTGATCTTCTCCAGGGCAAGTGATCTGTGGTATGATACCCTCTCATGATACTGGGCAGCGGCAGCGAGGTGCAGCTCCCAGTTAGCCACGTAATTATGGGGGTAAACAACCCATAAACTTACAACCATTCTGCACCCTTACAACCACTGTGTTTCTCACTTTAAGTACAGTATTCAATAAATTACATAGGGGGCTTCCCTGGTGGTGCAGTGGTTGAGAGTCCGCCTGCCAATGCAGGGGACACGGGTTCGTGCCCCGGTCCGGGAAGATCCCACGTGCCACGGAGCGGCTAGGCCCGTGAGCCATGGCCGCTGAGCCTGTGCGTCCGGAGCCTGTGCTCCGCAGCGGGAGAGGCCACAACAGTGAGAGGCCCGCGTACCGCAACAAAAAAAAAAAAAAAAAATTCTGAAGTGCAAAGAGGGGTGATGGGCAAAGAAAAAGGCAAATATGTGGGTAAAAGTAAATAACTATTAACTGTATAAAACAATGATAACATCTTGGAAGTACAAAGAATGTAGAACTCAAACACATACCAACAATAGCAAGTAAGTTGGAGTAGAAATACCCTAAGGTTCTTCCTAGTATTGCCTGGGAGGGGGGCAAAGATACTGATCAACATCATAAAGTATGATGTCAAAACTTCTGGACTAATCACTAAAAGAATAGAAACAGAGTGACTAGCTTCAAAACCAATGGACCAAATAAAAAAATAGAATTAGAAAAAAATAATCCAAAAGAAGACAAAGGGGAAAAAGAAAAAGAATCATGGAAAAGGCAAACTTAAAAGCAGAAAATATTAATGAGGATGGAACTATTGTAAATATATGTGCTTTGAATGCTTTAGTTAAGATAAAGATTGTAACACAAAGTGAAAAATAAAACCCAGCTGTCTGCTGTTAACAGACAACTAAGACCAAAAGACAAAGAATGGCTGAATGCAAAAGGACCAAAAAAGGTATCCTGGGCTCATACTAACTCAGAGAGCTGATGTAACTACAGCATTAGAATTGTTGGAATCTTGACATCAGAATTCTTAAATTATCAAAATTTAAAGCAGAAGGACTACTGAAAATTGAGTCAAAACACAAGTGATAAGAGTTTCACATCACTAGGAAAGCAGTCTTCCTAAACACGCCTGCAGCTAATATTACAAAAGGCAATCCAGGTGTACTGAACACTAAAGTATCAAAGAAAACACGGCAAAGCATTCAGAAGAAACTATAAGAGAATAAAAGCATTCAGAAGAAACTATAAGAGAATATATTTATTTACAACCTCAAGTTCGGGAAGGATTTTTTAGGTTAAGACACAAAAGTGCAAACAAGTGCGACAGACAATGTGTGCCCCGAAATAATCGACATGAAAAGTGACTCACATACCAGACAGTGCCTAGAAGAATAGTTTAGAAAATGAGAAAGTGTGCTACCGACAGAGAAAAGGCACAATGAGGAAGACATCCTGTCATCCGCAATGCAGTGCCCAGACATGTTCAATACCCTAATTATAACACAGGAGAAAAAAGGCCAATTCTTTGTCATCCTAAGGGATGTTCATCCCCTGTCTGTCCCGTCACCCTGTCTGCTCTCACAGAAATGAAGGAGAACAAGGCTGATTTGGCTATTTTAAAAGATGGCTCCACCAAAATACACTGAGTATCGTAAGCAGGAAGTGCTTCCATAGAACGATGCAAAATTCACATAATCAGGGCTTCCCTGGTGGTGCAGTGGTTAAGAATCTGCCTGCCAATGAAAGGGACACGGGTTCAAGCCCTGGTCCGGGAAGATCCCAAATGCCACAGAGCAACTAAGCCCGTGCGCCACAACTACTGAGCCTGCACTCTAGAGCGTGCAAGTCACAACTACTGAGCCCGCAAGCCTAGAGCCCGTGCTCCGCAACAAGAGAAGCCACCGCAATGAGAAGCCTGTGCACTGCAACGAAGAGGAGCCCCTGCTCATCGCAACTACAGAAAGCCCACGCACAGCAATGAAGACCCAACTCAGCCAAAAATAAATAAATAAAATAAATTAGAAAATAAAATAAAATTCACATAACCATAGCAGGCTACATGGTGAAATTGTATCTAATTAACAAATGTCAATATACTACTCCTTGCTAACTCTAACACTTGCATCCTTGGCTATTTCAGGAAGTCTACAGAAGATTCCGTCAGACATGCGACCCAACAGCTTATATTTCCTATTAAGTCTCTTTATATTAATAAGGTAGCTTCTCTCTGAAATTCAAGGGGCAGGAAGCTCCTTAAATGACAGGAAAGCAAACTTTGGCTTTTGAGCAGCAAAATTCAACAGCATAGCCAGCGCTACTCTGATAAGACTAGCATAGAATGAGGGAAGGTGACGAGGGTGACAGGTGTAATTAAAATTATGTTCAGCTGCTGATCTGCCAGACAGATAAATTTCATAAGCACTAAATTGCATCAGTTTACTGAAAAAAGTTACAATTGACTGCTCATTTTTGTTGAATACAACATTGATTTAAAGCTGGGATCCTGGAACTTCACTGTGATTAATGAAATCTCACCAGGTCTTTGGAATAAAAACAGCACCAACCTTTGACCCATAGAAATGTTTAAGGTATTAATGCAGATCATGTGAGAAAAATGCCCTGGTTATTGCTGTCCACTCCACTGTTACTCTACAATTTGGACACCTTAATCATGAAAGCTAATCTCCTCTTTTAGTATAAAGCAATTCCTAGGAAGGGGGCCACCTGGCATGTAAGAAAAGTAGGAGAACCAGAAAGCTAGGCAGGGAAAAGAAAAAGATTGAATAGCCAGTGATGTCATGATATGTCAATCATCCCTACTATGCAGGTGATGTAAGACTAGAGGCAACAGAGGTGAGACAGCCTGGAAGCAGGACCTAACAAGCCCAACAGTGGTGGGAAAGAAACCTACACTTACAGTATTTGCTACATACTAATACCCCTGCTCACATCACCCCCTTTCAATTCATTCATTCAACAATTAATCAACAGATATTTCATGACCATCTATTATATTCTAGTGACTGTTCTATGTACACAATACATAGTCCCTGTCCTCAAATACAAGAAGAACAATCAGATGAAGAGGAAATTCCAAAACTGAATAAAAAGTGCTACGAAGGGTACCGTGAGACAACTATTCTCCCATTTTACCGATAATAAAACTGAGGTTCAGAGAGGTTCGCCCTGGTCAGCAATAGAACCAAGGTTGCAATCCACATCTGTCTAGCTCCAAACCTGTGATATTCCCACTCTATCATGAGCTTCCTTCTAGGTGCAGGAGGGGAGGGAGAAGAAACTGTTGAAGGCAGCTGGGGAGATGGTACCCCTACTTGGGACTACATGGCCAATGAAAACTGGGCTCAAGGAATCATCTATAAAAAAATAGGTGAGGAAGCTGGCTTGAGAAATGGTAAAACAATTGCTAAACAGAAAATGTGCAGAGACACATATATGCAAGAGGTGCATTTCTACATGCCTGAGGTAATCTAGCTCCCATGCTGGACATCAAAGGGAGCAGGAATGGCCTGAGCACAGAACCACGTAAGAAGGAACATCCATGCTCAGTGTGGTAGGGACCAGGACAGGAGCAACTCCACCAAGTGGAGGGAAGATAAGACTATTGTGATGGTCAACTTTACGTGTCAACTTGGCTAGGCCATGGCACGCAGATATTCGGCCAAATATGATACTAGATGTTTCTGTGAAGGTATTTTTCTAGATGAATTAACATGTACATCAGTAGACTTTGAGTAAAGCAGATTACCCTCTGTAATTATGGGTGGGGCTCATCCAATTAGTTGAAGGCCTGACCAGAACAAAGACTGATCTTCTCTGAAAAAGAAGAGGAATTCTGCCAGCAAACTGTCTTTGGACTTGAACCACTGTATCAACTCTTCCTGAGTCTCCAGCCTACCTGTCTACCCTGCAGATTTTGGCCTTGCCCACCTCTGCAATTGCATGAGCCAATTCCTTAAAATCCATCCATCCATCAATCTCTCCCTAGATATATGCACATGCATACACACACACACACACACACGCACACACAATCCATCCTATCTGTTTCTCTGGACAACCCCGACTAATACAACCACATTAAATTATGGAACTAGGAAACCAGCTCCACGGCCCAGAGAATCCCACCACACCACACCTAGTACAGGATAACTCTGCCTCCCAGGTGCTAGTCTGAGTAGCTGGGCCTATTACCCCCACAAAATTCATGGGAAGCAAAGAGGATCAGCAGACTGAATGGCTCAGTGGACTTTTTCAAGGTGAATAATTTATTCATTCCTTTGATAGATATTTATTGAATGCCTACTATGTGCCATGCTCTGTGTTAGGGGCTGGAGAATCTGGGCTCTGACTGGTACACAGTAGGCACTCAGTAAAGACCTACTGAATAAGTAAAACCTTCACTCTAAAAAAATTAAACTTACTTTTTTTTTTTTTTTTTTGCGGTCCACGGGCCTCCCACTGCTGTGGCCTCTCCCACTGCAGAGCACAGGCTCCGGACGCGCAGGCTCAGCGGCCACGGCTCACGGGCCCAGCCACTCCGTGGCATGTGGGATCTTCCCGGACTGGGGCACGAACCCATGTCCCCTGCATCAGCAGGCGGACTCTCAACCACTGCACTACCAGGGAAGCCCTAAACTTACTTATTTTTATGATTGTTACATTTTAAAAAGAACTCCAAACCCAGGTGACTAAATCCAGAATTCAGGTCAAGATACCACGAGGTCAAGGATCCTGTACAGGCTAGGGTGACGGTGGCAAGAATTCGTAATGAGAGGAGAAGGGTTCTGGGACCCTCCTTCACAATCTGGAGGTTTTCTCCTTGAGCACTTTTTATCTTTCAAACTTGATTCTATAATTACTGGAAATGTGTGTGTGTCAGAGAGACTATGCCTTTAGAGACAAACGGGCCCCAATTTACACAAATAATGTATTTATCAAAAGCTCTAAGGCCAGTTTTATATAAATTCAATGCTCATAAAAATGTTCTAGGTTAAAGGACCCCCCCCCCCCCCAGGTTGATTCTTTTGCAGAGCCAACCATCACTTCCTAGAGTGGTACTAATAGAACTTTCTGTGGCAACAGAAATGTTCTATAGGACTTCCCTGGTGGCACAGTGGTTAAGAATCCGCCTGCCAATGCAGGGGACATGGGTTTGAGCCCTAGTCCGGGAAGATCCCACATGCCACAGAGTAATTAAGCCCGGGTGCCACAACTACTGAGCCCGTGAGCCACAACTACTGAAGCCTGTGTACCTAGAGCCCATGCTCCGCAACAAGAGAAGCCACCGCAATGAGAAGCCTGTGCACCACAACGAAGAGTAGCCCCCGTTCACCATGACTAGAGAAAGCCTGCACGCAGCAACGAAGACCCAATGCAGCCAAAAAAATAAATAAATAAATAAATAAATTAAAAAAAAAAAGTTCTGCATCATAGTATCCAATATGGTAGCCACTTGTCAAGTGGATCACTGGAAATGTGGCTAATGTGACCAAGCAATCAAACTTCTAGTACTGAATTTAAATTCATTTTAATAGCCATATGTGGATAGTAGCTATCATATTGGACAGCACAGCCCCAGACTATCAGGAGAAAGCTGTTACAGGGTATTTTAACAGATAATAGGGCTATCCAGGCATGGGGACCCCTCTTCCATCAACCCTATTACTGCCAGACTGGCTCCTCAGTAGTCTGGCTGTGATCTCCCCTCCGGCCCTGGTACCCACCACCGCTCTGTGGCCCTCATTCTCTTCTGCACGTGAGCAGGCATAGAGCTAAACCTCAAGGGAATCTTGTGGCTGCCCCCTACTGAAAAGCCTGCTGAGCAAGGAACGGATAAGGGTGACGGGAGGGACCACAGGGTGGATGACGGGAGAGTGATGTCTATGAAGCTCTATGGTCGGAATAAACGTATCACCCTAAACGCCTGTCTCCTTCCGATTATAGGAAGTCAACTTTCCCATTTTCCCCAAAATGTGATGGCGGAGGGGGAGGGGATTTTTCTACCTCAGGGTACCCACAACCCCTTCGCTCTTCTCTTTAAGTCAGGATGACTCTGACACATCAGAGGGTCCAGTTGTCAAAGGAGACTTGTCCCCATTTCAGAGCTGTGAGTCTCCTCCGTAGGAGGCAAGCTGCCTTCCCAGGAACAGAGGTGACAGGCTGAGCGAGTGGCAATTACAGGGGGAGGACGCGTGTTCTCTGACCATGTGAAACAGAGTAGAAAAATAATCTCAGCCAGACTCTCACTGGGCAAAATGCTACGTCCCAGAGGAAATGTAATTCATACCACTACCACTTGCTGACTCTAAATGACGGCAAACGTGACCTAGCGGAGAATGTTCGCACAGCCGGCGTGGCAGCACGGGGCTGGTGGTTTTTAGTGTGGTCACAAACATAGCCAGGGGCACCTGTGAGCAGCAGGAGGCCCTTGAGGTTTCTCCCAGCTTTCTGGGGACACCAAGAGATAATGTATGTGTCAGTGGGGATGTCATACCCGGGGGTGGGTTTCATATCCAATACCCCTGCTTAAGGTAGCAAGTCTGCAGAAGGGTCACAGGGTAGGAAGGACAGTGAGGTATGTGCCTCTCACCTACCCACCCACTCAAGGGCTCTCTAGAAATGAAACTGGCCTCAGAGAGGTGAATGACAGAATCGATGCCCAAGGGAACACACGCAAAACCTCCTACAGAGACTCAACTCTAGAATGAAAGACTCAGTGGTAATTAGTAACTGATTTAAAGACAGCGACACAGCCAGAAAGGCGATGTGTCATTCAGCAAAAGAAATGGTCAGTGGAGAACCAAGGAGAAAATAAGAGTTTGAGAGGCAAGTATGGGCAGTGCCCATCGAAACTCTCCCTGAAGGATCCATGGTACATGGATGGTCATGTAAGACTAATCCTGTAAGAAGAGCTAAGAAATCCATCAAGGTATCTTAGCTGGAGTGTGGGTGGGGACGTTGGCCTCTTACCATCAACTAAATCCCGTTCCTCCCATTCCGTGCTCACCTCACAAGCACTGATTATAATCTGGCTCTCACAGAGCTCTCCTAGAGGGAGAGAAGGGCTGACGTGGGGTGTGCCTATCCCAGTCCCCACCTACCTGACAATGGGCTGGACGTGATAAGCTATCTTGTTTGGGGTTTATACAATGGTCTCTTGGGAATTCGGTTAATGTGCTCTCATACCACTCTCAAAGAGAGAATGAAATCTAGTTTCAGATCTGTGAAACCAAGGTCCAAACAGATCCAGAACGTGGCCAGTGTGTTGAAGTAAAAGCCAACTTGCACGATCTTTGGTCATAACCAACCATAGGTTTCCTTAACGGTAAACGTGTATGACTTTACCGTAATGATAATAGCTGTTATTTAGTATCTACTCTGTACCAGATACTTTAAATCATCACCTTGACTGATCCTTAAAACAGCACTGATGAAATAAGGTTTATTTCCCAACTTAATATGCTAGGAAACGGAGACCCAGAGAAGATGAGTCATGAGCCCGAGAGCTGGGATTAGGCTGTGGGTCTAGCTGACTCCAAAGCCCTTGCACACCTGACTCCAGCAGTGATTTTCAAGCTTACTTTGGCACAGAGGTCAGAGATCACGCTAAAGGGGCAAAAGGTGGAGGCCAAGAAGAGACCACATTTATTAGCTTCCACAAAAAAACGCGCTAAAGGAAGTCTGGTTTTGTTTTCTCCAAGCTGAACTGACCTGTTTGGTGCTGAAATTTGCCTCTCAGAGGAAGCAATTAAGAAGAGAAGGGGGGCTTCCCTGGTGGCGCAGTGGTCGAGAGTCCATCTGCCGATGCAGAGGACACGGGTTTGTGCCCCAGTCTGGGAGGATCCCACATGCCGCGGAGCGGCTGGGCCCGGGAGCCATGGCCGCTGAGCCTGCGCATCTGGAGCCTGTGCTCCGCAACGGGAGAGGCCACAGCAGTGAAAGGCCCGCATACCGCAAAAAAAAAAAAAAAAAAAAAAAAAATGAAGAGAAAGGGCACAACCCCTCTAAAATAAGGTCCGCTAAGAAACTTCTGCCTGTTCATGAAAACATGTGCACTTACTAGGGGTCAAACACATCCTCTTTAAGATGGACTTGTATTCTGAAGGGTTTCCTTTAGTGAATTAACGCACTGTATAGTAAACACCTCTCCTTTAGATTAAAGCTCTGGAAAGCAGGAACTAAAAGCCTAAAGCACAGCCTAGGACACTTGAGAAAGCATATGGGGCAGAGTGATGGGTGAGTGGAGAAGGAGAGGAAGTAATGTCCTGCCACTCCTGGGGAGAGCAACCGAGAGCTCTTGGCCCTATGGCCATCCACCTGCCACATTATGATTCCACAAACATTGATGGTTAGACAAATGACCAGTTTAAAGATCTGATCCAAGATGATTCAACACAGCTTAATGAACCATTAGTGACTATGCCTCAGCTGTTCAGTGCAAGAACAAAGATGTTTAACACAGCCTCTCAATACAAAGGACACCAACAGCAGTTCACACAAGAAGAACTAGAGATCACCAAGTAAAAAAGAAAAAGGGTGCAACCTCACTAGTGATCAAAGGAATACCAACTAAAGTAAGACTTGATTTTGGGTGTGTCTGGCAAATAGGCCACATTAAAAAAAAATTGTTTGTGTCTTTTAAAGCAATATTCAAGACTGGAAAGGATGTTAGCAAATGGCCAGTATGACAGACTATATGTTGGTCCAGCATTTTGGGGTGGGTAAGTTGGGAGTATGGATCAAAAGACCTAAAATTATCTGTATCTTTGAATTTGTATTTTTATTATGACCATTTATCCTATCAAAGATGTGTATGAAAACGTATGTATAAAGATGTTTATTCAGAATCGCACCAAAAAGACAAAAAAGGAGCCAACAGCTCAAACCAAGGGACTGGTTAGATACATCATATAACAATGCTACGCGGCCATCAATAACCAACTCCTCAAGAAGCTGATTTGGGAGATGTTTGTAACATACTTCAAAGTGACAAAAGCAGGTTTCAAAGCACTACCTAGAAAATCATTTGCGTTTTGTGAACAAAAATCCACATTTTCTCTATTTTTATCTATATTTTCTCTTATGTTCAAGTGTATATAGACTTATAAGATAAAATTTTATAGTTTTATTTTGAAAATAGCATAAGTCTCACAAATCAAACCAGCGGTAACCTCTGACGCTCACGTGGGACCTCATCCTGTCTCCGTGCTCTCTGTTCATCCCCCACGGTAGCCCTGGTTTGGAAAGAGATGAAATGACTTGTCCGTGCTTTCTACTAACTAAACCCCAGAGCTGGCCTCACACTCAGCTCCCTCGCTTCGAGAGTCCAATTCTCTTCATTACACTAGAGCTGGATTTACCCTGAACCGGTACCAATTTCCAAAATTCATCAGGTCTCACGGTGCACTTCTCAGAGTTCACATAACCCAACTGCATTTGAAAATGGCAAATGTAATTATGCCATGTGCCTAGACGTAAGTATTCCCCAATGGGAGAACCCAGCAGCTACCATATGTTTTAAATTCTAATTCTCCCCAAAGAATTTTTTTTAATTATAATATGTTCCGTAATGAAGAGTTTTGTTTCGTAAGCGTTTTCCCCAGAATCATAAAAGCACATTCTTCCTTGTAAATTATACATGGCATAATTACAACAAGATGGGCCATGCTTCAGGTCTCACTTCAAAGTGATTCCATTTTAAAGCGTTCCCTTTAATAAACAAAAAACACAGCCTCCACTATGGAGCTGTCCAGAATTAGTGAACTCTATTTTTAAAGGGTAGATACTAACCCTGGGATTGATATCAAGTCTTCAAAGCCTTGCTTTATTCTATAAAAATTCTTTTTATCATAATCATAAGATCAGGAATTAAGAAGGTTGTAAAAATGACAGCGGCAAGAACAATTAGCAACTAGATAGCATACAGACCTAGCTTGTGGGTGAACTGTCAAAGAGGAGTTTAGACTATATCAATAGATACCATAATTTCTCCGGAGAAGAAATGATTTCTCTAGCTTTCTCTACATCTGTCCATCTCCGCACATACACTAAACATTTCTGGATGGCCTGATACATGGTAAGAGCTTGACAAATGTTTGCTGGCTAGCTGTGAACACCAATGAGAAAGACCCCCCCCTCCCCTCACCCCCAGAAAAGTTTTATCCCAGATAGGCTAGGGTGGCTTCATGGGTTGAGAAGGGAAGACAGTATTGCAAGACTTGGGAACAAGATAAGTGAGAGTGAGAATCCAAGTTCAGGGGAAAGTGAGTTAATGAACTCGATTATACCAAAAGGGAGGGCCAGATGTTCCCCAAGGAGTGGTTTTAAGAGACTGGTCTGGAGGTGGGGTACAGCAGGGTGGGAAGGAGAAAAGAAGCGGCAGGACGCCCTGTAAGCAGACGCTGCAGTGAGGGAGGTGGGAGGGGATGAAGACCAAGGTGAAGTCAGCGGAAAAATGTGAAAAGATGTCAAATGAATAGAAGATGCGGACTAGCTAAACGTGGAGAAGATGGTACAGGTGAGAAAACCAAGGAAGGAGAGACCAGCACAATTCGTGGAGAAGCCCAGCATTCCACTCAGGAGAAGGGAGAAGAGTTTTCAGAAGGAAGAAGGCATGGAGGAGGGAAAACCCAGGATTTAGCATCAGGACTGCTGCTGTGGGCCTGAGGACCAAACAGCAGGAGTCGGAAGGGGCGAGTGGTGAGACAAGAAATGTGGTAAGGATACTCTACACGATGAAAGAGGAAGATGGAGGGGCATCAGGAATGAAGGAATTCTCCTCCCTTTCCTGAGGAGGAGGGATGGGTGGGCACCCAAAGAATCAAAGAGCTCAGGGCTTCCCTGGTGGCGCAGTGGTTGAGAGTCCGCCTGCCGATGCAGGGGACACGGGTTCGTGCCCCGGTCCGGGAAGATCCCACATGCCGCGGAGCGGCTGGGCCCGTGAGCCATGGCCGCTGAGCCTGCGCGTCCGGAGCCTGTGCTCCGCAACGGGAGAGGCCACAACAGTGAGAGGCCCGCGTACCGCAAAAAAAACCCCAAGAAACAAAAAAAACTCAGCTCTCACAGCCTCAGGGCAGCAACCTCAGGAGGCAGTCCACCTGGTAAAGGGACAGGGCAGGTAGAGAGGCAGGGCTGCGGCTGGGCTGACAGAAAAGGAGAGGAAGTGCCTTCTCCTCACTGCTCCTCCCGCGGGTCAAATCCATTCTTCCTTCATTCTGGGGACTCACCGTGCACGCTGTCCTAGAGCCCCTCAGATGCGTGAAGGTGCTCCCCACCAGCCGCTCAGCGGACGCTTCTCCCTGGGCCTCGCTGGCACGTGCTAATCCCTCCAGCCTCGGGTCAGGTGCCACTCCCGATGGAGGCCTCCGCCCCTGAGCGCACGCAGCAGGGCCAGCTCCGCCCTCCTCCCTGCCAGGCACCCGGCACCTGACCTTCGGCGCTTCCCTTACACTGCTCCCACCCTCCCAACCAGTGATGTGTTCGACGGTCCCATCATGACCGTCCTCTCTCACATGAAGCTCCACGACAGCAGAGAGAGCTGTTCTTCTTCGCTCACTGTTACACCCTAGCGCCTAGCACAGTGGCTGGCCCCGAGTGGGCACTCAGGAAGCCCTTGTCAGGTAAACAACAGGGGAGATGGCTGGACTCCGATTGTTTACGTGCTACACTCTCTCCCACACAGGGGAGCACCGTCTCAGGTACCTGTGGTTCCCCAGGGCCTGGCCCCCGGGAGGTCCCCCCTAAGTGCCCGCCTGCTGATGGACTGCCTGTCTGGCTGGGGAGGGTGGTAACCCCCACGTAGGGCCTCAGTTCCCTGTTTGGCATCAGAACAGCTGGAGACCCTGAGTCCTCGGACCCTGTGACGATAAGGAACCTGTGAGAACAGAGTTCTTCTCAGGCTCAGCACCTTCTCCTAAGGGCCGGGCCCCATCGCGGGTGCAGGGAGACCGGGGTGGGGGTGAAACAGCTCCTGCTCTCAAGGAACTCTGGGCCTCGGGAGGGAGACACATGGAAGCAGGGTGAAGAGTACCACGAGAGTGTGCACAGCACCAACACCGAGGTGGGACCGCTTCCGCTTCGGGAGAACTTAGCAGGTGCTGACCTCGCTGGAAGCGCTTCACAAAGACGGCCTCGTGCAGTTCCGTGCAGCACCCCTAAGAGATCCAAGAGATGAGGGTCTCCACGGTGGGCTGTTAAGCCCCTACAGGCAGCTGTTACAACAACGGCGACAGCAGATGGCATGACTGAGCGTTTACTAGGGTCCAGGCCCGTATGAAGTATTTTACAGGCAGCATCTCATGGTTTTGTCACACTCCCATGAGCTAAGCATGATCATCACATACATTTTACAGCGGAGAGAGGTTAAAAGATTTGTCCAGGCTCGAAGCTCGGACGTCACAGAACTGGGGATGAAACCCAGGTGTGTGGGACTCCAGAGCGAACTATTCATCTGTAGTTAAGGAAACATGCAGTCCCTGGAGGAACCACACGGTGATGACAGATCGACAGTGGAGAAAGGGCACTGCAGACCTGGCATCCAGGGCAGGGCTGGCACAGACGATGGGCATGGATAACGGGCAGCTGTCTTTTCCAGCTGACAAAGCTTAAGGAAAATCAGGCAGCACAAAAAAGGTAAGAGCAGGTGGTCCACAGAGGTCCAGGTGCAGGCCAGCACAGCCTCCTCTGTGGGGATGGGAAAGGGCAGATACGGCTGCAGGTGGCTGGCCACCGTGAGTCCTTCCATATGTGGCCTCTTTCCCTACAAGTCAGATCATAAGCAGCTCCTCAGACCCTGGGCGTGGCGTACAGAAGACTGCACACTTTAGCACCTGAATTTAAACCAGGCCAATTTCGTGCTATTCCTGCAGGTGTCTGTGCTGCAGCTTCTTTTTTCTCTCCTCTGCCTGCTGGAGGAGAGGGAGAAAATGAGCAGCCCAGCAGCATCACTGCGTCAAGACCAGAGTTGGCTGCCTGCAGGGCAGCTCCCCCAGCCAGCGTGCTGTTAGTCTGAATCAGAGAAGACCTGGGGAAGACATGAGATCTTCACACTACCCAGAAAGCCACTTGCAAGCAGAGAAAGGGCACAGGTGCAGATACCTCTGCAAGGCGGCTGCCTTTCCAGAAGGAACGGGCAGATGGGGGAAAGGATGGCAAAACTGGAGCAGGGCAAATGTAGCTAGGAGGGGAAGGGGGTGAAGAGCCATGACCAGAGAGAACGCTCACCTGGGCCCTCCGCTCTCGGGAGCCTCTGGCCACTGCCCTACACGGCTGGCCTGTCTTGTTTACCACGCCCTAGGGGTGGGGCATCCAGCACCTGTGACTAGATGGCAGGGAAGCGCCCTGGCCCTCCCTTGTCACATGAATGGATCTTAACCAAGCCTTGCTGGTGAAAGCAGCTCTTTTGCCCCTTTCCTGTTTGCCCATTTCTGTTCCCCTCTGACCTTAAAAGAACTTAATTATAGGAATGAGATCACTAGGCAATTTCACCTAACTCCTGACTTACGCTCTCCTGAATGCACACCATGCCTTGCCTAACCTGTTGATTCTATCCCTAGATTAAAAGAAGTGAATATGAAGGATTAAGGAGTTAAAGAATGACTAGCTCTCTACCCCCATCGGCCCCCTTAGCAAACCTGCAGGAAGATCACATGGGCAAGATAACACCTGAAGAAAGAGTCAGCCAGTCTGCATGCAATGGAGACTGATGCAGAATCCAACCTCCTGCCTCGATGAGTCACTGAGCTTCTTTCCCCTTTTTCCCTTTAGAAACTGTCATGGCGGAGCGGACTCTTCGGCGTTGGTCTCAGGACATGAGACTATCTTCTCCCTAGACTGCCGGCTTTTCTGATTAAAGCAACCTCCCTCTCTACTGATACTTGCCTCTTGATTACTGGCTTTTGAGTGGCAAGCAGCCGAACCTGAAGTTTGTTAACGCTGGGACCATGCCTGACTCAAGCGGGGATGTTAGGGTGGGCCATGTGCCTGCGGGCGCCTCAACCACAGTGCCTGGGCGACCACCCAATTCACCTTCCCTCTTTGGCTAAGCTCTACGAGGGTGGTAAGGACCATTCAGAACGGAAGACCAATTGCTAGGGTGGGAGCAGGGCTGCACTTTCTCTCTGCTTGGATGTCCTCTGTGTGTCAGACGCTGCTCTGTGCTGGGAATTAACCAGGGAACAAGACATGTGGAGCTTGCCCCATGAAGCGCTCCCGCCAAGGATAAGGATGCAGAGCCTGGCAAAAAGGGAGGCCACCATGAGAATGCGCCTGGGGGCAGCGCAGCGGGGGAGAGAAAGTTGGGCTTATGTAAGAAACCTTGTGCCCCGGCAGCAGCAAAGGGCCAAGCCGTACTCGGGAGCAGAGGCTGGGGAAGAGTCTATCCATTTTCCTGAAGGGAAGGGACCTATACCCACTGGGCCCTAGCTCTCATCTACGTCACTTTATTTTCTATCAATTCGTGTCCACTAAGCAACCTGAGCAGGGGCTGATCAGACAGTCCCGGGTTTCTGTGCTTGCCACACCCTGACCAATGACTTTCGCCACACTCAGGAGTTCTGGAGCAAAGGAGTAAGGGGTAGTCAGTGACAGGAAATCCGAAGACTTCTCCTCTCTGACAACCCCCCTCTCTCCTTCCCCCCAGGCTCCTTCTCTGTGCTCCCCCAGCCTCTCTGCCTCTCTTCCATCAGGACACAAATGACACAACTATCATGACCGATCTGTCTGCCTCCCTCCAACAGGAAGCTCTTTGACGGCCAGGGTGGTGTGCCCAGCTATCAGCACAGAGCTCAGAAGATGTATCCTGGTGAATGAATGAATACTGCCACTCCTTCTTACCTCCCAAGCGGGCTGATTCGAGTCGCAGCTCAAAGAGCCCAGGCCACCCAGGAGCCAGGCAAGAATGGGGTGGGAGTGAGGCCCGCCCTTCAACCTTAGCAGCTTTTCCTGCTCCAGTCCCCAGGGAATCTGCTTCATAAACACTTACTTAGCAAGACATTTAAGACGCTATTGATTTCTCCCCTCAAAAGCAGAGGTGAGACAGTGATAGACACGGTGAGCAGCCAGCAACAATGAGTCCCCTCCACCCCTGTGCAGAAGTTATTTCCCTTTCAGATCGCCAGCGTGGCAGCCCGGAGTGAGATGCAACATGCTAATGGAGGTGGCCACTAGAACCAGTAGCAATTAGAGGCTTAAGCTCCCTTTCCCATGAGATGAGGGAAAACAAAGCTGACTGCAGACGGTGTACTTGCTTGTAAGGCATCTTTCTCTCCTATTAAGGAAGAAAGATAGGAGGCCTCACCTCTCCAGGAGCCAGGATCAACGTCAGGCCACCATGGACAACATTTTCACACCCATACTAGGTGCTGGACACATAAATGCATGGCAATAGGTAGCAGGGACATGAATGTCCCTGCATAAAAACAGAGCCCTTGTCCTTGAATAGAGCTAGATGATGCCCCCCTAAAGTATCGGCTCCATGACAGCAAACCTTCCTCCCTATTCTCTGTTGTTGGGGTCTGTTATGGACTGAATGTCTGTGTCCCTCCAAAATTCATATGTTGAAGCCCTAACCCTCAATGTGATGGTATTCGGAGGTGAGGCTCTGGGGGAGGTCATGAAGTTTAGATGAGGTCATGAGGGTGGAGCCTCCATGATGGGATCAGTGCCCTTATAAGAAGAGGAGGAGACCAGAGCCCCATCTCTTTCCACCATCATGTGAAGATACAGAGAGAAGGTGGCAGCCTGTGGGCCAGGAAGAAGGCCCTCACCAAGGATAGAATCTACTGGTACCTGGATCATGGACTTCCACCCTCCAGACTATGAGAAACAAATGTCCGTTGTTTAAGCCACCCTGTCGGTGGTACTTCGTTACAGCGATCCTGAGCTAAGGCAGGGTCCCAGAACTTAGCACGATGCCTGTCTCATATCAGGTGCTCCACAAACATTCTTTGAATTAATTTATGCATAAGTTAGGGTAATGGTAGCTGCTGCAACAGATAATTCCCAACATCTAAGTGGTTTAATATAAAAAATATATAATCATTCACTGTCCCCTCCAACTAAAACAAGGGGGTCGCAAGATCATCACGCATGTAAACTCTTGGCCTCATTTACTGAGGTGGGCTCTGCCCCTTAAACTCACAGTCTCCTGATATGGAAACATGCATTGGAAATAATAAACACAGAAATGCAGTTTCAGAAACCCCAGTCAACTGTACCTGGTATTTGAGGGCCAAGGCACAGCTGAGCAGGGAGAGGTAACCCAGAGGTGCTGGCCTCAGTCACGGGTGGAGCACTGCCAGTGGCTGCATTTACATATTTTAATGATCACATGAATGGGGGTTTGTGGAAGAGGAAACATCAGATTTGTCACAGAATAGAAAAATGCCTTTGGGAAATGAGGCATTAGGGACCAGCTGAGATGTATGCTCTTGCCTGAGGGCGGAGCCATCTCTCCAACGGGCCTGTTATTATAGGGAACGTTGCGCAGAAGCCCTCAGGAGTGGTTTAAAGAAAGAAAATGCACTGAATTAATTCTCTCTCTCTCTCTCCCCTTGACTTGGAGAGGGCGAGACAGTTGAAGCAGCTATTCTAAATCCACACTTCTGGACACCAAACTCTGGGACTCATGAGTGATTTCACTGGATGCCAGGTTACTCTGTCTCTGGGGAAATCTGCACCTCTGGGGCCCCCACGGAACCTCCCAGGATACAGGAAGCTTGTACCTGGCAGGGAAGCAGCAGGTAGATGACAACACCCAGAAGCAAGCCCGGGAAGAGGGGAAGATCACAACAGACATGATCTGCATCTTACCTTCTCCTCCCAAAGAAATTTTTACAGCACCAAGGTTTCAAATGCCTGTGTGGTCTGAGAGTGAAGAAAGGGCAGGTGGAATCGGGGGGGATTCAGGAGGGAGAGAAGGAAGAAGACAGAGAAGGGGAAAGGGAATATCTATTTGGTGCCGAAACAAAAGAATCGTGAGGAGCTTTGTGGTGGCTGTGATTTGCTTCTCTGTACTCTCTGGGTCTCCCTGACCCTTCATGGCAGCAGTATTTTTGTGACCCAGATTGACAGTGATACGAACCAAGGAAAGACCTTGCGGGTCAGGGCTGTTGGTAAACAAGCTACCACCATTACGTTGGCTTTCCAAGCAATTAGTAACCACATATGGCATTGCTTATTTTTATACTTACCATTGAAATGTAATAAATGTATGAACTTTCACCGCCAGAAGGTATAAGTTCTATGACAGCAGAAACGGAAGCTGCAGGTACCTGTCTGTATTCCTGAATACAGTAGGAATCAAGAAGGGTTTTACGATTTTGATTTAACGCAAGGTGCTAACGACAGAACATAAAAAGGTTGCTGTTCAATGGACCTTCCTATTAGCAATCATAACGTAGCTGATGAGTGTGATGGTGATGACAGTGGTGGTAATGTGTGAGGTGATATACCAGGCCCCACTGCAAGAGCTTTACATTGATTATTCCATTTAAACCTCAAAACAACTCCATGAGGACGCATCCTTAACCGCATCGCCATTCCTCCAATGAAGACATGAATTCAAACTGGTTAAAGTATTTGCCAGAAGTCATCCAAAGTGTAGGTTCCTGGACTGAACACAGATCTGTCTGAATCTAGAAGCAGCATTTTTCACCACTCTGCTTTTCTGTCTGTCATGCCATGACTTTTACAGCAAGGACATTCTGCTCACACCAGGAGCTCTGGGAGGACAGAGGGAAACCCAAGACATGTGCAGACAAAAGAAACTGTGAGGGCTTCCCTGGTGGCGCAGTGATTGAGAGTCTGCCTGCCAATGCAGGGGACGCGGGTTCGTGCCCCGGTCCGGGAGGATCCCACATGCCGCGGAGCGGCTGGGCCCGTGAGCCGTGGCCGCTGAGCCTGCGCATCCGGAGCCTGTGCTCTGCAACGGGAGAGGCCACAACAGTGAGAGGCCCACGTACCGCAAAAAAAAAAAAAAAAAAAGAAACTGTTAACCTTGATCCTGGAGGACCCCTCAGTGCCCAGGTCCATGCTGATGGTCTGATAGATGCTTGAATTTGTTAGTACTTCTCTGCAATGTCATCCCACCCTTCATGCTGCCTTGCAGAAGACTGGAGTTGGAGGATGCAAATTCAGATTATAAATCCTCATTTGCCATCCTTCTGACTCCCCCACAAACCCAGGGCACCCTTGCACCAGGGCCCATAGGTTCAGCGGGCACGACTTGATAACCATAGACCAGAGAGAGGCACGGTCTTGGCATCAGGGCCCTGAGTAGGATTTAGGCTATCCACCCTCTGCTGCCGGTAGCTACTACTGAGCCATGGCACTGGGCAGGCCCTGCAGGAGGAGAACAGAGCACTCAAAGGGAATGCTGGCTCCTGCCTTCCAGGCACCCAGGACAATGCTGCACATTCACAGGTGTACGGGTGGCTGGCTGGTCACCTGAACGACAGCCTCCTGCCCATGTCAGGATTCCTCAGGTTACGGTTGGATCAAATTCCCCCCAAAAGTAACCCATTCACTGTTCAGAAGGTTTGAAAAGAAATAAACCCAGCTGCTGGCTTGGGTCTGCCAGGGAGTGCTTCTCCGGAGGTTAACGTGGTGCTGTCATGCACAGCGAGCTTTCTGCTAGGGCTTCTGTTGTTCCTCGTGCCCTTGTCTCCCTGCCCCGGCTCTGTCCAGCAGCTGCCCAGTGCCTGCTGGCCACTGGTGCCAGCAGAGACCGGGCTCTGAGCCTGGAGCAAAAGGGCTGTCAGTACTGATTGGCTTCCTGCTGCAGTGGGCCCGCCCCACCATCCAAAGAGGCAGGAAAGACAGTGTTAAAAGCAGGCTAGCACTTCACGAGGGCTTGGACAACTGTTCTAATGCATCCTGATGAGCTCCATCTGCTGCCAATCTACACTGGGCATATGTCTCCTCGCCCCAGCACTGCATTTTGGCTGGAAAATTCATCACAAAGTATGTATCTGCCTTACAGAGAGGAGACAAGTGCTGGAGATGGTCTTCAAGCATATCTGGGAGCAAAGGAAGGCAGGTGGGGGAGAACATTCTGCAAAGACAGATCCACAAAATGCCAAAGGGATGGATACTTCCTGAAACATTCACCAACACCCAAACTGCCAGACAACACCAGAGCATAAAAGTGACCCACACAAGTCTTTACATTGGCTGCAGCCTTAGCTGAAACCATTTCATGAACTGCTTTTCTTGCTTCTGTTTGGTGTGGTCACAGCTCTCATTCTCATTCAGTTCTGAGCTCCAGTTTATCTCACATCTCTAGTTTTTTATTAAGAACCATTATTTCACAAACCTCTTCACGTCTCTTCATAGTAATGATCCTCACTAGAAATCAGTTTTCTTTTGGGAACCGTGAGTGTTTATCACCTCATGAAAGATGCTGAGACGCAAGAGCCCACTGAGATGACCATGCCTGACCATCTGCTGGACTCACACGCTAGCCAAGGGAACTGTCCCCCATGCTTTCCTTCTAGGCAGTCAGCAACTGGTAAACGAGGGCCTACTGTGTGCTTGGCCAGCACTGCACTACCAGGACAAAGTACATGCTTCAGGCAAGAAGGCTGAGAACCAAACATATTTCCTTTTTAAAAAATATTTTATATTACAAAATAGAAAAAGAATATTGTAATACTGAAGAGAAAAAGCAAAGTAGGAATGCTTATACCACCAGATTTCAAGACTTACTATCAAGCTGTAGCCTTATAACTGGACAGTATGGTAATGGTTAAAAAAAAAAAAGAAGAAAGAAATAGACAAATTGATCAATGGCATAGAATAGAGGACGGAGATGTAGACCCACACAAACAGACTCAACTGATTTTTGAAAAAGGAGCAAAAGCCAGTGGATTCCATTCGATGGAGAAAGGATAGTCTTCAATAAATGGTGCTGGAACAACTAGATGTCCAAATACAAAAGAATGAACCTAGACAGAGACCTTACACCTTACGCAAAAATTAACTCAAAATGAATGACAAGCTTAAATGTATATTCATTGGAAAACTACAAAAATGCTAGAAGAAAATGCAGGATAAAATCTATGTAACCTTGGGTTTGGTGATGAATTTTTAGATATAACACCAAAAGCAGGATTCATGAAAACCAATAGATAAGTTGGACCTTATTAAAATAAAAAACTTCTGCCCTGCGAATGACACTATAAAGAGAAATAACACACAAGCCACAGCCCAAGAGAAAAGATTTGTAAATGTATATGTGACAAAGGACTTGCATCCAAAATGGAATGCTCTTAAAACAACAGGAAAATAAACAACCCAATTAAAAAATACACAAAAGATCTGTACAGATAACTCACCAAATAAGATGGAAACTAACCATATGAAAAGATTCTCAACCTGAGTTGTCATTAGGGAAATGCTAATTAAAACAACAGTGGCATACCACCACACACCTAGGAGGGAAATGTGAGGGGGAAAAACCAAAAAAACCACAAATACCAATTGCTGACAAGGATGTGAAGCAACAGATACTCTCACTACTGCTGTAGGAATAAAATGGTATAGCCACTTTGGAAGACAGTTTGGCAATTTTTTTTTATAGCTAAACGTCTTACCATATGATCCAGCAATAGCATTCCTAGGTGTTTACCCAACTGATTTGAAAACTTGTGGTAACACAAGAAACTGCAGTCAAATGTTTGTATCAGCTTTATTCATAACTGCACGAACTGGAAGCAACCAGGATGTCCTTTAAAAGGTGAATGTATGAACAAATTATGAAACATCCATACAGTAGAATACTAGTCATTGATAAAAAGGAATGAACTATCAAGCTACACAAAAACGTGCATGAATCTTAAATGAATTGCTAAGTGAAAAAAGTACAAAAAGTTACCTACTGTATGGTTCCATTTACAGGACATTCTAGAAAAGGCCTATAGTTTGCATTCGTTCTGCCAGTGGTTCCCAGGGATCTGAGGTGGGTGAGTGGAGTGGTTGAAAAGTAAAGCACAGGGAATTTCCTAGAGTGGTGAAACTATTCTTTATGATACTATAAGAGAGGCTATATGACTGTATGAATTTGTCAAAAGCCATAGAACATTACAGCGCAAAGAGTGAACCCTGATGTATGCAAATTAAAAAAAAATCATTTAGGAGGTTGGGAGCTCCCAGGATGAAAAGCAGAATGTGACAAGACAGTCTAAGTGTATTACAGAGGTGCTGACCTGAGTAGCTTTGGAAATGAGTAGAGCCTATAAGACTAAAGGCCAAAGGATTATACATAAATGCTGTGCTCTAGTTGATAAAGTCATTTCCCACAGAGGTAGGGATCCGCAATTTGATACCACTGTATGTACATGCATACCATAATTGCAGAATTAAGTAAATGGATGGTGGACGTTGAGAGCCAAGTTTCTCACTGCTGGAGTGGGAGATTATAGACAAGCTATGGAGGAGACTGTAATGATCCTTGTGGTGATGGGGCACAGTTGCAGACATTAGTATGAACTCATATTCAGCTTAACATAGATTCTGATGGATACACACAGAAGAATTTACAAATGTATACGTGTGTTAGTATGCACACATATATTTCCTTGTTCTGTTAGCTGAAAGGGCAGACGAGTGACACTGCAGGGGTAGTGAGCACACCTAGAGCCCAGACACCCAGATCTTGGCCTCTAATGCTGTTCTCCAATAAAAGTAACCAGGGCCGCCTGGAGAAACGGCTGATTCTACGGCTGGGATAAGGAATCTGCAAGATGAGTCTGGAGCATCTTGTAGTGCCAGAAAGTAAGGAAGTACTCAAATGTAAGTAAATAAAATAAACCACAAGGAGACTATATCAAAGGGACACAGGAGCCACCAAAAAGAGCTCCCTATGTCCAAAGCTGGAACAATGAGAACAACAAAACTTTAGCACTGGATTAATCTAATAGTATTAGATTATAACCTCAGGTACCAAATAAATGTCTATGAACCATAAATTCATATTTGATTGATCAAATGAATGAATACATAAATAAATAATTAAACAGGAAGAAGAAACTAATCTTTGGTGCAGAAGAACTGCGAATAATTTATGTAGATGCTCCGTTCTCAAGGAGAGAGAGCATTAACTCTCCACTCCTTAAATGTGGATCGTCATAGTTACCTTCACCCAAAGAGTACACTATGAAAAGAGGGGAAAAAGAGTAACATTACAGTGGAGAAACCTGATATGAGGGGAAAATGGCTATGGGGCATATGGGAACTCTCCGTACCTATGTTTGCAATATTTCTGTAAATCTAAAACTTTCCTAAAATAAAAAGTTTATGTAAAAAACAACAACAACAACAACACTGAATTAAAGGTATTGGGAAATAGAATTTTGTTGGATATCAATTGCTGAAAAAAAGAGGTACACAGTGCTCCAAGCATGAAGAATGACCAAAGATTGACGAAGCCAAGGAAGTGAGGAAGGGGTCCTCTACAGGCGATGCATGAGGAGACCAGTCACAGAGGGACAAAGGGTGCCAAAGCCTTCACAAGCCCTGATTCACACTGGTGCCCCAGCAGAACTTTAAAATGCCACACCACGGGCATCTTAGTCAACAAGTACCTTATTTACTCCATTCTGGAAGTTTTATCCAGATCACTGAGACACAAAAAGAAGTGTAACATACTTACAGGCAGTGGGGTGAAGTACTTAGAAGCAGGGGCCTGGAAGTCAGACTGATCTGGGTTCAAATCCTAGCTCTGCCATTTGCTAGATGTGTGACCTTGAGCAGTTGGAATGAACAAAGGTCTATTTTCTCAGTTTTAAATGGAGATAACAGTACCTCCCATCCCTGGGCTTTCAGGAGACTATATGGAAACATACACACGACACAGTGTTTAGCAATAGTCAGCAATCCCCAAATGGCAGCTTTTCCTTAAAATTTACATTGGAGAGGAAGATAAAACGCCCATTATCTGTGGATGAGATAGTCTTCCATAGAAGATCCAAAATGATAAAATAAAAAACTATCAGAATCAAGATTTCCTGTTGGAAAGAAATAATCATTTTAACAAAAATTAAAAAAACCAGTTTTCATTCACAGAAAGCAATCACAAACATCAACTCTCTAGTCATAGGTGTAATGAGGAATACAGGAGCCCGTATGAAAGGAAACTGCAGACATTTCCTGAGGAAACTGGGAAGAACTGTGCCATGTTTCCAGATGGAACAACTTAAGTGTAAAGTTATCAATTCGTCTCAAATTACTTTGTAAATCCAATCTAAATTTCATCTCCTGCAAGTTTTCAAAATGATTTTTAATATCATCTGGGAGAACATGCAAGATGGGCCATGAAAATTGTGAAAAAGAGGACAGTTTGTTGTTAGACGAAAGATGAATTACAGAGTAAAAATCATTAAGAAAACTGGCTATTTAAGAAAGAAAAAAGAACCCTTATAGTTCCATTTGTCACAGTATACCCCAGAATAAGTATTAGATTGATTAAACTAGTACTTTTTTCAACTAGTAGTCACAATGCATGAGTAGGTGATGAATGTAACTTTCTAAAATATGAAGTATAATGGCAGAGAATAGAAAATAGCACATATTATACAGAGTAAGAGTCAGTATTGCTTGGTGGAAGCTTTAAGTACTGGCTCACAATATAAACTATTTCTTCCTGTTTGAATGCCATTGGCCTAATGCGTCAAATATGAAAAATTCAAGCCGTGAAAGAACAAAATGAAAACACAGGTGAAATTTTTATCTGGTCTCAGAGTAGGGGAGATTTCTAAACATACATCAAAGCCAGAAACTCCCACAGGATAAAAAAAAAAAAAAAAAAAAGAAAGATGGACCTAATGGATAAAAACATCAAAATCTTAGTGTATCAGAACACACCATTAAAGGCAAGCAAAAAATTAGAAAAAAAATTGTGAAATATACATGATGGGTTCATACCCTTAACACGTAAAAGAATTGCCTTATAAATTATTGAGAAAAATACTGTGAAAGGTAAAGAATAGAGTATATGAGGCAATTCATAAAGAAGAATTACAAATATTATATATATATGTGTGTATATCCACATATATATATGGAAAAAAATGTTAAACCTGCAGTGTAGTCAAAGAAGTAAAAAAAATCAAACTTTGACAGAGCCAAGTAATTGTCTCCCAGGATCCATTCTTCCTGCTTTTTTTTTATTGATAAGAACTCTGATTTTTAGCTGCCTTCCAGCTTAAAACTCTACATTCCCCAGCATCTAGGTAGACCATGTGACTAGACTCAAATTAAATTCAGACTAAGTTGACCACTGAGATGTAAAGTGAATTATATCCAAATTCACAAGGGTCTGCTTGAAGGAAAGTAGTGTGCCCTTCTTTGCTCCTTCCCTTTTCCTGTTGACTGGACTACAGATGGAATGGCTGGAGCTCTAGCAGACATGCTGGACCATGAGGCTGCACCAAGGTCATCAGAGCAACAAAATGAAAAGATTCTTGATGGACCTGAGATGTTCCATACCAGCCCTGGACTTCTTACCATTTGACTTATATGAAAACGAAATAAACACTCTTTTGCTTAAACCACTGTTATTTGAGCACCAGAGTGTTGATTACGTACTGCTGAGCCAAATCCTAACTAATAAAAGTACCTTTTAAAAAACTCACACAATAGAAAAATTCTTTAAAAATTATAGTATCCAAAGTTGATAAGTGTCTTCTGATAGGCATTCTCGTACATTGCTTATGATATACATTTTCCGGAAGAAATTCTGCCAGTACGTAACAAAAGACGTACAATATGCATACCCTTTTACCCAGAAATTCTACTGCTAGGACTGTTTCCTATGAAAATAATTAAGACGTGCAAAATTAATATCCAATGATGTTCAAAGAAGCAGTGTTTATAATAACGAAAAATTAGCAAGAAGCTAAGTGCTCGATAGAGGACTAGCTATAAAAATTATAGTGCATTTATAAAATCAGACACCAGGCAGCCATTAAAAATCAAGTTTTAAAAGGATAATTGATGATATGGGAATATTATTAAGTAGTATTAAGCTAATAATAATGATTTTAAAGTAGTATGTGATTATACTCAGATTGGGAGACTACCGGTAATTTTAAAACGTTCTTCCTGTATTTTTAAAATTTTTTTAAATGTTCTGTAACAAACATGTAAAACTTCTATTTTTTAAAAAAATGCTACTTAAAAATTTGTATGTGTCTACTGCCTTTTACCACATACCTGTCTTTTCCAGTTGGGCAGTTCCTTCCGCTCACCTTCACGTACACTGTGTTCTAGTCCAACATGCCTCACTCATTTGTAACAAGAAATATCCTTTCCGCTCCCTTATCAGAAGTCTTTGCAAGAGATTGCAGAACCCCTGATACACAAATGTACTTTACTCACAGATCAGATGCTCCCGCTCCAGACCAATCCAAGTCCTAGTTGGACTGGTGCCTAGTTCTGGGAACTACATGCTCTCCTGACACTGAGTGATGCTCCTGAGACCACCTCGGGTCTTCCCTGCCCTAGATACCAAGACACCATTGGCCCTGACTCCTTGGGGGCTCCTGGCGTCACACAAGCATGGCCCGTCTCCAGGCAAATGCTCTTTAAAAGGAAGGTGTTCTGTATCCGTTAGAAAATGTATTTAGCTGCAAATAACAGAAAGCTTGATGAACAGTGGCATAAGCCCTTGGAGGTTCACCTTGTGACATAAGTTAGGAGAGAGGCAGGGAATCAGAGTCACAACTGCCCACTTTCTAAGCTCCTGCCCACTCATCCTTAATGGGAATTCTTGGGTTTGTCGCCTTGCAGTCACAAAATGGTTGCCACAGCTCCACTCAAACCTCTGATTTTCATGAAAGCAGGAGCCTTCTCAGAAATCTCCAGAAGACTTTACTTGCATTCCATTGACCAGGACTGATTCCCCAGGCCACACTGCCAGCTGGAAGAGAGACTGAGAGACTAAGAATTCTGGTTTTCCTTAAAGAAAACCAGAATTGAATGGGTACAGGATCGACAACTGACAGTACCTGCTAGTGTTGGCAAGACTGATTCTAGAATGCAAAGGTGTTTCAGAAGGCAGTGTGTTACCAAACTGCATAAACAGCAGACCAGGTTACTCGTGTGTGTGTGTGTGTGTGTGTGTGTGTGTGTGTGTGTGTGTGTGTTACCTATATTCACTGAGCATCCTTCAGAACCAGCAGCTTTCATAATTATCTCATTGAGTTTATTTCATTCTTATAATAATCTCTCAAGATAGGCCTTATTCTCTTTGCTATTACAGATGTGGAAACGGACACTCAGAGAAGTAGCTTGCCCAAAGCCACACAGCTAGGGAGCTTTGGGGCTGGACTTCAATCACACAGCTGTCTAATCCCCCAGCCCCTGCGTCTGCTAGTTTACAACACTAGCCTCCTGGCAAGTTCCATCATATGTAACCTGGGGGGCAAATAAGGGGACTTACAAATGTGTTTGCATCAGAACTTGAAGATGCACACGAAGACCCATGGGAGGTCAGATGGGGAGCGCCCTTCTGTGGGCAACAGGTATGCTAGTGACCTTGACCAGGATCTCTCCCCTAACTGCTGCTCATGGACAAGGAGGCAACAAACCATGTACACAGGACCCCAAAGAGCCAAGTATTCAGGATGGTTATCACAGAAAAGACTCGGTAAAACAATGCAGACATTTTAGACCCAAATCAGAAGTTTGAGAGGAAACTGAGGAGGAGATGTGTCTCCACGGTACATAGAAAGAATAATAACTCACAACAGACAGGAAGGAGAAAGGCACCAAACTGAACCTGGATATTTATTTATTTAAATATTGCTCTAATTAAATAGGTAACAGATACGGTACACGTTTATGTTTATACTTAGTTGTGTCCACTCATGCCACAGACCCTATGCTAGGGATATAAAGACAAATAAATGAGACATAATCCTTGCTTTCAAGGTTATGACACTCTAGTGGATAGATGATATTTAAGCTAGATTAGTTTCCTTGTCTCAACCATGTGAGGTGAAGTCTAGCTCTTCTGACCCCTGGGACTGCAACAGCAGGTCTAAATTCTAACAAAGCTCTCGGAAAATAATTTTTAAAAAAGTCTTTGGAGTCCCAGACTTATAAAATGGGATGGAAAACAGCTCAGTCCTATAGACAATTGTTACCTTGGGACAGAAGTGAGCTCCCTGTGCAGATACTGAAATAACAGATTATTGATATGTTTGGTGTTGATTTCTTCTCATCTGCTTACAGGAGGGACAGCACAGGACCTGGGCACAGAATAGGTATTTAATAAATGCTGGATGGATGGATGATGGATGGACAGATGAACAGACAGACGGATGCTGGGTGGATGAAGACATATTGCTCACCACTACCTCCAGACTCAATCACTGCCCTCAGTTTTAGGAAAAAAACAAACCAAAACAAAACAGCCGTCAGAGTGTTGCCTTAAGCTTTACATTTTAATTTTTTTTTTTTTTTTTTTTTTTTTTTTTGCGGCACGCGGGCCTCTCACTGCTGTGGCCTCTCCCATGGCGGGGCACAGGCTCTGGATGCGCAGGCTAACGGCCATGGCTCACGGGCCCAGCCGCTCTGCGGCATATGGGATCTTCCCGGACCGGGGCATGAACCCGTGTCCCCTGCATCGGCGGGCAGACTCCCAACCACTGCGCCACCAGGGAAGCCCTACATTTTAATTTTAATTAGGGCTTAGAGGCCTTCAGAAGCAAGGTACATGAAGTCACAGATCAGTGTTGTTCTAGTTCACTACATTTTTCCTGAATAGGTAAGTTTCCTATTGGGCGCAGAGGTAATCAGTATTTAATCCAGCTATCTCACAACAGAAGTATGCACAGTTCTTGCACCAGAAGCTCTCAACCCAAATGAGAACAAACTCTTGCTATCTCCAGATACTCCCTCCTTTGCCTAGGAATGTTCTCAGGAGAGCCCGTTCATGAACTGAACAGAATGTTCTATCCCAAAGGATGCTATGCTTCTGTCATCAAGGCAAAAATCATTTGCTTCCCGAGGCAACCTGAGCCCTCTTCCTAAGCTGGGGAGGCAGGATACAGGCAGATTCAAGAACTGGGTGAGCTCAGGCTGGATGACGCCATCTGTCCCAAACCAGAGGAGCCAGAAACACACGCAGCACTTACGTTCCAGCCTGAGCTCATGCCCCAGAATGTCTGATGCAAAGAAGGCCAGAGACAGGTGCCTCAGAATCACTGAGCTGGCCTCTTCAACCCAGGGACCTAATTCACCTACAATCCCCAGCCTCTTCAAGGGCTGCAACATCCACAAGCTCAAGTACATCAAAGTCCTTTGAAAACCTTAAGAGCCTATACATTTCCTCAGTTAATTTGTTCTACAAATGATTGAAGATGGCCCAATCTGTGCCATCCACTGGCCCATGCATGTGCTGGGCACGGTGCTCACAGCAGGAAGCTGAAGGGAAAGCTGGGACAGAAGATCCAGGTGAAGAGGACAGACTGGCAGGTGCAGAATCACAGACAGGAGCCCGGTAGGGAAGGGACCCCACAGCAGCCACCCTTCAACACCTGGGGAAAAGAAGTGGGGGAGGGCTTCTGGGAGAAGTGCAGATGCCAGAGCCTGAAGCCTGGGGAAGTCCTGAAGGAATCAAGTCACAGACTGGGATCCAGATGCAGATCAGGCTAAAGGAATAAGGGCGCACGATTCTACTCTCTCCAAGCTACTGACGTGAAGCTCTGAACACCCCACAGGATTAGCCTAGTTCGGGACAGCGTCTCCTAAGTTCTAAGATCTGGAGGGATGTAGGGACAGGGATCTGGACCTCTTCAGCCCCAGTAATACCCCTCAGGGTAGCAGTTCCATAGGACTAGCAACCCCCATAAAAGGAGCTATTTTTTTTTTTTTTTTTTTTTTTTGTGGTACGCGGGCCTCTCACTGTTGTGGACTCTCCCGTTGCGGAGCACAGGCTCCGGACGCGCAGGCTCAGCGGCCATGGCTCACGGGCCCAGCCGTTCCGCGGCATGTGGGATCTTCCCAGACCGGGGCACGAACCCGTGTCCCCCGCATCGGCAGGCGGACTCTCAACCACTGCGCCACCAGGGAAACCCAAAGGGGCTATTTAAAAAAAAAAACAAAAACTTGGTTTCAAGTAATGTTTTGAAAATCTTTTTTTTTTTGGAGTATTACTTGGCCTTGTGCATTGGTACGTGATCACAATTGTGATCAAACCCCCTGTCAGCACTAATTTTCTGCTCTTTGACATTCATCTTCTAGATCTGGTTTCATAGCGTGAGTGCCCCTTGCCTAGGTGATTTTAGAAGCTGGAGCTACACTCAACATCCCTTGCTAGGGTAGAACACAGAGGACTCACTGGGGTGTTAGCCACACCCCACCTCCAACATATGACCTAATGGAAAGGGCCATTAAGAAGACTCAAGCTTAGACAAAGCATAACCAGGCCAAGGACGCCAAAATAAATGGATACTTCATAGGATGAGATGGGAGGAAAAAGGCCCATGCAAATGCCTTCTAGAGATTCCCAGGCGGACATGTAACAGGACAGCTGCCCTGGTTCCTTACACAGAGCCTTCTACATGGTGAAGTTTAGTCAAATATGAAGGACTTGCCCCCCAAACGACCTGCTATTGCATCACTGGGAAATCTGAAAGCAGCAATTTTTACATTCTATGGACCCATGACCATCCTCATCATCGCCTCGGCCCCAACGTCATGGTGCCTCCTCCACCTCTCGGAACTGCCCCTAAATTGTGCTGAAAGTATTTCTTCTGTTAGCTCACTCTAGGTCTTGAAATAATGAGAAACACAAGCAGAACCTCCGCTGTATAAGGAGATCTACCGTCTCTCCCTGCAAAGCTCCTTCTTTTCAAGCAGGACAGAGGGGCCCCGGGACTAGAAGTGGAACGCGAGATCTCGCCATCATGACACCACCATGATTTGGAAGCGTCTCTCAGATCTCTCTTCTCTTTTGGTCTCCACAGGCTGAAGAGAGCTGGCTCGCTGTTTTCGCTGTGGCTATGCTCCCGAGCGATCTGAATATCTATTACCATATATTCAAACAACTGCTTATTCTGAGCTTTATCTGGTGTCATTATACATTCCTCAAGTTCAATAGTCAAAGTGCCATCCTGCATCCTTTATGTCTAAGTGCCGTTTGAGTTTTTAAACAGAGAACATGATCAACATGATCATGTTGCTCAAGATGATGATCAACATCATCTTGATCATGTTGATCAACATGACCATCATGATCATGTTGATCAACATGATCAAGATGATGATGATTATGATGATGATGACACAGCTGTATTTTTTGAACTCTACATCTACAGTTGAAATTGAGCTCATTTTCTTCTCACTGCACCTGCTAGGAAGGCGCTGCCCCTTCCTTTGCCAAGGCCCAGGTGCCCACTACAACCCTTGGCCCTAGGAAGGATGAGAGCTACCAAGATTTTACTAAGCAGCTGGCTTGGTGACGGGGTAGCCACTTGCTCTCTTTCGATTATAATTTCAATTTATTTTGTATTGTGATGCTGTCTTTTCTTCTCACAGCAATAGATAGCAGGGCAATGAAAGAACAGTCGACTTCAGGACAGATTACAAATGAATTTTTATCTTTAAGAAGCTAGGTCGGAAACTTGTGGGTATCAAGAAAGCGTACTACGCAGCGGTGAGCTCATGCTCATGCCAGGGTTCTGATAAACTTCAGAGAGCAAGGCGCGTTACAGAAAGAAAGAGGAGAAAATGAGTGAGGACACCTTGGAAAACTCCCATCAGAGAGGGCTATGATATCAGTGACGGAGTGCATTCTCTGAGCACTGAAAGCACAGGGAAATTTAGTTTAAAATGTGTGAATGTATGTGTGTGTGTGTGTGTGTGTGTGTGTGTTTTCTTTTTCCAAAGGAAGTCTTCCCTTTCAGTGGATATTCAATTTAGGTTAAAAACACAGTATAACGTGAGGATAAGAGCACACGTTCTAGGAAAGACTTCAAATCCCTGCTCTTTCATTTATTAGCTGGGTGGCCTTAGGCAAGGTGCCGAAAAGCTCCAAATCTCAAATTTTCTCACCAGCACTACAGATGACATTTTTTGGCTGTTAGAAGAATTAAACATATACACCAAGGGCTTAATATGCGTATTAAGCACCTTCTACAGATGATCTCTTGTCACAGTAAATCTTTTTTATTTTTTTTTTGCCATTTTAAACATTATAATCAATGGTAAATCTAGATAATGGACAATGCTTTAAAAATAATGAGGTAGAATCATTCAACATTTGACCAATAACTGTTGGAAATCCAGACAGAAAGCCCTCATATAACTTCCACTCTAGTTGGGCAAGTCAGACAACAAACAGAACAGGTAAACAAATTATCTAATATATTGGAAGGTGATAAATGGTATGGAGACAAATAAAGGAGGAAAGAGAGATAGGAAGTGTCGGGGAGGGTTTCCTGAGAAGGCCATGTCTGTGCAGAGATTGAAGGGTGGCTGATGGAAGGAGCCATGCAGATGCCTGGAAAGACAGTCCAGGCTGAGGCAGGATATGACGGCACATTTGAGAAACCCACTGGGACCTGATCCGGGCCTTGATCGTGCTTGGCCTTGCAGGTCACTGAAAGGATTTTCTCTTTTCCTCTTAACAAGATGGGAAGTCAGTGGAGTGTCCTGAACAGGGAATTATACAGTCTGACATACAGTTTACAGAATGTTTAACTCCTATGTTCGAAAGAGAATGTAGGGGCCAGGAAATTAATTAGGAAGCTATTGAAATAAAAGATGAGGATGTCTTGGACCACCAGGGTGGTAACCGTGGAGGTGGTAAGAAGTGCTCATATTTGAAAATCTATTTGAAAGTAGACTCAGATGATGATTATAATGTGGCACATGAGAGGAAGAAGGGGTTTTTTTGTTTGCTTTTACTTCAGCAGATTGAAATATGAAGCTGCCATTAATTAAGATGGCAAATACTACAGGAAGAAAGAACAGATCTGGGGGGAGATCCAGAGTTTCATTTTGGACATGCTAAGTTTGACATGCCTATGGGCGTCCAAACAGAAATGTGGAGCAGTCATTACACATTTAAGTCTGGAGTACAAGGGAGCAGAGCTGGCAGGTTTGCTAGAAAGAGAGCAAGGTGGGGGCAGGGGGCTTGGGCAGGAGGAGAGAGACAGACAGACAGATAGATGTGACCCTCCATGAAAACGTACGTACGACACACAAGAAAGGCAGGGTGCAAAATATCGTAGAATGTGATCCTGATTTTGGACGGGTACAGTTTTAAAAGTATATTAATATATGTTTACAAAAAATAATTGGAAGCATATGCAACAGAAAGCTAATAGAACTGGGAATATGAGACACTTTTTCCATAATACTTGGATTTTATATAAGAATGGGTATTAATTTATAAATAAAAAATAAGGGCAGGAGAAGAGTGCCATCTGAGTGAATTATCAAAGCCATTAATTTCTAACACCAACCTCTATCTCCTTCTCTGGACTCCAGCTATGACCCTGGCCACCCTCTCCCTCAGTTTACCCTTCTCTCTCTTTTCACCTTTAGCTTTCTCCAATCAGTTGCTACCAAGGAAGCTTCAGAATGACCAGGAGAACCTGTGGTCTACTTTCCCAGGGCTGAACTCACAGAAGAAGACTCTGAGTTCAAAGCCAAAGTCGGCATTTACCTCCAGAGTCCTGACAAATACGTTTTTCTTCTTGGATGCAGTTGCTAATTGAACCCCCAATTGTTTTTTCTTTAAAGCTCATGACATTTCTATTAACAAGGCCCTAAAACTGAAATGTTCCTTTACATGTTTAATTTTTGACCATAATGTAGTACTGAATAATCAGTGAGCGAAGTTGAACGGGTATGGAAAAGGTTAATATAAACCGCTTTTAAATTTCAAGTTTGCAAGCCCCAGGCCTTCACCCTGTTACACAACAGGCATTAAAGAAAAATGTTCTTTCTGTGGTTGCAAAGATAAACCTTCATTTTGCTGGGAGCCTCTGCAGCAGGACCCTTTTAGGATTTTTCCATTGAGACATCACAGCGAGGAAGAACTTTTCATCCCGTCTCTTTGGCACCACCTCCTGTTCCCGTTTAAACACATTTCCCCAGCTCGACTTGTGATAAGTAATGGAATTAGACAACCGTCTGTCAGCCCAGGACTTTTTCCCCCAGAATCTAGCCCTCAGGTTGAAATCACCATTGGAGAAAAGAAAATCATTGAAGACTATTTTTCTACTGTTCCCAAGAGCTCAGCTGGAGGGAAGTCGTTATTTCCTCTTTAGCATGCCCTGCAGGAAGGATCTGTGGAACGAACTTCCCCACCTCCCAGCACAGTCAGGCCAGGAAGTTACAGCTTCATGGACGCTGACCAGCCAGCCGGCTGGCTGTCTCCAGAACACCTGAGGCCGACTGGCTTCACCCCCATCCCTCCTCCAAAAGCTAACCTGTGACAACAGAAGCAAAGAAGGATCTGGCCTTAGAGACAGTGCTGTTCGCTCTACTCTCTCCTCCAAAGGCGGAGGAGGAGCGGGCGGGAGAGACTCTGCAGGATGCCTTCCAAACACTGCTGCTCGTGGGAACACAGGGACACTCGCTGCCTGATGGTTCACACTGCAGGATCCAGGCAAGCGACGTCAGACCCCGGAGAAATAAATCTAACTCCCACCCAACTCAGCTCCAGACCCTCGACCATCTTTAGGCGGAGGACCTGGCTGGCTGTGACCTAAGGGAGTACACACGGGGGACAAGGGCGCTAGCCCAGGCGTCGAGAGGCCCAGGCTCTGACCCTGCCGCACACCTGCCCACTGTCTGACCTGAGGAGAGATGCCTTCTCTCCATAGACCTCCAGTTTTCTCTTGGGGTAAATGGGAACTGAACAGTGGCTCCCTGGTGCCAAACTCCTTTCCTACAGATGCGATCGGAGGTGGTAAAGCATAAAGGTGGAGCCACTCTAGGGAGGTCGGAGGCCCGACCCACTCGGCCTTCCCCTGGTCCCCGTGGGGAAACCCGAGGCGCCTTCGAGGAACACAAGGGTCCCCTCGTGCGTGGTATGGAGGAAGACAGGGGAGATCTTTCCTGACCTGATACCCTACAACTACAGAGTTTTCACCTCAGCCATGAGGGAGTCTCCGAGCTCTGAGCGCAGGCCAAGGGGCGAGGTCTGTCTCTGTGAACGAGCGGAGGGGAGGGGAGTCAGGGTGGGGAGAGCAGCAGGTATGGGGTGGGCTAGTTTAAAAATGTATCTTCAAGACCCTAACAGTCCTCTATTTTACCCCTAAAATTTCAACCACTGTAAAGAAATCAAGAAACAAGTGCTTCAGACATTCCTCATATTCTTTACTGAGGACTGAAGAAAAAGCAGCAGCAAAACCCAGAACCAAAGGGTTAACATTAGATGTGAGAGGGGACTTCCTAACTGGGCTGGCTCTTGGGTACTGGAAAATACCAAGAGAAACTGGGGAGGGACCTTTCCTAGGAGACTCTTAGAAAAGGTACAGAAACCCAGGCTTAATGTATAGACCTCAGTCTCCCTCTTTTTTTTTTTTTAACTTTTTATTTTATATTGGAGTATAGCCAATTAACAATGTAATAGTTTCAGGTGCAAAGCAAAGTGACTCAGCCGTACATACACATGTATCCATTCTCCCCCAGACTCAATCTCCTTCTTTTTAATCTTCCCCTTCCTTTGGACAATCATTAGGCTATACTCTTGAGGATGGTCTGGTATCACAGAGATGAGAGAGAAAGCAATTCAGTAACTTGTCCAAGGTCATGAGTAACTGAGAGGTGTGAGAGGAAATACTCAAAGGTATTAAAGGGTGACTCCACCCTCCACCATCTCCCCAGGGGCCACAACAAAGGAGAGATGCCAGAGAAAAACGAAGAGAACATACACAAAAGATCAACCATTTGTCTCTGCCTTCCTAAAAACGATCTCAAAACCAAAGCTGAGACGAGAGACTTTTGATTTCCAAGAACCGGGTTTGCTGTAACTCAAATGGCCAAAGGCTGGAAGAAGCAGAGTGAGATCAGAAATAGAGCTAGTTAGACCCTGGCCTCACACACCTTGGACACTCACATCCAGTACTGATCACAGTTGGGGCTACAAAAGGAAGGCGAACAGGCAGAGGCCAGTGAGTCCCTAGGAAATGTTCTGCTCACCACAGCTTTTGGGTCTCCAAACTCAGCTCTGGGGCCTGGGCAGGAAGAGGCACTCCTGAAACCCCAGACAGCTGGAGGTCCCGCAGCAAAGAGGACCTGTGTCTTTCTACCAATATGAAGCCCATTTTGAGGTAAGTCTCACAAAGATGTCCTCTGCGTGCAAGAGAAATGGCTGCTGGGCAGATCCAAGGAGAGACGGCCTGAGAGAGCAAACTCAACGCATAGACCTGCGTTGAGTCTTTCTTGACACCAGAAGGTCACAGAAGCCTTTCTTGACACCAGAAGGTCACAGAAGTTATGTGTGGCCCTGAAGGGGGCCAAGGAGGGGCAGTGAGAGGACCAGTAAACTCAGAAGAGTAGGCTTAGAAGAAAGAGGACTCGGGGGACTTCCCTGGTGGCACAGTGGTTGGGAATCCGCCTGCCAATGCGGAGGACATGGGTTCGAGCCCTGGTCTGGGAGGATCCCACATGCCACGGAGCAACTAAGCCTATGCACCACAACTACTGAGCCTGTGCTCTAGAGCCCAAGAGCCACAACTACTGAGCCCGTGTGCCACAACTACTGAAGCCTGTGCACCTAGAGCCGCAGCTAGAGAAAGTCCGCATGCAGCAACGAAGACCCCACGCAGCCAAAAATAAATAAATTAAAAAAAAAAAGATTAAAAAAAAAAAGAGAGGGCTCAGTATGAGTGGGCAGAGGTCACGGGCAGGATCTTAAACATCTCTCCTTGGCTGCACTCAGGATGAAACATTGCTGGACAACTAATTAAAAACTGCAAAGCCCCATAGAGGTAGATTCCAAAGAAAGAGACACACCAGGAGCCACCTGACACCAATATTGTAGCTCATAAGCCCTCATCCCACCCCTACTTCCTAGAATTTAGATATAATCCTGAATTGACAGAATTGACCTGGAAATGACTTCACTAATGTTTGTATTAACCAGAAGGAACCACGGTTCAAAATAGAGGTAAGGTTGAAGGTAAAATGTCATCATCAACAACAGTAATGTCACATTTTTGACACATCTGCATCTGTGAGACTGTCAAATGTCATTTCTGTAATAGGCACAGACACAAGCCTGCTCTGGATACCGTTCAGAGCCACGGTGTGTCTCATGGATGGCGTCTGCCCGTAGACGCCACTCCCACCGCAGCTTCAGAGAGGGGCGGCTGCCAGGTAAGGGGCTGTGGACTGGTGGGCACTCCTCCTCCGCCTTTCACCCAACAGCCAAGTGGCCAGATGAAAGCTGCCCTTCATTTCACCTCCAGCCCCTCTTGTGCACCCATCCCCTCCTCACCCCAACTGCCACAACCTCAGCGCAGCGCTCACTGCCCGGCGCAAACTATCGCGAGAGCTGCGTGGAAAGAATCGTCAAATTAAAGGAAAAAGTCAGCCTTCCCTTGACTGATTCTGTCCAGGTAAAATGTTCCTCATTGAAAAGTTTCATTTCACATAATGACCCTAGGGATCTATCCGTGCCCTCACTGCCCGTAATATGCCCTTATCCCCCAGGGAAACACCGATCAAATCCGTATTAAATAGTGAAGCATCCTATCCTGAGAGAGGATTATACTCTCCTTCATTAGGATGTTGTTGGATATGTAATAAATTACCTACATTCAGTCTTATCACCAACAGGTAGTTCCTGCTTCCCCTCATGCTTATGTAAAATATTTGCTTTACGTCATAGCAGAAATTGGGTCTTTAACGTAAAAGGACAATCTCAGAGCCTCATGGAAAGAAGTGTACCAAGTTTGACGGATACTTCAAATAACAGATGCCTTGTTACAGGCTTCCAAGATGATATTTCTTAGATAATTGCCAGATGATACCAGAGACAGAGTGTGGAGTTCCAGGACTCTGATGACTTCATAAAAGCAGACAGTTGACCCAAGAGCCAGTGGAACAAAAAATAATTAGACAGGACTGCAGGAACTAATGACGGAAACATAATTTTGATCACTGGTTTGAGAATATTGCTGGTATTCTTTTCTATTGTTCTCATTTCTGATAGGCATATAATGAAGTCTTTGCTTTCTTCCTGACCTATCTCTCACTACTAACTTAGTGGTCTGTGCTCTTACAAACATTTGGAAATGAAACCCTTTCAAGTGGTAATCTTGTTCTCACTAACCTCTCAGAATTCTGGAACGACACTTTTTTTCTGAGTCTTTTTACTTTCAATGCCAATGTAGTTACTCTTGCACAGGCTCGATAAGAATTTGTTCTAGTTTTCACCAGTAAGTAACTGAACAAATAGATGGTACAGCCAAGGCCATACCTGGAGAGTCATATTTGAGAGTGAATCTCATTTAATCAGATGTGACAAACCCACCATGAAGAAACAAGGGTTGTACTTTGTTTAAAGAACCATGAAGCCCTCCCAGAAAACTACAGGCAAAATGGTAGAAATGGCCTTCTTGGATTCATTTCCTTATCTCAGAATAGAAGACTAAATGAAAGCAGTAAAGAATATACTTGGAATAAGAGAGGCTATTGAGACTTCCTAAGAAGATTCTTAAGAAATCTCCAGGGCATCCCTGGTGGCGCAGTGGTTGAGAGTCCGCCTGCTGATGCAGGGGACACGGGTTCATGCCCCGGTCTGGGAAGATCCCACATGCCGCGGAGCGGCTAGGCCCGTGAGCCATGGCCGCTGAGCCTGCACGTCCGGAGCCTGTGCTCCGCAACGGGAGAGGCTGCAACAGTGAGAGTCCTGCGTACCGCAAAAAAAGAAATCTCCAGACAGAAGTTAATTTCGTGGGCTTTGCAGTTGCTTACCACAGCACGGCTTTAGGTTTTCTGACCAAAGTACAAGGAGGCTTGTGTAGATTAGTTAACATTTCTTTTTTTAAAAAAATTAATTAATTAATTTTTATTTTTTTGGCTGTGTTGGGTCTTTGTTGCTGTGCACAGGCTTTCTCTAGTCGTGGCGAGTGGGGGCCATTCTTCGTTGCGGTGCATGGGCTTCTCATTGCGGTGGCTTCTCTTGTTGCAGAGCACGGGCTCTAGGCGCACAGGCTTCAGTAGTTGTGGCTCGTGGGCTCTACAGTGCAGGCTCAGTGGTTGTGGCGCACGGGCTTAGTTGCACTGCAGCATGTGGGATCTTCCCGGACCAGGGCTCAACCCCGTGTCCCCTGCATTGGCAGGCAGATTCTTAACCACTGCGCCACCAGGGAAGTCCCTAGTTGACATTTCTTCCTAGAGTTATATAGATGATCAGTCCAAAATGCAATGAGATCAGCTTTTTGGTAACCAAGAATAATCTATGGAGATTGTTTGTGACCCCAGTGCTTTACAGTTTACAATGTCCTTCCACATCCTGGGTTAAACCTCCCAAAGAGCCTTCTAACACAACATTCCAGCAATCGCCATGAACAAATTTACACTTGAACATCTCCATCTATGCGCCTTGGAAAAGACAAAACAGCTTAGGAAGAGGTAAGTGGATGAACACTTACACCCTATTCATTCTCCTCCGTCACAAATACCTGCAGGCTTTAGAAGACATGCGTGTGCACGCACGCACACACACTCACACACCGATGTCCAATATTTTCCATGGGACAGCCCCCTACAGCTGAGAAAGTCCAGCTCCACAGAAGGCCAACGCAAACTTCTATCTTGGGTCTCATTACGGAAGGCTTGTAGGGGGCTGAGACCAGTGGGCCAACATTACTTTCCCCATCATGAAAACATCCAGATAAGCCCGACCTTTGCCGCCCCTGTCGGCCATGGAAGAGAAACCGCAGCGCCTGGGGAGTTCTTCTTCTTCCATCTACCCCCTGGCTCTGTGTCGCATGCCAGGTAGAGGCAGAACATATTAGTAGAGAACTGCTTTTGCACGGGGTGCTGTCCATCATCGTGACATCTCTGCACTCTATGTTTTGAAATCGGGCCTTTCAAAGGATTTAGAGATTAGAGTTCAAGGATGTCCAAGGCGCACCCCAGGGCAGGCCTGGTCTTAAGGCTGAAACCCTGCCCTTCCTACACCATAGCCAATTTGACCTCTGGAAGAACCTAGTGCATATCTTGGTCTAACAGAATTATTTTCAAAGACTCTCAGCTCTTCTTTTTCTATTTAATGGCAGCTGAAGGCGGTTCAGTTTGGCGTCCCTAAATGACTAGGGTACTTGCCGAGCATAACGGTCTCCCCAGCCCGAGCTAGAATGCCTCTGTTAAGGGCTTAGGGCCAGGTTCCTGGCGTCTGGGGAGGGAGGACCTTGGCCATGTCAGGCCGCCCTGACCACACGGCCCCCCTTCGGGGGGTGTCCTGCGATGCCCACTCACCATTCTTCTCTGCCTTGTGTTTTGGTGGCTTGGGCTCCGGGAGACATGGACAGGGCCCGTCGCAGAGGGTGGTGAGACTTTTGCCAGTGGAACAAGCATGGAACTCCAACTTGCACTGCAAAAGACAGACAGAACAAGCCTTAAGAATACTGTCATGTAGACCCCTCCCCGGCTTCCTTAGGAGACCGCCAGTGCCCTTCTAACCACAGTTAGACTCACAGAAGCAAAGACAGAGAGAAGAGGAGTTCATCTCTGTTAAAGGTCTGAATTACAGGATGCTAACTAAGAAATGGCCTTCTATGTTTCCCCAAATGCACAGAATAACATCTAAAAACACTGCACAGGGAGGCTTAGTTTAGTAAGTGGTCAACTCAACCGTCATTGTTTATGCAAGTATCAGGATGAAACTTAACATCTGTGGAGTCCCAGAGGGTCCACAAAGACAAAAGGCTGCTCCAACTCGTTCCCTTACCCCCACTCGGGAGGCTCTGCCAGTGTAGCCCTCCTAGTCACGCTCAGCTGCTCACCCGCTCACCCTCTTCCTGGGGAGGAAGGGTAACAATCTACTTAGTAAGTGTGGATGGTGTGTGAGGCCCAGGCCTTTCCCCGGGAGCAAGCGAGGAGTGAATGATTTGGCCTCAACCATCCAAAACCCAAGCTTGATACAGTCTTTCCCCCCAGAGGATGCCTGTGGTTGTCTAAGTAGCCTGGGACTGGGTGGAAATGTCCACTGAATCCTAGGATTCAAAATTAGAAGCCCCAAAGCCATACAACGTCCTGTCAACCCCTTCATATTTTGGCCGCTGTCTCCAGTTCTTTACCCTTAAGTCTCAACTGATTCGGAACCCAAGCAGGAAAGAAGGAGGTTCTTTACGGATGCAAAAGACCACAACGATTAACAGCATTTTATTATGACTACATTATGGAATAAGAAATGGAGACTCAGAGGCTAAATAACTTGTGAAAGCTCAGGACATGCACAATCCAGGATTCCAAACCCCCTCTGACCGACTCCAGGGCCAAGCACTTAACCGTCCCCATCACTGTGTCTGTCATGTGGAGGGACTGAGAGAACAGATGGCCTGCACTGGACTCCGCGTGTGGCTAATTATGCGGCTGGGCTACTGGCCTGGGTCGGAGTTGTCTGAGAGTTCCCTCCCTTTTTGACCTGCAAAATTCTCTAGATCAAGGCCTGTGTGCAATCAATCAGGCTTCTGCAAAGGCCCACGGGCCCAGAACCACGCTGGTATCTGCTGAAGGTTCAAAGGAAGGGGAGACGGGCAGAAGGGACAGAGCATCCACGGTGCGTGCAGCTCTTATCAGGTGCCACGCGGAATCTTTCAAAGGGAAGAAAAGGGGAGATATGGTCCTTGCCCTCGGAAAGCACAAATGCATGCCTTTGAAAAGGCCGCCAGCATTTGCAAAGCAACACATGAGTGCAGATGAATCCCGGCTCCTTGTGAGACGACGGGGTATTCAGTCCCCACACAGATTACACCGCGAGCATAGGGAGAGCGGGCTTTCAACCTACACATGCTGGAGTCACCCGTGTAATTCCTACCGTCGGCCACGCAGTCGCCTGCGACCCTTGCAGAGAGAGCACGGCAGACGAGCCAACGGGGAGCTGGCTTCCTCTTGATGCAAAACTCCCTTTTGTGCACGCTGCTGGGTGTCTGGTGTGGCCCAGTGTGGAGGCAGGCGTGCTGGGGGCCGTATGAAAGGAAGCCACGGCCCAGACCGCCAACGTCGATTGACGGACGTAGTGAGGAAACAAAAAATGTGTGACCACGTGGATGTGACGATGAGGAGAGGAGGGATATGTGTGTATGTAGGGATGCAGCACAAAAGAGACCCCAGGTATGGGCCATACCTGCAGATGGCCCAAATGGACAGAAGAGGCACCAGGGAGAACGCTGGAAGGCGGCAGGTGGGTCCCCAGTGTAAGAAGCTTCTTTTCAACTAGCACAGCCTGTGTGCACGTGCCCGGGGCTAGGGGGGAGACTGCTGCTCCTGGCCCCGCCCCCCCCCCCCCCCCTTCCCCTGCGCTAGCTCTCTGGAACCATCCTCAGGTTCAGGCTAGTGATTCTCATACTATTTTCTCAACAGAATCCCTAAAGCTAATTTAGAGGGGGAAATACACTTTGTTTTTTACATGTCAACTTATTTTATGAAGTCACAATTAGTACACAGACTTGCTCTAAAGCCTTTTCATACTGTGACTGCAATTGCCTGCTTGTATCTGTGATAGACAGTAACCCTCTTCCCAAACGTTCTCTGGCCTCCCCGGAAGAGGGAGCTACACTCTGCTCAGGGCCGTGTGTCATGAGATCTGATGTCCCCTCTGTGGTGACAGCAGTCTTGACCACATGACGCGCTCTGGCCAGCAGATGGTTAGTAGGAATGATCCAAGCCAGGTTTGTGTGACATTTGAAAACCCACCGCTTGGTTTTCCCCTCTTGCTTTTTCCCTCTGTTATGGAAATGGCACGTGTCCCATAAGGGCCGCTCCTTCTGCCTGGGACCCAGACGGCGGAGGACACGGAACAGCGCTGAAGCGAACCCACAGCCAGCATGCGACATGAACAAGGAACTAATGCTTGCTGTCACAAGCCACTGATGTTTGGGGATCCCTTGCTACCACAGCATTTTAGCAAAAGGTGACTTCCTACTAGACCCTAAAGTACTTAATGGCAGGGAAAAGGCTTAGTCGCGGTCTTATCCCTGGCATGATATGATACACATATAGCCCTGGCACACAGTAGGTGTGCAGTCAATAGCTGATGAATGATAAAGGCAGGAGGATGGGGTCCCTGTTCACTCTGCAGCTCTGAACCTCTGTTCCGGCCACCAGGAGACACCAGTCTGCCTGCGCAAGGAGCGTAGGTGCCAGAGCTCAACGTGTGAGATGCTCGTCGTGAACCATCCTTGACTCACAGCACTCCCTGGTCCTGTCTCTGAGCTCCACATTTAACGCTCTGCCTTTCAGCCTCCCCGCTCGCCCGAGTCTATCACTGGAGTCAGAATCCAGCCCACCTGCTTCCCAGGTACCCAGAACAACCGCCTCTTGGGTGGCCTCACCTGGCCTAGGGACCCCTGCACACTGTGATTCTAGTAACACAGCTTCCGTGGCTGGCCCCGGTCCCGCTTCTGCACAGTCGCTGTCTCAGTCTGTGGCGGCCCCGGCCCCTCTCCTGCACAGTCGCTGTCTCAGTCTGTGGCGGCAGCCAGGCCTCTTCCTGACTCCAGGAAGGGGCCACCAGAGAAAACAATATTTAGCTGCAGTGGTGAAAATGCATGTTTCAAGGACACAGATCTGCCTTTTATCTTCCAGAACAATATGTGGCATTTAAATGAAGCTCAAAAGGCTATAATTTCATTTTTTTTATAAAACTCAAAATGTGCTCTTTAGAGATAAACACATATGTGGTAAAAGCTACTTTAAAGAAGCCAGGGGCGGGGGGGAGCGTTGACAGACACCATCAAGATACAGGTCACCTCCAGAGAGGAGGCAGGGGACGGCGTCATACAGGGGCCCACAGAGGCACAGTGAAAATCGGGAAGGGTTTATTTCATAAGTTGGGTGTTAGACTCTGAGGCTTTTGTTTTGTGAGTAGCTTTGGCAACATATGAATAACACATATATGTTTATGTGTCAAGTACTTTATGATCAAACATAAAACACAGTTTATAGGCTTCTATCCAGGTAAGGACCAATTATCACCACATCTCCCGAGGAAGCTGGTTAGGAGGAGTGAGAGCACGTGTGTGGGGCGCCCCTGGGAAGGGTGACGAACCCTGAATATCTCTGGGCAGAGGCATCTAAGGGCCTACAACCCAGGCATCTCGCACATGTTCCCTTCCTACAGCTCTTCTCCAAGTCGCACCGGTGGAGTTCCCTACCAGTCTCTTACCCCATCCCCTCTTCCCCAGGTCCTTGCTGGGCAAGAACAGATACAGAAGCCAAAAGGTGGTCACTGCACCAGCTTTATCCAGAGAGGACACAAAACCCTCACAGTACGGGACACAAAACCCTCACAGTACAGGGTTTCCCGTTAGACCGGGCTGTACAACGTGCCTTGGACCTTCACACCTCCAACTGCCTCTCCCAACCTGCAGGGGATGGAGGCCTAGGAAAGCCCTGGTCCACTTACCGCCAATTACAGGCAGAGACAACACACAGACCTGGGTGGACCTGGCAGAAGTGTGCCCGGGTCTGTGCACACAGAGATTTTGGAAACATAAGGCAGGTATGCTACCCCTTGAGTACAGACCCGCCAAGAGAATGGGAGCCAAGAGAAAAAGAGGTGCCCACGTGACCTGGCCAACGCGGGGATGCTGCTCCTGGCTGTGACTATGAACCTGATCTAAGAGATGCCGGGCTCCCACCCAACAGGACGTAGGCAGCTTTCCTGGGAACGGGGCAGTGGGGAGCAGAGAGCAAGGGAGTGAAAGGGTCCTCCCAGGGAGATACGGGGAGGGAGAAATAAGCGTCCCCCAACACCACAGGAACATCACTAGCTCCCGCCCTACCTCAGGACCAAATGACAAGCCTTCAGAACTCCCACACCTTCACCCTCACAGTGTTCTCAAAACAGGAGTTGAAAACTGGCAAAATTATGGCTGGTGATTTCTTGGTATTTAGGACTTGCTCAGAAAGCATGTGTCTGCTTCCTCCACGTGTGCCCTGCAGGTCCTGAGGTTCCAGGTAGCTGGCACCCCACCCTGCCCTGCCCCACCTGGGCTTGTTGTCCTGCGTCAGAACAGGGTCTGCAGAGCTCCAAGTTAAACAGGGCGGCCTGTGAGCCTACCTCTTAAAGAGTCTGTAGCCTGGAGGTGGACTCTCAAAACAAACTGAAAAATGACATTCTTGGGAAGTGACACCCATAACGCCTCATTTTAGGAAAAAAATTGGGGTTGGGGGATAGAGGAGGAACAAACAGGTACAAACAAAGTATATGGGTTTGGAGTGGAGAGCCATTCAATCTACAAAGTTCACAAAGAGCCAAAGGCAGACGTGCTCCCTGGAGCTTGTCCATCACAAGCAGAGTCACAGCTCAATAAATGTAGAGTTACCACCAGAAGGTCACCGTGGCCCATGGGGGAGAACCCTTCTAGCCCTGGCCAACACTGGAAGCTGGTCTAAAAAGAGATGAATCACTACTGTTCTGCCCACCTGCTCACCCTCTGGGAGGGAAAGATTTACACCTTGTGCTATGGGTTGAATTACATCCCTCATGTTGGAGTCCTAACCCTCAGTATCTCAGAGTGTGGCCTATCTAGAAATAGGGTCTTGACAGAGATAATCATGTTAAAATGAAGTCATCAGAGAGGCCTCAAATCCAATATGACTGGCATGCTTATAAGAAGGGGAAATTTGGACACAGAGACAGACACACACAGAGGGAAGATGATGTGAAAAGTCATGGGGGGAAGAGGACCATCCACGAGAAATGTCTGAGGCTGCCAGAAGCTGGAAGAAGCAAGAGACAGCTTCTCCCTGGCAGTCCCAGAAGGAACCAACCTTGCCCACACCTTCATTTCAGACTTATACCTCTGGGACTGTGAGATGATGAACCTCTGCTGTTTAAACCACCCAACTCACGGTCCTTTGTTACAGCAGCCCTAGCAAACTAATACACCTTCTATTTTTAAAAAGAGAGTCTCTAAGGGATGGATCACCTTGTCTTAGGTTCATAAAGCACAGATCTTGCGCCAAGATGGCTCCATTCTCCTAAAAAGAAAGACGATAACATGAAACGGCAGCCTCAGGATACGGGGCAGCTGGACATGAAGAACTTGGCCAACGTATAGGCTGAGACTCATGCCCAGAAGAGAGGAAATATGAAAAACTCAAGGCTTTATATTGATTTTATGATAAAGCAGTTAAATAAATAATTAGCCAGAACTATTGAAAGGAGGAGAGTTGAAGAAGTGGGAAATAAGTTAAGGACTTTACATACAGTACTGGAACCCATATTCATATAAACGCAAATATAAAAATAAATACAAACCGCTGAAGCTTCTAGACCCCTTGACCTCCTGGGACAGAAATGCCTTCCCCAATCATCACAGAAACAGAGGAGACAGAAGAAGAGCCAGAGATTTCACAAATTGGCAGAAATATTCAAAATGTTGACCTACTTAAAAATAAACGGCCAGCAGATTTCCCAACCAATCTTCCATTTCGCATAACACGCCAACACGTTGGAACGAGCGAATGTTTGCCCGCGAATGGCCAGTAAATCTCTCTCCTCTGTGATTTGTAAAGCAAAGCTAATAACCTCTCTCTGGGTCAGTGCTCACGCAGGTCTCCGCTGCTCACATTCTCCACCGCACCGCGCTTTTCCTGTTGCCTCGCCCCCTTTGGGTATTATTTTTAACATTTTATTTAAATTGCTTTCTCCGCTGTATTTCATCAACCTCTCGTCTATTTTTAAACCAGACTTTTGACAGTTCACAGTTGACAATTTTGTTCACAGTTGATGAATTCTGATTTGTTTTTATTCCCCAAAAACCATGTCAAGGAAGGTGGAGGCGGCGAGGGGCAGCTAATTTCCCGACTCTGCAGGCTTTCACAACTGGGCGCCAAGCTAGCGGTTGCTGACGGCACACGTTATCCTGGGGCTGAGGAACAGCTGTCCTGTCTACCCAGGGCTGGAAGGTCTCTGCGGTCATCTGGAGAGAGCAGCGAGGAGAAACAAGGGAAGGGGCTCTGGTCTCATTCAGAGCTTTACCAAACATGCATGCATGTGTGTGTTCCTTCTTGCATTCAACAAATATTTATGGGCCTATGGTAAGCCAGTGTCCATTCTAGGCTCTGAACCAATGGGACAAGTGTATGGGGCAGGTGCTGATGAGGGCTGTGGAGGATACACCATGGACAGTAAGAGACAGAGAGTAATGGGGAGGGGCTGGTACATTATATGGGTGACCAGGAAATCTTCTGACCAGATGACGTCTGGGCAGGGAACAGAATAAAGTGAGCCATACGGCTATCGGGAGAAGGGGGTTCCAGGCAAAGGGAAGTGCAAAGGCCCTGAGGTGGAGGATGCTGACTGCACTTGAGAAATAGCCAGGAAGCCAGTGAAGCTGGAGAGGAGTGAGCAGGGAGGAGAGTGGAAGGGACCAGCTCAACTGGGCTGATGGTGGGCCTTCTCAAGAAGGCTTGTGTGTGTCGGGGCTCAGCCTTTAGATCTCATTCTGTCTCTGTCTCTCTCTCTCATACATGCACACACACTCCTTCTCACATTCTCTCTCTCACACACACTTGCCTTTTCTGAATTAAGAGTTCCAAAGAAGGTAGAACCTTAAACTTTAAAACCAAGTTGCTAAAAATGTGAAAGAAAAGCTCTTCTTTACAGAAGAATGCCAGCTAAATAAAATTAGAAGGAATACTGGAATTAGAAAATTATTATTTTGCTACCCGCCCCCCCCACAACGTAATAATTGAGTCAGGAAGGAATCATTTGATGTTTACTAAAAATATTGTGTGAAAGTCACTGGGGAATAGGACATTCACACAGTCTCCAAGTGTCACCCCATAGAATACCTAATTAGGGTCCCACTAGAGGGGCCCTAATTAAAAGAGGAAATGTACATTTTTCAATGACATTTGGCAGTCACCTCTTAAAGGGACAAAGGGGCCGATTTAGTGCCACCAGCAGTGGGACCACCTGGCATGTCCCTCCTGATGTGCCTCAAAAGGAAGTAATAACAGTGCCTTTGAAGTTCCAGGGCCCAAAATCCTTAACTTGGATCTATTCATGACAAACCAAATCCAAAATTGAGGCTATTTTATAAGATGACTGCCTAAACGCTCAAAAAGCGAAACAAACAAAAAACGCCTGAAGTGAGTAGGTCCTTGTTCTAGAAGAAATTAAACAGTTGAAACAAAAGCAATGAGTGAGACTTGGTTGGTTCTTGAATAATAATAATAATTATACAAAGCTATAAAAGGCATTCTGGGAAAATGTTGTGATTGTAACACGGATTATATGTTAGGATGCTGAATTACTGCTCTCGTAGGTGTAATAATACCTACTAAGGGGCTCGTATAGGAAAATGCCTGTTAATTTTCTTAGGGGTGAGATGTCACGAAGTCTACAAATTACTTCTAAATGGTCCAGGGGGAAATTGCACATGTGTACAGAGAGAGGAAATGGGGCAAAATGTTAATAACTGTCAAACCTTGGCAATGGGTATACAGTATTCATCCCAACATTCTTTAAACTCTTCCATATGTTTCATAATTATTAAACCAATCGCTAGCGGAAAGTAAACGTTGCTTTGCCCGGCGGTGCTAGAATTCTTCGCAGAAAACACTCCTATCTCCTCCCGTGAACTGCTCCCTCCCTCAGTACTGCGCTGAGTTTTTCTCCTTCGCCTGCCACTAGGGGGCGAGCTCTGGGCTGGGGGGTGGGGGGGTGGGGGGGTGGGGGGGTGGGGGGGTGGGGGGGCGGGGCAGAGAGGATCCTGCACCGCCGCCTACAGGACCTTCCTGGGATTGCAAAGAACAGGCCTTCAACAGGGATTGGTGAGACCAAGGATGGATTGAGGTTTTCCTAAAGCACACATTCTCTTCACTGATGTACACAGGCACCAGTACAGTGAGAAGACTCGACACAGGCACCATGAATTGCAGCATCTGAGGTCTTGCAAAGACTCTCTTTCATGTTGCAGATGGGGAAACTGAGGCTGGAAGAAGTCATGCATCTCGTGGGAGGTCATTCTCTTACGTAGCTTTCCTCACCTGCTCCCTACCTGGCTCATCTTGTCAACGAGTTAGCAAACCCTTTTGAGCAAATGAGGATTCCTGTAAAGAATGTCCCAGGTCTGTTTTAAGGGGCAAGGCTGAATAAAGCTCCTTTAACTCGCTTAACAAAGCCAGTGGAAGGTCCTGCAGGGAAACGCCAAAGGGACAAGATACCCTGAGGGGGCCTGAGAAAAAGATGCCCTCTCCCCAAAGGCCTGAGAAAAAGATACCCTCTCCCTAAAGCAGCCAACTCCGATAGCCTTTGACTTGGGGAGCCCTCCAGGGGCTGCATCCCACCTCCCTGACCAGACCCTGGTGAGGCGAGTGCCCCCCGCAGGTGTCACCTGTGTCAGTCCCACCTCACACGCCCTCAGCCTCATCTCCACTACTCCCTGCCCCTGGTCCACGCTTTTTGCTCCCAGACATCACACCTCTGGGGCTTCGTGGCCTCACCTCCACTGCTTCTCCCCTCTGAGTCATTCTCCTGATGTCTGCTCTGCGTGGGATCCTCTTAAGGCTAGATACTATTTAAAAATTTCAAATTTCTTTGGGCTTTTTCCTCTATCTGGGATTTGGGGAAGACAGTGCAGATGAGGAAGGAGTTGGAGTTCCCAGGCCCTGCTTCCTGTCGGTTTCGTGGGAGATACCTGGGAGGAAGGACCGCCAGGTATGCACCAAAAGAGATGGGACCACACACAGCCTGGCCAAGCATGGCCTGGAAGCAGCAGGGAGCCCCAGACCCATAGGGGCCCTGGAGACAGGGACGGTTAAGGGCCCCTCCCTGCATCCCCTCATCTTCTTGAGGCCTTTGCTCAAATGTCACTCTCTCACTGAAGCCTTCTCTCAGTACCCTTTTAAAACGACAACCTGGCATTCTGATCCCCTTACATTGTTCTACTTTGCCTTTTTAAAATATGAAATCTATCATCTTGTAAATACACTGCTTAAATCACTCATTTGCTGCTTTCTGTTTGTCTTGCTAGAATGTGAGTTCCACAAGGACAGGGATCTTTGATTTATTCATTGTTATGTCCAAAGCTCCCGGAACAGCACCTGGCACATAGTAGGTGCTCAATGAAAATAAGCTGAGTCAAGGAATGAGGGAACAAAAGCAAGAGCCTCTGTGTAGAGGTGACGGGCAGAGCAGCACCTCCACCCCACCTAGCGTCCGACTCCAAGTAAGAGCTCAGACCCTTGACAGGATCCAGGAAGGAGGCAAAACTCATAAAACGACTGAGGTCAGGTTTACCCCCAGCCCTGTAGGAAAGGGGCTCCAAGTAGAAATGAAACCGGTTTAATAAAAAAGAAGAGGCATGCCACTCCCAACACCTAAGCATGAGAGCAGAGACTCAGACCTTCCCTCTTGCTTGCCGGGCTCCACGCCCCCTCCAGGCAGGCCTCCGTGGGCTCCTGCCTGAGTGCCCAGTGCTGTTCTCCTTGCTGCCCTGACCGCAGGCACCTCGGCTACCTGTCCATAGGACTGCATCCTGAAGGAAATGTGCCCCTGCGTCTCAGCCCCAGCACACAGCAAGTACTTACGACGGACCTGCTGATTTATGTGATGCACCTCACATAACACTGGGTGAGAGCTGGTGTTGGTTTTATAGACGAAGACACTGCAAGCTTGAGAAAGCAAACGATGGCCTCAAGGTCACAAAGCTGTTGATGGCAGCTTCACTGTGAATCCAGATCATTCCACCTCCCCCTAGTCCCTGCTGCGTGTGGTGCCTCACAGACTCCTCCACTGCCAGGGGTCTGGCCAAGCCTTGCCAGGTATCCCAGGAGGGCTGGATGAAGAGGGAGAGGTCAAGAGGAGGGGAATGATCCAGAGCTGGGGAGATGCAGGAAGGAGGCTGCCACGACGCTGAGCTCTAGTGGGGAAATGAACCGCTGGCCACATGTCCCTAAATCATGCCAAACGGAACCCTTGCTTGTCAGCTGCACTACTGATAGTGATGTTATTCAAAGTCACTTTGAATTATTGTAATTAGCTAAGGGAGCTCACAGAAGTCAAGCTGGTTAGCCAACAGAACTGGACAGGGTGATGTGGGCATCTTTCCTTTGCGTTCCGGAAGCTGAGAGCACCCAGACTTACCTCCCCTGGAGGAGTAAGGGCCTGAAGCTATTCCAGGCTAACAGAGTAACTGTCGGAGCACACAGGGCCTCTCCCCAGCAAAGCGCTTTCAGAGGCTGGCAGTCCAGAGTGGCCCAGCCGGGGCCTCAAGCAAGCGATTAGGCCTCTGAACTTGACTCCCACCTGGCGGGAAGCTCCTTGAGAGTAAGAACTGGACGCTGCTTGTACTCACACCCCCCCAGGGCCAGACAGAAGCCCAACACTTGGAAAGTGGGTGGAAAGGGCTTGCTGAAATAGTGAACTAATCATCTTCCCAGGAACCCTAGGAGGTCAGGGACCACCATTCCCATCTTACAGATGACGAGAAACACAGGTCAGGAAGGAGATGACACAAATCAGAATGAAAGGGGAGAGGAAGAAAAGACGACAGTGGAGAAGGCACGGCGGAAGGAGACGCGGGAAGCACACTGAGGAGAAACACAAGGAAGAGGATGGGGGCAATGCTGCAAGCGTAGGAGAAGCAGAAACATCCTGGGAGGTGCGAGGGGCGGGCGAGAGCAGGGGCCCGTTCAGGCGTCTCAGGCGGGCTCAGGCAGCTCCAGGAGAAAGGAAGAGGGCGTTCCGAGGTGCTGGCACCTGCTTAAAATAAAATGTTTCCACTGCTAGAAATGCCCTTGGGATGCCTGTCTCTCCCTCTGTCCCGGCTTCCTTGGAGGCCCTGCCTATTCTCAGCCACCATTCCCACTCGAGGGGCCCTGACACCTCTGGGGCAGAGTCTCCCACACAGGACTCACAGGAGGCGGCAGGCAAGTCGAGTCGAGGTGGCACCTGATTTCTCCGAAACTCTCACCTCTGCAGCTGTGATGACAGAAGGCCACAGGCTTCTGCCCCCTGCCCGGCCTGCAGCTCTCAGGGTTAACCAGAAGGAAACCTGACACTCGGGGCTCTGACTGCTTACTAGAGGCGAGAACGAGAACCAGAGCACCGCGGCAGCTCTCCCGTTCCTCGGGTCCTCCCAGCCCTGCCTTCACCCCTCCCCGCCTCCAAGGGCTTCTCCACACCTGAGCGAGTTCTGTCAAATGCAAATATGTTTGTGATGCCCCACCCGTGCACACCCATTCCTTGTTCCCTGTCATCCTCAGATAGAAATAAAGATTTGAGCCCAGCAGGAAAGGGCCCCTCCTTCGCGACACCTTGCTCTGTCTGCAGCCCCCCACAGAGCCTGTAGCAGGTGTCCCCAAAGGCTCCCAGCCCCTGTGCCCGCCTCAACCCCAACGCCGGCCCGGCCCTCTACTGCCATGACTGCTTTCTTGCCGGTTTCTCTCATGAGCTCCGTAAACTGTAGGTTTTCATGCACTTGTTTATTAGCCCCAGTGCCCAGCAGAGCATCTAAGAAATAGTAGGTGCTAAATTAACAGTGGATGGACAAATAGCTGCTTGGACAGATGAATGGATGGATGGTGGTCCCACCCACCTCACTGCCTGCTGAGCGATTCCACATGGCTCTGGGTCATCGTGTCCGGTCAAGCTGCCCAAACGATGTCATCTCTCACCGCACAACTCCAGGCCTTGATGCTCCTTGGCCCCGTGAATGACATCTGGGCTCTCAAGAGTCTACCAGATGCAAAGCTTGGACAGTCCTCTCTACTACCCAGTGTGATTCTCCCTGCTTACTGGGGACTCAGACCGAAGACCCCCAAATGCTGACATTTTCCCCACAGGCCCCGGTTAAACTCAAGCCCTTCTTTCTGAGGCCCGTCACCTCTGGTCCTGATGTTGCTTCTCCAGCAACAGTGCCCCATTCCTTCAACATCTGTTCTCCACCCCACTCCCCAGTCCTTGCGTCACTCGGACGTTCCTCTCACCCGAACTCCTTCACCTTTGGCTTCCCAGCCTCCCCGCTCAGACTAGAGCTCCCCGAACACATCCCAGCCTCTCCTGCTCCAGCAGAAACCCTGCTCCAGGCACATTTCCAGCCTCCACGACCCAACCTCCAGGCCCCCGGACTGCTCCTCTTCTTGCCTCTGTCTCTCTAATGAGTTCTCCCCGTTTATCATTTAGCTGCTGGACTGCAGGGCTTCTCTGTAATACACCAGAGCATCCTTCAGACTAAAGCTACGAACACAAAGTATATTTGTATCCTGCACAACGCCGGTAGAAAGGGATTATAAAGTCTTAATAATATATATAATGTTCACTGCAGTTCGTCACGGAACCCCAGGCATTGGGCTACAAGCTTTACCTACAATTCCTTCTTTCATTTTCACCCCAGCGCCTACGAGGTAAGAACTATTATAATAGCCATATAGGCTCAGAAAGGTTGTTTGCCCAGGGAAAGCCAGCTCTAAGTTGCAGAGCCAGAATCCAAGCCCAGGCCATCTGACTCTAAAGACTGTGTTCTTAAGAGTTTAATTACATGGTCTTATGTCTAGGCGTTTACCAAGTTCAGTACGGTCCATCTCGTCAGCCCACCCATGGTGCCTGCAGGAACCACTGTCAGTCACACATCTGGGAGGCATTCTCTGTGAACGGTACCAAGGCAGCACATCTTCAGGCTTACAATGTTCTGCATCTGAAAAGGCAAACAGGTGGTGTCCCTCCAAAGTATGTCTGCAGGGCTCTTGTCATGATCCCACTGGACCCTGGGCTCCAGGAGGGCAGGGATCTTCGACCTTATCTTCCCTGCTGCATCTCAGGCACCTAAAGGTGTGCCCAGTACACACTAGGAACCCTTATTTGTTCAATGAAGGAAGAAATGAATGACAACAGATAACAAGCACCTCCTCCGCCTCCCACAAGCCCCGCCAGACCTTTATTACCAAAGAAGAAATGAGTTTCTCAGAAAAATGAGGGAAGAAAACCACAGACATCTGAAGTGGCTACAGCGGAGAGAGCACTTCGCAGTCAGCAAAAGACGGGGAGGACCATGTCACCCATGAGAAGGAAGGTCAGAGTGAGAAGTGTGTATCAGACCCACAGCCTCTGCCGCCCAGCGAAGGCCTCTTCTGTGGCTTCAAACTAATTTTCTCCTGTTCTGAACTCCTGAGAATGCAGGCTTCGTAGGGAATTAATCGTTTGGGGCTCAGAAAACGGTGAAGTCACCTTTCTGCTCTGGTCCCCGCAGCAGGAGGACGTGTGGCCTCCTGCCCCAGAGCATCTCTGAGGGGCAGTCCCAGGGCGCCTGCTACACGTTGTCTTTATTTCTTTGTCATCACGAACACACTGTAGAGACAGGTTTCTGAAGCAATGACTTCTCGTAGGGCCTCTTCCTAAAAACCCCTCCCCTCACTTAGAAACAGAGACTTCACAGATGAGGGAGAAGAAATACAGATGGAGAAAGAGAAGCAGCAGATTTCTAGAGTGATAAAGCATCCAGGTCGCAACCCCAGCAGCTCCTGACATTTTTTTTTTTAATTTATTTATTTTGGCTGTGTTGGGTCTTTGTTGCTGCGTGAACTTTCTTCTAGTTGCGGCGAGCAGGGGCTACTATTCATTGCTGCGCGTGGGCTTCTCATTGCGGTGGCTTCTCTCGTTGCACAGCACGGTCTCTAGGAACGTAGGCTTCAGTAGTTGTGGCACACGGGCTCAGTAGTTGTGGCTCGCGGGCTCTAGAGTGCAGGCTCAGTAGCTGTGGCTCACGGGCTTAGTTGCTCCGCGGCACATGGGAGCTTCCCGGACCAGGGCTCAAACCCGTGTCCCCTGCATTGGCAGGCAGATTATTAACCACCGTGCCACCAGGGAAACCTGCCCCTGACATTCTAAAGAATGAGAAAACAGATGCCAGCTAAGCATATCCACCAACTCCTTTCCCAAAGCTAACACTTGCCAAGGTCAAAAAAAGCCATTAACATCTCACAGTGGCCTCACATAAGATTACCATCACCAGCCATTCAGCCTCACTTTACGTCTGCTCTTTAGCCCAATTTCTTTCTCCCTCCCCCTTTGCTTGCTGGAAAAAATAAACCCCAAATGCCTTTCTGAATAAAACCTGCGTATGTTCATAAGAGCCAACAAAATAAAGCTATAGATAAAGGTGACCAAAAATGCCAAAGCAGACTTTGACCAAGTGCAAAACATTAAGGTGATATTTTTAAAATGAAACAGTAACTTAAACTCTGAATTACTGCCTGATTTTACTGCTCAGAGATGAAAGATCCTGCAGTGCTGAACGAAAAAGCCGTGTAACTCCAAGAGGATTTTCTTTGCTCAGTATCACCTCTGTGAGAAATACATTTAAGTAATAAAACACCCTTGCAAGAGTGCATTCTCTGAAACTGGTGAGGGCTGGACAAAGTCTGTCATTTTCCCTTTCTTTTGATTACACAGTTTTCCCCCAACAAGTCTCATCTCGTTTCTCCAAAACCTGAGAAAAGGGGATCCAGTCAGACCAGGAGCCTCCATGAGGCAACCCTTGCCCCCATCCTGCCCTGTGAGGCAGGCACGAGCTGCTGATTCCTACTGCTCATCCCATGGCCACAAATGTCCAAGTCCCATCAGTCATGGGGACCCCCTCTCCTTCTGTACTGTTTCTTGAGGCTGCAGATCCTGAGATGGCCATGACAACACAGGCAAACTTACAAGGGTGAGGTGTAGGCATCTGATACTGAAATGTAGGTACCTGCCTAATTCCTTGGGTTATACAAAGAGGGGCAGATCTGAAGGTAGAAGGTCAGCCCTGGGGACAAAGGGAGCAGAGATATGCCTGGCACTTACAGAAAGCACAGTCTTGTGATGAGATGCCAGGACCCAACCAGGCAGGGGGGACGGTCATGTAGGTAGATCCAAGGGGTGAGCAACTGACACGGATCCAGGCAGGAGGGGCAGGAATAGGGACCCAGCTATAAGGAGGCGGGCTTGGAAGCAAGAAGCCATTGCAAGTCCTCGTGAAGATGGCAGGGTATGGTGAGTTTAGATGAGGATGCATGACAGGTATCCAGGTGCTGAGGGAATGGCGCGCGGGAGAAGCAGCTGGTACAGCTTTGGAGGGGCAATCAGCCTTAGATCCCCCCACCCCCGGCTGTGTGTCCTCGGCCATGGAATGGGACCAAGAAGCGCCCGGAGTCTGGGCTGGGCCTCAAGTCTACAGAGGCCTGAGCAAAGCGGTGCAGCGTCAAAGATCTGGGAACTCATCACACACTCAGTCCTCAGCTCCAGGCTTCACACAAGCCTTTCCTTCCCCTGACTGCAAAGTTAGAAAGTTCACCCTAGTCTTCTCCCACCACTACCAAGTTTCTACTTGCATATTTTGATGTCCATACAGAACCTGTGTTAATCAGGCCAAACTTCATTAACAAAGGCCAACTGTGACCTCCAGGAAGCTAGCTGCTCTCCATCTAGTAAAATTTGTGTGTCATACAGCCGAGGGATTTTTCAAACACTGTAACACCGAGCTCCAGGGGGGACCCCCGCGAAACAAATGGGGACAGCTCCCATTGTAGTAGGCTCCCTCCCATTTCGAGGAATTCTGCACCGCCAAACAATGAGGAGCACTCCTGTTGTGGCACCGTCATCGTGTCATTGTCACAGATAATTAAGCTCATCAATTATCTCCTTCCCTCTGCTGCCTTAAGATGATGCACTTGTGAGGCTCCCAGGAAGCCCATCTATCAGCCACTCAAACCCTCAGGAACTGCGCTGCTGACTTCCCAGAAGAGCTGGCTGGTTACAGCAGAAGCTCTAGAATGAACCGCTCTGGGTTCCAATCCTCTCTGGCTCTAGAGCTATGGGAAAATTAATTAACCCTCTTGTGGCTTATTTTCCTAATACGTAAAATGGGGGTAATAATCATACGTGCCTCAGTGGGCTGCCCTTCTCCATTCTTTCAACTGAAGTTTGTTGGGCACCTACTGTGTGCTTGGCAGTGTTCTAGGTGCCAGGGCTACAGCAGGGAACAAAACAGGCACAGCTGCTGTCCTCTCAAAGCTTACATTCTAGAGTAGGAAGCCACATACTAGAAAAAATTAATACGAAATGAAAGAATGTATATAAAATATAAAGTGCTCAGCCCAATGCCAGACACAGAGCGTGGGCTCACACTGAAACACTGGCTACATCTGGGTACACATCTCCCCTGCCATGCCTGCCCACAGAACCTCGTGGGGCTTGCATCTCTCCAGTGTGACAGGGGCGAACAATGATACAGTAAGAATCCTACCGCGGTCAGGAGTGAGGCAGTGTCGTGGAGAGGAAGGAATTTGGAGGCAGACAAACTCGGACTCAAATCCCAGCTCTCACTTCCTCAGCCCACAACCTTGAGCATGTCACTTAACCCTCCGAGGCTCAGTTTCTGCCTCTGTGAAGTGGGGGTGACAGTGGCACCTGCCCCCCGGCCTTGTGAGAGGATCGGCCAGGGCTACGGTCAGGGCTCAGCCCAGTGCCTGGCACCGGGTCAGTGCTCACCCCCTCTGCCATCCCCGCCCCACCCCGTGTGGACGCGAGCAGCTGCGGCTGTTACGCTGCCCCCGTTCCACTGCTGAGAATGCGCCCGGGGTGCCTGAATCACTTCACTTTGTCATCCATAAGAATGCCATAAATTCCATCCCCGCCAGATGGCTTTGCCCCCTTCTACTTGTAACAACAGCTCTGAGCGCACAGGTGCACCTCGAAGCTACAGAGGGGCCTGGGGACTGTGAAGCGGGGGCAGCACACGGCTCCCCGTTCAACCTGGAGCCTCAGCAGATGACCACTCTCCTCTCCCCGCCAGGCTGCGAGCTCCTGCAGGGCAGCGGCCTGAGCATCCCTCTCGGTGCCTGGATGTGGCAGGGGCACGGAAAATACCTGAGGGCTGAAAGCAGCTGGAGCAGAAGCAGTCCAGGGGGACAATGGAGAAACCACTGTTAGAGGGGGACTTGCCACTCCAATTCCCCCACAGTAAGTCCTCTGTAAGAAGCACTAGTGCAAACGAACATTCTGCTCCAGACTCTGTAGGGCCACAGAGGAGAAAGTTGTATCGCGGGTCCCTAAACCTCAAGCAAGAGAAAATCTCTTAGATTCTTCGGTCTCCTCCAGAAGTTCGTCTTCAGCTGCCACGGACCCAGTCTCTGCTTCCGCTCTCCAGGCCAGCCCCCAATCCACTGGTTTCTCGTATTCATATCCCGCTAAGGAAGCAAAGAGCCCATTTAGGGACCCACCATCTGCAGAAGGCAGGGGATTTAGACAAAGCCCATAACTGTCCGCAATCACACAAATATTCTGCATTTCCGATCATTCTAATCAGAACAGAGCAGTAAAACTGGTGTTAAGAAAAATCAAATTTCCTTGTGTCTAGAAGACAATCAAATATGTGATTCTAACAGAAGGGACCTTCGGCATCCAAAGTGACAAAGCACAAAAGGAGGTCACACGTTGGAGGGTTCCGCACCCCCGAGACCGTCCAGAACTGCCCCCATGTGACCCTCAGCCCCGCCCCCTACACACCCACAGGGCAGGCGACCAAGGACAGCACCTGTGAAGCGGACCTAATGGTAGCTGTCAGAAAGAACCCAGAAGTTACTAAAAAGGAAAAAACAAGATTTAAATTTAGGGCCGTGACAAACCACAGCTCTGAGGCATTTGGGAGGCAAGAGCAGGAAAGTGACATTTCCCCAAGCAGAAGCTCAGCTCCAGCAAGACGATCCCACTCGCCATCTGTAACGGGTGTCAAATTGCTTTCCCTCCTGGCTTTCCCACCCCAGAAGGAGGGAGGGGGCTGCTGACAGACAGGGCAGGGAGAGGTGGTCTTAGAGAGAGAGGTCAGGGTCTGAGCAAACACTAAGAGCACCTCTGCTGTCTACACTGGGGAGGAAGAACCTTACCTTTCACATGGGAGCAAAGAAAGACAAAGCCAGGTGCACACCCATACAGAAGAAATGGCCCCCTTCATTGCTGCTCAGCCATGACGAAAGTGGATGTGCAATGATGAGGACAATGGCAGAAACATGAAGACAGTAACTGCTGGAAGTAGAGCTTTGCACCCACGAGCTCATTTGAACCTCACCATAAACCTCCAAGGTAAGCATGCTTGGTTCTTAAAATATCTGCCGATCTGATGAGTGAAAAATTGCATCTCATGATCGTTTCACCAACGTAAACCCCTCCCTTCCTGTTTCCACAGGGTAGTGCCATTCAGGGCTGGGGGCAAGGGCTCCACAGTCAGACAGCCCTCGCCCTAATCCCAGTTCAGCCACGCTCCAGTAAGTCCAGTTCTCCCATCTGCAGGCAACGATGTACCTGCTTCAAAGGGTGCTCACTTTGAGGCAAATGAAATAAAAATGCTCACAGAACGTTTAGCACAGGAGCTCCTCATCTGGACTTCTTCCCTTTTCCTCACCAAGAAGGCCTCTGCATCTTCCTGTCCCGCTCCCTAGGTTAACCTGTTTCCCAGCAGCTGATGACACCTGAGCCCCACTAAGGACCCAGAGAAGATCCCCCTGACCCCGACTCCTTCCTTCTGCTCCGCCATCCCTCCCCACAAGCCACACTCTGTCCCACCACAAGGTTTCTTGTTAGGGACAAAATAAGCCACCCCAAAGGTTCTAGGATGTCAAGGGCTCATCGTCCCTCAATCCACCCCCACCTAAGTGCAGAAACTGAGCAAGGACACTAACAGCGCCTCTGGCAACATTAGCTTTCTCTCAGAGAGGAGGAAATTGACACTCAGAGATCATGTGATCCGTCCGAGGTCACCAGGAGAATATGAAGTAAAGCTGAGACTTGACTTATGTTTCCTAAGTCCTCATCAGATACTCTTATTATGTAACAAGTTGTCATTTCCCCAGCAGCTGGGGAAGTCCTTGCAGGTATTTGCTGAAATGAATTAAATCAAAACAATAAGGATACACCAGGAAAAGCTTCCTAAAGAGAATGATGAAGACAGCAGTGCACAGCCTGCTCTTCTTTCCCTCCCAACTGATTAACTGCAGCAGGACCAGAGGGCAGAAGGGTCACTGAGCGACCTCCTTTCTTAAGGTGACAGCCGCACCCACAGGTTGCATCTAAAAGGGCTGAGGGCTAGAGGTCTCCACCCCTCGGACCTCTGCTCTGCCCAAGAGGCCCAGGGTAGGTCAGGTGTGTCCTGGATGCATGAATTCAGACAAGTCACCTCAGCTCTTTGAGCTTCCACATCTTCTTCTGGAAGACAGGGATAGTACCACTGACCTTTTTGGGTTATGTACTAAGTGAGATAATACAGGTCAAGTTCTTGGCATGGTACAACATTCAATAAACAGTAGCTATTTTATCTCCATCATCATCGTCGTCATCATCATCATTATTGATATCGTTATCCATGTCATCAAGTTCATCTGAAAGAGCTATCTCCTCAAGATCTCTCGCCCTCAAAACCCCTGCGTCCTTAGGTCTCGGTACGGCAGGGAGGGCTGGAGATTCTGCTTCTCTGTGAAGTAGTAGCCAGTATCATCTCTCCCACTGAATGACATAGGATGTGTGTCAGGGTGGGGGACCCAGGGAGCACTGTGACCGTGACATGCAGTAGAGGCTGGCGACAGAAGCACAGCATCCGTCAGATCTTTCAGGGGGCCCAGAGAGGGCTCCCCATGCCACACGGGAGGGAGAACACGGAAGAGTCTCCAAAAGGAGGTCAGGAAATGGGCAGAAAAAGAGAAAAAAACATGTGAACCAGGGGAATTGCGTGGGTAGCTCTATTTAACTGGAGCCCCCCACCCAGGATTTCTGCTGAGGCTGGGGACACTACGTGCTTCTCTAAGCTAACTGGTGTCCAGAAGCATCTACCACCCTCCCATGGAAAGCTCTCAGTTGGGAGTCAGGTGACTCAGGTTCTTGTTTCCACTCGGAATAATCTGACTTCTCGGGGCTCAGTTCCCACATCTGCAAACATTGCTGCAGGGCGGGAGTGGGGACCAGGGGGGCTGGACTAGTTGGGTTCTAGGCTTTCCTCCAACTCAGATACACTGTGCCTTCCCGAACCAACAGAACACCCTACCTCAAGAGCGATGTGGATTCCCCTCCAGGGAGGGGCTCCTTCTTCTACTCCTGCAAACCTCCCAGGGCATGTGGCTGAAGTCCCGAGTTAGGAATCTGAAGCCACATCCCTGCCTCCTGCATATTCATTAGGAAAGTTTAACTTCATAACCCCACTGGTTCTATCAGTGCGAGCTGGTTGCATGTTTTTCATTTCCTCATGGATTTGCAAGATGAGGAGTATCTGCCTCCCGAATGGCCTTGTTCCTACTTTGGGATACGAGTCCCCAGATCAGCTTCCTCCAAGGCATTTGTAAAGAAAGATAAAAATAATGGTGTCAGGATGTCAAACCTATCATCCTCTTAGAGGAAGTTTGCTAATCCTCCTGCCTCTCTTCTCACCCACCATCACCCCCACCCTTCTGGCTATCCTTAGCCTGTCACGCCAGTCACTTTTGCTTTGGTAGAGACTACATGTTGAGAGATACACAAAGAAGTGGCAAGGTCAAGGTCCCTGTCCTCAGAGAGTTTCCAGACTGGCCGCCAGACTGGCCGCCATTACATGGTGGACCATGGCAAGTGACCTTGAGCACTGCAGGGTTTGAGAGGTGGAAAACAGTAGTGGGGAGATGTCTTCGGGGTGACCTTGCAACTTGGTGCAAAGTTCTGAGGATTTGGAAAGAATGAGGCACGTGGGAGACCAGGAGCAAAGACACAGATTAGGAAAGAGGCTTCGAATTCAAATTGGATTCTGGTCCAAAGTAGGAGCAGGAAGCAGCTACTGCATTTGCTCGAGGAGAGGAGAAGCACAGTCCATGTGTCAGGAGAGGAGGCCAGGAAGAGCACTCGGAACGTGGCCAAGAGGATGCACTGGAGAACTGGGGAGGGACAGAAACAGGGAGGGAGCACAGACATGCAGGCACCGGGAGGGGAGGAGAGGGTCTGTTCCTGACAGGGCCAAGGCACTGCCACCCCTCCCTGGCCTCCCATCCCTCCCCCTGTCCCATCATAGTCTTTGATACTCCCTCTGAATTAAAGTGGAAGAAGACAAAACCAAAAACCTTCAAAGCCACCCTACCTCAACAGCATCTTCTAATTCTCTGGTTAGCTGGGGAAAGCAAGTAGAGATGGCTTTCAGCTTCCAGACTCAAAACTGTAGTGACAGCTCCTATCTCACACTGAATGCACTAACCCCAGAAGCCGACACGTTAATTCCCCAGATGTGGCCTCCCTCTTTTTTCTCTGACACCTGCCACAACGTGACAGCTGAGGGCCTCAGTACCAGCGACCGGGGCAGTGGGACACCAACAAGGTCATCTTCACTTCCAGGACCTGGAGGACTGTGCGGCTGCCTCTCAGTGCCTCCCCAGGGACCTCGCCCAGCCAGACCTGCTTGTGACTTGAGTCACCCAGAAAAGCAGGGGCTGACTTCAGGAAGCCATGCAAAGTGGACGAGGCTTTACAAAGGAAGTATTCTCCCCGGAGCTTGCATGTCCGCTCAACCTCAAAGTTCATCAGATGTATCATCTCATACTGAGACAAAAACATCCAAATGGACACTAATTTTTAGTAATGAGATAAGCACAGAAATTGAGAGTAAGCTTTAAAAAACGTATGTTTCTAAACACGCTTTCTGAAGCCCTGAGTTAGAGGGCTTTGTTCCTACAAAGGAGAGCTCCACGGTGTGAGCTGAAAGGACGAAAAGGAGGGGAAAATACACCCCAGTGGTGAGACAGGAATGAGACAGAGGCCACCAGCTGGCTGGAGACTTCCACTCCCCAAATAATCAGCCGGGGTATAAGAACACACTCTGACACCTGGACACTGGACATTTTTTGCTCACTGACTTAGCTGGGAATCCGTGGAGAAATGGAATCAACGTAGAGATGGTCCATTGTTCAGAACAACAGAAATGGAAGCAATACTTTCTAGAACAAAACGTGCAACTCCCACTCGAGATGCTAGTTTGAAGGTTCTATCTCAATAAGCAAGGGTTGAGCTTGCCACAAGAACAAAACCATTTTTTGGCAAAACGGCAGTTTGAAGTGCATCCCTTTGTCAACAAAATTGCTGTGTAATTTCCAAACTTCTCACAGAGAAGCAATTAGCCAACAAACACCTCCATGAGTCATGACACAGTGGAAGAAAGAGAAGAATCCCTGTTCTGTTCTCCACCCCACAGCGCCTCTCTCATGCTGGTCTGGAAGACAGCATTTCACCCCTGGGCTCTGCCTCTGGTCATATCCAGACCTTCCCGCTCTGCGCACGGCAGGCATCTGGCACACCGATATAGACAGCTTGGGAGCCCTTGAACTTCCACTTCACTGCTGTTCACAGAGTACAGATGGCATAAGTAAGCAGAAGCTAAGATTGAAGATTGCCAGCTCTTCGAGGGCAGGCACCATGTCCAGCCCATCTCCATCCTCCCCACGGCAGCCCAAGCACGGGGACCGGAACTCAGCAAGCCCTGTTGCCGACTGAAGTTAACGAAGCAGCAGCATCAGTCCAGTTCAGTTGCCATGTAGTTTCGTCTTGAAAGCATGAAACAACTCTCAAATACTCCATAGTCCCCAAGCTGGGAGAGAAGAAGGGTCATCGCCCAAACAGAATAGGGAGATCTTGTGAAAGGAAAATCCGTTTGTTCCCCCGGGCTTTTAAGTCAGGAGCCTTGACAGATGCAACGTGATTCTCCTGAGACTCAGGCACCTGTAGTCATGAAGCGGTTTCCTTTCTTATGGTCCTCGCTGGCTCCGTTTCAGACTCCAGCCGCCCTCCATCCCTCCCCCACCTCCTTACGTGCTTATACAGCCGTGGAACTGAGCCAAGACCCAGGGGAAAAAGGCAACACAAGAACAATGAAAACTGGGTCGCAGGTTCCCTTTCCCCCGCCTGTGTTTAGGGGCCGAGAGGCACAGGGGAGCAGATGGGTGCAAAGGGAGAGGCATGGTGAAGATGGCCAAATGGGATGCAAAGATATATCTCACAAATCTGCTTCTTTATGAGTGTGGGGACAGTGCCTTCAAACTTGGCAACGTCATCTCCTCCATCTTCCCAAGGACTATCTCTTCTCTACTCCATCCTTTCTTTCTACCAGCATTGACTGAGCATACTAGCTGTTAGGCACGGGAGTAGGTTGCCAGGGATATAAAGTAACAGCTCTAGCAAAACAGGGCCTGGACAAGATGAGAAGAGACTCCCAAGGGTGACACTAAACTGAAATGATAAAACCTCCGCCTCAGCTGAAGCTGAGAAACAACCCCTTCATAAAAAAGCTTCAGTACCAGGCAGCTAAATGCCCTGGGCTGTACTTGGAAAAGGCCTGTGCACATTTCCACTGAGAGACATGCCCACCGGCAGCCTTTACGTCTAGGCTTGGTTTCTGGGTAAGGACAAATAAAAATAACAGGTCTGGACAGCCACGTTTAATTTAACTGCTGGCCCTCCTTGGCTCCTGGGTTCTCTGAGCTTCCCTCCGCCTCAGCAGTCCAAGTTTGCTCACTGTTGGAGGATTGCAGGTTGGCCCTGTCCTCACAATGGAGAGGCAGGCGTCTTCAGTTGTTCGTGTCTGTCACCCCCAGGGCTGGGCATGAAGTCTGGCACGACGGTACGTGTATGCCGATGGTGAAGTTCATTAACCCTTTTCCCCAGAATTGAAAGCTATTTGCATATGGGAGTTCATTTGTCCTTTGAGATTCTTCATTTCATTGGCTCACAAAACTATTCCATCCACCGAGACAAAAAAAAAGACTCCCCAAGGCACTCAATCACGGCGGTTCACATAGACGTGATAAACTCACGTTTCCATTATTTTCCTGTCAAGTGCCTCAGGGGCCACACAGAGAACTTCACGACCCGCGCTGATCACCTCTCCTGCCTCATCCTCGTCCCTACCCACCTGCCTTTCGATACCTAAGTGTCTATTGAGTCATTTCTCTGTGCCAGACATTGTGCAAGCTGCTGGGTATAAAATAGCTGGCCAAAAATATATGTAGTTCCTACTCCAAGGTGCTCCGAGTTTACTGGGGGAGAGAGAGGTTAATTAAATCATCTTTCAAATACAAAATTAGACAGTATCTGTGGTGAAAGCCAAGAATAAAAGGTATGTGGTGCTGCTGACAGGCCCTGGCCAGCTCCAGGGCATCAGGGAAGGCATTCCTGAGGGAGTGACCTAGGAGCTGAGGCCCGCAGGATGAGTGGAGTTTGCTACAGGCGTGTGAAGCGGGGGCGGGCAACCAGGGCTCACTCCTACCTCCGTGCTTTTGCCCACGCTGCTCTCTGTGCCAGGCACCCTTCACGCTTCTCTGACGCAGCTCAGCCATCACCTCCTCAGGAGGCCCTCCACCCCTGACTGCCCAGGCGAGGTCAGATGCCCTCCTGTATGCCCACGTGGCACTCTGTACATGCCTACCTTTATCAGGTCACTTAACATGACTGGTCCATCTCCCCTTCAGAACTGGGGATTCTATAATGGCAGGGACTTTGCCTGATACATTTTTACTTCTCTAGGGCCTAGAGAGGAACAAGCACCCAGTTCATTCCTGCTGAATGGAGACGGATGGATGGATGGATGGATGGATGGATGGATGGATGGATGGGTGATGGAAGGAAGGATGGATGGATGGATGGAAGGAAGGAAGGAACGAAGGAAGGATGGATGAACGTAGCGTTGGTCACCCCCATTCCCCTCTCCTGCCTCTTTTGGGCAGGGTGTGTGCACAGATCACTATCTGGGCAGTCACTAGCCTCTCTGTATTCAGTGTCATGATTCTCTTTTCTCCCTGGACTCCCAGAAGGACAATCAGAAGAGCCTGCCATCCCCCTCACTGGGCAGAAGAACAGGATCTTCCCACAGCCGCCAAGAGACTTTGGACAAAGAGAAGCCCAAAGCTCCACCCAGCAGCTACCCTGGCACATTCTGAGAATCCTTCACTCCATTTGATCATTCACTCTCTCACTCACAAGTATCCATCACGTGTTAGATACTATTCTGGAAACTCAGCAGGGAACATGACGGACACAGGCACTGCCTTCAGGGAGCAAAGTATTGCGTAGCAATTAAGAAAAGATGACATCAGATCCCAATACTCGGTCTGAAGAAAGCAGAGCAATGGACTAGAAAGTAACTGAGGCTGAGGTCGGCTCTGTTGTGTGGTATCAGAGGGAACCTTTCAACTGAGACTCAAAGGATGAGAAGGAGCCAGTCATGTAAAGTTCTGGGAGAAGAACATTCAGCAGAGAAAGGCCATACACACAGATTCCCTGACGTGGAACCAGCTCGGAATGCTGGAGGGAGAAAAGCACACTGGGGTGGCCGGACAGAGTGGTGGAGAGAGAGATGTGGTTAAGATATGGTAAGACAGAGGCCAGGTCATGAAGGACGTGGGGGAGCTGGGTAAGGGTTCAGATGTCATTCTTCAAGCGATGGGACGCAAATGGGGTGTTTCAGCTGTTCACTGAGCTGTGCTGGGAGGAGTGCAGGTGGAAAATGAGGGAGCAGTGAGGGGGCCAGGAGTGGCCCAGGTGCACGACGACGGTGGTTTGCATCGCTGTTGGGGGAGGAGCAATGGTGGCGAGAGGTCACATCAGGATACAGTTTGGAGGGAAAAAAGGCAAGGCTTTTTATCCATTCATCTGTTGACGGGCATTTGCATTCTTTCCATATCTTGGCTACTGTGAACCGCGCTGCCACAAACATGGCGGTGCTTATATCCCATCCAATTCCTGTTTTCATTTCCTTTGGGTATATTCCCAGAAGCGGAATTGCTGGATGGTATGGTGGGTCTACGGGAAGGAAGGATATCCTGCCATGTGTGACAACATGGATGTACCCTGAGCATATTATGCTGTGATATAAGCCAGACAGAAAGACAAGTGTGGTATGATATCAGTTATACGTGGAATCTAAAAAAAATCAAACATGTGGGGGGAAAAAAAAAAAAACCAGAGTAAAATGGTGGTTACCAGGGGATGGAAGGTGGGGGGTAAGACTGATGATATTTAAGGGTACAAGCTATGACGAGCAGTAAAATAGCCACAGAGGTTTAACGTACAGCCTATTGGACACAGACAATAATATTGTACTCTATGTATGGAATGTGATAAATGTCATTGACAACAACCATATTACAAAATATAAATGTATCAAAGTAATGCAATATACACCTTACATTTACACGTCACAGTCAAATTTGTCCAATTAAAAAAAGAGAGAGAGGGCTTCCCTGGTGGTGCAGTGGTTGAGAGTCCGCCTGCTGATACAGGGGACACGGGTTCGTTTCCCGGTCCGGGAAGATCCCACGTGCTGTGGAGTGGCTGGGCCCGTGAGCCATGGCCGCTGAGCCTGCGCATCCGGAGCCTGTGCTCCGCAACGGGAGAGGCCACAACAGTGAGAGGCCCGCGTACCGTAAAAAAAAAAAAAAGAGAGAGAGAGAGACAAAGCTTGCTAATGGACTGGCTGGAGGGGATGACAGAAGATGAGGAGTCAAAGATGCCTCTGTGGTTGGGGGCCCGGCCACCGGGTGGGGGTAGAGTGTGGCCAAAGGGGGAGGCCCTGGGGGATGGGGACGATCAGAAGCCTGACGTGAGACGCCGATCAGAGAGGAGTTCTAACCAGCCATTCAAAGCCGCCCTACCCATGCACCGTGCTCCTGCGATCCACTGCCACTAACCAGCTACGTTTAGTACTTCACACACTTCAAGTACTGACAAAAAAGAAAAAACTGTGTGGGTTCGGCTAAATCTACACTCAGATCCACCCGAGACTTTAGGCTGTGTCGTCTCAGGTAGGGAACAATCTGTCTGTGTCCGTTTCTTCACCTGTAAAAGTGAGGACAAAACTGTTTCACCCCAGGGCTGGGAGGGCAGACGCCACCCAGGGCAGGGGAGGCCGCTGCAGGCAGGCTGATCACCGGGTCCTGAGGGCCAGGCCCTGCCCACCGGCAAGAGCCTGGGTGGAGTCGGCTGTGGTTCTCCATTCTTCTCATTATTTATGATTCTCCCTCGGTTGATGGAAACTTTATGAAGGAAAAAAGCCCGAGCAATTCCAAAGCAATACGGGCATACTGTCTTGAGTGACTGAAAAAGCAGGTCAAGAAAAATGACAGCTCTAGGGCTAAAAGTGTGGGTCTACAAAACATGTAATCAAGAAAATCTGTGAGCTGTGAAAACCAAGTAACCTCAGGAGCCCTCCCTGGCTCCCCACAGGACCCGCTCCCAAGAGGACAGAGAAATCTGGGTGGGTGGGCAGGAGGGAGGGGGAGGGGAGTCACCGAGGAGGAGATTAGACTCGGAGCTGTCAGTGCCGTCAGCACCCAGGGTGTGCGACAGAAGCCCTTTGTTTATACGACACAGTAATGGGGCGGTATGCCCAGGGCCCTCCCTGCGGGCGCCCTAGGCCTGCCCCATCCTCAGCCTCCAGCTCTCTGCTGTGGCCCCTGAAATGGCTCAGTCACAAGCTCTGCTCCTCAGCTCATCTTCCATGGGTGAGCACTTCACTCTTCCCACGTGGAGTGGGAAATATATAGGAATAATAAAGCAATATATATAATAAAGCAATGATCGCTGCCCAAGACAAAAAACAAACACGGAAACAGGTTTCCACAACAAGCACTTCTGAGCAAGGTACTTGGGATGGCGTGACACAGAAGCAGCGCCAGTGGGACCAGCTGTGGCCCACGGAGACCCAGCGTCCACCACACCCCACCAACACCCAGCACCTGTTCAGGGTGCTGTGAAACACCATCCTGGGCTGGGCCCAGGGTCACCAATAACCAGTTTGGGAAAGAAACGGTCTGTTGACGGGGAGGAATTAATGCAGACACAACCACGCAAGGAACATTTCAAATACTCAGGAAAAGGGGCTGCTCGTGATACCTGAAAACAAATCATCAGAGCAGCACGGTTGTATCTAAGAAACTGATGAGCCAGCCCAGGCCATTATCTGTAAGCATTTGCCAAGGCAGGATTAATAGCCCTTCAGGCTGCGGCCATACTGCTTCCTGAGAGTTAAAGAAAAAACGCTTTAGAAATATGATGAAAATCCATTTTTCTTGCCAATTCTAACTGAATTCAACACCTCCTAGATGAGTCTGAATTGGGCAAGTTCTGTTGTACTGACTTTAGCAGTGTGGGAATTATGTCTGTCTGGACATGGCAAGTTGTCAGGGTGATGTTGTGGGAAAGCCTGGCTCCTCATTTAGTTGCTGAGGGACGACAGGAGTGTTAATAGCTTGAGTCTGACCTGCTTCATTATATGAATAAGGGGTTAAACACTAAGGCCCACCTCATAGGATGGGTGTGAGAATTCAGCAAGATCACAGCATGTTCACGCAGCACAGGGGGTGACACAGGATACACACTCGATGTGGTATGGACACCGGTGTTTGTGTGATCAGCAGTGCACGTGGGGGGCTGGGGTGTGACGCCCAGGGCAGGAGACATGAAGCTGGTCCCCGGAGAGGGGTTCTGGAGCAGATCCTTGCCTCTGGTCTTGTGAGCAGAGGGACTGCCTTTGCTCCATTCCTTAAAGTGGGGGGCTTTCCAGGCAGGGGCAGGCCTGAGCCCAGTTATTTACTCCCCTTGCACATCTGGCAGACTTGGCTAGGGTCACATTTCTGTCCGTCCCTTCCAGCAAAGGAACGGTGAGGCCAGCAATGAAAGCTGCGGGTCACTTAGACCTCCAGCAAGGCCCTGTCTCAGAGATACATAAACCCCAGCTCAGAAACCCCAGCAAAGCTACTCCAGCTCTAGAAAATGCA